>NC_062576.1:32876418-33496058 GCF_022837055.1 Prionailurus viverrinus
TAAATCCCAAGTGAGTATCACCTGAAGGGATCAGAAAAAACTTCCTTGCAACTAGACCCTTGACAGGCAAGCAGAATCTCAACAGGTGGGGACACTGGGGTCGAGAAAATGGCAGGAAGAAACACAAACGAATGTAAGAAAGTAGAAGACTGGCCAGGAGCAGGTAGGCGTGTTGGCACTGACCGGGATGGCTGCCAGGCTTCCAGAGAAGCTCATTGCTCTGGGAACAGTCCCAGTCCCAGGGCCCTGGGGCCAAGTCTGTGCTATATGACCCTGACCCCCAGCCATGACTGAATGTTCCAGAGTTAGACACACCACCAAAAGCTGCAACAGTCAGATCTCTTGCCCAAGAATGTGAAACCTGAATGGAAACAGACTCCCAGCCTGGGATCTTCTGGGGCCAAATCACAATCTGCCTTGAGGAAGTCCCCAGAGCTGGTTGGTTCCTGCCCTTCCCTCTGTCTTTCAGCAACTGCTCGGATCCTGGGAGCTGGCCCAGGGGCCTTCCTATAGACTTTCCCTTTTACTGCTTTAAGTTAATGAGAAGTAGTTCCTGTTGCTTGTAACCAGAACTTTAAGGAGTTCAGGGAGTACCGTGTCAGTATCCCCAAGTTTATCTCTGTGAAAGAGTTCTACCACTAGATAAAAATTTGCACCTAGAGCCAAAGGTCTGTGAAGGGAAGTCAGAGGAACCAGATCAAGTTGGAATGGTGGGTGCACTCTGGATACTTAAAATGCCAGGAAGAGGAGGGGGGAGTTTAAGGGAGAGATGAAGGCACGAAGGGATTCTGAACGGGAGGGACATGGTCCACACCGTGTCACAGAGGATCTCCTGGCAGTGCTATGGAGGACGGATAACGAAACGGCCGTATGTTAGACCCGTGCAGAGGCTGGGATAATGGCCACTGGAATGACGTGCCCAGACCTCTCTTGCCCTCGTGCCTCTGACTCTCACCTGCAGCATCTAGCTTCGAGCCAGGCACCAAGCCACACTTGGTTAAATTCTGCTGATCAGACAGCTGAAGAGGGAGGACTGACAAAGGCTGACGACTAAATGCTAGATCAAAGGAGGGAAGGAGCTAAAGGTCATGGTAGTTTCAACCTGGTAGGCAATCTGAACCGAACCAGAAACGGCAGGAAGCGTGATGAGGTCAGGGTATACTTCAGGGAACAGCACACATTGTTCCAGGTGCCATTGAAACACCTGAGTAGGAGTCTCCAGCATGCAGCGGGCAGGAGCTCAGACTGCAGAGGGCACAGAAGTCAGGTGCCGGGGAGCGGTGGGCGGCACCTGGGCGGGAGTAGGTCGGTCTCATGGAGTTCTGCCTCCGCCCAGAAACTGAGGGCTCCTGCGTGCCACTCACCACGCCAGGGGCTGGAGGGGATCGCAGAAGCCACGGGAGCGAGCAAGATGGGAGGATATGTCAGCAGGATTCCGAGCCTGCTGGGCGCCTCTTAGAGGTCTCTTGCCGGGTGCACAATGACTTACACATGACAAGAGCCATCACGGTGGGTCCTCTCCACGGTGAGAAAAGCCTGGAAGGAGTTTCGGTGCTGTTCAATAAGGGGATGATGGCAGAATAAATGATGCACAGACATGACGATCAAAAAGAACAAGGCAGTTCCCTAGGAACATGATGCGTGGATACATGACGATGTCAGAAAAACAGGGTATGGACAATTAGGGACACCTTATTTATGGTTCAGTGGGGGGCAGTCGTAGAAATAAAATCCTATACGCTCGTACTTGGGTCTGCATGGAGATCTCTAAAGAGACACGCAAGAAACTGCTAACACGAACTGCCTTGAAGAAGAGGGTGGAGGACAGAGATGGGAGGGGAGGCTTTTTTTTTTTAATCGTATATATTTTTGCCACTAGTCCACTTATTTATCAGGGTTAAAGATTTAAGAGTAAATATTTACTATGTCGAGGGCTTCTTAAACGTTTCTAGGCATAGGCTGTCTTAGTAAAACCCACATCCACCTCCACACTTCCCAATTAGCTTATGAAAAACCTCCTAAAACGTCACCTGCTACCAAGTCTCCTCTACGCCAAGCCCAGCTCCTGGCAGAGGCCAGAAAGAATGTTCTTGATTTCTTTGCAGAGATTCTGATGTGGAGGTTTCAGAACCTACCGGTGTCAAGCCAGGTGGGGGGTACACCAGAGGCCGTCCCCAGGGAGGAAGTGAATGAATGAATCCTAACCAGATCTGTCAGTTCCACAGGACTCTGATCCTGACCACTCCACCTCAATGGGGGAAGCCAGAGAACCACACCTTTCTTCAGAAAGGAAACCTACAATTCCACCCAATCTGCCCAGAGTCTATTTTAGCCCTCAACCCAGAGCAAGAACTTCAGCTATTATAAATAGCAAAACCAAGATCACAATTTGACTGATTTCAGTTCTGATGTTAGGAAAAGAGGTCGGGTGCTCAGCCAGTTGTAAAAGCGAGGGGTCGAAAGAAAACCACAGTGTGAAGATAGTCATACCAGGTTAGACGCTCACTTGTACCCTTCCTCCCACCCGCCATATTGCCTGAGTAACCAATTCCTGTGGCTTTGGTCTGTGCAAAAGCACCCGAGAAATTCTGACGAGGCTGAAGAGAAGTTTCGGGGGAGTCTGCCAAAACCAGAAAGGGCATCCCTCAAGGAGAGCGGCTTTCTTTTTTTTGTTCCACGAGGCAGAGGAGGGGGATGCCAGGAAGGCGGGCGAGGTGAGAAGGCTTACCTTTGTTATGAGACATGGCATAGAGGAGGCAGAGCACAAACAGTGCGTGGTAGTCGTCATCCGGGCTGTCCAGGGCGTGGTACACCATATCTAGGAAGGGTCTGGAAAAGAGGAGGGGCGCGCATGAGCCTCCTGGCGCACACGGTGACCACTTCTCTCCCACCAGCACGCGGCGAGCCCTGAGTGCCGCGGCCAACACCAGGCGTGGGGGACGGGCTCTGCCCGTGGGAAGCTATCTCCAGGGGAAAGTGACAGAGGACCAGACCCCTTAGCACACAACAGTCATGCCCCAGCTGTTCGAGACAATGGGGGTAAACGACGCAAAGCCCTGCTCCTGGGGCACTCCCATGCCGGCGAACAGATGGACCACATCATCGCTGAGACGAGTGAGGAGCGAAGGAAGAACAGGGAGCGGCGAGGGAGACAGACAACACCAGACAGAGCACCAGCAAGTCCGAACAATTTCAGAACGTGGGCCCCGGAGCCAGACTGCCTGGGTTCCAATTCGGATTCAGCCTCTCCTAGCTGCAAACCCTTGGGTCAGCTACCTAAAACCTGTCTGTTTGCCCATCGGGAAAGTAGGGATTAAACCCTCACAGGGTTCTGGTGAGGGTTCAAGTGAAACCACGAAGGGCCTTGAACACAGGCCCGGGTGCTCCAGGGCCAAGCGTCCTCGCGTGGAGCAGCGGACAGAGGATCCCTGTTTTGTGTTTTCCAAGGGCACTTTCTCCACGAGCTCGCTTTGGCAGGTGCTGGCCCAGCAATTTCTTGGACAGACTCTCTCTGACGGGCAAGAAGCGATGTGAGGTCTCAACTCTGATGCTTAGTGGAAATACCACAAACCGCACACCCCAAATGCTGCCCTTCCAGGGGAAGAGCCTGGTCTGGAGAGATAGAACAAGGATGTTCATCACAAGGATGACAGAACACGCACAGATATGGCCGCACAGGCAGGGGGCTCTGAGCCTGTGACCAACGGTGGCCGCCTCTCCGGATGCCAGGCCGAAGCCAGGAAAACAGAGCACCTTGGTGAATGACGGAGCACACGTAGCTCCTAGAAGATCACACAGCCACCGTCAACACCACTGTGTAGGGGGCAGTGAAGAGGTGTGGCAGACACACGGGGAGACGCTTCACTGCCTAACCTTTTAGACTTAAAAAAAAAAAAAATCTGAATCCCATAAACATACCGGTGATTCAAAATAAAATATTTAACTGGAAAAGGCCAAAGAGAAAGGAGTGAAGATGTTCTTGTGGCAACATTTCAAAGGAACACCGGACACTCGGAAATTGAAGGAAGAACCCTTTTTAGAAGGGGACAATTAAGTCCAGGCTGCTTCTCCAGGGCCCCAGACCCTCCCCGGCCCAGATCCGGCACCTTTCAGATGCCTGAATAGTCTTGCCATGTGCGGATTTGGGTTTCTGTAAGTTCCTGGCAATAACGCTTCCAAACTTGAGAGCAGGATAAAACGTTTTCTTGTAAACCAGCCGCTCGGAATGTGGATTATATTTTCGTTTGGGAGCAATACACATAACCAAATGCCCAGGAACAGAGGGAGGGCCGGGGGGACATAACATCTTCTAGGAAGATGAAGTGTCGTGTGGCCATTTGCATTGTGTTTGCTGAGAGTGCAGCACAGTGAAAAAGATGCCTGGCGTTAGGTACTGGATGGAAAGAAAGAAAATGGCAAAGTGTAAGTACTGGGGGCACGGAGGGCACAGTTCCCACTAAACGGGCAATGAAAAACGACTGGCAGGAGATAACCAGGACGTTAGGACAGCTGCCTTCGAGACTGGCATCACGGAGACCTCTTGCCCTTCTTCATACGTTTTTTCAAAATGTTTTCACATTTTCTGAATGTGTATTACTTTTGTAATTTTTTTTAACATTTTTTTTTTTTAAGAAAAGAAAAAAAAAACTTTTTTAAAACATTTTTCAGCTTCTCAGGCCTGTATTTAACACCGAATGCGGACACAGGCCCACGATATACGAGGAGTAGAACAGTTCTGCTTTGTACTCCACTGTTTCTTCAGACAAGTGGGCCAATGTCAAGATGCGATTCATGTCAAGGAGAACAGTCCGCTCCCTCCCTCCCCCGGAGCGCCCTCCTCCCTGCTCAGTGCCCGGAACCGGGAGGGGAGAAGTCCGTGGCAGTGTTTCTGACAAGCAACAACTCGATACCTTTGCAAAGGAGAAGGCAACTATCGACCTGCTCCAGTCTCCCCTCGGATTGGGTCTCAGTGCAAAGCACAGCCCTGACCCAAGGGTTCCCGCGGCCGCAAGCTTGCACGTGGGCCCAACTCGAGGCACCAGGCTCAGCTTGCATTACAAGCCACGTGGTAAAAGATGTCAGTTAAAGTCACAGAAAGTTACGAAACAATCTCCATCGACTCTAAGAAAACCCCTCTCTTCACTAAAAATCAGGAAAAAACAAAAAAAGAAAGAAATCTCAACCGAACATTCAAAACATAACAATGTGGTCTGTCGTCTTTTTTTTTTTTTAAAGAATACATGCTTATTTTCTTCCGTTTAGCGAAGCTATGCTATTACCACACTATGTCAAATATGCGCTCTGTTTCCATTTATTAGATCCTAAGGAACCCAACATATCCTGACAGTATTCACTTAAAAGCAGCAGCTGATATTCTATCAAGCCGACGCTCCCCCGTTTGCTTATGCACCACCCCCCCCCCCACTAGTCATTTGTGGTTTTTCCAATCATTCCTATCCTAACTAATGCTGTGCCAAGAAACTGAAGGTTGTTTTCCCGTCCCTTTCTGTGTTGAGAATGATTCCCTTCATTTTCAGAGCTCCAGGAGTTATGTTTTTTGCTGCCAAGCAAAATCAAAAAGGTCTCTGTGAGTTCCAACAACTGATAGCCTGCACCACACTCCAGGGTTTTTTGTTGAAACCAAAGTAAAAATGGCCCCCTTGTGCATCTGATAGAAATTAATCCTGTCTGTTAGATAACTGAAACATTTGCCAAGCCAAGGGATGTGGAGGAAAAAATTAGTGTGCTTCAACTCTCTGCTTCAAGCTGGACGAATAAAGAGGATGGTGTGTGTGTTTCAGCCGCTCCGGCCCGAGAGGCCAGGAAGGGAGTGCTCTGTAGGCTGATGTGCCGTGTGTTTATGAACCCTGAAGGAGGATCAGGTCAGTGTGGGGGTCAGCCCGGGGGGCCACCTGTTAAGGAAGTAACTCTGAAACGAAGAAGCCCTCGCAACAGTTCGCTGCACACTTTGAGAGCAAGCTTACACCCTGTCTCCTTCTGGAAGGGGCGGTGCTGCAGCAAGTTTCCTGGAAATGTGGCATCTCCACGGTTTAAGAGGATTTCGCTGCCGCGGGCCATCAGTGAAATGAAAAATCAGGGGAAAAGTCGAAGGTGGACAGCAGCATTAAATCACGCTGGCTGAGCCACGAGGGCACGCCCCACAGGCAGCAGGGTAGCACGGCGGTGAACGAGTGAGCCAGGGAGATCCAAACGCGGCTCCCAAGGGGCTCCCTCCTGGGAGCGGCAGGGCACGGCCATGGGTGGTCCACACCCTTTAGGACAGGGCACAGCCCCAAAGCACTTGGCAGCGGGGGGGGGGGGGGGGGGGGGGGGGGGGGGCGCCATGTCTCAGTCTTCCCCTTTCCAAGGGGTGAGCGCTACAGGGTTGAGTGGCAGCTTCGTTCCTGTGGCCTCTCGAGAGGGGCTGTGCCTGTGGTGGCCGGGGGGCTGGAGGAGCAGGAAGGAAGCAGGATGACTTTGCGGAGGAGAAGGCGCCACGCGGGTGGCGGGAAGAGGCCCCCGGTTACCTCCGGGGGGCACCCCGGCCGAGGCAGCCCCCCTCATCGCTCAGCCTACGTCCTCGCCCCAGCGACGGAGCAGCACCCCCCACCCCGACTGGCAGGCGCCCCACCAGCAGCACCAGCCCGAGTGGGGCACGACAGGCAGCACCTGCTCCACTGCACGCTCTCCAAGCCCGTGGCGGCGCTCTTCTCCTCGTCCGTGGTGTTCTGTTCCTGCACGGACGTGCTGGCCGCCAGCTCCGGGATCTTGCTGCGCTCCATGATCACCATCTCTATCTCTAGGAGCAAACACAGAGACCGGGATGAGCCCAGACAGCTTCACGGACCTAGATTACAGACACAGCCGGGCCGCAGACCAAGCCCGAGGGGACGGCTCCTAACACGCCCAGTAAGGGCTCGCCGGCAGTGAAGGGAACATCGGCAACAGGCCGGGACAAATAAGACAGAGGCCAGAACCCCTCTCCGGTCTCATCCCGGCAATGCCAAGAAGCGTGACCCTGACTTTGACACCCCGCCCCCCAAAAAAGCACAAATTGCAGTAGCTTATTCAATGTCAAGGTGTTTTTTAAGACACTTCTTCTACTCCACTGATACCACACTTCCTTCCCAAAGGAGGGGAGGCAGCACAAGAAAAATGATATGTGGTTAATAAATCATAACCCGATTCACTGAGAATATTCTGAAACTGTTTACACTGTACAAAAGGCTCTGACGCGCCTGAAGCTTTCGTTTTCCTTTTCCCCCCAACAACTTCCAGAAGGCAGGGAGAGGTTAGAAACCTCACTGTATTTTTCCCAATTAAATAAGGGCAACCTGAAGCAACCGACTGAAGCACGGCGTCCATTGTTTATTTTCCGAAAGAGATATGAACCAGGAGAGGAAAACATCTTGAATTAGAGATGGTTAGCTGTGGGCTGTAAGGTGTCCGTGTCATGGGGGTCTTTGACATGAGGTGTGGACCTTCAAACAGCTGGTTCTTGGAACCCAGAGTTCAGGTCAACCCCCATCTTCAGGAGACGGAGGAGGGAAAGGACGCTGACGCGTGAACCTGCACTTGTTTCTTGAGGGGCCAGAGCGCGCCCAGGACTCTGGCAGCCCTTGCCAGCCATGGTCTTTCCCTGGACCGGCACAAGGGCCTCCCACCTGGCCACCGCCTCCCTTCACCCCCAGTTTGTTCTCCACACAGACTCAAGTTATTTCAAGTGGAAATTAGCTCATGTCGCCCTTCTGTTCAGAACTCTCTGCCGCCTTCCCATCACACTCGGGATGAAATCCAAACGCCTTCCACGGCGTCGAGGCCTCGCACGGCCTGGCCCCTGTCCACCTCTGACCTCACTGCCTGGCCTCCTCTGCCTCACGCCTCTCCAGCTGTGCTGACAGCTTCTTCCACGCTCTTGAGGGGCCCAAGCTTGTTTCTGCCCAGGATCGTTACACGGCTGCTTCCTCTGCCCGGGACGCTTTCACCTCCGGTCTTCCCTACCCTGGCCTGACCCAATCACATCCTTCGAGGCCCAGCTCCAATGCCACCAACCTCAGAGAGGTCTTCTCCGACACCCTCTACACCTGTTTTTCCTTTACCACTTTATTATTATCTAAAATCCGTATTTCATTCATACTTCCTTAGTTCTTCCCTCCTGTCCACTTTCTGTTCCAGGATCCCATCTAGGGTACCAGGTTGTATCCAGTCACCACGTCCCCTTGGGCTCCTCCTGGCTGTGACCAAGTGTTTGACTTCCTTGCCTCTGGTGACCTTACAGCTTTGAGGAGACAGAACTGGTCAGGTATTTTGCGGAACGTCCCCCAACCTGGGTCTGGTGTTTTCTCATCACTAGACTAGGCTTGCAGGTTCCGGGAGGAAGCCCACGCAGGAGACGTGCCCTTCTCACCCCGCTGCAGCGAGGGTACGGGCTCCCAACACAACGCCGTGTCCGCCTATGTGCCGTCTACACCACCTGACGGAGCTGACGCTGGTCACACGTCCCCACCGGAGAGGTACCTGCCCTCCTCCTTCCACGCAACACTCAGTGCGAGTGAGTCATTAAGCGCAGCCCACAGCTGAGGAGGGGGAGTTACCATGTTCCAGCTCCTGGAGCAGGCAGTAGCATCCATCAATTACGTGGCATTCTTCTGCATGAATGTGTCCCCTCTGCCCCGTCTCAATTTTACTTCTTGGCATTTGTAACTGCCGGGATTTTCTATATTCTGTGTATCCGTTTGCTTGCTTGCCGTCTGCTTTCCCCCACTCGAATGGGGGCTTCGTAAGAACAGCTGCCTTGTCTGTCTTGCTCTCCACTGGACCTCTGGGGTCGGGCCCAGGGCCTGCGACCACAGGGGAAGCGCTCAGTGATGGGACGGACAGGGGGACGAGGCTCTGGCTGCACACAGGGCCGGCAGCGATGCACACACGGCCGCCACAACGTGGAGCGGGTGACCCAGAGCCACACCCAGTCTGCCCTGGGCCTGCACCGTGTTCTCATGGGAGACATCCCGTGCCCACCACCCTCTGGGACCCCCTCGGGCACGGCTGCACCTGCCATGGTCCTCGGACGTGGACGAGGGCATCCCTCACCGGTCCACATGGGCCCCGACCGCTAGCCCCTCCTTCTCAGTGTGGCCCGGAGTCAGACACTGCAGACCGGAGCCTCCCACGGGGCCGCCCCCACCACAGACGCGGGGGCCAACCCACGATTTTCAAGTGGTGTCCGGACAGTTTGTTTGCGTAGTTCTGTGTTTATTTTCACGTGCACGGGAAGAAAATTCTAACCACACAGAGAACCTGTTCTTTCACCGCGGCTATCACCACTTAAGAGGGGGCGAAATGTAAGGGGAAGAAAGGGAGTCGATTCACAGGGAGCTATCGAGTCAGCAGGAGTCCGAGCAGCCAGGGCCGCCGCCAAGAGCAGGCGGCGGCACAGACTGGGGGCTGAGAACCACCGCGCCCTCCTGCGTCTGCGCCTTCCCCCCCACCAACCTCCTTCAGTGGCCTCCCAATGAGCCCCACCTCCCTGCTGTGGGGCAGACACCTTATATTTTTAATTATTCTCACCTTTAAAAAACATGTCCCGTTTATGTTGTTTATAACGTTAACACGGCAATACAAATACGTGCAACTTACAACAAACGGATCTGTGTTTGGAAGACGCGTGCTGAAATCGCAGATCTACTTGACTGTTCTGTGTTCCTGATAGAGCATGCCAGCGAAAACATCTGAATACTAGCAGGCTGGCTGTGGTGCCAGCCTCTGGCTTCGACCCTGGGACCCGTGACACGCCTCCTGTACCGCTGCAAGCTCCTGTGCCTCCCAGCCCAGCTGACGGGGCGGAACTCGGCTCCGAGGACTCCCTGAGGTTACGGGGCCGATCCCTAGCCCCTCACTCTAGAGAATACGCTGCTCTGACGTGGTAATTCCTTCTGGGTTGTTTCATCTCCCTGGACGCTGGGAACTCTGGAGCAGAGGAGCAGCGAAAGATAAGCCTGTCTCGTGCTCACCAAATTTAGTTAAGGAGTTGCACAATAATTTTGAATGACAATTCCCCATGGCACAGCACCACGATGAGCAGATGGGACCAGAGCCGCTCCAGGTAAAGGGTGGGTGGGCTCCCAGACGTCTCTGACTATGGGTTCCCTCCTGCCCCTGAAGCTCCCTTCTGGAACTCTGTGGAGCTTCACACAGAACTGCTGAAAACCACTGGTTTGGTCCCGGGTACTGAACATGAGGAAACGGAACCCAGAAGCACAGTGACAATTAACACAGCTAGAAAGGCAGCGGCAGAAGCCAGGACTGCTGCCCTCTCGGCTCCCAGGTCACGTCCTCGCGCGGGACCGGCCCACGAGGGCCTCTCCGCTCCACGCGCAACGATGGTTCCGAACTCTGGTTCTGTCACCCTGGCTCCCACAGCTGTCCCCAGCCTCCTGACCCTCCTGCAGCCAGCACAGCTGTGGAGCGAGCCGCTGGGCTGAGGTTAACTCTCTTGACGAATGTACCACAGTCCTTCCAACGCCAACACAGGTCCCCGCTCCTCCACTGCTGCTTTTTAACCATCTTATCCAGACAACCCCCAAAAGCTGTGATTCTTACCGAGGGTCTGTCAACTCCCTGCAACTGCATGCAAAATGCCAAGTGGGCAAAAGAGGGGTGGGTAATAGGTTTTTGGGGAGACGGTCTCTCCACATTCTCACCATTCTAAAATGGAATCTACGTGGGGCGCCTGGGTGGCTCAGTCGGTTAAGCGTCTGACTTTGGCTCAGGTCACGATCTCTTGGTTCACGGGTTCAAGCCCCATGCTGACAGCTCAGAGCCTGGAGCCTGCTTCAGATTCTTTGTCTCCCCCTCGCTGCCCCTCCCCCACTCATGCTCTGTAGCTCTCTCTCTCTCTCAAGAGGAAATAAACATTAAAAAAAATTTTTTTTCATGGATTCTACAGCCATCTTTAAAAGAGGATGAGAAAGGTTTGGCCTTTCCTTTCCTGGTGATTCAGTGTCAAAGTGAACCTCTCTTTTATGCCAGAACAGATCATCGGGCATAGTTCTATCAACCCTCCGGGGCCCACGTCTCTCTGCAGACACAGGCCTGCCTGGGCACAGCCTCGCTCCCCTCCCAGGGCACACGCACCATGCTGTTGCCACCAAGGAGAGCGGATCAGGGGGCATGCATGCACGGATTTCCACTGACACTCACTGAGGCCAGGACTCAGGCTCTGATGACGAGTTCTCGGGGAGCTCCACCTGACCGTTCTATAATATAGCAGGAGCCCCCATCCCATCCAGGTTTCTGTTTCAGAATGTAAAGGGACCATGACAATAACCCAGCTCAGCTCTGCTCCAACTTCAGTCATTTGCCTGCCTCTACGATGTGTGCCACATCTATGTGTTGCCCGTCCCATTTGTCACCTACCTAATCACCGTATTTGACCTCATTTTTCTTCTTTTGACTTCAATGCATTTTAAAAGGAAACTTTCAGTCACTATCAATACTCTTCGATTGAGCAACCCCACTTGCAGGGATTTATCTGGAAGATACACCCCTAACAATATGAAAATGCACACGCACGAGAGGGTTCACTGAAGTATTATCTGTAGTTGCAAAATATTGGAAACTACCTAAATGTCCAAGCATAAAGATCGGTTGAATAAACTTGTCCACACACACACGCACACATACACACAGGGCAGCTGCAAACCGGAATGAGGAACACCGCTGTACTGACACGGGAGAGAAGAGCAAGCATATACAGCATGCTACCCTGCGTGCAAGAGAGAAGGGAGAGCAAGAAAACATATATAAATCGGCTTCTTCTTACAAAATGAAATACGGGAAGGATATCCCAGAAAATAATCCAAGGTGGTTATCTACCAGAGGTAGGGGAATGGGTGGAAAGAATATGGAAGGCACCCTTCCTGAACAAACCTTTTTGCACACTTTTGTTCACAGTCCATATATTTTTTCCATAGAAATTAAATCAGTAAAAAATGGGAAGGAAGAACCCTAAACCGAGAAGATTAAAAAAAAAAAAATAGGACCCCCAATTTTTTTCAAATACATACCATATCTACCCTGACGGAGGGGAAGGAAAAAAGGGGAGGCAGATTAATGTGAATAGCTATAAACACGATACGTGACTCTATGCCCTCAGTTGGGAGATGGGTGAAGCATCTGAGGGGGGAGGGGGAGTTGCAAACCATCCTGAACTCTTGTTTATTACACAATAAACAAACTGAAACTTTTTTAGATGTATTCTAGGACTGAGCAAACAAACGTGTTGATGCTGTTGGGAGGCAAGGCTCCAGCTGAAGAAGTGACACACAGATCTGGAACGGGAGAGGCCAAGAAAGAGCCTTCTGGGTACTGATCTGCATCGGTATGAATATTAGAGGTGTTGGTATGAATCCACGATTTCTAAAATACACACATGCATACGCGTTTGTACGTATGCATATGCATGCGTGAGGAAATGTGTATTTTGTGTTTATACACGCGTCTATTTTCTAGCTCTGTCCACTGAAAGAGCCAAAAAGCAAAGCACCATGGGAGCCATCAGCACATCTGGGACCCAGATTTTGGTCTCTAACACCACTGCCCATGGAGAGGAACCAGGGCTTTGCAGAGAAAGGGTTCATCCTGGGGATGGGCAGCGTAGGTACAAGATGAACCTGGTTAAATTGTCACGCCAGAAGGCATAAAGGCTGCTCAAAAGAAACGAGGGGACTGTATCACAAGGACACAGCAGCCAGGTCAGAAGGGTTCCCAATGGCCAAATCTAGGACAATTTGAGCATCAAATTAATTAAATCAGTAACGAAACACAAACCACTAAAAACTGGAATCCATGGCCTGTGCCAAGAAGAGATAAATAAAGAAACGGGGAGAAGGGAGGGCTCTCCCTTACAGCGGAATGCTGAAGGCTGATCTTTAAACGTGGAGAGAGTGCTGACGTTGGAAAATCAACATTTTGTCACCATGCGGGTAAAGAGTGGCTCAGGCAAGTATCATCAATGAGGAACAAATCCCAGGGGGGCACTTTAATGAGGCACAGGATTAATCTGCATTATCTCTAAGTAGCTCCCCACGGGTTGCTAATTAGTCATCAAGAAGAGGGAAAGCAGGGGCGCCTGGGTGGCGCAGTCGGTTAAGGGTCCGACTTCAGCCAGGTCACGATCTCGCGGTCCGTGAGTTCGAGCCCCGCTTCAGGCTCTGGGCTGATGGCTCAGAGCCTGGAGCCTGTTTCCGATTCTGTGTCTCCCTCTCTCTCTGCCCCTCCCCCGTGCATGCTCTGTCTCTCTCTGTCCCAAAAATAAATAAACGTTGAAAAAAAAAAAATTTTAAAAGAAGAGGGAAAGCAATTATACGGTGGAGAGACCGGGAGATACCTTAGCCAGGTGACCGATATTCACGTCACCCGGGAGGGGTCAAAAGGACATCATGTGCCTCTAGATGGGACACACGGGGAAGGACATGCCACCACCTATGCCCGGAATGCATAACCTTCATCTTATCACAAAGAAAACATCAAAGACAGAATGAGGAACGTTTTAGTAAAGCAAAGGAGGGAGAGGTCCTGCGTTCTTCAGAGAGGTCAATGTCGTAAAAGAGAAGGCTGTGGGAAAACGCTCCAGCCTGACGAAGGCCAGGGAGGCACGTCAATTAAAGGCACTACCTGACCCTAGACTAGATGTTCTACTGGTGGGGGAAAGACGCTCTGGAGGATGTTATTAGGTCAACGGACAAGCTGAACCGCAGACAGCAGAAAACTCCACTGAGGCGGACAGCTGCACGGCGCTCACCAAAGCGAACGCGCTATCCTTGGCAAACGCGTTATCCTTGGCAAACGCGTGCTGACACCGACAGGAGGGAAGGGACGTGATGGGTGCAACTTATCCAGAAAGCAAGTGTGGGGCGGAGGGGCAGGGAGAGGGAAAACCAATAGGAAAGCAAATGGGCCAGAATGTGTTAAAAGATGAAACTGGACAAAAGGTAAACAGGTGATCTTTATACTATTTCTTTTTCCAAACTTTTCTAAGTTTGAAAATATTTTCAAACGAAAACACGTTTTCATTACTACTATAAGCCTCAAGCCAGTGTCAACAGAAAGCAGGTGTGAAAACACACACACGAAAGGAGCAAGGCCTGCTGCGTGTGCTGGAAAAGGGAGGTGTGAAGGACACTAACGCCAGGCTCCCCTGGAGCTGATCTCAACGAGAATCTTCTCACTGCTCCAACTCACCCAGAACCATCCCCAAACCCCGCAGCTGGGGCAAGGCTGATCTGGCCGATCTCTGCATTTTACAGAAGGGCAAACTGATATACAGAGGGATTGAGGAGGTGGGCCTCTGCCCCCACGGCTGTGAGCTCCTCTCCCCGCACTGCCCACCGGCCACGAGCTGGCAAGGAGCACCCGTGTGGCTACAGTTCCCGCATCGGGCACCGTGGCCCATAATCTAGAAGGCTCCAGCGTCCCAGCCTGGGGGGCGGTGCGACCCCTTTACACAACTGGAGTCTGGAGCCTCTGGGAGTCGAGGAACGTCCCTGTGAGGCTGAGCAGCTGGGCGTGGGAACCCGAATCTCCATCTCCTTTGCCCCAGCCCCCCTCGGCCTCTGTCACTTCCCCAAAAGCCCCCAAAGCAGAAGAGGATTTGCACACTCGTGGACACTGCACTATTCACAGTGGCCAAAAGTGGGGAAGCAACTGGATAAGCAAAATGCAGTGTGCCAAAAAAAACGGAATATTGCTCAGCCTGAAAAAGGAAATCCCGATACATGTGACAACATGGATGAACCCTGAGGACGTGACGTAAGCGAAATAAGGCGGTCGCAAAAGGACAAACGCCGTTGTGATCCCACTGACGTGAACTACCTGGAGTAGTCAGATTCACAGAGACAGGAAGAGGAACATGATAGCTGCCGCAGGGAGGGAGGATGTGGAGGTAATGCTTAAAGGGGACAGAGTTTCAGTTCAGGAGGAGGGAAAGAATTCTGGAGGCAGTTTTGGACGGCAGTTTTGGTCGTACGGCAGTGTGCGTGCAGAGGAGAGGCCGGAGGACTCTCCACAACCAAGGACGTCAACCTCTCCCCCTCCAGATGACAACTCTGGCCAGATCCGTGGGCTTCCCCAATGCTCTGACATTCTGATTTTCTTAAATAACAGCAATAATCCATCAACTTGCCCAGGATGATGTACATTCTAATCTGATTAATATTTGGTAAATGAAGTGCTTTTCAGGGAAATGGCAGGCATGACCTCCCAACAGTCTTTGACTTCACAAATTCAAGGATCCTCTGAGTTGCCCTCTGTGTTCTACATTCCAGGAATCAAAACGAGGACAGACCATAGAAAGGGGGAAGGGGAGAAGAAGGCCCTAACAAGACCATTCGGGGAAGGAGGAGGAGGAAGATGCCCTTGCTGGTTACCTAGGAAATAGGGGAAGGACCGCGTGCCATTGGCTGGCCTTGGAGCAGATTTTCGAGAGGCAAACGGCACCTGGCCACAACAACAGGGTGTCCAAGGGCTGAGTATTTGGGGTGCCTCTTCCTTTGTCTTACTGAGCAGCATGAGGGTGAATTCAGAAGGTTTCTCTTCCCCCCTGGGAAGTTCCTTATACTAGTTAAGCCTATCTGGAAACTTGGCACTCCCACACCTCTACAATCGTGGGGCTGGCCGCCTAGTCCTCTCCTCCCTCCCTTCCCACTGCCCCTCCACCACACACACATGCTCACTCACCCCACTGATACGTTTTACAAATCAACAGAGAACCGGGCTGGCTGCACAGAAACCTGCAGCCGGGGGCGGGGGTACCCAAGCACAAAGTGCCCCCCAGCCCAGCTCCTCGCTCCGCTCTCCACCTTGGCCAGGCTTTCTTTTCAGTGCCCGTGTGACACATGCTGAAGGGCTCAGACACCGATGCTCGTGTTTCTGACAACCCGAGAGCCGGGCATCCTGATGTCCTCCCACTGGTGGAGAAGCGATGATTTGCCCAGGGTCACAGAGCTGTTCAGGAGCAGTCCATCAAGGGTCGGGGGGTTCAGACCGCAACCTCCCAATGGCTAATCCGTGGCTCACCCCAATCGGGAAACTCTGCGAGCCCTGGGGTTGGCTCCGGCTTTCCAAGAGGAGCCAGAAATGAGGCCAGGGCTCCATTTCATTTCAACGGAGGCTTCAAAAACAACAAAACAAAACAAAACAAAACAAAACAAAAAACAAAACAAAACAAAACAAAACACAAAGCTGGGGGGGCACCTGGGTGGCTCAGTCAGTGGAGCATTTTGACTTCAGCTCAGGTTATGATCTCACGGTTCATGGGTTCGAGCCCCGCGTCAGGCTCTGTGCTGTCACTTCAGAGCCTGGATCCTGCTTCAGATTCTCTGTCTCCCTCTCTCTCTGCCCCTCCCCTGCTCTCGTTCTAAGTCTCTCCCCAAAATAAATGAACATTAAAAAAATTTTTTTTAATTAAAGAAAAAAAAAAAGCAAAGCCGGGGTTCCAAACTTCCAGGCACCCCTGAACTCCCAGCTGACCTGTTAAGTTCAAAGTCAGTGTCATCCCCTTCATTCCAAGTTCTTGCTGCGATTTAAGAAAAGAATAGGTTTTGAAGGTCAGGCCACGTGGTTGGTGCCTACTTTTTCCATAGGCCAAAAAAACAAAAGCTAAACCCTATTTTTCAAACGAGAAGTTCAAACAATTCATTTTCGTGCCTGGGGTCTGTTTACTAAGCTACTGTTGCAAGTGACTCCAGAAAGAGAGGACTATCCTTTCAGACCTCGATGAGACATCTGGGACACAGCGAGCATCGAGTGAACGCTTCTTTGACTACAGGGACTAGGGCACCCGTCTTTTTCCTTTCGGTGTGCAATTGCTGCAGATTGAGGGGCCCTGTGATTTTCTGGTTTCAGAATGAGTCACCCGTCATTTGGGACCTGAGGCCGAGTGGAGGGTCCACATTCATTTCACCCTACTTCCTTGTCTGGGCTTAAATGTGGAGGACGTGTGAATTCTGGTTGCGTTTGTAGAAAAAGAGCACGTTAATGCCACATTTAAATCAGGTCAAGGCAGAACTGCGACCGACTCACGACCATACGCCTTTGTCTGCCTGTGCCTGATGCTGCCTTTTGAAGACCCTCCACTAACGTGGGGGTGGCAGGCTGTGCAGGGGGAGCTGGTACCACCATCTCCTTTTTCAAACTCACCCCTGCCTGCTCGTTACAACCGGGAGGTCCACGAACCCCTAGATCCAGGGGCAAGGCAAGAAGCTTGCTAGAGAAAAAATAATTTGGAGGAGAAACTAGCCACAGATCCACCCCAAACAGTGAGGGAGAAGACAGCCAGGAGGGGGATGAGGGGCACACAGGAGCGCTGTGGCTTTCTAGTGGAGCGTCTGCTGCTTCCGCGGGCCCAGCACGCATGACCCCTTCTTCTGACAAACACACCCTATTTCTCACCGAGGGTGTCACTGTGGGGTCAACACATGACCCAAGCCCGGCCAATCGGCACAGACCGCCCCTCTATGGCAGTGGGCCAGCCAGGCTCCTCGGTGTCACCAAGCATTGGCCCCTAGCCTTCAGCTCCTTCTCTGCTTGGTGGTGAGCTGGCAGGATGCAAGCCTGGCACTGCCCGTGGTCATCTCTGCACCTGAGGCCAGCCCCGCCCAAGCCTTCCAGTTCTGGGAACAATAATCACCCTTTTGTTGAAGCCAGTTCGAGTTGAATTTCCTCCAACTCTTACAACCACAAGACTCCTAACATATACTCATTTAAAAAAGAAAAAAAAAAGCACCCCACGAATTACATTTTTTAGACTCAATTTCCAGGTGGGGAAACTGAGGCACGGTTTGAGTTGGGAGACCACTCAAGGCTCCCAGGAAACCGAGACATGACTGCAAGGCCAGTACCGCATCTCCTAGCACCCCGCCGCATCAACGCCATGCCTAACACCCTTCCAGGTCACGAATGGTTTCACCCAAACACAGTCTAAGGAGAGAACGCCCCCAGCTGCACCTTAAACCTGAGAATAACTAAGAGATCGGGTACACCATTCACGTGACAGCTGCCGCAGCCCAGTTAGGTGCCTCTGCTGGACGGGCCCGAGAGACTCGTGTTTATTTACGGTGAGCTGTGGGGGAAGACGACAGGTCCGTAATATTTTGGAATGACTAATGTATATCCGGGAAAATAGAGGAGGGCACCAAAATGCCAAGAGGGCTGCTGGGAGCCATGGTCGACCAAACTCTACTGTCACCATCAAGTGTCCAAGTAAAGCCTCTGGGAAAATTCCTGGGCCCCGTCTGGTACAACCCCGCCAAGTAACCACCCAGAAAACGGGCTTCTGGAGACCTGTGAACATTTCTCCGCTTGCCCCCCACACAGGGCGGGCCGGCTCGGCATCTGGGGAGTTGTGACCCCGATCCCAGCGGTGAGCTGGAAGGGCAGCCTTGCCGAGCCGCTGGAGCTCCGCACGCCGGGACCGGGCCGCCCGCTGACTCACTTGACTGTGCTCACCGCCAAGCCTGCCCTGTCCACACCAGGGTTAGTCATGGCCAGGCCTGGTTAGAGAGCAGCCCTTAAAAGGACTGGAATGAAAGAGGTAGCATCCTTCCAAAACAAAATCGACAGGAACACAGAGTGCAAAATGGGAAAATGGGGTGAAATCCTCCTCCTTTTCCCCACTGTGGCCACAGGACAGCTAAACCCCAGCGCTGAAGCAGTTTTCTCCAGAGTTTAAAAAAAAAAAAAAAAAAAAAAAAGATCCCAATAAGCAAACTAGGACGGCTTGCTTACCTTGCATTTGCCCCTCACCTCCCCACCAAAGTGATTCTGTTTGTGAGCCAAAAGTGAATTCTGACGCCAAACTGCTTACTGTATACTTTACACAGAAATAAAAGCATGCTGGGATCTCAGCCTTAAAGAGAGAGCAGGGTGGCACTGGAGAGACGCTTTGCTTATACTTATCGGAATGTGATCGTGGCATTCACTGAGAACTGCCAAGAAAATCAGAATGGGGCCCGCGGGGTGGGGACGGGGGCGGGTTTTGGCTCCATAAACGCAGCAAACTCCCCAAAACAAATGAGTTCCCAGTCGGTGATTTAATGAGCTGCTCTGCTCCGTTTTCCAGCTTCAGATGACCTTGACTAGGGAATCACACAGTCCAGGCTGATGGGCCAAGGACAGTTGGCTTGGGAGCAGCCACGACCAGCCCAGGACCCAGGAGGACGGCCCACGGTGGGTGCTGGCGACGGCCCGTGTCTGTCCCAGGAGCATGGTGGAGCTCACGTCCAGAGCCGAGCCCCCACCCCACATCTACCCCACCCCCACCCCCACCCTGAGCGCCCATGGCCGTGGCCAGAGACCCCATCTGCGTGGCTGTGCGCCCGGCCCATGACACAAGAGACTCCACAGCTGAAGCTTGCTCAGTTCCAGAGCAGACGGTGCTCTCCAGACTGAGAAGGTGTTAGCATTTGAACGAGAGGAAGGTGGAAATCAAACCAGAATCATCCCCAGCAGGGGCCAAAAGAGGGAGGAATGATTCTGCTTACTGAACACATGTGCACCACACACAAGTGTACCTCACCCGACACAGGACTTTGAACAAATCTCAATGTGAGACTCTAGGGGATGATACTGGATTATTCGGTTCCAAAACAACGTGATCTCATCAAATGGATATAATTTCACGAAACGCGGCTTGCTTCCTGCAGTGCACTGGGAAGAATGACTTGTGTCAAAACTCCTCACTGCGGGTTATGGGGAGCAAGAAGAACCCCAATAAACAGCATGGCACTCGTAGCAGAAATAGCAGCCGCTGCAGCAAACACGTAGGATGCGGGCCGGGCACCATTCTGGGCGCGGCACACGTGCTCACCATGTCCCCACCGCCAAAGCCAAGTAAATACGGTCTGCTCCCCTGTGTTTACCCACAGGGGAGCGGGCCCGGTTGCGAATAAGAACCTTGCTCCGGGTCCCCCGCCCCATGAGGGCAGGCCTCGCGGCGGACCTGCCCGCAGCTGCCTGCGAATGGCTGGGCCCGTAGAATGAGGTACACCGGCGTGGGGAACGGACACACGACGGGGACCAGACACAGACGGCTGCCTGGCTCGCAGCGCGGGCGCAGGGTGGCGTTCAGGGGGGCACTCACCTTCACTGTCCCCACTCGTCTTGGTGCCTTTTGAACCACCCTCAGTACCTTTAGCCTTCTCAGCGTCTTCCTGGGCGTCCTCGGCGGGCCCCTTCTCCTCATCTTCTTCCTCCCCAACGTTTTTGTAGTTGGGTCTCTTTTGCACCCGCCTCTTGCCCTTGTGCTTATTCATCTCAAGGGACCGCTCTAGCGTCTCGGTGGGTTTAATGAAGCACCGAATGCTGGGCTTGGCCTAGGGAAATCAAGAGACGGATGTGAACCTCGGAATCTCGCCGGATGCTATGGTCCAGCTGCCCGAGAGCTGCTGCCCCAAGAAATGCGGTTCCGAAACAAAAAATGCTGCCTCTTACTTCGTCATTACGACTATTATTAACTCCATCGTTGTTAAATAATCAAAACGATAGCACCAGCTACCATTTACTACCTACTCACCGTCCTAAGTCAGAAACTCTATACATTACCAACACTGGCTCTGTGCTTCTCAAAGGTCACTCATCTGTCTGAGAAACACACATGAGATATAGGGACCCCCTCCCATTTTATAGATGAGAAAAATAGAGGCTCTGAAGGGCTAAGTAACTTGCCCACTGTCATACAGCTCCTGAGCCAAGAGTCAGATTTCAAATCGAAGCTTGCCCAATCCCCACAGCCCAAGCTCCTCCCGAAAGAAGGGTGCCTCGCCAGGAGCTCAAACTCTGTTGCATACTCAGTACCCCTCAGAAAGTAGTTACATGCAAATGGACCACGTCTAGAAAGGAACCAAGACAAAAGAAAACTGATTGGTTTGGGGCAGGATTCTGAATGAAGCGCTTTTCTCTTTTTGGGGTATGCACGACGTCCAGACGTCATTTTGTCTTTAAAAAGGGAAAACGTTTTAAGGAGAACGTTTCCATTATCTTGACGTGGTTTATCCATCTTCTGAATGTACCCCAAACAACCATCAACTGTACTCTGAGGCCCACCATACCTTGCCAATACTAAGCGGGATGTGCTCAAGGAACACAGATTAATTTCAATAACATTCAAGGCAGAACCTAATAGAAAGCTGAATTAGCATCTAAATCTAAACATTCATTTTTATGTACTCACTTTGGATTATTCATCCACAAAAATGACAGATAAATTGAGACATGATCCTCCTGTCCAGGAAACCCAGAGAGCACGTTACAGATGCCAACGGCAAAGAGCCCAGAGGTGGCAGCACTCCGAGCATGCGCCCCTTGACAGACGGCATCCATCAGAGCCCACTTACGATGCTGTATGATCGAACGCAGCTCTAGACAACCCCTCCCCCCCCCCCCATCTCCTGCTGAAGGACTCGAGCCCAGGGAAACAGGGTCCCAAGATAAAATGCCTGCTTCCTCTGATCACCACCTACTCCCACTGAATCTTAGAGCATGCCATACACAATCAAAGCTTTCTGAAACAGAGACCTGAGACTCAATGCAGAGCAAAATACCACCCAGTTAGAAGGTCCAAGCAAAAATTCGCATGGATGGGGGCGCCTGGGTGGCTCAGTCGGTTGAGCGTCCGACTTCGGCTCAGATCACGATCTCGCGGTGTGTGAGTTCGAGCGCCGTGTCGGGCTCTGTCCCTCTGACCTCGCCTGCTCACGCTCTGACTCTCTCTGTCTTTCAATAATAAACAAACGTTAAAAAAAAAATGTAAAAAAAATTCACATGGGTGGATAGAGAAACTTCCCCTTGAGCTGTGTGTGAACTTGGATGCACAGAAATGGCAGAACAAGGTGAGTGAAACGGTGTGCAAGGCCCAGGGCCGGTCAGAGCCATGCAACCCCAGCTGAAGGCTATCATGAGCTATGGGTCGACTCTGAACATCAGAGTCCTTGTCTAAATCACAGGGCAAGTAATCGTGGCCTTCTAGAACTAAACATAGTCACAGACGTAAAGTTCCTGTAGTATGCATCCAACATATGAGAGTCACCTTCCCTTCCCTGCCTCCTTAAAAAGCAAAGCAAAGCAAAGCAAAGAAAGGAAAAGAAAAGAGTCAACTGTGAAAATAAAGTTTAAAACTTTCCAAAGGGATCTGCTTTTCTCGACGATCAGGTGTTGGGAAGACATGCCTACTGGGGAAATTTCAAACTTTTAAAATGCAACCTACCCAGTAAACAGCTGGAAATAACCTAAATGTCCATCAAGAGGGGAGTGGTTAGGTAATTATGGCCTGTCCATAGAATGGGAATCCACGTAAATGATAGAGAGACTGAGGCCTTTTGTACCTACGGACACCAACACAGGACCGGCATCGGGATGAGAAAGCAAGAGCAGGGAACACAGTGGGGTCCCCTTCAGGCAAAGGTTTTCAAAAGCTACGCGTGATGCTGTGAACAGCTCTCCCTAGAAAGCTGCCTAAGAGTATCTTGGGATTTCATCTTTGGGGGGGAAAGAAGGCAGGTGGTCCACGTACAATTTTTTCATTTCTTTACCTTTCTGTTTTGGTTTCAAATTTCTAATCCTGCACTCATACTAGCTTTTTACAAAAACACATCGAGGATCATTTAGACATTAGAATTATGGACTTTATGTTCCCTTTTTAATTTTCCTTTGTGTTTAAAAGCCTGTTTCTCTTAATCCTGACAGCATCGAAACCCCCACAGTTAACATGGAGGAGCTGATCAGGCTTGGCTGGGAAATGTGGACAGAGACTCATGATCACTCCTGCTGCCCCAGTCAAGAGCCTCCTGGCTGCCAGCCTCCCTGGAATCTCCGTGTGACAGCGGACAATCCCAGATGTTCTGGATGGAAAACCCCGGGGGGAAGGTGTGCCCACCTCACCCCTCCCCTGTTGCGCTCTCAGCACTAAACCAGGTGCCTGCAGCAGGGCAGGGCCTCGGGGGGCTGCCTGTACCAGACTGGACCCAACGTGAGAGGACAACGAAGAAAAGTGAGGGACAGGAGAAAATAGAAGCCTCACAGCCTCAGGAGATTAGCCCAGGGCAAGAGCAAGCACAGTGAAAGGAACCAAGAGAATGGAAAGGCTCACATCAGAGTCACAAATCAGAAGGCCTTGGGGTTCATCCTCTCATAAAGCCAGCACACCACGTGTGCCCCAGAGGAAAGCCTTCTGCACCTCACGCCTGTGTTTCCCAAATGCCGCAAGCTCGGGTGTCACCAAGGGCTCATCTCCCAGGGACCCAGAGCCTGAGCTGCGAGAGGAATGTGGAGATATGGGGCCCTCCCTGCTGACAGCAAAGATTCTGCCACTTACCCAGCCGGGGTATGCAGTGGGAGGGCCCTGGGCCACGCAAGCCAGCTTCCGGGCTCAAGGCCAGCTCAAGGCCAGCAGTGTGATTTCAGGGGTGGCCCGAAGGCCGAACTGCTCCCTACAGCGTCAGCTCCTGCCTGCAGGTCAACACCACCTTCCTCTTGCCTTCACCCCCTCCAACCTCAGGCTGCTATCTTTGTTTGAAAGGTAAATACTGAAGGGGGTGCCTGGGTGGCTCAGTCGGTTGGGCATCCGACTTTGGCTCAGGTCCCGGTCTCACAGTCCGTGGGTTCGAGCCCCACGTAGGGCTCTGCACTGACAGCTCGGAGCCTCGAGCCTGCTTCGGAGGCTGGGTCTCCCTCTCTCTCTGCCCCTCCCCCCCTCATACTCTGTCTCTCAAAATTGAATAAACATTAAAAAAAATTTTTTTTAATAATAAACAAATAAAGGGGCGCCTGGGTGGTTCAGTCGGTTAAGCATCTGACTCTTGCTTTCAGCTCACGTCATGATCTCACATTTTCGTGAGTTCGAGCCCTGTGTCGATGGCGCAGAGCTCGCTTGGGATTCTTTCTCTCTCTCTCTCTCTCTCTCTGCACCGCCCCCCCCCTCACCTCTTGTGCTTTCTCTCTCTCTCAAAAATAAATAAACCTAAAACAATAAAAATGAAAGGTAAATACTGGAGACGGGGACTCCCCAGGGGTCAGAAGTAACTCAGGCCTTTTGGGGCTGCCCGATGTGAGAGCAGGCTGTGTGCGGCCGGAGGCAGGGGTGTGGAGCAAGGGGTCAGGAAGGAGGGTGCAAACACCTGAGGCCCAGGCAGCTGACCAAGGAGCAGCAGCACCGCCGACAGCCCGGACGTCAAACGGCGTCCTCCGTGAGGTCTGGACGCCCCCTTAGACCAGGCGCAGACGGCACGTGAAAAAGCAAGTTGCAATCGGGTAACCCATCAAGGAGTCTGCTTACCATCAAAAAACAAAACTGTCAGCGAAAGCATGTACACCTGTACGTGTGGACAGGTGTGTGCACGATGGTCCACACGGCAAGGCTACACATGTTGAAAACAGCTGTTCCTTCTGAAGAGGGCGGTGAGGTTGGGGAACTACTTTCGGCTCTAGTCGTGTCTATGTCATCCAGTCGCTGTGCCCCAAGGAAGCACGACCAATGCCATTTAAATGTGAAGAATACCTTTAAAGATACGTATTTAATGCCCCTAAAGATACGTATTTAATACACACACACACACACACACACCAAAAAGGCACCTTTAGAAGTCAGCTGCTGAGGGAAAGGTGGGAGAGAAGATTACAGGCTAAGAAGGAGCTACCGGAAATGTCTTTGGATGCCAGAAATGTACTCTTTTTTTTTTTAAGTTTATTTACTCTGAGGGAGAGCAAGCGAGAGCTGGGAGACACAGAGAGGAGGAGAGAGAGAGAATCCCAAGGAGGCTCCACACTGTCAGTACAGAGCCCCACTCAGGGCTTGAACCCACGAATCGTGAAATCGTGACCTGAGCTGAAACCTACAGCCAGACGCTTAAATGACTGAACTACCAGTTGCCCCTCGGAAATGTCTTCAGTCTTGACCTAAGTTACATACAAATGTAATCCTAAGTATGAAGCCATTGATACACCTAAGATTACTGCACCTTAAGTTATCCCTCAATTTAAAAACCACGTACCTAGGGGTGCCTGGGTGGCGCAGTCGGTTAAGCATCTGACTTCAGCCAGGTCACGATCTCACGGTCCGTGAGTTCGAGCCCCGCGTCGGGCTCTGTGCTGACAGCTCAGAGCCTGGAGCCTGGTTCTGATTCTGTGTCTCCCTCTCTCTCTGACCCTCCCCTGTTCATGCTCTGTCTCTCTCTGTCTCAAAAATAAATAAACATTTAAAAAAACAAAACAAAACAAAACAATAAACACCACGTACCTAAAGAATTTTCAATAAAATCAGATGGCCCTAATGCCCTAAATGCAAGCCAAGAGCAAATGAGACAGCTCGGGAAGGGGGATTCACTGCAATCGTCAGGGGACTGACCTCATTCACTGAGCCACACTCAACACCAACAGTGACGCAGCCCTGGGCCTACCGTTCCAGAGCCCACGGCCCAGCCAGCAGGAAGCACGTTCCGCTGTGCATCCACATGGACGCCGAGGGCAGGGAGGAAGCAGTGGGGAGCTGTGCCAGGTAGGGCGGGGGCATGAGGGGGAAGCTCGAAGCTCAGGAGGGCTTCGTGGAGAAGGAAATGACTGATCCAAGTCTTGAATGGTAACAGGAGCTCACCAGAACACTTGGGAGGAGAATGGTCGGAAGGCCAGCTCAGAGCTCTGGCCATTTGCTCTTGACTGGCCATACAGCTGGTGTGTCTGGTGACCGCAGCGGTGTCCCAGGACACTATGCGCTTGGCCAGCTCCCCAGAGAGCAGCAGACACGCGGCAAGTCAGGGGGTAGTGCTGGACCAGCTGGGCGGCCTCTCCAGCCACCCGTTCATGATGGAGCTCGTGAAGAACCCTAGCTTAGAGGGAAAGGAGGAGGAGACAGGTAGCGAGAGGGGACGGATAAGGACAAGGACAGATGACATGGCTCCAGTGTCGGGCTCTATAGGAGCTGTTGCGATATCTGAGAAAGCTCACCTCCCAGGCTCTCCCGGGCCTAGTCCGCTCACCTCCTGAGGACGCAACTAGAATCCTCCTGTTCAAACAGCTCCGCCGAGGGGCTTGAGAAAGAGGAGAAAGCTTTTCCCCATACGCAAGGAGGCAGGCCGCGCTGACTCACAGAAACATGCCCAGCATAAGGGCAGACCTGAGCACGATCTCATTGCACTTACTGGCCCAGTGGCCCTGACCAAATGAGCCTCGGTTTCCTCATCAGTAAAACAGAGACAGTAGCAGCTGCAGCACATGTGGCCACAGAGCTGATATGAGACCCTGAACGCAAACACGCCAGGCACAATGCCCGCCACAAACGGGCGCTCTAGAAATATTTATTCGCCTCCGACCCCTGGCAGGTGGATCACCAACCAGGAGGGAAGAGATAAGAGATGGCAGGGGAGGGGCTAACTTCTAAAAACAAACAGTCCCATTCTGTTTTAAACCTGGCTCCCTAGCTCCTAGAAACGTTCTGGTTTGTTAATGGGCTAGACTCGGCCTCCCCCAAGCGCCCCTGGGCCCCCTCCCCAACCCAGCCTCGGGGGACAGCCCCCAACCCAGCCCCTGGGCCCCCTCCCCAACCCAGCCTCGGGGGCTGGGACCAGCGGGACGGACAGCACAAAGGCGGGGTGGGACCTGTGGAGACGCCGGAGCAGCCGGAGCCCAGGCGCAGGGCCCCCCTGCCCACCACCTTCTCCCGGGGCCTCGGTTTCCACCGGCACCAGATCAAATCAGCGCTCCCCCCTCCGGGGCCGCTGTGAGGTGGCAGAAGGCAGCAGACTCCCTTGTCACTGGTTTCCAGGTACTCACAACCGTCACTCACACCCAGCGTGCCTCGAACACGTGCCCGGTGCCGCTGTGATCACTTTGCGCGTGCCGACGCGCTTGACTCTCCGTCACACGACTAGAGACGGGGGGAGCGGCAGAGAGGGAGGGACTGGCTTGGCGTCCCGCAGAGGCAGAGCCAGGATCCGGATCCAGGGAGTCTGGCTTCCAGGCCGACCTGTCTGACCACCCGGCCGCACCGATCGAGAGCTCACCCCCTCGTCAACAAGCCCCCACCAAGCCTGCCGGCGTGGGGCCAGCCCCGCCCCCGCAGGGTGGACGTGGGGCCCGGCCAGGCCCCAGTCAGGCTGACCGGAGCAGCGGGTGGACAGACCTGTGGAGCAAAAACTCAGGGACAGGTGACTAGGCGGCCTTCCGACCTGACCATCGTCATGACCGACCACGACGCAGAAAGATTCCCCATTTTGTCTCGTATACAGGGAGCTCCACGTGTCACAGGGGGTCATGGTGACCCAGGGGCCTGCACCAACCATAACCAACAGCGCGTGGCTTTGCAAGTGGCAGTGAAGGGGAGCTCGGCTGATAACTGCCGCAGAGGGAGCCTGGGAGCCGCTCCAGAATGTGGGGACCAGCAAGCAAACGACAGGGACCATCAGCTCTGGGGAGCTGCAGGGGTGCACGTGCCAGGTGCCAGACCCTCGGTGACACGGGGCTGCTGACGCGAAGCCCCAGGGCACGTCTGGGACATGCTACCACAACCATGTCAGCGAGGCGACCGGGCGATGTTGCCACATGAAACGGGGGAAAACAAAACCCATCGGGGACAAACACGAAGAGTCACAGGCCACTTCCATTAACGAGAGGGACGTGCATGCTTCTCTATCAATCGGCCAATCGTGGGGGAGCGTCGCGGCCGCAGGGCCAAAAAAACCAAAAAAGTGCCGTCGGTCTGGACCCGGTGCGCTCTCCAAGCTCGGAGGACTCGCCCCGTGCACACGCCGGGCACCGTCACTGGGACAGGAGCAACAGCTCACATCCGGAGGCTCCGTGACCGCCTGTAAGACAACCTCTAGGGTGCCGCGAGGCCTGCGGGAGGCCAGGCCCCTCCCATCCCTGGCCGGCTCCACCCAGGCCACCGTTTCTGTCCCCTCGACGCCTAGCGTTGCCCAGTCCGTCCCTTCAGTGACAGGCCCGACATTCGATCAAAAGCTGGGGCGCCTGGGTGGCTCAGGCTGTTGAGCTTCCAACTTCGGCTCAGGTCATGATCTCGCGGTCTGTGAGTTCAAGCCCCACATCGGGCTTTGTGCCCACAGCTCGGAGCCTGGAGCCTGTTTGGAATTCTGTGTCTCCCTTTCTCTCCACCGCTCCCCCATTCATGCTCTGTCTCTCTCTGTCTCAAAAAAATAAATAACTGTTAAGAAAAAAATTTTTTTTAAAAAAAGCTAACGAATGCTGTGGAACAAATGAGCTGCAGGACACAATGCTTACGCAAAATAACGTACACTCTTCCATCATAATGCCACACGAAGCCCTTGTTCGGCTTTTCTTCAGAAGGACTGTTCTACTACGTCCTACTCTCTCAAAAGAGATCACTGGGGACTCCCCGCCACCCGAAACATTCAGTCCAGAAGCCCACATCTCGCTGCAGACGGCGGCAGGAGAACAAGAAACAGAAACAGCATGGGGACCTGGGGCGGGATGCCAGCGATCCCCTCACGCTGGGGGACAGCAGAATGATCCCCTAACCTCTGGGGGCGTCGGCCCGCTCACGGGGAGACTGTGACGATGAAGCCACCTCACCAGGTCATCAGGAGCCTAAAAGGAGGAGAACAAGAAGAAATCCCCACCCGCCCCCCCGACCCAGTGGTTCCGACAGAGTGGCCTCTGTTCCGATCCCAGCCAGGCAGCTCATCCCCACCAAGGTCTCTGACCCACCATTTCCCATGCCTTGCCCACTGCCACGCCCCCCCCCCCCCGCCCCCCACTCAGCTCTTCGTCCTTCAGTCTTCAACCCAGACCTCCTCCGGGAAGCCTTTCGTCACCAGCATCTCTCAAAGCTGGTTTCTACTTCCTGCCAGATCCAAATCTCCCATCTACGTGGACACACTTGTTTACTGTCTGTTTCCCCCGACCAGACAGGTCATGACAGCGACCTTGTCTGTCTTATTCATCCTGTATGCCCTGAGGCCAGCACGGTACCTGCCTGGAAGGTGGGGGTGCTCCAGAAACGCGTGTGGGAAGGACAAGAGGGGTGAGCAAGCCGGGCAGCCTGGCACGCACGACGTGCTCTGCGGACAGGTGCTCCTCTTACTAGGGAATGACCTGTCGTGGGAGTGACCCCCAGGGTGATACTGTGTGAGCACATACAGCCCTGTAGCGGTTTTTTCCCTTCTCTCTGTCCATGAAGCTGGAGGTTTCCGAGAGGGCCCCTGGGGGTAAGGTCATGAGCATCACAGCAAATGGTCAGCGGGCAGGCAATCTCAGGATAGCCAGGAACTCTTAACTCACTGGGGAAAACCCACCGACCGTGCCCTGGGATTACAGCTACAGAAGAGCATGACGGTCTTCAGTTGGGCAGGGAGTGACTCACACCACACCCCTCCTGGCCCATCATCATTAAACTGCTGGAGCATCAGACAGGAAAGTGAACGGAGCGGCCCTTTTCTCACCCGCATGCTGCCCCCTGCCCCCCCCCCCCCCCCCCGCCGCGCCCAGCCTCCCATCAGACAAAGCACCCTGAGCAAAACCAAGTCTCCCAGATGGAGGACCTTGGCGCTGACCGAGACTGAATTTCCTGGAGTCGTTCGAGACAAGATGCTCGATTCCCTCACGGTGATTCATTATTTCAAGACAACTGATGTTTACTGCAGGAGCCAGGCTAAACACTGGGGACACAAAGGAAACGAGGCTCCCGTTTCTCTTGGTGTAAACCTCGGAGTCTTCCAGTGGCTCCAAAGGCACCACGTGCCTCGGGCTCTCCCTCCCTCCCTGGCCCCACCCTACTACGCTCTGCCTTGCCATGCTGTTCCTGGCTGTTCCTCGGACACACCAGGCACACGCCTGCCTCGGGGCCTTTCGGGCTGGCTGTTCTCTCTGGCCAATGCGCTCTCCCTGCAGAAATCGACATGACTCAGTCCCTCGCTTCACATCTATGCTCATCTTCCCAGTGAGTCATACCCTGGCCGCTCGATGGAGAACTGCACCCCACTCAAGCCTCTGAGCACTGCCTCCTCTCCCTCCCCGGCTTTCCTGCTGCAGCTTTCCAAAGGCATGCCTCAAATTCTACCATGCTACATGTCCACTAATAATTTCCTCGTTCCCCTCTCTCTTCCCACTCTAAGAGAAGCTCCGGGAGGCCTGGGGCCTTTGCTCTGCTTCCTCCTGCACTGTCCGTGCCTAGAACAGACTCTGGTACGTGTCCAATAATACTTGTTAAATAGATGAGTAAGTAATGCTGACCTGGCCTCAGAATCTGGTTAAAAGCCTCAAAATGGCCATAGGGGCCAGGCGGCTGATGAAAACTACCCAAGTCCCAGGACAGAGACACCGGAAGCGTGGGTGCCTCATTTTTCTGTCCCCACCCTCGATTTTCCAAATTTTCACAGAAACCTGGGAGAATTCACCAATGGCTCAATGCAGACTAGGGACAGTTCCCATCCAGCATGCGGCATGGCCATAACTCACACCAGAGAGCAGCCTCCAGCCTTGGGGCCACCCCTGCCCACTCTGTGTCACGCTGCCGGGTGAACACAGAAAAGCCCTGTAGGGTTTGAGTCACAGAATCTCCTCCACCCCCACCCACCCCTCCTATGCCCACTTGGCTTCTCCCTGTTGGCTCCTGCAAGGCACAGCCATTCCAAGAACCCTTGGCCCTTCCCTGGCTCGCCGGACCAGGACCGGCATCCCTGGGCCCCGGCTACCATCACCTGTAGCCCTGGCTGAAGGCTGTCCCTCCATGAGCCCCCACACCAGGGGACTTCCGGCCCCACCCGCAAAGGAGAAGGAAGAGGACGGTTCCTAAGAGGTCTCTCATCCACGACAACACCATACTTGGTAAGTGGGAAACGCTGCACTCCGGATTCTCCTTCATTCTGTCACGTCCTCTTACGCATGAATCACTCAGTACTTTTGCAGCCAACGGTGGCGACTGGGAGCCAGAATTCCATTCAGGGATTATGGGGTAGACCACAATGGCCCCGCAAGAAAGGGACAAGACACGACGAGTTCTAATTCTTTTGTGGCAATGTTTGTATCTGTGCCAATTAAGGCCCTTGATTCATAGCAGTCTATTTTTTCCCCTCAGCGTTCGCCATCAACTCTCTCCCAGAAGCCTCTTACCGCTTTCAGGAAGAAGAATGTGTGGCCTTCAGAACGAGCAACGATTAACCGGGGGCACGGGGAAGGTCGGGGTCACCGAAAGATTCAGGGGAACTCTAATTCGGGCTGCAGAGGGGGGCTACTCCGCGTGACGCAGTCAATACACAGGAGGCCCGGCGGCCGTCGGAGTCCAGCCTGGTTTGGAGAGAGAGCCCTGCAAGCAGTGACCGGGGGCCCTGGTCGACCGGTGGCGCACTGCCTCCACGAACACAGAAGCCAGGGGGGCCAGGCTGCTAGTTTCGCGGCCGCCAGCTCCACGGGCCACGAGTGGACGGAGCGTTCTGGTAGCAGGGGGTCCGGCTCCCAGGAAGGACAGGTGTCCTGTGGAGAGCCGGCGGCTCATGTTTTAGGTGTGCCCTCGCTCACTCTTCTGGATCCCCAGAGAATCATCTGGCGACCATTCCAGCCGGCTGGACTGGTGCCCACAGAGACGACATCATCATTTGGGGACGAACCATCCCGGCCCGGGATTCTCAGTTCCCACTCTGAATTCACGGCCAGCCAACCACATGAGCACCCACGAACTGGCTACGTACTTGCACTTTCCGGAGGTCGAATCCGGGGCTGACGTGAGCTGGAGGGCCCGGGATGCACACAGACAGGTCAGCCCCCCACCACCAAATGGCAAAGCTTGCTCTTCGTGCTGTCACTGTTACCACTGCTGCTCACACCGGGCCCTCGGTGCCTCTGTGTCTGGTCATAAGGCACCTCCCGAGGGGTACTCTAGGTGTGCCTCCACACTAATCATCCCAGGAAGGGGGGTCCCCAACTAGGAGACGCAGGGCTGTCGTGCGGCATCAGAAACTGACGATAACACCTAATATCAGGGCCTGACGTGCGCCAGGCTTTAGGAGAAGTAGCGGACACCGCGTGCATTAACCTAACTAGAGAAGGGAGGAAACTGAGGCCCAGAGCAATGGACTAACTTGCCCCGGGGTACACCTAGTGAGACCTGGGGCCAGGATCTGGGGGGCCCGGGCAGTCTGACTCCAGAGTCCACTCCACTAGACTGGCCCCGAAGACGGAACGCAGTACAGCACCAAGACCACCTCGCCCTGACGCTCTTCCCCCAAAGCCTGCCTCTGAGCAGGTGGCGTGGGAGGGTCAGGCTCTGAAGCTGTTTCTGTTTTGAGAGTGATCAAGAACAGCATCGTGAGAGCCCGGTGACCCCGCCCCCGGTTCACCCATCAAGTCACTCATTCCTGCAGTGAGAGCCCCTGGGCATGGGCTGCAAGCCGGTCATGGCACAGGCCCCCTCCGCTCGCAGGGAGTGGGAAGCCCAGCGAGGCGAGCGCTCTCTCCTGCGCACCACCGCATCTCTGTTGCAGGAACGGACGAAGGAGTGCAAGACGAAGGAAACTTTTCTACAGAAATGGAGGGTGAGAAAAGGTTCTTTAAAAAAAAAACAAAACAACCAAGTACCCATAGGTAATGATGCATATCCCGTAATCTAATCTATATGTTCGTTGTGCAAAAATGATGAGACGTTAGCAGTTTCAGAATTAGTGTTCTCTTACTCTATTTCCCTCAACACGAAACCTGATCTGCTCTGCATTAGAATTATAGCAAGAACTATCCCCGAGCAGGAACCATATGATTTTTAATGCACAGACGAATTTCAACTCGGCATTCACCTCGCCATGCTGGTGTGTTTTAAATTTAACCCTAAATTACAGACTTTTCAAACAACTCCGCTCTTCCCTCTGCTCCTCTCTCTTCAATTTTGGTTTGGTTTTGTGAAAGGTCTGCTGGTAAAAATGAAGCAATACCAGTAACTTATCTACAAATTACGGGAAGGAGAAAGTAGGTTAAAAAAGACCAAGAAACTTAAAACAAGCACAATCAAACCACATCCGAGTGAGGCAGGAAACAATAGGAGACCGTTCTTGCTCAGAGGGAAGGAAGGTGAGTCTCACCGGGACTGTTATCGAGCAAGTCACCGATGGGGACTCACCTCCACTCCACCCAACTTTCAAGTGCAGTCATCCGAACGCGACACAGTTCGATTCTGCAGCCAGGCAAAGGCGATACCCGGAAGCAGAAGGCAGACACTTTCACTTGGGGCTGGCAATTCCTTCCACGCTCAAAAGAATCTCATTTTCAGTTCAGACGCCCACCACGACGAGCCGCTGTGAGTCTGTCACAATGGAGGCAGAAACTTCGTCCCCAAAAAGGGGGCCGGTGGGAGAAAGGACGGGTCTCCCGAAAGCTCCCTCTCGTCGGAGGGCCCAACCGCCGTGGGTATCCCAGGCTGAGCGGTCGCCAGTAACATTCTGCAGTTTGCTTCTGCTCAAATTGCAAACCCCAAGCATCAATGCCAGTACCCTGCTGTGACAGCGTGCTGGAGTTCTGGCAAGATGTGACCACGGGGGGATAACCAGCGAAAGGGTGTGATTATTTCTCGTGGCCGCAGGCCAGTCAAGTGCAATGAGAAAGCCTGCAAACCCCAGCAGCCCAGAGATCTCTGTGTCCGTCCCTCTGAACGCCAAGTCCAACTTCGTCACTGAATGTCTCACACGAAGACACTGTGGGACGAAGTCTGAGCAGCCATCTTGGGAAATGGAGACCACACGACAAAAGAAAGCCCAAGGAGACTCAACACGGCCCAATGTGATATGAATGGAAATGTCCTAGGAGCGTGCAGCAGGCTGGATGGGGACCGGGCGAGTCTGATGGCAAACACATGCCGACCCGATGGGGACCGCCTCGGAGAAGCGTGCAGCAGAAACATGTGTACAATGGGGACCAGACCTTCTGACTGCTGCAACACAATCCCGAGATGCAGATTTTTTCTGTGTGAAACTTCCTAACGGTTAACGTTGGTCACTCATAGAACTCTCTGTTAAATACCGCGAACACCAAACCAAACGGCTTTGAGGGCCAGGCTGCAACCTGCCGGGTACCTGATGGACACTTCAGCTGTGTTTCCTCCCCATCCCCACCAAGAGCCCTCTGGGGTAGGACGCGCCCTCTCCGTTTCCTAAGTGGGGGGGAGGGAGGACGATGCGCCTGAGGGGGCCCGCTGGCTGGCGGTCATCGGCAGCTCTGCCCTCGAGGCCCTGCGACTCTGCTGGGTCAGCACTCCACCCCTCGCATTCGGTCAGCAGCAGGGAGTTTCAGAAAGTTGGAAAGAAAACTGTCCGGCTCCACGAACACCAGGTCGTCTCCACGTTGCCCCGCCTGAAGTGTCGTGGCACGGGCCCGTAAGGGAGGCTGTCCTGTCCAATACTCGTCACTCCTGTCCCTCTAGGTTACATCCCCTCGCCAAAAACTACTCCTTCCCTTTAGAGCACGTGTGAAACTCGAGACAGTACGTTTGTTTGTATATTTATTTGAGCGACATCTGTCACTCCTACTAGACTATAAAGCTCCAGAAAGACAGAAACCATTAGGATTTTGTACATCCCCAGAGCCAGCACGATGCCTGTTCCAAAGAAAGGGCTGAATAAATACTTTCTGAATGAATCAAAAAAGGGACAGACCAGACAGGGGCCGTGAAAGGGCCCCATTCAAGTCAGCTGAACTAATGCCACCACTGACAAGGACAGAGTGTCTGGGAACCTTTTCAAAGGCTCTAAGACTCCCTTCAATAGCAAAAGGGCCCGGCCAAGCCATCGTAGGCCAGAAAAACCAGAAGGGCAGGGACCCCTGTCACTGCGCCCCAGGCAGTTCTGGCCTCCCACGCTATGGGATCCTCCGCCACCTGCTTCCTCAGATATGGCAACAGAGCCGACTGCCCAAGGGCAAGCCTAGCCCTTGGAGCTTTCTACCCACTGCCTGAGAAACCGGTTGCAGGGACAGAGTCCTCATGAAACAGCCTTTGTGTGAAACACCGGCTCATCTCAGACACATCCGCCGGGCCCAAGCTGCAGCGGATACAGTGAGACAAGTCGCCTGCCGCGGCTGGGAACGAGGAGCCAGGGCCTCCCAGGCCATAGGTATGGTGAAGGTACAGGTGTGCGGGCAGAACCTCGGGGCCTGCAGGGGAAAAGGCAAGCTGCACCAGTACTAAGGAAGCCTGGCGCTCAGCACACATGACGATGATGGGAGGGAAGACAGACGAGATACACAGGGGCCAAGCGGGAAGAAGCCGTGACTCCCGTCTCCCTGTCTCGGGAGTTTCCCGTTAGCAGAGCACAAAATGCAGACGTGCTGTGCTTAGGCCACAGGTGGGTGATCGTTTAAAACGGGGGAGCATGTGCATCAAAATGAGGATTTCCAGCTTGTCTGGAAACGCGAGGAAACCAGGCAATCCCGCATCCGTGTTCTGGCAGAGCCGCAGGCTGGGGAGGAACCGCAGCTACTGACAGAGAGCATGTGCTGTCCAATTTGCCACAGGCCCCACCACTCCCTACTGCCCTCCAGGGGGGGGTCCGCATCATTCACAGATGTTCTCCGTCCAGTCTCTGCTGGCATTTGTACCTTCGTCAAGGTGTGCTCTCATTCTGTCCCAGTAACAGTGTCTCACAGATTCGCGACCAGGGCCCAGAGCAGTACAACTTCCCGTTCAATAACATCCGATCAATCAAATCCGCTCAGTACCCAAACCCAGATGTTCCTGGGGACACATTTCAAGACGCCGATCGGGTTCCTCACGTCTCAGACCAGCTTATACGCCATCATGGCTGCCGTACAGGCAGAACGTCAGTTTCTGGTTTTAGAGAAACACACGCACGAACAAAACGAGCAACGGCCTATCAACGTCTACACACGGTCCCAACGCTAAGGACTTACGCAACTTCGCTGAACATCCTGTTCGCTCTTAGCATACATCTCAGACAGATCACCGTTCAGAATGACTTCCGCTAGTGAGTTCACCAGGGGTGCGTGATGTATAATTAGGAAGACCTGGTGAGAAAGAAGACACCGGGTTTGCGTTAAAGCGTGTGCTCTCTCCACTTCTTCCTCCATCACAAATAACCAGGCTGAGGTACCCAGGGCCCGTACTGAACAGCAACTCCCGTGAAGCAAAATCCAAAGAATGGGTCTCATTTAGGAGAAACCGGTTACGCCTTTCTCCTCCCAGGGTTGGCCGCTCCTTCATTCAGACTGTTGCCTATTTGGCTGGCTGCTCCCCAGCGGAAGGAAGTGCATCAAAGCAAGACGGTCCCTCATGGCCGGGGGAGGCCAAATCCCACTGAAGTGGAGCAAAGTGGGAGAGCAGCGGCCAAAGCAGCACACTCCTTCCTCTCCACAGGCATCTCAGCGTCGAATCTGATTACGCTAAGACTGGAAGGCACAGACCCAACATCTCAGTTATACGGGAGGAAGGGGCCGGCAAGTCTCGTTCCCGTCCAGGACTTGGCAAACCATCGTCTCCACACAGAGCCCACGGCTGGAATGCGCTGGGACCCCCGCGGTGGGTCTCAGAGCACCAAGATTCCGTGGCAGTGTCGGGAGGTGTGGACGCTGTGGGGAAGAGAAGCCACAGGAGCCAGAGGCAGACCCAGCCGGGCCAGCATGTGGAATGGGAAGGCACTGGGCTGTCTGGGATGGCCCTGCCACCCCAGCCCGTGGCCCAACGTTCAGGACAACGGCGCTGGGAATCAGGGTATTCAAAGGTGCCTCGCAAAGCTGGCTCAGACACGCCGGCTACTTTGTGTTACAATATAAAGCCAACAGCAGCAGTGGAGCACAGTGTGGGACGTGCACCATTTACACAGAAAAAGGGTGTGTGCGCCCATCTGCATTTGCTCACGTGCACACGGAACAGGATTTCTAAGCCCTGGCGCTATGATCCGGCCCTAATTCTTTGTTGTGGGGGGCTGCTGTGTGCACTGTAGGATGTCTGGAAGCCTCTCTGGCCTCGACCCAACCAGAAATGTCTCCGGATGCTGGAGGGGGGTGGGGGAGGAAGGGAGGCAAAATCACCCCCAGTTGAAAACCTCTGCAGACAATGTGCCTGGAAGAGCGTAAGAAAACCCTGTAACTATAGTAGACTCTGGGGACAGAAATCAGGAGAAGAAACAAAAGTAGATAGAAAACTTGGTCTTCACCTGTTTTGAACTTTTTAACTTAAAAAAAAAAAATCTGTTAAAAGACCAAAAAAAAAAAAAACATTGTTTAGGGGCTCCTGGGTGGCTAAGTCGGTTAAGCATGTGACTCTTGATTTCAGCTCCAGTCATGATCTCATGGTTCGCGACATCGAGTCCCGAGTCTGGCTCTGTGCCGACAGCTGGCAGCCTGCTTGGAATTCTCTCTCTTTTCCTCTCTCTCCCTGCCCCTCCCCCACTCGCACACACGTGCTCTCTTCCTTTCCCAAAATAAAAAAATTTTAATTAAAAAATAAAAAATAAGCAGTGTTTAAAAAACAAATAATTGTGGCGCCTGGGTGGCTCAGCCGGTTAGGCGTCCGACTTCAGCTCAGGTCACGATCTCGCGGTCCGTGGGTTCGAGCCCCGCGTCAGGCTCTGGGCTGATGGCTCAGAGCCTGGAGCCTGCTTCCGATTCTGTGTCTCCCTCTCTCCCTGCCCCTCCCCTATTCATGCTCTGTCTCTCTCTGTCTCAAAAATAAATAAACGTTAAAAAAAAAAAATTAAAAAAAAAACAAACAAATAATTAAAAAACAAAAAACAAAAAACCCAGCAAAGCCAAACGCTGAAATGCTGCTATGTCTGAGAAGCAGGATCAGGGGACAGGGGTAAGAGGTAAGAGGGAAACTTCTTGAAGGACAGCATCCCCGGCCACACTAAATTAATGTCGTCAATGGGAATTTTCTTGGTTTTGCAGTTTTGTCTGTCAAATCACACGTAAGGATGCTCTGACGTAGGGATCAGGGACATGGCATTACCCCCCATTGGAGGCTCTCGTGCATTTTGGGCGACAACATTGAAAAGCTCCACGGAAGGAACAGGGAGAACGGGCCCTGGAGCACCGGCTCACAAGTCTGCTTTCTGTGAGCTACTCAAACGAGTAATTTGGTGCCTGAGCTGTTAGGCCCTCGCTCAGAAAAGAGGAGGTAAGGGGCTCTCCGAGAAAGGGCGACCGCTGACCCCACACTCCTCAGAGGGACTCCGCCTGTGCAACGCGCCCACAGCTAGAGGGTCCTGGGAGCGCCTTCTATGGGATTCCCGGGGCTGAGTGTCTCTCTGCTCAGGTCCTGCCAGACTCCCAGAACGCCAAGCAGGAGATTCAGGCAGATTTGTAATGAGGCGGCAGAGGAAGGTGCCAGGAGAGGTGGGGGTTTGCACGCAGCTGCGCTGCACGGAGAGGCATTCAGAAGGAGAGGGCACCAGCACAGGGCTCGGAGCACAAAGCCCCCGGGACAAGACTCTGTGAGGGAGAAAGGGGCAGGCCACGCACGGACCCCAACTGGCTTAGCCTCCACGGGGAGGCTGCGGCCGCGCCTCTCTCTCTCTCTCTCTCTCTCCTCAGTCCTCCACCTCCAAACGGCCCAGGGACCAAGTTAGAAGGACTTTCTCTCAGCAAAGCAAATAAATACCTGTGCCATTGCAGAAGTGGGAACAGAGCTCTGGTCAAACGTTTGACTATTTGACAGTCTAATGAGATGGCCTGAAAGTCTGGACTGCTTGTAATAAAAATATTTTTAAAGTTATGTAACCGGGTCACCATGGAGTTTTTCCTTTCTTGTAAATATTAAATAATTACGAGAAGGAAACACACTTGTTTAAGGAGGGGGAGCAGACAAATTGGCTCAAGACACAAATCTGGGAACGGAGGCTGCTACAAGATACCTTCCAGAAGGTAATCTGGGAAGTACAACCACGACAAAAGCCTCGTTAGTGGAAATCCGTTCAACGGAGGTTGCTGCAGAGAGATACACGCGCTGGGTCTTGCAGTTGGGGTCTATTTCAAAACGCCATGAGTAACACCCATGCCGTCCACATTTCCAGAGTATTCCGAACGCCCCTTGGTTGTGTGGAAACCTCAGTCCCCATGGTCAAAACCAAGTACGTAAGGGCCAGGTTTGATTTACTTTCCATTTTCCTTTCAATTTCCATCTCTTACCATGAAGAAGATAGCAGCACCTCTACTCAGCGTCTGAAAAGTAGAACCACCCCCCACCCTTCCTTTTATTGTTTCATTTCAAGACGGGACACAGAGAGAAGACAGGGTGACGTGGCCCGGTCCTCCAAAGGACTCCCAAATGTGGCTGGGGACACAGACAAATGATGACACATACCTGCGACAGGAGATAGAGAGAAACCGGCAGGCTGATTTTCGGGCGTTCTCCTCCCTAGGGAAGGTCAGGCAGAAAGAGAGAGAGAGAGACAGAGAGGTCCTGGTCACACACGTGAGCAGCACAAAAGACATGAAGCCAAAAGCCATCTGTCTGAGGAGAGGCGCCCCGTCCCCCACTTCCTCTGTGACCCTAAGGCTGTTCTTTCCCGGTACCAGTCAGAAGTCCACTCTGCAAAATAAATTCGCAACCTGATCCCACCCAACACCGTCTCAAGGCCTCAATTTTTCTACCTGAGAAGTCCTTCACCATTAGTCACGGACTAGAGCCTGGGTCCAGGAGAAAAATGAGCCCCTTAAATTACCAGGAATGTTAATTTGCCCCAGCTGGGGCACAGAGTGGCTGGCTGGCAGGACGGGCCTCTGGAGGCCTGCTCTCAGGAAGAGCGTTCAAAATGGGGCAGGGAGGCGTCGGGGCACTCTGGCTTAGGAAAAACCCCGCGTTGGTAACTGAACTTCACTGTGCTCCATCCCGCATCGACCCTGTGAGGACCTTCAGGACCCTCGTTTCGCTCGGGGGGTGGGGGATGGGGTGGGAGGGGGAGGTCAGCTGCCTTGTCCAAGGTAACAGAGTGAGGAAAGGGAAGAAGCAGAATGTGAGCCCAGGTCTGCAAACTCCAAGTCCCGTGCTTTCTCTCTGCCACCCCCGGCCCCCGCCCCCGCACAGCCTCTGACGGATCCAGTTAGGGCTGCAATTTTTTTTTTATTTATTTGTTCTTAGGAAGAATCTCCATGTTCCACCTCCAAGAAGAAAGCTCCAAGCCCTGGAGGCACATGTGCAGAGGCTGGAGCCCCCGGAGAGTAACCAGCCGACTCCATCCTGCCTCCTGTGGAGGCCTCTGCCCCTGAAATCTGGGAAGGACGGGGCAGAATTCCTCACGGTGGGACCTGAGAGCCACCAGCTCAGAGCCACGTGGCGGACAGGTTCACGATGCAGACTGCCGGTGCACTGCAGACCCTCTGAGCCAGAATCCCTGAGATGGAGAGAGGGCCCCAGAGGACGTGCCTGTCAACACTCACACCGGATTCTGAGCCTAACTGCGGGCAGTCCCTGCTCTGGGCTGCTTCCCTAAGGGCGCTCCCTCACCTCCCACCCATCATGTGCAAGTGCTGGGGCTGGCTGGGTCTTCTGCAGGTCAGTGAGCTCTGGCGACCGTCAGGAAAAGTTACCAGGCTTTAGAACACCCCAAGAGAAGGATGAACAGAAACCAAAAATCTAAATTCATAGAGGTTTCCTGTTTCCTTCTCATGTCAGTGTTCTGTTCTCATTCACTTTTACAGCCAGCCCCCACCCCCAAACACACTCCCTTCCACCCCTCTCTCTCCACCTTAACCGTCCCACCCCCAGGAAATAAAAGGAAAGGAACAGAAAACCAGGACGCTTTGAAAGGAATCTCTCTCGGGCTCAAAGCCTTGGTGGCTGGCAAAGCTTGGTCCTGTTCAAGGTGACCGTTCCTCCCCTTCTGAAGACAGCCCACAGCCCACAGGCACGGCGGGGCCAGGCGCCCAGACCTACCTTGTCCTGGTTCTCCAGCGAGTACACATAGAGGGGCACGAAGAGCCTGTTCAGCAGGTGGTCCGTGAGCACGTCATTGAGGAACTCACAGTTGATGATCAGGATGTCATTGAGATAGTGCAGGTGGTCCAGGTGCTCGGCCACCAGGTCGCTCAGTTTCCCCCGATTCCGGTGCCTGCCAGGAAAAACAACAGCCTTAGCCGGGAAGCCGAAGCACAGAGCCCGTGGAGGTCACTGGGGGTGCTTCATTCACACAACAAATATTCATACAACAAACGAAGGCTCAAGAGCCACTTACAGCGGCCCTCCCAGCGGCATGCACGAAGTGAAAATGGGCAGGTGCACCACGATCGATTTCAGGGGACTCCTGGGATCCCCCCACCCTCTGGGGGCCTCCCTACAACTCGCCCACCACCACCACCCAAAACAAAATGGGTAAATAAAGCAAAACCCAGCTCCCTTAGCAAGCCATTCCACAAGAGCAACCACTACTCAATGTGGCAAGACCCCCTGCCTCCCAAGATAAGCAGTATTAATGCGGCAATAAATCCCGGATGATGAAAATGCTCCCGAGGGGTTCCAGGGAGAAAAGCAGGCCTCGGCGGCCATATCCAACCCCCCTGGCCCTGGCTACACATGGGGCACAGCGCAGGGATGGGACACCCCAGCCCCAGGCCCCCAGAGGTCTCTGTCTCCTTTCAGTAAAGCAACAAGCACACTGCTTGGGCCTCTCAGGTTGTCAGCCGCACGCCTGCCGAGGACAGAAAGAGCTCATCGGCACACCTACACTCCCTCCAAACTGGCATCTGTTGCAAGGGGCAGCGGGGCTGGGGTAAGTCATTTTGTTTGTATCGTAATTACGACCACCATTTCAGAAGGCTTGAAATTAAAGAAGAAAATAGAAGCAAAAAGACGTGAAGGTCTCCTGTAGTCCCGCCACTAACAGAGAACATTTGGGGACTTGTCAATGAGGGACCCTACAGTCTGGTTTCCCTGTGTCTATGCCTCCGTAGAGTCACATCTAAAAGGCATGTGTTAAATATCTATCCGTCAAGCCACATAACGTGCTTTAAAAAAATAATAATAATAGGATCAATTTTTCTTCTATGTAACTTTTAATAATTATTCCGTAGCATACTTTAACAAGATGCATCCCGAATATTTATAGCAAATACACCCTGTAAGCCTAATAGTACTATAATTACCTATGAACCCACCACCCAGCTGAGACCCACAATACTTATTCACAATGTTTCGCAACCTTTTCCCCCATTTAAAAAGATGCTGTGGGAATTTTTCTTTAGCAGAAGAGTTGATGTACTTCATGTCTTAAACCTTTAGTTTGAAAAGTACATGCAGATGGGTTTTTAAAGTTCAATGGTATTGGGCGCCTGGGTGGCTCAATCGTTAAGCCTCTGACTTTGGCTCAGGTCATGACAACACCGTTCGTGAGTTTGGGTCCCACAGTGGATGAGCTCGAGCCCTGCTTCTCTCTCTCTCTTTCTTTCTCTGTCTCTCTCTCTCCCGCTTGCTCACTTGCACCCTCTCTCTCTCAAAAAATAAAATAAGATACAAATAAAAGTTTAATGGTATTGATAAGCTGATAACAAACAGCAGCCCTAGCCCAACCTCCCCCACCCTTGCCTGACCTCCAGAGAAGGCAGGTGTTAACTTTTTACTTGTTTCTGTGGATACGCCCCACACCCCACCTCCTCCACCTCTACAATCTGCAGAGTCTTCTACTTTGAAGTTGAGCCATTTTCAATATCACATGGTGGCCTTCTGTTAGGACGGAACACTTTGCATTCCCTACCCACCCCCCCCCCCACCCGGCCCCAACAACTGATACTGACATCATCACAACCATTCACGGGAGAGCCACGCAGAGGACAAGGAGTCCACTTCCTTCCTGGAATGACTTTTTGTCTTTTCTGGAATCAAGTGCCACGTTATGTTTCATTCACATCCGTGACTCTTCAGCTCTGTACAGGTCCTGGCTTTCCCGAATGTCCCGTCAGATCCACCACTACTTCCCCAGTCTGGGAGCTACGGTTCTATGGCTTTGGGCCCCTCCTCCAGCACCCCTCCTTCCCGGATCCCTCTGTCATCCTGAGCCTGCCTAGGTGTGCCTCTCACCAGGTCTCTCTGCTAAGCTGTCCCTCCGGGGCAGGGGTTGCCCACTTGCGGTGATTTTGCCTTGAAGGACACATCTGGCAATGTCTGGAGACATTTTTGGCTTAAACAACTGGAAAAGGGGTGCTCCTGGCATCTGGTGGGCGGAGGCTAGGGAGGCCGCTAAATATCCTACTCTGTGCGGGACGACCCCGGACGACACAGAGTTACCCAGTTCCAAAGATCAGTGGTGCCGCCGAAACGGAGAAATCCTGCTCTGGAACTTGTATTCATCGCTCTGGGGCCCAAATCACCACCTTAACCTGTGTGTGTTGTTGTTGTTGTTGTTGTTGTTTTTAAACAGATTTACTGAGCTATAATCCGCATACCATTCACACAGCTGTCCAACCATCCTCACGATCCACTCTTGAACACTTTTAACCCCCCCTCCCAAAAAAGCCCTGTACTCCCATTTCCCCTTGTGAGTCTGCTCCTCCAGCCCTGGGAAAACACTAGTCTATCCTCAGTCTCTACAGACTGACCTGTTCTGCGCATTTCATTTAAACGGGGTCACACGGGGTGCCTGGGTGGCTCAGTCAGCCAAGTGTCCGACTCTTGATTTCGGCTGTCATGATCTCAGGGTCATAAGATCAAGCCCCACCTCAGGCTCCATGCTGAGCTTAAAGCCTGCTTAAGATTCTCACTGCCCCTCCCCGGTGTACCACTCCTGCACGGGCTCTCGCTCTCTAAAAATAAAATAAAATATGGGGCGCCTGGGTGGCTCAGTCGTTTGAGCGTCCGACTTCAGCTCAGGTCATGATCTCGTGGTTTGTGAGTTCGAGCCCCGCGTTGGGCTCTGTGCTGACAGCTCGGAGCCTGGAGCCTGCTTGGGATTCTGTGTCTCCCTCTCTCTCTGCCCCTCCCCCACTCACATGCTTTCTCTCTCAAAAGTAAACATTAAAAAAAAATTTTTTTTCATGAAAATAAATAAAACAAAAGAAAACAGGGTGAGGTAAAACGCAGTCCTTTGCATCTGGCTTCTCTCACTGAGCCTCATGCTCCCAAGGTCCAACCACGGGGCAGCACGTGCCAGAGCTCTGTCCCTTTTTACTCCCGGGCACTACTCCGCCACCTGCAAGGACTGCATTTTGTTTATTTGCCCACCAGGTGACGGGTCGTCTTACTTTTTTTACCAGCTGCCTGGCACCCCATCGATGGGGGTGTTGAACTTACCGGTCCTCTTCCCCTCTAGGAGGTCTGCGGGTTGTTTCTAACATCCCGCCGTTACAAAAAGTGGAATGGTGCGAGGAACCTTTCAGCCTATGGAAGTTCACATTCCACCTACACAAGGGTGGGCGAACTTTGCTCTAGTGTTTACTTTTCCTCAATGAACACGGAAATCTCCCCTAACCACTCTGTCTGCCTGGTAAGCCCCCCAGGTGGTCACTTACTCCTCGTCGGTCTGCACACAGTTATCGAGTTCGATCACGTGGCTCCCGATGAACCAGACCAAATTGGAGAAGTAAGGAACAGCAGTTTTATCTCGGATATAGTGCAGCATGGCCTGGTTATCCACTGAGAAAATTCACAAAAGAACAAGGAAAAAAAGTCAAGCCACCAAAAATAACTTAGGGAGATTTGAAAAAAAAAAGAAAAGAAAAGAAAAGAAAAGAAAAGAAAAGAAAAGAAAACCACAATGAAAAAGCTCTCTGCTATCATCTGAACCTTTTCTGTCTTTCCTGGGAATACTTGAAAATGGTTAGCTTATTCATTCATGAAATCATGCTCATCAAGGCAGTTCTTATGCTATTTTTATAATTAATACAATTAACTGGGCTAAACCTCAATAGTGCAATTAGAAAGCCTACTTTCTCAGCAATGCATTTAGCTTGGCTACAATGAAACTATGCCATTCTCAGGCAAGTTTCCTGTGTTTACATGTAAGGATAAGTTAAGAAAGCAGAAAACCAGAAGTTAATAACTTACATGACACTGGAATAAGGAACACGGGAATCGTCATTGAAGGAAAGGCAAAAAACAGACAACAGTTAACAGGGTTAAGAACTGGGATGGTGAGACAGTTGCTCAGAGAACAGAGAGCTGGGCAGAAGGTGTCTAAAGATACAGGCTGGAAGAGAACAAGAGAGGAGAGAGAGCAGGGGGCCGCAGAACCGGGGCTTGGACCAGGGCGCAAACTCAGAAGCCTGCTGGGTGGGCCGGGGACTCAGTGAGTGAGGCTGGGAGGCCCAGTGTGTGAACCGGGGAGCCCGGTTCACTGGCACCGCAGCTGCTCTGCGGGACTGTGGGCCCAGAAGGGCCAAATCTCTTTCAAGTCAGAAATGCAGATAGTTACCCGAGATCTCCCAATGTTTAAATACGGGCAGCTATACATCTTGTCAAGGAATACCTTAGCCAATAGAAACATGTCTGAGGGCTGGATCCGGCTCTCAGGCCCTCAGTTTGCGACCCTGGGTGGGCCCCCACTGGATTCTTAAAGACACTCTCCAATTTAGGCTGGAGTGAGTCCCTCAGGACCTTTCCCCACCCCAGTAAGGGTCATCTCAAGTAATAACGTCATGACTCATGCTCGTGAAGGTCAAAGCCCTTTATTCTTTGAGAAAATGGGAGCTCCAGCTCCAGTGTGGTGACTACCGGGGAAATAACCCCCGGGTCGCACAGAGAAGGCGTGCCCTCCCCGGGCGGTGCCAGGCCAGGAAACTCGCGTCCAGCCGGCCTTTATGCCAATGCGGGCAGGAACCCGCGGAAGGGCCTCCTCTGGAGGGGATGTTGTGGGCATTAAGCACATCTTGAAGAGAGGAGAATTTGTTGGGCTTTGCAGTCAGTTGCGAATACGATATTGCCCCCTGCTGTCGGTGACACAAAATGAAGCACAAAATGCTTCATTTAAATGTTATTTCAAGATAACACAGCCCCAGGGCCGTATGGAAATCTTACCGCAGGAGACACAAAAATGTAAATATAACGTTTAAGAGGCAGCTTTGCCTTTTCTAGTTATCACATGGCAGCTGGAGTCCCACCTGTGCCTTTCTTAGGACATCACTAGTACTGTGCATCTGGTCTAAGACTTCAGCATGCAGAACTGAGTATGCACCAAGAGAGTGGCACAAAATTCACCCAAGGGGCCAGTTAAATGTCCCACGATTACGAGCCTTGCATGACACATGCAACCCGAGCCGTAATAACGGAGCTCCCCGTGCCACCAGAGGATTTTAAATGCAGACTCATGGGAGCAAGCCCCAGTCAGAAGTCAGACAAGGCGTGAGCTCCTAAGAAGGCCTACCTTTGTAGACATTCAAAGTTATGGTTCTTACAGCAATTCTAACCATGCTTTCGGGGTGGTTGAAAAATTTGATGGCTTCTGTGTACAGGGCAAAGTCGTTAGTGTGCTGAAACAAAAAAGTACCAGAGATGAGTTATGAGCCCATAGGGCAGGCCTGCCCCCACCCAGCTTTCTGAAGCCTATCAGACTCCCATGAACCTTAGGCCAGGGGTTCACCCCCGGTGGGGAGTGTGGGAAGGGACGGGGAGGTGAGACCATCCCAGAACATTAAAAAAAAAAAGCAGGGGGTGGGGGGATGGGGGGGAGTCCAACAATGCCAGACCAGGGCCTGTGACCTGTTCTACCAGTTCTCAGCTGGGTGCTGTAACAGTTCTGAGCCTCTGTTTCCCCGTCTCTAACACGGAGAAAGTAATTCCCACGTCCCGGCCGCTGGAATTCAACGTGAGGATTTCACGAGCAGAGCCCGCCATGGGACCTCCTCAACAAGCACTCAGCCATAATGCTAGCTCCTACCATCAGATGCCACTTCCACGAATAAAAGGCAAGCGTGAGGTTTTCCTCACATTCGGAATCTCTTCTGGCTGTTACCTATTTCTCTGTCTAGAAATACTAGAACTACACACGTTCGCAAGGAGCAAGAGGGTCTCGGGAATCAGCTGGCATGAGAAAGGGATCATGGGAAGGGATCGAAACCTTCCAGAAGCCTGGAACTCCGCTGCGGAAGCCTTAAGAAGAGCAGCGTGGGCTCTGCTCCCCGCTTCTGGCCAGGTTTCCCACTTGGCTCCGAGCATGCTCCGAGGGCACCGGTGGGCGGGAGCGTGGGGAAGAAGCAAGAGCCAACCTACAGCAACGTGACAATTGTCAAATGAGGACGATGCCACTGTGAGCACCAGAACTGCATCCGTGGCAGGTGGTGGCTACAGTACTGGGCCACGTGAAAGAGGAAAGGGAGCCCACCTCAGAAATAAGGCCCCTGCAGCTCCTCTGGTGACCAGAAGGATGTTCTTCCAGAACCATCGCTCGGGTCCAGGAATCCCAGAGTCCTGCCCTCCCACCCTGGTGTCCAGAATCCCAGCTGCAGCTGAGCGGAGGTACACTCTCTCTGGTCTGAAGTTCACAGGTAGATTTTCATCCACCTGGGAGAGCTGCCAGGACAACCCAAATCTCATCCACGTGTCTCTGGACACATTTAATGAGCACCTACTATCTGCCAGACACAGGGCCACACCATGTCAATTTCTCAAACTGCCACACATTTGGCGGTTGACGGCTAGTGTGTCTTCCCTTTGAGGCCAATTCTTCCCCACTTTTAAACTACACAAGGAAAATCGGGGTTCAGGCTGATGCCGCATCATGTGGGGACAGCTGGATGGAGTTTGCACAGACTCCGAAGGTACGTTTGAGAGTTATGATCTGACTGCAAAGAGAGGCGGGGCAGTGCAAGTGACCACCAATCAGAAGACACTTGCCATTCGGGCGCCTGGCTGGCTCAGCGGGTTAAGCGTCCGACATTCAGTTTCGGCCCAGGTCATGATCTCGCGTTTCGTGGGTTCAAGCCCCATGTTGGGCTCTGGGCTGACAGCGCGGACAGAGGCTACGTGGGATTCTCTCTCTCCCTCTCTCTGCCCCTCCTGTGCTTTCTCTCTCTCAAAAGAATAAATATACTAAAAAAACAGGAAGACACCGCCATGCAAACAGCACCTGGCCTCCAGGAATTTCCAACGATCCTCACCTCCTGTGTTCACACACTGACATCCTCTCCCACACGGACTCAAGCCTGGCCTGTGCGGCCTCAACGACACGGTGGAAAAGATGGAGTGTGGCCTCTGAGGCTGGGTCATAAAAGGCATTACAGCTCGTCTTGGTCTCCTGGATCGTTCGTTCCGGGGAGAACCAGCTGCCGTGCCGTGACGTCACTCAAGCAGCCGCTGGAGAAGCCCATGTAGCCGAGGCCTCCCACCCACGGTCAGCCACGTTGAGTGAGCCACCCTGGAAGCAGCTCTCCCAACCCCACCCAGCCTTCACGTGACTACCCTCGTGAAAGACCAAGCCAAGCTGTCCCGCCAGGTGGCTCCCAAATTCCGATGCGCCGCAAGAGAAACGTGACATGACTGTGACCGAGAAGGCACAAGAGGAAGTCTGCTGGGTGGGGAGGGGAGGGGGGCGCTTCTGGGAAAGAAGCTTTTGAAAGTTAGAAAGGAACACAAGAAGGGAAATAAGTGATCTCTTCAGGCTTCTGGGCAGTGGCATGTGAGTATGTGATGTTTGGAGCCGCTGCAGCCATCCTGAGACCATGAGGGGCCATGCCTGAGGACAGATGCCAACCGTGTGGTCACCAGAGCAGGAAGGGGAGAAAGCCCGGGTCCTCAGTGAAGTGATCATGCCACAAGATGGATCAGACCCAGGACGGCCAGCATCCGTACCTTCTGGTATGAGATGAACTGACCTTATCAAGCTCCTTTTCATTGGAAAACGGCAACAATTTATTTTTCAAAATTGCTAGTAATGATCCCAAGGAATACCAAGGACATTCGCTTGTGAAGAATAGTGTGAGCTCTGATTTTAAGGAGCTAGGTACATACTAGGGGCTCTGAAGACATCATCTCCCTTCATTTGATCCCTGGAAAATCCTTCGCTATAAATCATCATCCCCTTTCTCAGATGAAGAAACTGAGGCTCAGAGGACTGAGACTTCTCTAAGGTCACACAGCAGGGAATTGGCAAAGCTGGGTCTGACCGCATTTCAATCCCAAGTTCACTTTTAGGCACTTCTGCAATGCAATGTTCCTCAGTAGCACAAACTGAATTTTACGTTAAAAACAGAGAGGTAACTTTTAAATAAATCAAATACATACATATATATATATATATATATTTTTTTTTTTTTTTTTTTTAAGCCTGTCAAGGTCAAACACGGTTGCTGTGAAAAATCAGGAAATGGTGAGTGCCCATGCGCATTGTAAACAGGCACGAGACCCCGGGACCGAAGGTGCCCCTCCGATTAGCTAGCTTTCCACCCAAACGCACCCCTCTGGCAGTTACTTACCTCGTTGTAAAAGAAATGGACGGTGTGGTTGTTGAGTTTTAACGAAAGTGTTTTCAGGAATGATATATAATATGCCATAATCTCCTCATCGGAAAAGTCAAACTTATGGACAATGATAGAATTTACATAGTTATTAGAGAGCAAATAATCTAGAGGGAGGGGAAAAAAAAAAAGGAAGACAGGTTAATTCACGCCGAAGGAAAGTCAAGCGACAAAATTGGGTAACAGACGACTCTGTGAATGTACTTGAACCCCTCGAGATTCTGGGTCGCCAGGGAGCAGCTTTACCTGTCTACCAGCAAAGAAGTCAGCCAGACATGACACACAGCCCCAAGAAAGTTCAAGAGCCGTGACAGTAGGGCCCGGACTACCCCACCCTCCTACACCAAATAGAAAAAACATTTGAACTTTTTTTTTCATTGCTGACAAAGTTCACCAAAGAGCTGGGGGTGGGGCAGATGTGTTGGTGCGTGGGCATTTGCACAAACCACCCACGGGCAAGGGTAAAAACCAACGTATTTTATTAAAAGCTGCTCCATTTGCCATCAGGAGTCATACTGTCATTCCTGAATGCTACAAAGGGCTACGTGGGTTTTTTTCTCCCTATACGGCAACACAGTTTCATAAAAGCTACTTTATGCTAAACCTCCGGGGGACGCCCAGCACCAGGCTGAGCGCTTTACATTATCGTCGCACTGATCTGATCCTGCAGAGCAGGTCTTCTTCTTCCCGTTTTGCAGAAGAGTAAAATAATTCAGAGAGGTCGATTAACTTTCCAGAGGTCACACAGCAGTCTGTCACAGACATGGGATTTAAGGAGGGTCCTCTGTCAAATCCTGTGTTAGCAGCACGCACTAATGGGAGCCAGTAATGAAATCTGGGTGCCGAGGGCCTGAGGCACTGGGACCGACTGGAGAGTGGCTACCCCCTCCCAGCCCCCAGCCCCTGCAGAGACGCAGACCCAGCATGGTGAGAGCCTTCAACTGTTCGAGGGGCTGGAAAACAGAGGTGAGTGTTCCATCTCCTGACTCTGACACGCTGGCCCCTAGGTCACCTGGTCCTTAAAGCTGTTCTGGTGGCAACATCCGGGGTACGGGCCAGCCGCGGCCTGCGGGGCACAGTCCCGGCCTTGAGTCCTTTCCAGGCATGTCTCCGAATCCTCATCAGCCACCCCGCAAAGCAGGCGCTGCCACCCCCTGTCCTTCGGAAGGCCAGCCTGTGAGCTCTGACCCAGCCCACCCACGCACCCCCAAATGGTTAAAGGCAGAACGTGATCAACCCCTGCACCCACAGGCAGGCGTGGTAAGAGCGAAGCTGAGCGGTGTGGAGCCTGGCTACTCAAAGTAGCCTGGCATCACCTGGAGCTCGTCGGACACGCGGAACCTTGGGCCCCAGCCCTGCCCACCTCCTCCGATCTCAGGGGCGGACCCGGCACACTCCATGGGTTAAGGAGCCCTGCGTGGCTTCCTATCATGCTCACGTGTCTAAGAGGCAGTGTGTTTGAAGGGAACTTGGATCCACTCTGCCCCTGCCACCTCCCAGCTGGGTGACCCCGGGAAAGCCACTTAGCCTCTCCACTCCCCAGTCTCCTTGTCTAAATACAGGAGTAACGGTGCCTTCCTCAGGGGTCGGCTGTGAGGATTAAAGGAGATGAGGTACGAAAGGGCAGCGACAGGCACAAAGCAAGCACTCAGTAACGGCTGCGGCCACTTTCCATCCAGCACCCTCACGTGGAGCCTCCAGCCACCAGGACTGAACACAGGTGCTCTCAGGGGGAATAGGAAATAAACTGCAGGGGCGCCTGGGTGGCTCAGTCACCTGAGCATCTGACTCCGGCCCAGGTCATGATCTCACGATTCGTGGGTTTGGCCCTGCATCGGGCTGTGTCGACAGAGCAGAGCCTGCTTCAGATCCTCTGGCCCTTCTCTCTCTGCCCTCCCTGCTTGCATTCTCTCTCTCTCTCTCTCAAAAAATAAACAAACTTAAAGAAAAAACAGAAATAAACCGTTATTTGGTGCCAACGAGGTATCCAACGTAAACCGATCAAAGTACTACCGGAAAGGCTGACATCACCAGACGCGCCCCAAAGAGCCATCCGGGAGCACGGGGAGCATGGGGCCTACAGCCGGGTCCTCCTCAGAAGCCAGCTCTCCAGGAAAACCACTGCCTTCCGGAAAGCATGCTGGGTGTCCTCGGCCTTACAGAAGTTTGTAATCCCAGAACAGTTTTCAGAATCTCCAGATTCTCACAATTCCGGATGCAAATCTTGGGGCCTGCTCCAAGAGAGGGGGCAGCAGGTCGGGGACGGGGTTCCGAAAAATCTTCATTGACTTAATTGCCAATTTTTTTTTTTTTAATCTTAAATTAACAACTCTTAACAATTTTTTTAAAAAATCAACAATTTTTAACTGTTCAAAATTGAGGTTACGTGGATCACAAATCTGAAGCAGACAGCTTAATCTGTGCGGAAACGTATGTATATGTGGATATAAAGTCTACGTACCTATGTACTTATTCATATATACACACCTCACAAGTCTTGGACATGCAGCTTGAGGAATTTTTGCAAATATATACGCCACGTAAGCACCATCCAGGTCAGACAGAGTATGTTTTTTGTTCTCCAGAAGGCTCCCTGATAGCCCTATCCAGTCAATACCCTCTCCCCAACGGCAAGTTCTAGTTTGCCTTGGATCACATAGACTCATTTTGCCTATTTTTTTAATATTTACTTATTTTTGAGAGAGAGAGAGAGAGAGAGAGAGAGAGAGAGAGAGAGAGAGACAGAGGATGAGCAGGGGAGGGGCAGAGAGAGAGGGAGACCCAGAATCCGAAGCAGGCCCCAGGCTATGAGCTGTCAGCACAGAGCCCGACATGGGGCTCGAACTCACGGACCGTGAGATCATGCCCTGAGCTGAAGTCGGACGTTTACTCAACTAAGTCACTCAGGTGCCCCTGCCTATTCTTGAACTTCATACCCATGGATCATACGACACGCAGGCCTCTTGTGTCCGGCCCGTCACTCGTTACCGCATCTCAGAGTTACCCACAGTGCTGCACGCGGCGGTAACAGTGCATCCCTTGGCTCCTTTTCGCTACACAGCATTCTACTCTTTAAACAGTCGACAATTTAACCACCTGGAACCTTAACTCGGAAGGAGCAGCCCATGTGATGCTGACGCCCAGAGCCCTTCTTTTTCAGTCCTCCTGGCCGTGGCTGGGGATGCGTCGGCTGGCAGGACAAGGGACTCCTGAGACGTCCCGTGGAGCCCCACTGTGACTGGCTGGCAGCTTCCGGGCCATCAGAGGCACAGATGCCTACGTCAGCCTCAGATGTACAACCAGGAGCCTCTTTGCTGCGCTTTCAGCTGGAAAAGTCACACGCTCCAATCATTCCCCAGCGGGGACTTTTCCAGGGCCTCCACGCGATGACTCTGTGGGCGGTGGGGGCCGCCATGGGGGCAGCAGCGGTGCCTCTATTATTCGGCTGGGATTTTTCCACTGCCCCCTCACCGTGTGGCCGACTTTCTGTGGTATCCTTTTCTAATCAACCCAGGAGTCTACGTAATCTCGGTCTCTCGGGCCTCCTGTGACTTAGGTCCCCAAACCCGACGGGCAACAGGTGCACTTGTGAAATGGCTGCTGGTAATAGTGAAAATCCGGAAACCACCTAAATGCCCGTGGTCAAGTTCAATCACTTGGGGCTCAGCAAGATGCCGCCAGTCAACCAAACAAGGTGAGGACGCGTGAACGGACCGTATGAACACCTAAGATACATCAGCAAGTGGGGAGCGCATAAAGCAGAAGGCAGAACGCGCTGTGTCTACCCAAGGGGTAGGGTGAGGCTCTGCAGAAGTTTTGCTTTCTATATTCTCACGGTGTTTGATTTTTGCTGTTGCTGTTTTATAATCCGGATATTTTCTTTCTACAATTGGAAAATAAAAATAAAAGCAAAACTCACACATCCTCCTTACCCCCACAAATCAAAGTTCTGTCAAAGGCGGTGCTGTTGGCTGCTTTTACAGGGCTTACAAAAAGGACTCCGGTGAATTCCCTGTAAAGATAGTGCCATCTGTCTGCGTACCTCACAGCACGGTATCCTTCTAGGTCCCAATTCAGAAAGCCGTGTGATCCAGAAACTCCAGCGTTTCCTATTGCCCCAACCCCCACCTTCGATCCAGGAGCCCCGGGGCGAGCTGGGCTTAGGAAGGAAAAAGCAGAGAACAGACATTTGGGGGGGGGGGGGGGACGCTGGATTTAATGATAAAACCAGCCTGAGTGGACACTTCCACCTGCCAGACCCCACACCACGTTCCGCACGCCCGCGGTCACGCTTAGTCCTCAAACCACCCCATGCCCCAGATACGAGTGTCCTCTCTGCTCCACGGAAGCAGAAGGTGCAGCCTGGAGAGGACAGTTCGCCCCCAGAGCACGTGCAGGGCGAATCCGGCAGAGCCGGGCCCGGGGGCTGGGGGGCTGGAGTCCGGGGCCCGCACCACCGAGCTGGGTCTTCCCCTCTCTCAGTTTTCAGAAACCACACACAATTCGCATCCAGGGTAACAAAAGCTGTTAACACGGGAAACCACTTAGGGAGAGTGAGTCAACTCACATCTGTCAACTCCCATTCGTTCACCGGGAAGTGTGAGCGCAGGCTCCTGGGACAGCAGCACCACCTAGTGGCCACCCTGAGAGCCTCCGCTCAGCAGCCTGTTCTGGCCTCTCCCCACTCCCTCCTGATAGGGACGCCACTGTCTTTACCCCCTTCCATCCACCAGAAACTTTTCCTAGACCCTTCTTGGGGACCTAGAGCCTCCTTCTGACACAGACATCCGGTCACTTGTCTTCTCTTCCCTACTCCTGGCGGGCAGGGCCCGGGGACTGCCGATCCCAAAGCGGGCCAGTCAAGCCCGGAGGAGGAGGAGCTAAACCAACGTTTCCCACCCTGGGCTCTGCTGACACTCTGCGCTGATAGCCCTTTACCGTGGGGCGCGGTCCTGCGCATCCCAGGACTCCACCCGCCAGAGGCTAACAGCACCCCCAGCCCCTCACCCAACACGACACCGACAAATGTCCTCCTGGGGCACAGTCACCCCCGGGTGCGGGCACTGAACTAACGCAGCTGGACTCAAACCCCTTCCGGATCCGGGCACCACTAGAGCGGTCACCACAGGCTCGTGACGCAAACTCTCCCGGCACGAAGTGAGGGTGCCCACAGCACCTGTCTCCCAGAGCGGCTGTGTCAGAGGAGGAGCCTGGGCTTAGTGAGGCCAGAGAAGGAGCTTGGGTCTCACTCTCGCTTGCTCCTGGGTTGTTCTTCCTCACCCTGCTACCTCCAGGGCCTATTCTGTTGGCTGATTTTTTTTTTTTTTAATAGCAAGTGAGTTTTTACTGAAAGTTTAAGAATGCCGTAGATTCTGTGGCAACTTACAAATTCGTAATAATTGATACCTCAAACCAAGAAAACAATGTAACCGAAACTTCATTTCCAAATGCAAATCAGTTATACTTTGTTGAGGAGTGGTTCATGTGAATGTATAGTTTTTTAAAAAAGGATGGTGTTACAATCCTGCACGTATAACCACTTAGCCATACTTCAGTTCTGTCTGTTAAAAATGTTCTTTTGGAGAATCCAGTGTGAACATCTCCTACTTTTCTTGAGTCATTTTCTCCAGGGACGGAATCACTCTTTAACGGACAGCACTCAGGAAGCTATTCGACAATACTCAGATCGTACTGGTATCTTGAACACACGTCTCCAAGGGGGCCCAGCTCCAATTTGCGAAGTAGGCCCAGTTCGGAATGGTTAACGAGGTGGTACCTAACGACGGTACTAATTGTTATCAAAAATTAACAACTTTAGGTATCTTTGTTTTGGATTTCGGTGGTTCAGGCACATCCAAAATTTCTTCATAGTCTGCACTCGATCCCTTTGCCCAGCGGCCGGCTGTGACCATTCCGTCTGAATTCTCTCAGGGCAATCTCGCTTAAAATGTTCCACAGAACAACAGTCTACAGCAACGGCCATCAGCACAGAGTCCCCTGGGATTCTCAGGACAAGCTATGGGCAGATGCCCCATTTCTCCACCAACAAAACATTCTGCGGGAGGAAATTCACCAAGAGCCGGGTCCACTTTGGCTCCACCCTAGGTGAGTTCCTGCTCTGTGGACCCACACTCCAGTGCCCGTATCTTGATTCTCGAGGATGGCTGGGCGATCTGCAATCCCATGGCCAGGTTTTCTACAGTGGAAACCTACCACTGCATTTTTCTTTGCTGCTGGTCTTTTTAGTTTCCTTCCCTTTTATAAGCAACTGCAATTTCTTCCCTTACCTCCTCAATGTTGCTATCATCTCCCCATTATGAACCACCTGTGAGTCTTGTCTTGGGTATTCCAGAAATCCATTTACACCTTCATTTAAGTACTCCTTTTTCTTTTCTTTTTGTGTTTTGCTTGGGGCGCATCATTTTTAACAGAGAGCCTAGTGGCTTCAAGTTGTGTACCCTTTGGTAGGTTTTGGGCTTCGCCCTCAAACGACCCCTTCCTTCATGTCCTCCCATGATGTTGCAGCCAAAGGTCTCTTACTATGTGCGGTAGTAACTCGTGCCCAGCTGGTCACGGTATCATCAAAGGTACCTCGTCAAACACGCAGGAATCCTCCAGGGCAGCTGAGTTAGTGAGCCAGAGAAGCCCCTCCCTGTTGGCTGGTTATTCAGCAACCCCAACGAGTTATAAAGAAAAAAACGTCAACAGCCCAGAACCATTCAGCAGAGAGGAGCCCTCGCAGCCCTTCCCAGTACCCCGCTACGCAGGGATAAACATGGTTAGGGACTGAACTGCATGCCCCCCAAATTATCATAGTCAAGCCCCGGCCCCCAGTGTGACTGTATTTGGAGACAGAAGCTTTAAGGAGGTAATTAAGGTTAAACAAGGTCCTACGGTGGGACCCTGGTCAAAGGTGGGTGTCCTTAAAAGAGGAAAAGATACCAGACTCACTACACACACGCGTGCACACCCCCACACACACAGAAAGGCCACGTGAGGACACAACGAGAAGACCGTCATCTGCAAACCAGGAAGAAAGGCCTCCCCAGAAACTAACCCTGATGGCACCTTGATCTTGGACTTCTAACGTCCCGAGCTAGGAGAAAATAAATTTCTGTTGTCTAAGTCACCAGGTCTGGGGCATTCCGTGACAGCAGCCCAAGCGCCCTAACACACACGGTAAGCTCAGACGTTCAAAAAGCCACACGAAAACCACGCCAAACTCCAGGCCGCCAAAGCTCAGCAGTGAGGGGGCAGGTACCAGGGGCTATCCTTACAGAGTGAGGTCTCGTGACTGATATTCTCAAAGAGGATGTTCAAGGTCTGCAGCAGCTGAACGCACACGTAGCGGCCTGATTTCTGCCGCAGGATGTTCAAGAAGAAAACAAACATGTTCTTCTCCAAGAAGAAGCTGGGGAGAGAAGGGGAAAGCATCAGAGGTTTGCTGCTACTCGTGCAGATACACGTCATCCCCTGGCTATGTGCACCGCATGTGTGTGGGGGCCGCCCCCGGCCCCCAAAGGCATCCAGAGAGCAGCCAGGTCACACGGCCTGCGTGGCCCCGGCTCCTCCCCTCCCTCGATGCCTCCCTCCGCCACCGCAAAATGCAGCCACTCACGCTCTCTCCCCAGAATCTGAGCGCACGGCCGATCCTAGGAAGCCGTGACCTCGATTCCTGCAGAAAGGGCGAGATCTTTACCGCCAAAGTGATTACACATTATTCTACCTATGCTTGGAAACCCGACAGGCAGCATTCTCCATCCAACACTCTGTATCCTCAGCTTTCCGTACTAGGCCTCTTTCCTTGGCTTTCGTATCTTTGAGTGTTAGTGACAACCAGCATTCCCTCCAATGGGGCAAAATAATGCTACTAAAAGAGTATGGGTTTCCAAATCCAGGGAAAAGGAACTGGAGGGAATTGAAGGGGCCGATGTGGCAGGGAAACGCTAGTCAGTCCCTAAGTCAGCTTCTGCCTTTCTTATTCTGGACAGGACAGCTCTCTGCATGCAGCCCGGGAACATGGACTTTTGGGCTACATCTTGGCTCTTTTAGTCTTGAAATGGGGACAGAACCCCCTATGCCTTTCTTTAAAGGAAGAAAATGGGGTTTTCTAGCTACATGTTCTCTGTATGCAAGCTAGGACCAGGTAACCTCTCATTTGGGACACTCACAACAGGTCCCTGCAGTCACATGTATCTGTCACTTAGTTCTGAGGGTCTCTCTCCCCTTGGCTCTCAGCTCCACGGTGGCAGGACCATGGGCCTGGCACTTGCTCGGGGCTACATAACCTCTGTTTGAATTCCTGAAAGGGTAAATGAGTAAGTAAACATGACCTGAGAAAACATGACCTCAAACCTTATTCCACTCTGATTCTGGGAGCCTGTCTGCCCACAAATGTCAGTCACGCTGATCCCAAGAATATTTCTACCATTTGACCCATTTTGTCCACCTATGCTTCAGGTTGAATAAATCAGTGACTCCCAAGGGTCGCCCGACAGGCTCAGTGCAGCACAATGACCAATTTGGGAACTTGTTAATAATCAAAGTATAAAACAAACACCATGAGCCCATATTGATATAAATAAATGAGTGGGGTGCCTGGGTGGCTCAGCTGAACATCCGACTCTTGCCTTTGGCTCAGGTCACAATCTCACTGTGAGGTCGAGCCCCGCACTGAGCTCTGTGCTGACAGCCCAGAGCTTGCTTGGGATTCCCTCTCATTCTCTCTCTCTCTCTCTCTCTCTCTCTCTCTCTCAAAATAAATATTTTTTAAAAAAAGAGTCTGTTTCTTAAAAATAAATAACTCACTGAATACATAAATGGGGAAAAGAGACAAATCTATGCAGATTTTCAAATACTGTATATAGCTACTCACCCCTTTCCAGAAGGTTGGAGCTTCATTCCAAGCCCCCAGGTGGGCTACATTGGATGACTCTTTCAAACATGGGGTAGGGAATGGGGAAAAGAGTAACTTTATAGTGGAAAAACCTGGCTGACACCACTTCAACCAAACAATCAGAGTAACTTCACTAGAGCGCAGGTGGATGTGGGGGCTGCTGATACCGAGGGCTGAAAAGGACATTGTTACAGTTGTTTCTACCCCAGGCTAATCATGAGTAAACATCGCAGAGACCCAGATCGGGGTGGGGGGAATGGCCAGTACTTCTCGAACACATCAAGGTTTTCTCCTGAAAACCAGAGAAGACTGAAAATCAGTCACAGACCAGAGGTGGCTGGGAGATGCAGCACTTTGCGGCACCGTGAGAGCCTGGACTGCGTTCCCAGAGCAGAAGGGGGATCTTAATGGAAGAAGTGGCAAAATCCAAATCAAGTCAGGGGTCTACCGAACAGTCACGAACCAAGCTTAGCTTTTCAGTTTTGACCAATGCACCCCAGTCATATAAGACGTTAACAGTGGGGGAAACGGGGTGAGGGGTGCTGGGGAACTTTCTGTACCAGCTTTGCAACTTTTCCATAAATCTAAAGTTATTCTAAAAGAAATGAATTAAAAACAAATTCTCCTGGGCACTCCACGGGGGGGCCATTTAGGAAGCACGGGGCAGTTGTTCTGAGACAACAGATTGGCTCAGAAAGTCCACTCTAGTCAAGAGGGACACGGTCTCTAGCCTTTAACCCGAGGGTCTATCTCATCCCCAAAACAGACAGCAACCGACCAAGCGGTTCCCCGTGCGTCCTGAGATGCATCTAGTCCTCTCTGCAGGCACCGCCTCCCTCCCTACTCCTGTTTTCCTTTGGGGAAGAGGCCGGCGTCACGGGTTTGCATTTTCCACAAGTACGGATGAAGACAGAAAGCTATCTGGAAAATCAGATTAGCTAATAAGCCAGGCTGGAAATGGAACTCCTTTACTTGTTTCAAAGGGGCTTTTTAAGGGGCCTCAAAGCTTCCAGTTGAGATTATCTTATATAAAAATAAAACCTGTCGGGGCGCCTGGGTGGCGCAGTCGGTTAAGCGTCCGACTTCAGCCAGATCACGATCTCGCTGTCCGTGAGTTCGAGCCCCGCGTCGGGCTCTGGGCTGATGGCTCAGAGCCTGGAGCCTGTTTCCGATTCTGTGTCTCCCTCTCTCTCTGCCCCTCCCCCGTTCATGCTCTGTCTCTCTCTGTCCCAAAAATAAATAAACGTTGAAAATAAAATAAAAATAAAACCTGTCTTTGGTGGTGGTTGTAACCCGAGTCCCTCTGCACTCAGACACCAAGACAGGTCTCCTGGGGAAGCTGTCCGTGGCCTCCAGCCTTTGCTTTTCATCCGTCCAACAGGGACATCTTTCCAAATTACCACGTGCTAACAATTCTGGAGCGCCTCCTCTGTACCGGGCAGTAGGCAGGAACTCTCCTTTAAAGATGAGGAAAGTGAGGCTGGCCTAAAACTGCTCATCTAGGAAGTACGCCAACGAGGAGAAACCCCTTCGTAGGCTCTGGGCGTGAGCTGCCTCGTGCCTGCCTACCAGCGGTGTGATAGGAGATTAATGGGGATGCGGACGCCGCCCCCCGGGGGCAGCTGGGAGACTCAGATTATCTCATAGGGAGCTCAGCACTGTGCCTGCCCAACAGTTAACACAATAAATATGAGCCCTTCGTGTCTCTCCAGGGCAGGGCCCTGTCAGTTCACTTCGAAGCTAACTTCCCAGGACGTTTTCTCCCCTTTGGGGAGGCTGTCAGAGGCTACTTGGAAAATCATCCATGATATTTTCAGATTTTTCGAGACATGCTCATGTCCCTTTCCCATTTTCAGCTTACATTTCTCCAGTGTCTCAAGGACATTTTGTATGGATGGAGATATAGATAGCTATCTGCGCAAGACCAGGCTGGTATCAGATCCTGATGTCATCAAGAATGACTCATGGGATACATTTAGAAAAATAGTCAAAGGAAGGAGAGTCAAAAAACAAAACAAAAAAACACATGAGAAACCCTTACTCAAATACAGAGCTGTCATTTTGGTCTCCCCAAATTAGGATCTCGGTGATGGAACGGATGGTCTCCACTAGCAGGTTCCGGTTCTGTTCGGTGACTGTGGTGTTTTTGGTCAAAACGTGGTACAGATACCTGACGAAAAGGAAAGAAAATGAAGCATTACCAACTGAAATGGCCAACCAGGCTCGGCGACCGCCGGCGACGCTTCTGAGGACAACTAGCGGCCCTAGCTCAGATGTGGTTAGCCCAACTCCCGTCCAGAGATGCTACTCACCACCCAAGACACATGGCAGACAGTGTTGTGAAGGGTTAACCAGAAACACGCCAACCCAAGCTGATGCCAGGGAACCATCAAGCCCTTGAAGACGGCCATCCTCAACCTCCGGTGTGCGACAGAATCACCTGAAGGGTGGGGGCTGCTGGAGCCCATCTGGAGACTCGGAACCAGCAGGACTCGCGGGCCTGTCACACTCTCCCCACGTGGTTCCGATGCTGGTGGAGCGAGTGCAGGCACACGGCCCAGGCCAAGAGTCTGGCATAAACCCCGCAGCCAGCCAGGCTGGTGCAGGGACTGAGAAAGACGGAGTCACAGATTGGGGAGGGTAGATCCCCAAACCAGTGGCAGGGGCAAAAGCCACCTGCAGTCAAGACAATCACACGGCCATCAGAAGTGATAGCTGGACCAAACCCTGCGGCTCGAGGTTCAAGGCACTGACCTCAGGTGCTGAGTGCCCATCAAAGTTAAGTGGGTCTGGGAGGGAGGCTCCTGCACTGTGCCCCATGCTCCCCAAAGGCCTGGGCTGCACCAGGCCTGAGCCCGCCGCCGGGGGAGAGGCAGGCTGACCCGGGTCCAGCCTCAGGCCGCTACTGGTGATCGGGACAACCGAAAGAATCACCGAGGCTGGTCCTGGGCAGTGTGGGGACTAGCGTCTGGCCGAGTGCCCTGGGGGGGGGCACAGCTTGTAAGGGATGGCGTTGCTGCAAATGGCAAGAGCTCCTTCTCTTCTACGGCTGAGTAACAGTCCGTTGTATATACACCACATCTTCAGCCGTTCGTCAGTCAGTGGGCACTTGGGCTCTTCCACAAGTTGGCTATTAGGGACAGTGCAGCTGTCAACACCGGGGGGGCCTCTGCCCCCTCGAATTAGTCTTTTTGTATCCGACACAGACAGAGCTTGAGAGTGTTACGCTAAGTGAAATGAGCCAGAGAAAGACAAGTACTGTATGATTTCACTCATCTGTAGAATTTAAGAAACAAAACAAACAAACAAACGGCGGGGGAGGGGGGGTGCAAAAAAAAAGGGGCAAACCAAGAAACAGACACTTAACTATAGAGAACTGACAGTTACCAGAGGAGAGGGGGTAGGGGGATGGGTGGGACAGGTGATGGGGATTAAGGCGTGCACTTTCCCAGGTGCAAAGTGTTGAACCGCTCAATTCTACACCTGAAACGACTCTTACGCTTGTCAACTGGAATTTATATAAAAACTTGGAGCGTCGTTAAGACGGCGGGGCATCTGCGTGATTCGGTCGGTAAAGCGTCTGACTTTGGCTCAGGTCATGAGCTCGCAGTTCCTGAGTTTCAGCCCCGCGTCGGCTCTCTGCTGTCAGCAGAGAGTTCACTTCAGATCCTGTCTCCCTCTCTCTCTCTCTGCACCCCCCACTCTCGAGCACATTCGATCTCTCTCTCTCTCTCGCAAAAAAAAAAGTTAAAAAAGAGAAGGTGACTCTCGAGGACGTTCATCTCTCTCTCTCTCTCTCTCTCTCTCTCTCTCTCTCTCTCTCTCGAAAAAAAAAAAAAAAAAAAAAAACGTTAAAAAAAAAAGATGGCGCCTCCAGGCTAACTTCAGCTGTCACGGTTGGGGAAGGAAAAGGGGACACTAAGAGGAAGTGACTCAAGAAGGGTCACCTCCTGACTTCTTTTATGGCTACCTTCAGTTTGGAGGTGGGGCTGGTGAGAGCAAGGCAGGGAAAGAATAGACAGGATCCTGCCATCGAAGATCTCTAAAAATAGGTAGGGTATAGGGGTGCCTGGGTGGCTCCATCGGTTGACCGTCTGACTTCGGCTCAGGTCATGATCTCGCAGTTTGTGAGTCCGAGCCCGGTGTCAGGCTCTGTGCTGACAGCACAGAGCCTGGAGCCTGCTTCAGATTCTGTGTCTCCTCCTCTCTCTGGCCTTCCCATGCTCATGCTCTGTCTCTCTCTGCCTCTCAATAATAAATAAATGTTAAAAAAAAATTTTAAAGAAATGGGTAGGGTATCTTAAAGAGGTAGAACCTTGCAGATGGAACAGTCAGGATGAATCTGCTTCAGGGGACTGGGTTTTATTTATTAATATTGTTGCTGTTTGCTCTATTTTAAAGACCGTATAATCAGTTACTTAATCATTTCATTAAAGATTGCATGCAACTTTTAACACAACAACTAGAACAGCTGTCCAAAAAAAGAGATCTCCACCACCTGTGCCCAAATCTCCGGGCGAGGCTGCATATGGGCCTGGAGGCCAGCTTCCCCCTGTGCCAAGGGACCCCCATACGCTGAAGCTGATGGGGGGGGGACCCACTCTTGAATCTATGCCTCCGTTCCCTTCCAGCACATTTTCGCCAAGAAGCTCAAAGAGCGGAGTTTTTCAAATTGTGCTTCACGGGACCCCGGCATCAGAAACCCCTGTTTCAGCTGCAGATTCTAGCTCCCCACCCCAGACCCACCGAATCTGATTCTGGGGTGCAGACCCCCAAGTCTGCATTCTGAACAAGCTCCCACGAAAGTTTCAGAGTAGTTGCGTCACCCACACCACAGCCATCAGTGACATTCTGGGTACAACCCACAGTGTGCCCCCTACCATGCCAGGTGCTATTGTGGGGGGGCGGGGGAGGCAGATCCCCCCCCTCTGGTGTTTCCTTCTGCCGAGGGGATGGAATCCATTAGCCTCCCACTAACACACTCCTGGCCTGGTAGGAAGCAGCGGCCTGGGGGCCCGGGTAAGCGGCTCTGCTCTGAAAAACCACCGTAGGGAGAGGAGAGTTTAAAATCTTATGGTCAGCCCTGGCTTCTAACTCCTGACATCTCTTGGTGAAGTCTTCTGTGTTGAGAAGCAGGAGCTGGTGTGCTGAATTAAGAATATGCAGCCGGGGGCACCTGGGTGGCTCAGTGGTTAAGCGTCAGCCTTCAGCTCAGGCCATGATCTCACAGCTCATGGGTTCAAGCCCCATGTTAGGCTCTGTGCTGACAGCTCAGAGTCAGAGGATTCTGTCTCTACCGCTCTCTGCCCCTCCCCCACTCACACTGTGTGTGTCTCTCTCTCAAAAACAAGTAAACATTAGAAAAAAATTAAAATATGCAGTTGGATGAAGAGGCAGCGGCCACCCACATGGGGGTGGCAGGTAGCCCCCTTAGTACGGGAGCCCCCACCTTGGGGAAGTGAAACCCGCGGGGGGGGGGGGGGGGGTCATTTTGTTTGACGATGTAGTTTCAACACCCACGCAAAGGAAGGAGAGTCACGAGATTGATTACGTATGGATCCCAGAAGCTGGGGGCAGGGGTCATGTCATGAGCCAGAGGACCCGCTTCTCCATCCCAGGTGAGGGAGGCAGGAGGTAGAGACAGGGTAGCACCTATTACTGTGAGGCTCCTTGCCCCTCACACATTTTGTCTTAGGGTACATCTGGAACTGATTTTTTGTGGATGGTGTAAGATATTGGCCAAAATTCACTTTTTCCATATGGATATCTAGTTGAGTCAGCATCCTTTGCTAAAAAGGTCCTGCTTTCTCCCATGTACTCTAATGTCCCCTCTGTCGTTTATCAGATGACCGCACCTGCAGGGACTCTTTCTGAATGCTCTAGTTCCACTGATCTATTCACTACCTTTGTGCTGATACCATGATGTCCGATGACTGCGGCTTTGTGATAAATCTTCCTAGGTGATAATGGAAGTGCTCCCGACTTTTTTCCCTTCTTCCCCCCCCCCCCCAATATTACACTGGCTATTTTTGGCCCTTTGCATTTCCATATAAATTTGAAAATCACCTACTCAACTTTCACAAAAACACTTGCTAAGATTTCCTTTAAGATTGCCCTAAATCTATAGCTAAATATAGAGGGAACTGACATCTTTACAATAAAGTAACATCATGACATTTACATTTCTTTCAGCGTTTGCTGCAGAGAGATCTTGCCTATCTTTTGTTAAGATTTATTTGTAGGTAACTGATGTTTTTTGATGGTGTTGTAAATGGCAGTGTCTGAAACATTCATTTTCTCGATGTTGGCTGTCGGTTGTTGCAAATACCCACGACATCTCAATCTCTAAATTTCTGTGATGATTGTACCTGCACCTTGCCCATCTTTTCACTCCCACTATGGCTGTGCCATAGTTTATGTGCCTCAAGTTTAATAACTTTCTGATTTTGAGTTTAACACTCATTTGAGAAAGGCTGAACACTTCAACAACAATAACAAAGGGGATGTCAATCCTGCCACTGCCCAGACATGAGCGCTGCTGGAGTGTAATGTATTTAGTTGGGTCTCTTCCTTTGCCATGGATATTTACATGGCGGAGCTCATGCCCTATATCATTTCCATGCCCATCTTTCCCCCTTCCCCATACTTCGGGTAATAAAAGCATTTTTGTTACAACACCGGCAAGCATCTATAATGGCTACATTGTATACCGTTTAAAAAACAAGCACAGGAGTTACTCTTCTGCTGGACATTTGGATTCCTCATTGTTCAGACGATCAACAATGTTACCATGGCCGTCTTTGGGGGCAAGGCTGTGACCCTATCTGAGTTTCCAAGGGCACAAGGACAGATTTTTCTCTTACAGTGATCACTGGTACAAGGAAAACATTTTCTCTCAAACTCTGCGTGTGCACATTCTTATCATCACCATCACAAAACAGTTGCAGCCTACTTTGCTCGGCCCTCCTGACTGCTTCAGATGTAACCACTAATTAAACCCTTACAATAATCCTGCAGGACTGATGCTCTGGGAGGCCAGGGCCTGCACAGAGTCCTGATAGAGGGGACCCAGACGGCCTGACTCCAGATCCCCTGCTTAGAACCATTAGAGTATAGAAAATGCAGACAATGCAGGAAACGCTATTATTAACCAAGCATTTACATGAAGTTATGAATGCCCTACATGCAAGAAAACCGAGCTGATAAACAACAAACCAAAAAGGCATGAAAATACATATCAGATGGTAAAGTCAGTCCTCATAACTGACTCTTACTCTGTTTCTTTGGACAAGAGCCAACATCACGGAATCCCCAGCACAGGCTCTGTAGAACGGAGGCTCTCAGGATCAAAACCCTGCCCATGAGCGACCTCTACCTGGAGACCAGCTGAAGAGTCTGAAATGCCTGGCAAGTGGAAAACCACAGCCTATTGCCAGTGTGCAACCAACACACCGGAGGCTCCTCGCCAAGGACAATGGGCTGTAAACAAATTCTGCCCCACAGACCCTGCTCTCTCAAGAACCACTTATCTCACAGGTTAAACCATTACGGTCAACAACAATTATGTCCACTTCAGAGACGGACACACTAAGTTCATACAGGTTTTATGACTTGTATCAGAATATGCCTCTTAGAACGCTCCTACTGGAAGATCCTGAAACGGACCCGTAAGCTGAAGGGTAAGAGGAGTGGCAGAGGCCTAGACGAGAAGTCCACTCCCCCAAAGCCAGGCCCCAAATAACAACGTCGGGGGTCGGGGGGGGGGGGGGCGGTGGGGAGAGACAGAGGGACATCGAGCCTTTGTCTATTTGGTCTTCTCAGCACCAGCGGGGGGGGGGGGGGGGAAGACTACTGCTAACAGCACCCACCCTGCGCCTTGAAAACCACCCCTGGTCAGGGCCCGGCCTTCTGGCCAGCAGCACAAGGCCCAGCTCCTCATGGGCTGCAACCAGACCAGAGGATTGGGGAAAGGTGTTACAGGCGGTGCTTCTCCCGATGAGTCACCCCAGAAAGATGTCAAACCGGGCCAGCCAGCGAGACCGGGTCCGAGATTCGGGGAGCTGGCAACCACACGAGGGTGTAGGCAGGGCTCTCGGCCCTACACAAAGCCACAGCTCCAGCACGGGCACTGGAACCAAACTGGCCAGAGCAGGCCGGTGTGGAGAAAAGCCTGGCCAGACTTGCCTCTTACACTCACCCTGCGATAAACACTCCTTGATCACTTAGCGTGTGCCAGGCCCTGTGCCGGCATCTAACAATTCTCAGGTGGACAAGACACGCCGGTCTCTGTCCTTACGAGGCTTATGTTGAAATGGGGAGAGACAAACACATGATCACGCAAGAGCACTTCTGATGGCAAAAGGACATGCCTGAGGAACCCTGGGCAGCTTCCCGGGCATCTAACTCGCGGCCCGGATAAAGCCTGAAAAGCCCAGAGCCTCTAACAGCTGGTCTACCTCTGGTGACGGTAAGACTGTGCGTGACAGTGGGCACACTGAGCGGGACAGTGGGCACCACAAGTGACATTAGAGACGACAGTAGAGCTTCTTGCTGGCTGAAGTCACAGGGCAGCTTTTATGGAAGAACTGGTACTTCAACGATGCAGGTGGGCGTCTGGACGGGCAGGAAGGGGAGGGGAGCTCCAGGGGAGAGCAAAGATGAAGACAGGTGGGCGTGTGGGGTGTGTGGAACAGGGAGCGAGAGAGGAGGTCCGTGAAACCGCACAAGAAACACCCCCGGATTAGGGCCGGCTGCCACCCTCGCTTCCCAGGAGGCCGAGGGGACGCCCACCTCCTGCTGGGCCCTCCCCCAACCGGCTCTCCAACTCTGGCTGCACCGCGGCACTCTGGTTAATTCTTCAACGGCTGCCCACTGTTCTCAGCCTGATGTCCGAATTCCTTCACATAATTTAAGGACATGTCTCTGTGACCTCTCCCGCGTCATGAGCCTGCTGTGGGGTCCTGCACTGCCCCCTCACCCCACGTACACCACCCTTAGTGAGTAACCTGAGCCTTTCTCTCCTCCAGGCTTCTCAAACATGGTTTGGTCTGCCTAAAGTATCGTCCCTCCCACCCCGCCCCTACAGCCTGGCACACCCCTCACTCTTTACATCCCCATTTAGATGGGTGTCTGCCAGGCTCCTGGGTGGCTCAGTCGGCTGAGCCTCTGACTGGATCTTGGCTCAGGTCTTGATCTTGCAGTTTGTGGGACTGAGCCCCCTGTCGGGCTCTGTGCTGACAGCACAGAGCCTGTGTGGGATGCTCTCTCTCTGCCCCTCTCCCACTCGTGCGTGCTCTCTCTCTCTCTCTCTCTCTCTCTCTCTCTCTCTCTCATAAATATATATTTAAAAATAAATAAATAAAATTAAAAAAAACTTTTTAAAAATGGGTGTCTGCCTACCAAGGAGGCTCCTGACTCCCTAGCCTGCATTACAGGGCACTCACGCTGAACTGGATGGATGGGAACAGAGTCTAGAGCACTCCGACGGCCTGGAAGAACTCGGACCTGACACGATGGGTGCTTGGGCTCATTATGAGTGATATGGTGAATATGATATCCTAAAAGTTAATCTGACAACACTGTACCCTTAAAAATAATCAGTGCTCTCTTAGGCAAAAGTAGACTGTACCAGGAATAGGTGACCATTTGCCTGCTAGGTATACATTCCTCTTCTCTTTGGGTAACAACCCCTGATTTTCCCAGGGGGAACCTCCCCTGTCTCTCATTCTCTGTCCACTAGCTTGGGGGGGGAGCTGATGCCACCCCAGCTCCAGGCAAGGGCCAAGTACAACACCCCACGCCCCCTGACACAGTGACTAGGTCAGGGATGGGCACGAGATCCCCAGGTGATCCAACTATACTCACTTCTGGACTTCTGCTGGCAATATTTAGAAAAGATGCTCCCTTTTCCCCACGGATTGCTAGACGGCTATGATGTAAGCCTGGAGCCCGCTAACGATGGCACCAACACAGGAGATACGCAGAGACAAGAACGGGAAAGAGACAGACTCTGACAGCTTTTGTCTGAACACCTGCACTCCGCCGTGGCGTAGCTAGCGATCGGAGCCAATCCCTTCCATTTGGGGCCTAAGGCAGTTCTAGGTGGGTTTCTGTCACTGGCGACCAAGACTGTGGACCCCCACGCCAAGGTGATCAGAGTGAAGGCAACAAAATAACCTAACACCACAACAGTCCTACCAGCAGCATGCTAACTTGGCAATTCCTGCTAAAGGTGATCTCGCGGTAGCAATCCTGCAAATGCGTCAGCAAAGATTCTCCTTGCTGGTGGGCATTCGGCAGTCACTGTCACAGCCGTGCCACCAGTGTGGGCAGCACACCAACCACCCATGACATGTAGCAAATAACCTCTTACTATCTCAGTCTCCCTCAACTAAATCGCTAACTCAGGTCGGTAGACAAAGACCAGAGGCACCCAGTTTTCCGTTATTTAGCAAAAGTAAAATCCTAACAGGCAGCCTCCTTTCCAGGGTGAAAGCGGAGAACATTATGATGAATAACGTGGTTCAAAAGCAATTCTGGCTCTCTCTGTTATTAGCCTCTCAATTTTTCTTTACATCGTGAACTGTTCTTAAAAATAGTCTGTTTTGGGGCGCCTGGGTGGCGCAGTCGGTTAAGCGTCCAACTTCAGCCAGGTCACGATCTCGCGGTCCGTGAGTTCGAGCCCCGCGTCAGGCTCTGGGCTGATGGCTCAGAGCCTGGAGCCTGTTTCCGATTCTGTATCTCCCTCTCTCTCTGCCCCTCCCCCGTTCACGCTCTGTCTCTCTCTGTCCCAAAAATAAATAAACGTTGGAAAAAAAAATTAAAAAAAAAATAGTCTGTTTTGAAAAGGGGGAGGGCTCCTAGGTGCCCTGCATGTCAAAAAAAATTTTTTTTTCAATCCTAAATTCTTTTATTTACCTTAATCTTTCCACCCACACTGCCATGAATATATTAGGAACTGTCACTTGTCACTGGCAGCGTGACCAATTTGTATCAGTTGCCCAGGACTTTCCCAGTTTTAGTACTGAAAGTGCCACGTCCTGGGAAATCCCTCCATCCCAGGCACTCCGGGATGGTCACCCTTCGTGTCAGGTGAAGCTCAAGTCCTATTTTACCTCCACCCTTATTTCCTACAACCACCAGCGCCACCTTGAAACTCCACAAACCCAGGGTCCCCCTGCCCACACCCTGCGGCCCCACCTGATGGCTCCTGCTTGTCCCTGCTCTGGGGAATTTGCTCTGGTGTTGCCTCCCCCAGAAGGCTTCCAAGGGTTCCTACAGAACCCTGGACCTACAGAGATCCCGGCATCTGTCACGCTGTATAGTCTGGGTGTTATGGCTATCTCCCCCACCAGCCTGTGAACTCCCTCAGGGAATGAGCTGTTCTGTACCTAAGGCCCAAGATGTTTACTATCGGAGCCAAACGAAGAACGTCACAAGTGCTGGGGTGAGGACCAGCTGTTTACGGCACTCTTTTCCAAGTCATCTTGGGATCCTCCGAGTCCCACACCGACAGGTAAATCACCGAGTTGCTCAGACTGTAATACGGATTAAGCTCATCTGCCTGACCCAGGACAGGCAGCTTGGGTTTCCAAAAGCACCCAATGGCCTTTTAACCTAAACAGTGGGCAGTGCCCAGATACGTAAAAGGAATCTGAGAACCTTTACCATCCCCTGGCTGGCCGGAGGGTAAGTGCTCCGTTGGGCACAGAGACTGAGCCAAGTTGCGAGTCGCTTCCCAAACCGACTTGGGAGGAAGTTTCATTCAGAAAGACAGTGCAGTGGGTACAGGCATCAAGGGCAAACCCTGGCTTTGACCCGTTTCAGCTGCTGTCACCTTGGGGCAAGTGACTTAGCCTCTTTGAACCTTAGCTTCCCCTTCTATAAAACGGAAAACGGTAACAGTTCCTACACCTCAGAGACTTTCGAGGACTCAGGAATAACACACAGAAGTCCTGAGCGAGGACCTGGCAGAGAAAATGCACTCAATAATAATTCAGGTACTTGACAAGGGCTAGAGTCAGGCAGAGCTAGGGGAAAGCCTGCAGGTGCCTGGACGCTGGCGGGAGGCCCAACCTCCTTTAGATATTCATCCTTCCCTGTCTCAGACACATCCACCCACTCTCTAAATTCCTGAAATCCTTACGCCTCTCCCTCTCCAGTCCAGCTGCCCTCCCGTTTAAGATTCCTGGCTTCCCTACACACCCCTACCCTGTCTGTGCCTCTCTCCTCCCTGTGTCCGCTCTCATCACCCCCCACCAAAACCATTCCTTACCACATCCTGATCCCTGCTGCCTCCTACTCTTCAAGACTCACACACATTTATTAAACGCCTGCTCCATGCTAGAAAGGACACAGCTGAGAAGCAAAGGATCCCCGCCCCTGGCCAAATGAGAAGCCCCATCTAATTTCCCTCCCACCAATCCTTTCCCTGGGCCCCCATCTTCCTTCTGCTCCCCGCCTCCCCCCTCCATCCTTCTTCCTTCCCATTAGTAAACTTGGGAGCTCCCTCCAGAAACCAGTCTATTTCTTACCACCAAAGATTTGCCTTCTCCCAACTCAACTGCCACCCCACACACTATATTTTCCTCCCTGGAGTCATTCCCTCCGTACAACTCTCTATTTTCCATCAGCACCTCCAAAAGCCCCCCCCCCCCCGGCACACACACACACACCAAAAATTCCATGTTTGTCTACATGTTCTGCACCTGTCCCAATTCATTCATTTTTTTTTTCATTCTTTCAGTAGTCACTGAGCTCCTACTGTGTGCCAGGCACACAGCACGAGATGCTGAGAATACCGCTGTGAGCAAAAAAAGGGGTCTCTTCTCCCCTGGCAGTAACAGTTGAGGAGCAGACAGAAAAAGAGTGAAAACAAGCGGGGTAAGTGCAGATAGTGGAGCTATGCATTGAATGAAATCAAGAGAAAGATCAGATGGAAAGGAATGGAGGTGGGTAAGCACTTGAGGCAGGGTGGTCTAGGAAGGCCTTCCCTAGCTGATAGACACAGTGACCGCCATCAGCCACCTACTGTGTAACAGACACGGGATCAATGTCTCTCCACGCATGACATGATTGAATTCTTGCACAACGGTTCACCATCCCCGTTTGCAGAGGGGGCACCAGAGGCTCAAGGAGGCCAAGTAATCTGTCCAAGGTCACACAGCTATTAAGTGGTGGAATCAGGATCTGAATGCAGGTCTGATGCGCTCCTGCTTCCCAGGACCACGTCTGCCACCTGTCCTTCCCCCAGAGCTCTACTTCTGATAGTCCTCCCCGTAGTCTCCCCCAAGGGGGAAAAAAATACATATTTTCATTACTGCCGTTCATTGAGCACTCGCGCGTGCTTCCAGTTTTGCGTGCATTCTCTTATCCTCCCCTCAAAACGATAAGAAGCAGGTGCTGTCACTATACCCGTTTTACAACTGAGGAAACTGAGGCCTAAAAATTCACGCCCTTACGTTCAAACCCTGATCTGACTCCTGGGTCCAGCCCTCTGACTCCTAAGCTGTCCAGCCTAAGAAGTACCACCCTGGTCAGCTTGGTGCCCACCGCTGCCCCCGGCAACAACGAAGTCTGCATCCATAAACTGAAATCTCCTCCCCTTACTTTACAGACGGGGGTGCCGAGACTCCGAGAAGCTAAGCCCCTTGCCCAAGGTCACACAGCGAGGAGCGACGGTGTCAGGGTTCGAATCCAAGCGCCCTGACTCCAGAGCCCTCGCTCTTCACCACCATGCAGTCTTTCCCGGGCGTCTCTCTCCGCCCTCCACCTCGCTCTCACACCTCGCAGAGGCCCCGGCCCGGGGCTATGCGCCCCACTCCCACGTCCAGCCCCGCGGCCTGCCCCCCTCACCCCCCAACAAACACACTCACTTGAGGTGGTCCAAGGAGTGGATGTTGCGGGAAGACTTGCCGTGGCCCCCGCCCACCCAGCTCCGCGAGCGGCCAAACATGTCGGCGGCCCCGACCCGTTGCCCGCCTCACGGCCTCATCCCCGAGCGGCCGAGCGACCAAGCGCCCGCAGCGGCAGCACAAGCGGAGGAGGCAGCGGCGGAGGTGGTAGAGGGACCGCCAACCACCTTCCTCCCCGGCCCACAGCTCCGCACTGACATTCAGCCGGAACCGGCCGTTCGACCGCCGCGCTTTACGGCCGCCGCCACGGGGAACGCTGGGAAATGCAGTCCTCCCGCGAGGCCCCCGCCGAGAGGACTCTGCAAACGAACTACGAGGCCCGGCGTGCATCACGCACCTACGGACCTGCGGCCTTGGAGAAGAGGCGGAGCGAGAGGAGAGCCCGCAGTATCGTATGGTGGGCGGGAATGGGAAACCTGTGCGCGGAGCCTTGAGGAGGGCATCGGTGAAGTTGGGTGACTCAAAGTAACCGCAGTGTTGATAATTATTAGCTTTTACGATAGGAATAGCTATTGCACTATATATGCTATGTGCCAATGTCCTAAGCGATTTGCATGTATTGTTACTTAATTCTCAACAACCAGCCTATGACGCGGATACTGTTATCCCCATGCCGCCCCCCTCCTCCCCGGGAAATCTGAATCACAGGTTTAAGGGATTGACTTACCTACGCTCATGGCTCAAACCCTGGCACCCTTATTTAATGCCCCAATAAGCTACTAATCTGTACCAAATTGGTAATGGCCTTGATCTTAACAATTTTTTTCTTTCCCCACATGAGCAAAGAAGTGTATCTAAATTTCTGTCCTGGGGAGTGACAAGCTCCCTGGAGGCAAGACTGCCGTGGTCATTATTCATTCATTCATTTCTACACCAGACAGTTCTCTACAATCTATGGTGTCCCATTAACTGTGTTCAGACTTGGGCTAAGGACCAATGTTCTCCCCACTTCCTAGCACAAAGTTTTGCACATCATAGGTGCTCAACAAATACTGGCAGAGTGCGGCGCCTGGTGGCTCCATGGGTTGAGCATCTGACTTTTGGCTTCCCTCAGGTCATAATCTTGAGGGTGACATCCAGCTTGGGATTCTCTCTCTCTGTCTCTCTGCCCCTCGCCTGCTCGTGCTTTCTTTCTCTCCCAAAATAAACCACAACAAAAATATTGGCATAGTGAATGAATGATTGCATGAAGGTTTCACCTTCAGCAGTTGGAGAATTAATGGTTTTCTCTGTAATTCATCTGAGGGGCAAGAAAACAGCCATGGAGAAAAAGGGCAGGTATGTTCTCCAGACGCATGCGGACCTAGCATCTTCTTGGGTCCTCCCTTTTCCCTGGGCCTAGATTTCCTGATCTGTAGAAAGCGGTAACATACTACACTACCCCATCTAGCTACAATGAAGCAATGTATGTAAAGCACCCAGCTCAGCGTGGCCTGAGATGTAAAGATCTGTTGAACTGCTCTGGAAGATTGCTTTGGGCAAGATCAGTCTCCTGAAGGATATACAGGGGTTGCTCATGAGGAGGGGAAATCAGTGAGTAGCAGACTCACTTCTCTACGTACTTCTTGGACGTTTTAATGTTTAACCACGTACTGGTTTTGTTTTTGTTTTTTTTTTTAATGTTTATTTATTTATTTTGAGAAGGAGAGCAGAGAAAGAGCGAGAGAGGGGAGGAGAAAGGGAGACAGGGAATCCCAATCCAGCTCTGCATTATCAGCACAGAGTCCGATACAGGGATCTATCTCACCAACTATGAGATCATGAGCTGAAATCAAGAGTCAAGAGTCAGACGCTTAACCTACTGAGTCATCCAGGCGCCCCTAACACGGACTGTTTTTAAACATGCTTTACAAAGTAAAAACAAGAAGCACCCCCACTGCTGCAGGTCTGAGCTGCCTGGGAATGTCTTCATTCAGGTGTCCCTGAACCCTATTATGTAGACCCCCGCGATGCAGCCAGAATTTGGAGAGCTCAAGGAGCTCTTCCCCACCACGGAAAATTGCCACTTTGGGAAGTCGGAGAGTTTCACTGGTAAATTCACCGCCCCCCGTCCTGCCTCCTTTTGACAAGTAAACTGAGTCCCAAAGAGGCGTGACGCCATACCCAAGTCTAGGGGGTTGCTGAGAAGTTTGCGGTTTCCTCCAGCTTTCGTAGCCCTTAGGATACGTGCAGGTTCGAACTGTGTTCTGTCTCTTTCCCCTCCCGCTACTCCGTGGGGGATTCTCAGAGCGAATTGGATTTGAGACCTGGGCGGAGCCCGGAACCAGGAAAGCAAGTCAGAGGCCAGCACCCCGAGGGGCGGAGCGAAGCGGTACCGCCCCCGGACGTCTCGGACCAATGACCGCGGGCGTCGAGCAGGCCAATGAGCGCGGGCAGCGGGCGGCTGGCCAATGAGCGCGGGGCCGCTTGGGAGGCGGTGCTCGGAACGCGACCAGGAGGGCGACGCGGCGGCCGCAGCCATGGGTGCTGGGCCTGCGGGGCCACGGAGGGGGCGCGAGGAACTGCCGGGCGGGGCTGAAGAGACAGCCGCCGGGACTGGCCCTCGACGCTGAGCTGCGGTGGGGCCCCCGCCTGCTCTTGGAGGGCCAGTGAGCGCGAGCGGGGCGCGTCGGAGGAGCCGGGCAGCCGCCGGCCACCTCAGGGGGGCCTCCCTGGCTGCCGGGAGGATCGAGAGGGTCGTGTGGGCACATCTGGGGGTGCGTGGACCCCGCCGGGCGCTTTTCAGGGGCCAGGGAGCGTCTGCAGGGGCCGCGGCACACCGGCGGGGGCACCGCCGGGGCCCAGCGCCGCCTCGGTCGAGCCCCCGGGGCGTCCCTGCATGGCTGAGCTGCCCCCTTGCCGGCCGCCCGGGCGCCGCAGCGGCTGAGATCGCTGGGATCGCCGGGCCGCCGCCGCCCTCGCCGCCCCCTGCATGCCCGGCGCCCGGGTCGCGGCCCACCTGGACGCGCTGGGCCCCCTGGTCCCCTACGTGCCGCCGTCGCTGCTGCCCTCTATGTTCTACGTGGGCCTGTTTTTCGTCAATGTGCTGATCCTATACTACGCCTTCCTCATGGAGTACATTGTCCTCAATGTGGGCCTCGTCTTCCTGCCCGAGGACATGGACCAGGCGCTCGTGGACCTCGGCGTGCTCTCCGACCCCGGTTCGGGCCTCTACGATGCCGACTCGGAGCTCGATGTCTTCGATGGTTACTTGGAGTAGGCTTGGCTACCGTCCTCCCCTCCCCCCCAACGACCCGCAACCCTCGGCCTGGACCGGCCGCCCAAATCCTGCCGCCGCTGCTGGTTGGGGGCATCGTTTGGCCAGGGATGGGACCCCCAGGACGAGGCCCTCACTGGCCTCCAAGACCTGTAAGTGCCCTTTCTGCACCAGATGAGGATGGGTTGGGACGCTGGCGAAGAAGAGGGTGGTATCTCCACACCGGACACACACCCTTCCCCCAGGCTTGGGATTCCTCCATCCACCTCCTGGAGGTCTACTTAAGATGCCAGGAATGGCCAGACCCCTGTTAGGCCCTTAGTTGGGGCTGCAAAGCTTTCCCCGGTGAAGGTGACAGTCGTTGAGGGGAAGGGAGACTGAGCCTGAATGGTGTTGGGTTAGCCACGGTACCTACTGTCACAGCTTGTGGAAAAGCCTTTGCACCTAGATCCCTTTGAGGCAGATCTGTCAGCACCTCGCCTCTGCCTCCATCTGGCTTGATGGTGACCTTGGTTTTTCCGGAATTCCCATAGTCCCGGAAGGATAAAGACTTGGAGTGTCAGAAGAGCTAACACGCTGGGCACGACCACCTTTGTCCCCGTAGCCCTTTCGGGGACTGGGTGGGGACTTGAGAGCAAGGGCTCAGGGCCGAGGGCGTAGGAGGTGAAACCTCCTTCAGCAAAGTCTGCACTTCCTTTTGGCCTTGGGTTTGCTGCTGTTCGGGAGTCGGGTTTCAGGGTGCCGGGCAGTACCGCAGCTTGGGTCTGCCAGGGCCGCCAGTTTTGCAGGTTGCTTCTGCAGACTAGGCAAGCTGGGGCTGGCTCCGCCTACGGGGTTTGCGAGATCTCAAGGAGGAGTAGGGGCCACCGGATCTTTGCACTGAGGTGTTAAAGCCCTGCCGCTGGGCTGCCACCAGGAAGCTGCGTGTCCTGCCCCACCTTGTGTGTCGATGGGAGGAACATGAAGGAGGAGGGCTTGGCCACAGACTCCCAGCCGGGAAGAGAGGCGACTGCACAAGATGAGAGGACACACAGGCACTTTTTGGCTGAGCCCCTCCGCTGTTCAGTGCTGCAGTATCACTAAGCACAGGACCCGAGTGGCAGCGAAGGGAGGATATCGAGGTAGCAAGGGCTCCTTTGAGAAAACAGACACTAATACCACTCGCCCCACGCAAGCTAAGTTAACGCCCCTCCTCTTGTTGCCTGTCTTTGCCAAGATGACCATAGTCAGAGGGAATGCCGGATGGGGCAGGACCCACTGGTGGTAGTGCTGGGGGCTGAGGGCTCCCCTGAGGGACGGACAGTGACATTTCTTTGAGAAAAGCTTCACTTGAGCTCAGTGCGACCTTAACAAGAACCAGGTGCCAGGCAGAGTGTCAGCACTCTTGCATACCTACCCAGTCTGCCTACCTACCTGCCTGCCAGCCATCCATCAATTTACTGAATACACACTGTGCCTCGTGGGTGAACACAGTGAACAAGAGAGACTTAGCCCTGGCCCTCCTGGCACGGGGAGAGAAGACACAAGCAGATTCCCAAACAAGGTATCAGATTTTCTGGGAGCCATTAAGACATGTGGGAAGGACCTGGGCCATCCTTGTTGAGTTCAGCCCTTAGAACAAGTGCCTGGCATCTAGTAGGTACTCAGTAATTGTCTGTTGAGTGAGTAAAGCAGAATAGAGATGGGCTGCTTTAGAAAGGAGGTGTCAGAGAAGGTCTCTTCCAGGAGATGACATATTTGAGCTAGCCCTAAGTTGGTAGACAGAGCCAGACTGAAGATCTGGGGAAAACCAATCCGGGCACAGGCAATGGCTTGTGCCCAGGCAGTAGGGTAGGAGAGCTGGTTTGTGCCGCCACCAAAATGAGGCCACTGTGGCTGGAGAGCAGCCCCAGGAGAGGTCAATGGGGCAGGTGGGGGCAGACCCTACAGGACCTGGGAGGCCAGGGCCACGAGCAAGGGGAAGCCAGCAGAAGGTTTTAAGCAAGAGATGACTTCGGCAGTTGTGGGCAGAATGGGTCGTCGGCGTGAGTGTGGATCAGGGAAGCCGTTTGGGAAGTGTGTAGTTGCCCAGGCTGGAGACGGCGGGGTCTTGGCCGGGGCGAGGTTGGTGAACACGGAGAAACAGACTGAAAACACCTTGCGAAGCTAGAATCTGTGGACTGTATTCAAAACCTGTCCTGAGTATTGATCATTCACCGTGCCTGGTGCTAGGCCCTTTGCACCTGCTTCCACCAGGCCCCAGTGCTAGGCCTTGGAGAGCCTAAAATGAATCTCTGCCTCCAAGCCAAGCGCTTGACTTTGAGACAGCCTAAGTTGGTGAAGAATGTCTCATTTTATCTCTTCACCACATCAACAGAAACACTTCCCCTTCCAAATGAAAACATTGGCATGCTCTGAACCCAAAACTTAAGCCCAAATGCTTCGTCAAACTTCGCAGCAAAGGCTGTTTGAGCAGAAGCACCAGGAAGCATGTCTCAGGGACACCCTTGCAAAGCTGTCAGAGTGGCGGGGCCCAAGCTGGGAAGCAGGAAGGCCTGGGGCTGGGGGGCAATACTCGAGCCCCATGGAGCGGGGAAGTCACGCACAGCGGTCCTTCTTCCCCAATCCCGAATCCAGGCCTAGGCGGCCTTGGCCCCGGGACCGGGGAAGCCCAGACCTGGGTAGGGGAGGGTGGCCAGTAACAGGAAAAGCCTCTGGGAGAGATCTAAAAATGGTCCTACTGCACCGCATCTGTGGGCCCCTTTCTGTAAGCAGAGGAACATCAGTAGTCAGATCTCTTTCCTTCTGGCTCGTTCTCACGCGGACACATTCTCAATGTTATGCACGACAAGGTCACAGAAGCACTGACGGGGGTGGAGGGCTGGCCAGGCAGCAGGGACTGGGGAGGATCTCAGGGTGCACTCACTTTCTCTCCTCTTTTTCCTCTTATGTGTGTATGAACATGATACCGTTCATCAAACATTTGTTTGAAGGAGACAGTATTAGGGTTGTGATTAGGAGCACGTACCTGGTTCAAATCCCAGTCCGGGCTGTGACCTTGGGCATGTCACGTATATCTCTGTGGGTCGGTTTTCTCTTCTAAGGAGCGGGGGAAATGAAATCTATCTCACTGTGAGGATTAAATGGGATAGATGTAAAGCTCCTAGGCCCTCCTGTGTCCAGTCAGTGATCATATTCATGTTAACCACTGTTAGCATTAACAGATGTAATGGAAAGTGTGTATGCTCAGGCTTTGGCAAATGTATAAACCTGCCTGTGCACTCCTACATGAATATTCACATCCCCCAGTGAGCCACGGAGGACTGCTTCCCTGAGTGCTGGGTGGGTTCGGGTCTGGGCTCCTAAAAGAGAATTCCCCCACTGTCTTCCCAGCCCGGGACCCTCAGGAGACCTTTCCCACTGCCTGTGGTCTCCCAGGGCCACCAGATCTGGGCCCCGTAGAGTCGAGGCTGCACTTTTCCTAGAGTGTTAATCATTGCCCAGGAGCAGGAAGTGGGGAATCAGGAGCTCCCTCCTTCCCAGGAGAAAGGCCCCTGCGGCTGGCCTGGGAGCCTTCGGAGAGTCCTCACATGCCAGCGTTTCCGATGCAGAGGCAGGGCAGCTGGATTGATTCATCCCTGTTCTGGCACGGAGGGAGGGCTGTGGGAGAGAGCCTCTCCGCACCGGAAACGGAGAGCCTACAGGATGTTGCTGTCAGTCACTGGGGCCTGGTGTAGCTCAGATTCGGAGCCCGAGTAACCAGACCGTCGGGCTACCTATTATAGGGGCTCCTGGCTTCCGGGTCCTGACCGGGTGCCACGGCTGCTCCTTCTGATCTACCCGCCCTGGTCCCCTCCGTGCTAGTCAGCAGCCTGTGCCATGAGCAGAACACCCAGGCTGGTGTGTCAGTGCCCTGCTCAGAAACCCAGAATTTCTGCGGGGATGTGGACAATAGATTCAGGTCACGGGAGATCCCTCAGGCAGCTGGTGGAGCTCATGGGTGGTGGGGGGGGGGAGAGGGGGAGGAGAAGTGTCACGGCAGAGGAGGGAAACCAGATAGCTGTGGTCCAGGCAAGAGACAGGTGCTGATGGCAAGGGGAGGCAGGTGCACCCCTGGCCTGGCCGACTTTCCACTCTGTCCTACCGCTAGGTTCACCTGGAAGACCGCTGGCCGTGGGACGCATGGGTGCCGGCTGCCCCTCTGGGCGGAGAAGGCCCCATTAGGGAGGGGTGAGGAGCCAAGGAAGCAAAGCTGAGGAAGACAGCTGAGCTCCCCAACCCAGTGCTGGGTTTGCAGGGGCTCGCGGGGGTGGGGTTGGGGGGCTCCCAAATCCCGACCCTGGAATAGCGCTCGCAAGTCTCCCAGGCCTGCTGCACAGACGCTGTCACTCCTTTTTGCTGAGTTTTTTAAACCAAACTTTACCTTGAAGTAATTTCCCAATTAGGCAGAAGTTTCAAGAAGAGTGCAGAGAACTCCCCTGTAGTCCCCACCCAAAGTCACCAGTTGCACTGATTGACATGTTGCCACATTTGCTCCCGAACGCAACACGTGCTTGCCCTGCGCGCGTGTGTGTGTGTGTGTGTGTGTGCACATACGTGTATGTGTGCAGTTACTCACCTGAGCCGTTTGAAAACGGATTGCAGACCTCATGTTCCTTTACCCCTAAATGTTTCGCTGGCTGTGTGCTTAGCTCAAGGACATTCACTGCCATGACCACAGTCACAGTTGTCAACATCGGCAAATTTAACACCGTTGCGAGCCTATGAACCAGATTCAGTCTGTGACTTTATTCGGATCTCACCAATTGGCCCAATAGTGGCCCTTTCACAATAGAAAGGCAGAGTTGAGGTCCCAGATCTCATCCCAGATCACCCTTGGCCTTAATTGTTATGTCTTTCGAGTCCTCCTCGATCCCGACCAGCCCCTCATTCTGTGTTAATCTTTCATGACATTGACATTTTGGAGGAGCACAAGTCTCAATTTGGGTTTATCTGATGTTTACTTTTGCGATTAGGTTCAGATGATGCACTTTTGGCAGGAACCCCGTGGAGAAGTGAGTGAGTGCCCTTCTGAGTGTATGGTTATCAGGAGACACATGACGTCTGTCCCACTACTGGTGATGTTAACTTTGATCTCTGGCCTAAGGTGATGTCTACTGGGTCTCTCCACTGTAAAGTTCCTGTTTTTCCCTTTATCACCTGCCGTTGTGATCAAACTAGTTTTAGTATTTCATCTTTCAAAAATCTTTTTTATGTGAATTTACTTTTTTATGTTTATTTATTTTTGAGAGAGAGAGACAGAGAGACAGAGCATGAGCAGGGGAAGGGCAGAGAGAGAGAGGGAGACACAGAATCGGAAGCAGGCTCCAGGCTCTGAGCTGTCCGCACAGGGCGCCACATGGGGCTCAAACCCATGGACCGTGAAATCATGACCTGAGCTGAAGTCGGACGCTCAACCAACTGAGTCACCCAGGCACCCCTATTTAAATTTATTTTTAATGTTTATTTATTTGTGAGAGTGAGAGAGACAGTGTGAGCGGGGGAGGAGCAGAGAGAGAGGGAGACACAGAATCCGAAGCAGGCCCCAGGCACTGAGCTGTCAGCACAGAGCCCAACACAGGGCTCGAACCTGCGAGCCATGAGATCATGACCTGAGCTGAAGTCAGAAGCCCACCTGACTGAGCCACCCAGGCGCCCCTATGTAAATTTATTTTTAAAGGGATGTTTATTTATATCGGTGAACACAGAAAACCAACATTACTAGGCATGGATGAAAAAGTGAGTGCCAAAGTCATTAACCTCTGGCCGCACACCGAAGCCAGCTAAAGGCCTGGGGCCTCTGGGCTGCTCTTTGTTATGGGAGACCAGCCACTGTCCGGTAAGCTAGGGTAGGGGTCGCACCTGCGGAAAGGCTCATGCACATTAGATGAGAGCGTGAAGGGGCGTGTAGTCAGATCCTGAATGACGCTGACAGTGTTGATGGTGTGTCAGACCCACAGGGGACTCGGCCCGGGGCCTTCCCCTTTCCTCCAGTCCTGTCTCCTCTTGGGGGCCAATTACCAAGGAAGATGTGTCTGTTTGGGTGGCCTTTGAAGCAGCCCTGGGTCAGGCACCCTTTGAGTCGAGGCGGCGATGCTGGTGCCCTCACAGCTGTCATCCCAAGCCTGGGAGTGGCTGGGAGCCACTTCCGACTTCCGGTTCCAATCACCACCCCACCGAGGGGAAGGCTTCATTCCTGGGATTCCTTCCTGGCCTTGGCTGGGTGATTAAAAATAGCTGCCTCTCTCACATCTAGCTTCCCCTAAGCATCACCCATGAAGCAGGCAGGGCTGGGCTCATTAGCTCCACTATACAGGGAGGGAAACTGAGGCTTGGGTATGGTCAGTGACTCAGCCCAGATACCCAGCTATGAGGTGGCCAGTTGGGCCTCCTAGCCTCGCTCCCAGTGCCTCCTTGACGTTCTCTGTCACTCTTGGGCACCTGCTGCTTTTCCCTTAGACCAGAGAAACCAGGCTGAGGCTGCTTCACAAGCCGGGGGTATCTGGCTAGCACTAACCGTTGCATTTTCATAGTATTTTTTTTTTTAGCGTTGCCTTTGGTGTGTGACGAATGATACTGTTTTTTATTCATGAGAGTGACATAAAGGTTCCTTTAAAAAAAATTTTTTTTAAAAAGTGCATTCATTTAAAATACCAAATAAATAATACTCCAGGCAGTTCTTAGGCAAGACTCGAGGGCAAAAGTTGCCATGTCTTAGGACCAACCAACTGGAGACACATTTTGGACCAAGAATCATCACAAAACTGACAACTGATGAGTGTCAGCATCTGGCACGTGAACCAGACCTGGGTTCGAGAAACCGACCCTTGCTTCTCCAGAACGCTGGCTTCCCTGGGGGACACGGACCCAGGCGGCTTCTCCTTTCTGAGCCCCTTCCGGCCGTGAACTCTTGGACCAGACAAGGCAGAGGTCGTTCTGCGGCACAGCCCGTCACTGAGGCCACAGCGGAGACGCAGGGCGTTTTGGTTCTGGGTGACGTCTGTCTGTAGCTGCTTTAATTGGTTGGTTGGTGAGCAGTGGGTTTCCAGCAGGCGAGGTCCTTGGAGCACGACAGGGCTACTGTTTTCAGAAGGCCCCCAGCACGGAAGAGGTGCCCTGCCTGGTGTGTTTTCTGGCTGGGAAGTAATGGAAGGAGGGGAGGGGCCGCTACTTACCAATGCCTGGTGTATCGTAGGCATTCCACCAATGTGATTTCAGAGCCTCACCACAAACATTCCAGGGAGGTAGGCACTGTCCTCTGGTTTCAGATGAATAAACAGGCCCCGAGAAATTAAGTTAATTTGCCTGAGGTCACACGGCTAGGAGGGGGCAGAGCCTGAATCCCCACAGATGGGCCTTGCCCTGACTGCCCCTGAGGAAGCCCGCAGGATGGCTGAATCGAGAAGAGAAATCTCCTTTCAGCACGTCCAGGGCATCGCCCCACCAGCGCCCTCAAGACACAAGGGCCATTTTCTCACTTAAGCCAAATGCCAAACCAGGCGGCTTCTCCACCGAGGTATTGAGCTGACACATTGTTCTTAAAATGGCTCAAGTGCCCAGCTGTCATTCTTAATGACAGAAATGAGTCAGCTGGCCACTCCCTCTGTCCGGATCCGGGGAGTAGCACGGAATGAAAGGTTACAGCTTCAGAAAGAAAGAAAGAAAAAAAAAAAGCAGCCATTGGCCAACGAACGGTCTGCTCTGCACTAAAGATACTAGAATGTTGGAGAACGCCCTGCCTTGGATTCTGCAAGCCGAGGCTCCAGGATGCTTTCAGCCTGAGGCTTTGGGTGCCCTGGAAGAAGGCGATGAATGAACCTCAGATCAGACTGCGGAGGGGAGGTTCAAGTCCTGGCTCTGCCCTCTGCGAGCTGTGTGGCCTTGAACAAATTGCTGAACCCTCTCTGAGCCCCATCTGAAATTCCGGATGATGAGCCTGCTTGGCCCCATCTCCTGAGGTGCTTCTGAGGCGTAAATGAGCTAGGACCTGCGTTAAAGCGCATAGCACGAGGGAGAGTTACCACCTGTCGTTGACATGCTCAAGATTCTCGTTGAGGGGCTTGCTGTGAGGCCAGACTTGCAAGTTAAGGAACCAGGGGATCTTTAGCAGCCACGGCAGATGGCAGAGATGAGTGGTCTCAGGACACCCTCCGGAGGACACACAGACCTGGGCTGTCCTCAACTTGCTGTGTGACTTAGGGCAGGTCACTGCCCTCTCTGGGCCCTTTGTGGAATGAGTGGGAGCCGACTGATCAGGGTCTCTCACACCCCATGTGACACCACCAACAATCGCTGCTGTAACGTCTGAACTGTTATTTGTGTCACTGTTTTCTTTAAACGAGCTCTTTTTAAAGTGAAGTGATGTCCTGGAAAGACCGGACCCGTATATTCCGATCAGAAGTGAAACCCAGCAACATTTGCCATAAATAGGTGACCCTGCAGGTAGCACAGTGAAAACAGAGCCGTAGTGAATACAGCTGGAGCCGGTGCCTGCGGAGCCCCGGGCCTGTTCAGATGGGAGATTAGCCCGTGTGAGAGACACAGGCCAGCCAGACCGCCGCTTGCCTGGACTCCCTGCTGCTGGTAGTCACCAGGATTGGGAGAGGAGTGAGTCCCTGTCCTGGGGGGTGACTGTGTGCTCTGACATCCTGTCCACACAAGTCTGAAATGGGCTTAAGTATGATCCCTGGTGTTGGAGGGCTCTGGAGTGAGCCCTGCTCTCAGGAGCACCCCGGCAGGGAACCCCAGAGGTCCCTCGGAGGGAGGAGAAGCCAGGGACACCTTGCTAGATGGCTGAGCTCCCCAGTGCTCTGGCCACACCCCTGGCTTCCCCTCTCCATGCCAGGTCCAGTGGGGAGGGGGGGTGGGGCCCCAGGACGTGAGGACTTGGCCTGTGCCATCAGTGGGAGCCAGGGAAGGTCTCAGAGCAGTGGAAGGATGTGTTCCCAGCTGGCCTCTAGAATCTGGCAGAGAACACGAGAAACTTTGCAGATTTGGCCCCTCCTCCTCCTCCTCCACCAAGGCCTGCCTTCTTGCTCCCTTCCCCCACCGCATAGGAAAGTGGGGGGAGCACGGGTCTAGGACCTGCTCTCATCGCCAGCCCGCCCACCCCCCACCTGGCGTGTTCTTCATGCATGGCCTCACCCAGACTCGGCTCCATCTGTCCCTGTGCTCTGTCCTGTCTTTGACCTTCGGCTGCAATTGCTCACAAGATTGTGTCTCAAAGGCATGACTGCATTTATCACGGGGTCCCCAGCCCCCAGCTCAGGTCCTGGCACACAGGATGTGTGAAATTAGGTGGGGTTGAAAATCTCCAGGGGCACGAAGCCCTGGGGAACTGAGCATCCCAGACAAGTTACTGTCTCTGAACCTCAGTGTCTTCATCTGTAAAATGGAATCGTAACAGTGTGTCTAACAACCCCGGGAGTTGTTAGAGCTGAATGAAATGACTTAGTGCCATGGGCCATCTTGGGCATGCTGTCCCAGGAGTGGACCCTGGGACAAAGATTCAAGGGCAAGTCGCTTATTTGGGAGGTGATCCTGGGAACTACTGGTAGGGAGTGAGTCGGTGAGTCGGGAAAGGGTTGTGTCATCCAGTAGGTCACCACTGCAGGCCTGGGCTCAGTCCTGCTCAGGGACTCTGGGGGCCAATGTAGAGACAAATATGGCTCAGTCGCCTCAGCTGTGGAGTGCAGGAGCTGGGGTATTGATTCACCACCTTCCTGGCCATCACTGGTTGGAAGGCAGCTGTGGGGGGACCTTGGCTTTGCCTGCGGGACACCAGGCAGCCCTCGGGCAAAGAGGCAGGTCAGCATGCCCTGGAGGGGTGAGTGGAGGGAACAAGCGAGGTACCCGCAGCCTCTGCCCTGGGCTCGTGGCACTTAGGTGGCTGCTACCTCCTGAGCTTTTACTGATTGTGATTGTTGTTGTTACATCCAGTGCCAGCTCCGCCTGTCACAGGTGTGTGACTTAGGCAGGTCACTTGGCTTCTCTGAACCTTGGGGAGATGCATGGTTCTCAGTGGAGGTGGTTCTGCTCCCCCCAGTGACCCTTGGGAACGGGACAAGGGTACATTTTTAGTTGTCGCAGTGCCCGGGGGTGCTACTGGCATTTAGTGGTCAGGGACCCGGGGGGGGGGGGGGTGTTGACAACCGTCCTGCAGGGCCCAGAACGCCCCCCTCCACCTCAGAGAATTGTTACACCTCACATGTCGGTGAACCACAGTCCGTGTCACGTGTTTCGCATACAAGGTCTATCGGATGCGTGACAGCATTTGCAGAAGCGAGCCGGCAGAGATGAGGCACAGAACTGGGGCAGGGAGGGCAGGTTGGGGAATGGAAGACGCCGCAGAGAGCGCCGCCACCCCCGCCGGACGCAGAAAGCGGAGGCTACGGGAAACGGGGAGCCGCCGAAGGGCCTGGCCCGCGAGGATGATGCCATGTCCTCGGAGGACGAGCCCGGTGGGGCGCTGCGGAGTAGCTTGGCGATGGCCGGGGCCTTCCCGTAGCCTGCGTCGCATTTTCCAGGCGGGGCGGGAGGCGGGGCCAAGCCCCGCCACGACCCGAGCTTGCTCTGCTGCCCTGGGGCTCAAGTGGGCCAGCAGGCTCTGGGTGACCCCTGAGCAGGCTGCCCTCCTTCTTCGGGTCCCAATCCCCCTCGTCCGGGTGGACAGTCCTTCCTCTCCAAAGGGAAACTGCCCTGGTTCTCCAGTCCAGGCTCCTTAGAAATCAGGCGAACTTATTGTTACAAAGTTATCGTAATGGGGAGGCGGGGGGGGGGGGGGGGGGGGGGGGGGGGCGGTGGCCTCAGTCGGTTAAGCGGCCGACGTCGGCTCAGGTCATGATCTCACGGTTTGTGGGTTTGAGACCCGCTTCGGGCTCTGTGCTGACAGCTCGGAGCCTGCTTCTTATTCTGTGTCTCCCCGTCTCTCTGCCTCTCCCCCACTCACGCTCTGTCTCTCTCGAAAGTAAATAAACTAGAAAAAAAAAAAGTTATTAGTAAAAGTTGTAGGAAAACACCCCCAGCCCGAGTCTGGAGCTTCTGATGGTTTCTGAATGCAAGAGATGGGGGAAGGCCTCCCTGCCCCTCCTTTGGCCTCCCGGGGCCTGGAGGTTGGACCCAGATGCACCACCAAATGGGTGGCGGGGCCGTGCTTCTGTGCCAGTAACACCCCTTTTCCCTTCTCGTTAGGCCTGCGTCCCCCGAGAGCTCCGTGCCAACAGAGAGGTTTCTGTCCGGACCCAGGAGGGTGGGGCAGAGAGATGGAGACTGAGAGCCGAGGCCCGGAAGGCCTGTACCCCTGTCCCCGGGGAAAGGCAGGGGCATCCGAAGACCTCCCCCACCCTCAGCGTCGCACAAATGGCCTTGCCTTGGCTTCTGACCTTCGCGTTGGCGATGGATGTTTACAGGAACCCAGCCAGAGTCTGCCTCCCCGCTCTTCACCCCCGACCGCTCCTGCTTCTCCACACTTCATCTTCCGAGAGTTTGCTTCAAACTGCGGACCCACTGCGGAAGCCACTCCCAGCTCCGTTGGAGGCCAGCGGAGTCCAAAGCTTGGCCAGGTTTGGCCCCGAGGCTGGTCTTAGATGCAGCGACTATTTCAGGGAGTAAGTCAGAAGGAAAAGAAGCCAAGGATCGTGTCGGGGGCGAGGGTCGGGCTTGACTTATTCGTTTCCAGTTGCTCGTTCTGCATCAAGTTGCCAGGACTGATCCGTCATGCGGGGGGGTGCCTCGCTGCTCCGCTGGCCAGAAATGTTTTTGCAAATGTGAGCGGTATGAATACTTGATGTCGATAAGCCTGTAAAAGCAATACTTAGGAGGCTGACTTCTTTCAATTAAAAAATGTATGCAACCAACTCCAGCCTGTGGGGGCCCTGCCTATTTTCGGGTTTTTTTCTTTGAGATTCGGGAAAGCAGCCCTGATGCAGGACCCCGTGCTTGACAAAGGGGCAGAAGAGGCCAGGCTTCTCCAGCTTGGGGCCAAGCTGGGCTGGCGTGGGAGTCCAGGCAGAGAGGCGGGGCCCAGCCTGCGGGGCGTGGTGGCCCGGATCCCAGAGACGCACCCAGAGACTTGGTGCTAGGGATGATGGACCGAGCGAGCGCGGGGAGGGAAGGAGACACCATCACGTGCACACCGTGTGAAGCAAGGTACAAGGATTGGTGCGTTGGGTGGGTGGGGACACAGGTGAGGGGGGGTCAGGCCGCCCGCAGATCTTCAGGGAAAAGGCAGCTACAGCGCCCCCTGTCTCCCTGTGCTGAGAAAGGGCGCCAGGGAAGGCGACCAGGACATATTTGAGAGACCCAAGGAGAGACGTGAGCCTGCGAAGGGAGATGCTTTCATGGGGCGAGAGACCGGAGGGGAAAGCTCAGGATTTGTTTAAAAGATGCAGTAGACGTGGAATCAGGCCATCAACACACAGCATGACTCCAGACAGATGCCCCGGCCCCTTCTCCCACCCAGCGAGTGGCGGTCTGGGAGCGATTCCAGCATGCTGTGCCCATGCCTGTGGACACCCACTCCCCCAAGGAAAGCGGAAGGCAGGTTTGCCTCCTGACTCCCTCCTCTACAGGGGTGTGGCCTTAGGCAAGCCGCTTCTGAGAAATGGGGACAGTAATTTACGTACCTCATAACGTGACTTGGTGCTGATTACCAAGGTCCCCACTGGGCTCACATGGCTCCGTATCAGGACTCACAGCTTGGCAAGCAGAGCCCACACTGGTTCGCAGCCCCCATGTGCCCCCTTGTCCAGGTGCCTTTGTGCAGTGCACAGACCGCCCAATCACGCCAGACAGCCCTACCTGGGGAGTTTTTTTAAATTGACTAAAATACATGACTTCCCAGAGCAGGCACCTTGAGCATTCTATTGAGTATGCTACCGTGCCCTCAGCAGATGTTTGTGGAATGAAAAAAGGAAAGAAAGCAAAGTGGTGAGGATTATTCATTCCACAAACATTTACTGAGCACTTACTATGTTCAGGCACCTTGCTGGGTGCAGAGGACAGAGCAATGAACAAAGCAGACAGGTGACCGGCCCTACTGAAGCCCACATCCCAGAACAAAAGCAGACAACACAACAAATAAACATGAAAAAGAAACGACAGACCAATTTGGAGAGTGGGAGTGAGGGGCATCTATTCAATAGGGTGGTCTGGTAGACCTTCCTAAGGAGCTGCTGTCCTTTAAACGGAGTCCTACAGGGTCAGAAGTTGTCCCAAGGGCCAGGAAGAACATTCCAGGCAGACGCAGGAAGAAAACATATTCCTATGTAATAGGGACAGCTAACAAGTATTGAGCTGTATGCCAGCTCTTGTCAGCATATTAGCTCCCTGGATCTCTGCATAACCTCCATGAAGGGGATACTGTAACTATGCCCACTTTTCATATGATGAGACTGAGGCACAGAGAAGGAATCTGCACAAGTGGTGAGCTGGGCGCTGAGCCCAAGCAGTCTAGCTCTGGGGGTCTGTGCTGCTGGCCCTAGACCGTGGTCCCTTTGAGCAGGAAGGGTTTCACACAGTATTGGCACAAAGTGATCATTACCGATATTTATCGAACACTTATTATATCCCTTGCACGGTGATAAGCACTTTACATGTATCAGCTCATTTAATAAATGGCAGCTATCATTCAAGAGTCCGAACTACGAATAATCACGGCCTCTGATGGGAATGTGTCATCTCTGAACAGACCGAAAGCAGTGGGTATGATGGTGCCCCCCCCCACCCGGCTGAGGGGTGCCAGCAGAGGCCTGCACTGGGGTGTGGGGGGGTGGCTCAGTGCTCACCCCTGTAGCTATACAAACGGGAGCCCATGGATGGCATGCAATCTCCAAATCCGGGATCCCCTGAGGAATGATGCCCCAGCTATTTAAAACCCAACCCTGGGGGCAGCGGGGTGGCTCAGTCGGTTGAGCATCTGACTTTGGCTCAGGTCATGATCCCGCAGTTCGTGAGTTCAAACCCCGCATCGGGCTTCCTGCTGTCAGCGCAGAGCCGGCATCGGATCCTTTGTCCTCCTCTCTCTGTGTCCCTCCCCCACTCGCACCCTCTCTCTCAAAAACAAACAAACAAAAAAACCTGGGTCACAACGCCTGGTGTCCTTTGCAGCTTGACCGAGAAAAAAGGCCTCCACCTCTTTGCAAGGACCGAATCCCTCTGACCCTCCTAACTCCTGCCCCCCAACTTTGGGAAACAGAGAGTTGGGACCCAGGCATCAGCGCTGGTGCAACTATAGCCGAACAGACAGCTCCCCCTGCCACCAGGAGAAAGCAGACTTCTCCTGAATCAGGACTTCTGACCAAGTGGGTCATGCTCCAGCAAAAAAGCAACAACAAGAGCCGAGCTGGCAGCGCTCTGTGCAGATGGCAAAGCTTCTGGTCCCTTCCAGGCTCACCTCGGCCAGGGCAGGATTGCAGCTTGACTGAGGAACAGCTCCCAGCATAGAGCAGAGGAAAACATCCCCTCTGCAAGGCTTATGGTGCTTCAACTTACTGATCCCCAAATAACAAACTGTCCACCAAAGCTCAGGATGCCATAGAAAGATCCTTTCCAAATAGACAGGACTTGGGGCCAACGTGGTCTCTGCTGGGGGTGCTGTGAGGAGTGGGGGGCTGTAGAACCCTGGCCCCTGTCCTACCGAGCAAAGAATAAGGAGGCGGTGATGCTTTGTGACTCCCAAGTCTGGGTTATAAAAAGGATGCTTCTCTCTGTGGTCCATGGTTCCTGTCCCTGTCTCTCTCTTCGGTTTTGGGTGATCGCCCTTCAGCACAGCCACGGTGCTAGGAAGAAGTCCAAAGCAGCCCACGTGGAAAGGTTCTCCTCTGGCAGTTCCTTAGAGGAACCAAGACCCTAGCCCCCCGACCCCCAGTCAGCACGGAGTGACCAGGCCTTCAAATGATGCCAGCCCCAGCCTTCAAGCTGCCCCAGCTGACACTGAGTGGGGCGGAGACGAGTTGTGCACCAACCCCCCCCCCCCCCCCCCCCCCCCCAGCACAGCGCACATAACAGGCGTGTGAGCAGAGTAAACGTGTGTGTTGTTTTAACCCACTGCATTTTGGGGTAGTTTGCGATGCATTTAGATAACCGAACAGCGGGCACCCCCCACAACGGCGATCGTGGTAGAAACTCCAGCCGTGGACATGCGGGCCCTTTATACTGTAGTGAAAAAATGACCCAAGAAGTGAAGGCCGAGAGGCAGGTGTGGTTCCGGCCCACTCCCCTCCCCCCACCGTTAGGGCACGGTCAGCTCTTTCCGGCTCAAGTCCAGTGTGTCTGGCCGGGCGGAGCTTCGACCTCGACAAAGTTAGTGCAAAACAGTGAGTCCTGGAGACGGACAGCAGCTGCCACAGACTCCCCGCCTGTCACAGGGAAATCGGCAGGTGGGGCCAGCCGCCCGTGTCCTGAGAGCACCCGGCATCCTTGTTAGGAGAGCAGTGCAGAGAAGTGACTTCTCCCCAGGCGGACAGGGACCTGGGGAGGCAGAGATGTGGCCGCCTCAATCCCTCACTCCGGCCCGGCCACGGCTGCCAGGAGCGTCCTGTGGGATGCCTCAGGGCCCCTGGTGGCCTACGTCACCACCGGTCGTGCACCCGTCCGTTGGGGCCGGCATCGACCTGGGCCCCGCAGGAGCCTGCAGCCGGGCCTGGGTCCGTCCGCAGAGCAGGCCAAAGGCCTTCCCAGAGCTGGGTGGGGGCCGGCCCTGAGCCGGTAGGGCCGGGCGCCAGGATGCTGAGGCTCACGGGCGATGGCCCAAGAAGCACCGCGTCCACAAACAACCAGTTCAAGGTCCAGCGTGGTCGGCGTCCTCAGAGAACATGCTGTGAGAGGCCAGGAGAAGGGGTAGGTCAGAAAGCTTTAGACGGGGCAGCTTGACCCAGGATGGAGTGCTGTCAGGATGGGGGTTGGCGCCTGGGTGGCTCAGTCGGTTAAGCGTCCGACTTCGGCTCAGGTCACCATCTCACAGTTTGTGAGTTCAAACCCCGTGTCAGGCTCTGTGCTGACGGCTTGGAGCCTGGAGCCTGGTTCAGATTCTGTGTCTCCCTCTCTCTCTCTCTCTGTCCCTCCCCGGCTCACGGCCTATCTCTCTCTCGCTCAAAAAAAAAAAAAAAAAAGTTTAATACAAAAGACGGGATGAGGTGGAGATGATGGAGGAGGGAGACATCACAGGTTGGGGGAGCGCGGAAGTGAGGGGACCATCATTGCACAGAAACCTGTAGAGCAAATGCCTATGAGGACACCGCAGAACAGCCAGCAGGCTCAAACAGCAGGGTGGCTTGGGGACCTCTAGAAACTCTTCTCAAAGCTAAGGGCTGTGGGCCGTGGACAGCCACCCCCACGCCCTGCCCCCACCTCCCACGCCTGGCCACAGGGAGGACGCCCAGAGCCCGAGTCCCCAAAGCCTTTAAAGTCACCTCCACCGATCGCAGGGGGACGCCCCAGATGCCACACGGTCCAGCTCCCACCCGCCGCCCCCGCCCGCTTTTTACGGACTCGGACTTCACATCACACTGACCCCAGCAGCCGACCCCGCGGCTCTCCCCGTCCAAGCCCACCTCAGTCACCTCGTCCCGGGCATCGCGGAGATCACTTCAGGCTGATCCGCGAATCCAGCTGCTGTAGGTGCTCGTGGACGCCAAACGGGATGGTGGGCGTCCACATCCTGCGATGGGCATGGCATGCAGGGGCCGGGTTAGAGCAGAGACGGGGGCCCGGAGTCCCCAGTGCAAGCCCTCAATTCCCTCCAACCACCCTGAGGCCCCTTTCTTTAGACCTGGTTCTGCCAATGACTTGGCTGTGCGACCTCAAAAAGGTTAGTGAGCCTCTCTGTGCCTCGTTCTCCTCGTCTGTAAAGTGGGTCTCTTAAGATCTACCTTGGAAGATAGGAGTGATTCTGTACTGGAAGCGCCTTGGAACAGCATAAAGTCCCGACACTGGACATCAGACATCGTTGGGACAAAACAATACATAAGTTGGAACCAAACTGCCACATTTTCCGGGTCCAAAATAATAGAAAACAAGTGCCTTCATAGCGTTCACCCTAATGCGTTGGCCATTTTCAGGTACCAGCCGCTGTTCCGAGTGCTTTATACACCTAGATTATTTTAAACCTCAAAGAACTGCTTGGGGGTAAGCATTGTTCTCGCTCCCATTTTATAGACAAAGAAACTGAGGCCAGGCGCCACACTGGCGAGGGCCACAGTGGGATTTGAGCTCAGGGCTCACAGGAGGGCTGGCGGCCCTCTGCCCGCCGCGGGCTGATACTTACGCCAGCGTCTCCACGTGAGGGCACTTTCTCAGGCTGGCGGCCAGCTGCTGGGCCCCGGCGGCTGTGAACTTGTTATACTGGACACTGGGGAGAGACACCCATCCTAGGGTCTGGCCCCCACTCGGGGCTATCCAGCCCCAGGCCACCACGCTCTCAGCAACCAGACCTCAGCCCCGCCCTTCCCAGGGTGCCAGCAGGAGAGCCCGCAGCCCTGCCCCCGCAAGCCCCAGACCCCGGCCACCCACTGCCCCTGGGCATACTCACTCGAGCACCCGGAGGGACCCCATGTCTGGAAGCACGTGTGCCAGGCTCTCGGCTCCCATGTCACAGATGCAGTTATTATATAAGCTGCCAAAACAGAGGTCGGGGCAGGGGCCGGGGGTGCCGGGAGGTCAGGACCCAGGGGGATCCACACCCAGCTGGATTCCGGCCCCATTTTACGGAGGGGCAAACTGAGGCCCCGAGAGCGGAGGCTGCTCCTCTGGGGTCACACAGTGAGCCCAGGGAAGCAACGGGACTTTGGCCGAAGTAGCTTCCTGGCTGAGACTTCACAGGTTCAAATCCCAGCCTCGGGGTTTGCTGCCTGTGTGACCTTTGGCAAATGACTTAACTCCTCTATGACTCAACTTGCTCCTCCATAAAATGGGCATGAGTAATTGTGGGGAGGAATAAATGAGTTATCGATGGCACAATACCCAGAATAGGACGGGCATGTGGAATGAACTTAATACTAGCTGTGGTTATTACTACGTCTGGGGCTGGGGAGGGGGCGTGGGCTCAGGATTATATGAGTGACCGTGGATGGTGTGACCAGCTGTGGAGATAGTAGGGGAGAGAAACACTCAGGGCCAGCTCGGGTTTCTGCGGCGTATCCCCAGCTGGTAAATAACATGATGGGTGTCACTGGTGCGATAAGCTGTACCCTCATCAACAACCGTCTTTTTAACAAGCCAGGTCTGCCTTGGTCCTCACTTCAAGGCCACAACTTGGCCATGACTCAGCCTCAGGGCCATACTGCCAAGCTGCATGTAAAAAGCAGCAGGTCTATACTGCAGCAAAGTGGATTCAGGCTAAGCTCCAGCGTCCCCCTGATGTCACAGGTTGGCCGGTACCGAGGGGAGGAAACAGGTCAAGGCTTTGCAGTTTCTTCCTGGGGTGGGTCGTAGGACCCAGGAGGTTCCCCGTCTGCCCAAGGACAGAGGATTCTTCCCATATTTCACTGATGCCAAGATATGCAGGTTCATATTTGAAGATCGTTGAGATCAGGATGTGTCTGATAATGAATGTTTAATTAGCAGCGTGTTGTCCTCTTAATGGGGTCTTACAGTGGATGGCATCTTAGATTGCATAAAGGATGAGGTCTTTTAAAGTGGCAGATCAGAGATTGCCCCGATATGCCCCACCAAAAGCCCCCTCCTGACCTACGAGGGCCTCCCTGCTCAATCTGACCTCCCCTACCTCTCCCACCTCATGTCCCACCCTGTGTCCCTCATTCCCGGGAGCCAGCCACAGTGGCCCTTCTGGCAAAGACTCGAACTCTTTCCCACCTCAAGGCCTTTGCATCTTCTGTTACCTCGTCCCGGAATGCTTGTCCCTGAGCGACTCCCACAGAAAGGGAAGGGGCTCCTGACCTCCTGGGTGAATTCACTACTTCCATTGTACCCGCTTGGGCCCTTGTTTGTTTCCTTCCCAGCATGAGCGCTAGTTTAAAATATTTGTGCCTATGCTTACTTATTTATTATGCATGAATAATGCATGAATTTATTATGCATGAATAATATAATGCATGAATTTATTAGGCCTGAAGGCAAGAACCGTATCTGTTTTGTTCATAGCCGTATCTCCAGTTCCTAGCACAAGTTCTGACCCATGGTTGATATTAGAGGCAGTTACATGCCCTGCACAACTCTAGGAAGTGCCAATCCCATAGACTGCAAGTTGCACAATATACGACCCACACAGCTGCACATGGCAACCCTGGCTGGAAGGATAAAAAATGGATGTGTCAATAACTAGATGAACCAGATACCATCTCCCTTGGAAACAGGACTCTGGCTGTCTTAGGCGGGTGGTGAGGGCTGAGGAAGGAGCAGGAAACTCCTCCCAGCCTGGGGAGAGAGGAGAGAGACGGAGCTGAATGACTGGGGCTCTGGTCCAAGCTCCCCCACCCCCCAATCTGTCCTGGGACCATCAGGGAGCCAGGCAGGAAGTAATCATAGAGCAAGAGGTGCTATGCCAAGGCCCACCAGAAGGTGGCGGTGCAGGCACTGTGTGAGCAACTAGAGCCAGCCAAGGCTGCCTTCTAGAAACCGGCACCCTGGGCAAAGGCTCAGTCCTGCCCTCCCCTGGGGAAAGAGGACCAGTATTTATGGTGCACCACAGCCAGGCACTGAACCAAGCCCTTTCCATAGGCCACTGGGATAGTACCCGTTTTCCAAAGGAGCCAACAGTCTCGCATGAGTAAGCAATTTGTCTAGTTTGCCAGGTGCTCTTTTCCCAGGACCTGCTATCCTCTCGTTGGCGGGGGGGGCGTCGTGGCATGGCCCAGCTGCAGGGGCCTGTGCTCATACTGGATTTTCGGTCAACCCCCCCCCACCACCTACCACGATGGTGGTACATCAGCCACGCAACAGTCTGCAGGAACTGCCTCTGGCCCCGGTGCTGGGCTTTGCACCTGCACAGAGCGGGGCTCTCAGCCCTCCCCCAGCCCACCAGCTCAGCGCCTGGTCGATGGGGGAGAGGGGGTGCCCACTCACCTGAGCCTGAGGAGGGACGCAGCCAGCGAGGGCAGGGCCTCGGCGAGCTTGCAGGCGCCCACGTCAGTGATGTTGTTCTGGGACAAGCTGCGGGGACGGGACAGCAAGGGCTTAGCACCAAACTTGTGCCCACCCACCCCGGGGTAGAGCCAGGGAACTCTCGCTTCCTCCTCACAGGGTGGCCCGGAGCAGCAAACACGTGCCATTCTGCCTCGAGGACGGTCGTGGGGAACAGGCTGTGAATGGCGCTGTGGGTAATGCGTGCTCTTAATAAAGAGATACTGTTCTGTCCTGTGGCTGAGTGGGAGGCGAGGGTGAGAACCAACGAGAAAGAGATCACACTCCCCCCCGCCCCCACACACACACCTGTTCTAGGATTGGATACCATCCCCCTTCACCCTTCGGCCCACAGCTCCACACTGTAAGTGAATAAGTATTCGTATTGTTTACTGCCAGATCTGTTTTGTTCCTGACTGTATCCTTGTGCCCACATCGGTGCAAAGTACATGATAGGTGCTCGGTATGTAAGTGGGGAAAAGATGACAGGAATGAAAGGTAGGACAGGGAGGGAAGGAAGGAGGTAGGGGGCGGGCAGGGAGAGAGGGAGAGCCAGCTTCCCCACAGTGTTACCTAGAATGCTATAAATTAGACGGGACGCCTCAGTGTCCCTGCATTCAAGGAAATCCCATAGTGAATCCTGCGGCTGTCCTGGGTCCTGATTATGAGGCGGAGCGTGCATAGACTTTGATGACAGTTTCAATAAACGACCATGTAGATTCTCCTACACTGTATCCATCCACTTCCCGAAACCCAGGACAGTTTGTTTGTTTTTTTCATAAATATTTATGGGGTGCCTGGATGGCGCAGTCTGTTAAGCATCCGGCTTCAGCTCAGGTCATGATCTCATGGTTGGTGAGTCCGAGCCCCACGTCAGGCTCTCTGCTGTTCGTGTGGAGCCTGCTTCGGATCCTCTGTGCCCTCACCTCTCTCTGCTCCTCCCCCACACCCTCTCTCTCTGTCTCTCTAATAAACATTAAAAAAAATAAACGTCTGCTATTTTGGTAGTGTTTTGGTGACAAATCCTAGTCTGTTTTTCCTCCTTCACCAGCCCCCTCCTCCCTGTCATTTTCTCTCCCTACGTGTTAATTATGTTCATCACTGTGCACTTCATAATTATAGATTTATTTGTGTGCTCACTTGTTTACTAGGAGATCCCTGAGGTCAGGGGCATTGTTTTGTTTAAAGCTGGGAAGCTGGGTCTCCAGGCCCTCCAGTGGTGCCTGCACAGGCACAGAGTAGGCGCTCCTGGAGCATTTGCTGATTAAAATCTTTTTTTTTAATGTTTATTTATTTTTGAGAGAGAGAGAGAGCATAAGTGGGGGAGGAGCAGACACACACACACACACACACACACACACACAGAATCTGAAGCAGGCTCCAGGCTCTGAGCTGTCAGCACAGAGCCTGACGCGGGGCTCAAACTCATGAACTGTAAGAACATGAGCTGAAGTCGGACGCTTAACCGACTGAGCCACCCAGGCGCCCCGTGCATTTGCTGATTAAATTAGCACGATGCTCGAGCGCACGCGTGACTGCATCAGGGAGCAAGTGAATGACTGCATGGCTGGGTGGACACGAAAGAAAACGAAAGCCAAATGCCGCAGGAGGGGCAGCCCCGGCACTCACTTGAGGGTCTCCAGGGCCTTGAGCCGCGGGAAGGTGGCCGACAGCTGCTCGACACCCTCGTCGCCAATCTTGTTCTCGCTCAGAGAGTCCAGGCTGCAGGTGGCATCAGAGGGAGGAGCCGTCAGCCGGGAGCCTGGAGGCCAGCTGACCAGCAGCCCCCTCCCATGCCCACCACCCCCCACCTTGGACACGCCACAGGCAAACTTTTGAGAGCCGGTCTTCGTCCCCCAGGGGCGCCAGCTGGCCAACAAGGGGACAAGGTTCTGACTCTCCAGGGAACTGAATCATTCCTCCCCCCCCCCCCCCGCCCTCCTTCACCCCTGGAGGCCTCCTGAGCTTTGACAGCTGCCTTAACCTCTTGGGATCACCATCGTGCAAGGGGATTGTGCTCCCCGACCCCGCCTCCCCATGGGGAAGGTGGGAACAGCACGTGAGATCCAGGACAGAAGAGTCTCAAAGGTCACGAAAGGATTCCACTGTTTTGTTACTGGGGATTCTCATCCATAGCTTCCCTGTGGTGGGGGCCTCAGGCCATTCCTACCAGCCGTACTGAGGAGGCAGCAGGAGAGAGGGAGGAAGGGCCAGATACAGAAAGACTTTCTTTGCACACCTTCCTCAGGGCCAGGGTTTGGGGTTATTGAAACCAGAGGTCGCAGGGAAGGTACCCGGGTCCATACTCACTCCAGATGCTGAAGGGAGGAAAAGGCCTCGAGGATCCTCACCAGCTTGGGAAAAGCCTGGGGGCCTGAGACGGGGCCCAGCCTAGGAGGCAAAGAGCAGACGTAAGAGCCTGGAACAGCCATAGCACCTTAATTTGGCCCCAGGGTAGGCTGGAAACAGCACAGAAGGCAGGCACAGAGGTCTCTTCCCCTTCCTGCCTCCCTAGGGCCTTCCCTCCCCTGACCCCCACCAGATGCCACCCAATCCCTTTTGTTCCAAAGCGCCCCCAGGCCCCAAGAGGCCAGCTGGGCTCCTGGCCTGCGGACGTGGTTCCCACATTCTGGCCTGACAACCCACCAGTCTTGAAAAAACACGGCTTACTTATTTGCCATTACATTTTACTAACAAAACTGTTTATGGAGCACTTATTACGTGCCAGGCACATGCTGGATCCTTCGCTCAGATTAGATTTCATCTCACCCGCACAAGGACTCTGAGCTGAGGGCGCTTCTTAACCCCGTTTTACAGATGGGGAAACCGAGGCACAGAGAGGTTACCTAATCCACACAAGGTCTCACAGCCTGGATCGACATCCACGCCTGACCTCCAGGGAATGAGAAAAATAAAGACACCAGAGGGCTGTTTTGTCCTGCTCTTAAAATACAAGGTTAAGCGTCCCCAATGTGAAGACCGGTCTTTGATTCTGAAATGTCATAAAATGCCCTTTCCTACAGAAAAACTTTTGCTTGTTTGAACGAACACCTTTGATAATGATGAAAAGATGGTAACTGAAATCTCAGTCTGGGAACCGCCAGCCTCACTAAAAGGTCACGAGGCGGGAGGAGTCCAAATTCTGATTTGAACTACGGGCGATACCACTTGGCTCCCGTGGGGCCTTGTGGGCAACTCCCTTCACCTCCGTCTCTGTGTCCTCAGATTCAGCCCCCATCTCAAGAGCTTGTCGGAAGGATCACAGAATTCACGCATCGAATGTCGATTCCGTGTCTACAGACGTGTAACAGACAGAAATCCTGGCCCTCATGGAGATGACAGTCTGGGGTGGGGTCCGGGGGGCAAGACGGATGAAGAAATCGGTAAATTGTCTGGTGCGGGAGACAATAAGTAATACAGAGAAAAGTATGGCAGTGAGGAGGGTGAAATCGTACTTTGACACATGGGAGTGAAATGGCCTCGCTCAGTGGAAACCAGAAGGAAGTGAGAAAGTCTGGGCGTGGGGCGTGCAGATACCTGGGGAAGAGCATTGTGCGCAGAAGACACAGGCCGTGCAAAGGCCCAGAGGCCGGTTGGTGCCTAGCGGGGTTGGAAGCCACCCAGGAGACTCATAGGGCCGGAATGGAGTGAGCAGGGAAGGCGGCCCGGGAAACTGACGGGTGGGGAAGCAGATGGGGGCCGAATCCGGGAAGAACCCTCTCCCCCAGCAGAGCCCACAGCCTCATCTCCAGGCAGATGGGGCCTGCGTGCTATGTGGCACCGCGGCTGCCCGTCACACACCCGAAATAGGTCTTTCCTTCCTTCCTTCCTTCCTCAGAACTTTCTCGTGGCTTCTGGCCTCCAGGTGGCTAGTCTCCTGGTTCTGGGCCGTTCCACTTCACAACTCTTGTTCCCCAGAACACAGTTTCGGCCTCAAACTAGGGGCTTTTTATGCTGAAAATACTTCAAAGCCAGAAGGGGCCCTTGGTGATTGTTTTCATATATTTCCTCTTTTCAGCAACATTGTTGTCTCTGCACAAACGTGGCACCTTGTCTCTGTTCAAAACAAGAAATGCTTGGCTTTTTCTGGGGCACGGGGGAGCAGAGACCACGAGGGGCAGGCTGCTTGCGGGGGACCAGCGGGGGGCCTTGGGCAAGTCGCTTAACCTCGCTAGGCCTCAGTTTCCTCATCTGCAAAACGGGGGAAGATAGTGACTAGCTCCCGGATCACCTACGAAATGCGTTGAGGACACTGTAGGCGTTTAATAATTTCTTCCTAATCATTAGAGGTGACTTTTAGATCCCTAACCAGGATCGCCACGAATTTAGCTTCTTCCTCTGTTGGGGCAAGAGCCCGACTGACCTGACTTCTGTAACTCCGGAGAGTTGACACCCTCCAGGCCTCAGTGTCTTCATCTGTACAATGGGGAGAGAGTAACCATGCCTGCATTCTGCATGGCCTCCCCGCCTGGCTCATTCCTCCTCCGTCCTCAAGCTTCAACCCTTCAGTCACCTTCTCTGCAAAGTCCCCTGTGACCTTCCCCTCAAATCTGTACTCCCAGCCCCTGAGTCACTGCCACTGACCGCAGGAGGTCATAATTGTCTATTTACACTAGACTGCAGCCTCACCGAGGACAGTAGCCTGGGTCAGTTGAGTATATCTGCCCAGTGAATGAACGGGAAGAAGGACGTTCAGCGGTAAACGGGCCATGTAGCTTCACACCCGAGAAACTGCAGCCCCAGCCTTGACCGGCCAGGCCCCAGATGCTGGATCTAGTGTCCAGAGGGGCGAGGCCAGAGGCTAAGAATGATCTGGGGGACCCATCTCCATCCGGGTGGCACAGGCCCAGCTAATGCTAGATGAGACGCCTCGTGGGGACCCGAGACGATTCACTCCTTTGCTTACGCGAACTCTAGCTTCTTTAGATCCCGGACCGCAGGGAGTTCTCCAGCCGTATCTTCTGAAGAACTTCTTGTCCTGGAGAGAACGGGCGGGCAATGTTAACGGGGAGCAGGCTCCTCGCCTGTCACTGAGCCCCTAAGTATCGCAAGATGCCTGCCCCCGTGTCCCCAGATTCCCCAGAAGGTCTGCCTTCCTCGCGACTGTTGTGGTCCTGTTAGAGACACCTCAGAGGGGACGCCTGGGTGGCTGAGGCGGTTAAGTGGCCGACTTCCGCTCAGATCATGACCTCACGGTTCGTAAGTTCCAGCCCGGCATCGGGCTCTCTGCTGTCAGCACAGAGCTTGCTTCAGATCCTGTCTCCCTCTCTCTCTGCTTTTCTCTCTCTCTCTCTCAAAAAAATAAACATTAAAAAAAAAAAAAAAAACAAAAAACCTCAGACCAGGACATTAGGAAGGATTACTGCAGGCTTCATGGAAAAGAGCCTCTGGGTAAGCACTCAACAATACCCAGCCCAGACAGCACGTAGTAGGTGCTCAAACAATGGATGAGGGCAGAATGAGAAAACGTTGTTCTGTCCTCAAGTTTCCTCTGCCCCCTGGACCTTAGAGCTCTGTCATCCATAAAATGGGAAGGATCTGGGCCCCGGCTGCCTTGAAAGGTGGCCATCGATATCACTTCTGTTACCAGAAGGAGAAGGCATTTCCTTAACTCTAAGCAGGGAATCTCTCGCTGGCTTTGGCTGAGAACGAATGGGGTTCGTGGTGGCAAGTTTTGGATGGCACACAGCGTGATCGGTCCTGGAGGCTCCGCCCAGCGGGGGAGGGGTGGCCACTGCCTGGAGGAGGGCACAGGATGTCCCAAAGGAGAGGAGGAACACTAACGGCCAAGTTAATATTGGGTCCTGTCTGTCCTCAACCTGCATGTTCTGAGCCGCTTCTCATGCCTCTTCCTCCTCACCTCTGGATCTGCACGAGGTTGCCCAGATCTTCCACATCCTTCACGGACTTGGCCTTGAAAGGCTCGATGGTGAACTTCTCCTCCACCGCCCGGAGCAGCTTGGCCTCCCCACGCTGCTGTAGAGACTCCCACAGCCCCACCATGTCACTCAGCGCAGCCCTGTGGAGGAAAGGCCTCAGACCCAGGCACAAGGACCGGGCTAGACCATAACGGAGGGGCAGCTCCATGAAGGGACCTCCTACCCATTCAGATACTTTCTGTTCCTCAATTGCATCCCTACTGCAGGAAGCCCCCCAAGACCACTCCAGCTCTTATTGATTCCTCCCTTTTCTCAACTCTCCCAGTGGTTTTGTTTCCCTTTTTGCTTTGGCTACCAGGAAGCCCCGTGCTAAAATCTTGGTGGAACCACTACAGTGGTTTAGGACCTTACGGCTTGGGTAATGTATGTTTAGGCGGCTGGTGAGAGAGATTCTCTGTAGATTAGGCTGAAGTGATCAAACACATCCCTGAAGGATTTAAATGAGCCAAGTTAAGGGATCAAAGGGCTACGTAGAGTATGGTCAGATGTCAGTTCTTGAATAGAAAGCAGAATGGAAAAGGAGAGAATGGAGGTGGGGGAAGGCCAAGGGGTGGCTGTGGCCTCGATCTCCCCATGACAAAATTGTGGCTTGATTAGGGGACAGCGAGAAGAAAATGAATTTCAGCCCAGATCAGTCTTGGATTCTAAATGTGGCCCCGTGCCTGGCACGTGACAGGCCTCCAAATAGTGGTGGAAGAGGCTGCTCTTCCCTCGCTGTGTGACCTGGGGAGAGCTGCTATCCCTCTCTGAGCCTTGACTTCCTCATCTTAAAAAAATGGAAGGAATCACCCCTGCCCCTGCCCCTGCCTCTGCCCCTGCCCCTGCCCCTGCCCGGCTACGGTACATAGGAAGTGACGCCCCGCAGAGCCAGCACTGGGCACAGCCCCAAGACCATAAGCGGAAGCCCCCTCCCTCGGCCCCTGCCCCCACCTGAAATGGGTGACGCAGCTGAGTCCCACGAGGCTCCCCAGTCCAGGGGGGTCAATGCCAGTGCTGCAGAGGTCCAGGGAGAAGTCTCGGCCCGCCGCCTCCAAGGCGCTGCCCAGGACATAGGTGTGGGGAGGCGTGAGCCGGGTGCCCACGAAGGAGAGGCGGGCGGGGAGCCCCTGCACCACGTGCTGCCAGAGCCCAGCGTCCAAAGTCTCACGGGTGCAGTGCAGCAGCTCCAGCAGCTGTCCGGCCCGCAGCGTCCCCGGCTGCAGCCGCTTCAGGTACCTGGTGAGCACTTTCTGCTTCCTGTCCTTCAGGGTGGCCGCGGCAGGCCCCGCCAGGGCCCCGAGGCAGTCGGCGTGCGGCTGGAAAACCAGCCCCGCCAGGAACCGCGGCACGCCCTCCAGCCAGTTGTCGTAGGGCCTCTTCTTCCTCGGGGTCAACGCCAAATACTGCGGCAGCTCCTTGTCCTTGATGTCGCTGCTCAGGGCCAGCCACACGGCCCCCAGGAAGCACTGCAGAAGGAAGCTGGAGAAGGCCAGCCCCACCGCCGCGGCCCCTGGGGCGGGCTGCACCAAGCCCTTGGCCACGGCCCAGGCCCTCGCCTCCGCCGACGGGAACTGGCTCTCCAGCAAGGTGCCCCGGCGTCTGCGGCCCAGCTCCCAGGCCAGCCTGGCCAGTCCCGCCAGGGCCCCCGGGGGGCTGTCGCGGGCGGCAGGGCCGAGCAGGCCCACGTAGAGTCCCGTGAGCGTGGAGGGCAGCTCCGTCTCGCCCCCCAGCTCCAGGAGGGCCTCGGACAGCTGGCACACGGCCCGGCACAAAGTGGGGCTGTGGCAGTGGCTGAGGAGGAAAGGCTGACCCTGGAGGAGTTCCAGGGCTCTCTCTTGGCGCTCGGTCGCCCCTGCGCGCTCCAAGTAGCGTGTCAGGTAGGTCTTGGCCTGCTCGGCTGAGAAGCCGGCCACCTCGAACAGAGCGTCGGCCTTGCTCAGGCTCTGGGCCAGGCGGCCCCGGGGCCGGGCCGTGAGCAGCAGGGTGCAGCCCCGCAGCAGCTTACGCTGGAAGAGGCCCGCCAGCAGTCCCCGGACGGAGTGGGGCTCTGTGCACACGGGTCCACACGCGCTGTGCAGGAGGCCGTCTTGGCCTTCGAGGCCCTCGGAGGCATCCAGGATGAGCAGAACCCGGTCGGGCCTCCTCCAGACGTAGCTGAAGACCTCATCGTCCACCGGCAGCGGCCGGGGGCCCAGGGAGAACAGCAGATCCTGCAGGCGGTAGGTGTCCCCCCCACGGTCCAAACAGTGGCAGGGGAGGTAGAAGACGAAGTCGTACTGGGGCAGCTGGCCGCGGGCCCAGGCCCGGCTCGCTTCCCGGGCCCAGCGACTCTTCCCCTGCCCCGCTTTACCCAGCACAGCGATCACCTGCGTCTCCCGCGGCCGCCGGCGGTCACCCCCCGCCAGCAGCACCTCGGCCAGGCCCCCGCGGGCCGGCTGCCGCTCTGCCCAGTCCGGGGTGGCCAGCTCCCTCTCCTGGCTTTTGCTGCTGCTCCTTTCCAGCCGCGCCCTCACCAGCTCCACCTCCACCAGGATGCCTTCCGGGCCTGCGGGCTCAGCCTGGTACATGTCCCGAAGGGTGCTGCAGAACTTCTCCACCCGCTCTGCGAAGACCCAAGGGTGCGTGTGTGTTGGGCGGCGAGGGTGCCGGTGGCAGGGGCGGCCACCACGAGGACAGCCCAGGGGCCTGCCTGACCGTCACCAGCTTCTTCACCCACTGCCTGCTTTGTTACTGCTTCATTCAGTTACCCAGACATCTGTCCGTCCGTTCACTTCCGCACCCATCATTCATTCGCTCGTCTTCTCCCTCGTTTATCCATCCACCTGTGCATTTACTCACTAACCCCCTTCTGCTCTTGCTCGCTCGCGACAGGAAGGCCACAGGGCAGGGGGGCGGGGTTAAGGGTTAAGACAGTGGAATCCGCGTATCTGGTTCAAACCCCAGCTCTACCGCTAATTCGCGCGACCTTGAGCCTGTTACGGACCCCGCTACGTCTCGGGGGGATGGCCCCGGTCGCTCCTCACGTGCAAAGCGGGGACAACCTTAGGATTGTTCACGGCGTGCGTGATTCGATCTGTCTACCGTGCTTGGGAGGGTACGCGGGACGGCATAAGACATAGGCACTGGGCCATTCCCCCATCCCACCTTCCATCAGTCCCCTCCCCAGTGTCGGCTCCTTCCTTCGCCCACTGACCCAATTACCACTCTCCCCTCATTCATGCCCTCAGCCTGGAAAACAAGAGGGGTGGGGCAGAATCAGATGAGCAAGCCAACAAAGACAGGCTGAGTGAATGAGGGAAGTGGGGTCCCCCCGCCCCGGGGCACAGAGAGTCAGCCAGCACTCACCAGGCCATTTTGGGAGCTGGCCGGAGACCTCGTGAGCTGCCGGGGATCGGGTAGGGGACATCTGCTCCTCTGAAGATGAAAAAGTTAGGGTAAGGGGCGTGCCCTGGGACTGCCCCATCTTCCAGGGGGGCATGTCCCCTCAGCGTCCCAAAGGCAGAACGGACAGGGGAGGAGTGTCCCCCAGACAAAGGTCATAAGGTGGTGACCTAAGGTTGTATCCTACCCAAAGACACCTTTCTGGGCCAGCTGCACTGTTAAAAATTTCACCAAAGTTGTAAAACTCACAATAGCTATGGAAAAATCGAGGTTTGCAGACTCTGCTGACAATTCAGAAGATCTGGCCACGCTGGGGCTGCTTTTCTGCGGGGGGGCAATTAGCTAAAGGCTGCGACACTCCTCGCACACCCTCCCATGCCCCCCATTCCCTGGAGATGCTCCCTGCCACGTTTTATCCATAAATGCAGCCTGCTTGTCTCTGTGGGTAAGCTCAGCTCACGGACCTGACTGGGGCGAATCCTTCCCCCAGCGCCTCAGTCCTGCTTCCTGTGACTCTCCCGGGCCCCAAGCGTCCTTACCTGTCACATCTGCACGGGAGGTCAGAGCTGGTTCCGGCATTCCGGGGAGGTCAGCGGCAGACGGGGCAAAGGGGCTGGTGGAGCCGGGCCGTTCTGGGGATTTGGGGAGGCTATGTATGGCGGGGCTGCTGGAAGGAAGCACCTGGCTGGCCTGGGGCACCTCACCTACATCGGGACCAAGGGAAGGGTCAGAAGAGCCAGGTACCCACCCAGGAACCCACTCGGGTCATCCCCATCCCCATCCCCATCAGGCTGTGTGGCTTGGAAAGTCTGGGGAGGAGACAGGGGAACTTCCAAAAGAAGACAATTTCAGGACAGGACTGAGAAAGGGCCTCCGGGGTTACATCTAGCTCAGTGAGACGTGATTTCCCCATCTGTGAAACGGACACAGTCAGCTCATAGGGAGCTTAGGGCAAGGGTCCTTCTAACACTCCTCCTGCACTGTGGTCAGGGTTCACGTTCCTGGATGTCAGGGATGTTCCCTACCTCCTGGGGTCCCAGCACATCACACAACAACTGGCATATAACCTCTAAAGGATGCTCTTGAATTGGGTGCAAGTTCCCCACCCCCCCTCCGGCTCCACCCACTCTCATGTCCCCGAGAGCCCACACGAGCCTTCCCCAGGACAACTCAGCGTGGTAGGTGAGCAGGGACCGTCCTGCGGATCAGAAATGAGGCAGTTCCGACAAAGCTGTGCAAGGAGGCACACCGCTGTTCACCACACTGCAAAAGACAGCGAGGGACAGCCCCAGCAACTCTGGTAAGCATCTCTTATCGTTTGGCTTGTGAACGAGCACATATTGAGGTTGTGATTGTAAAATGGAATAAAGTTTAATAAAAAGGAAAAAAAAAAGCGGGGTGCCCAGGTGGTTCGGTTGGTTAAGCATCCGACGATTAGTTTCGGCTCGGGTCACGATCTCATGGTTTCGTGAGTTCGAGCCCCACATTGGGCTCTGCGCTGACAGGGTGGAGCCTGCTTGGGATTCTCTCTCTCTCTGTCTCTGCCCCTCCCCTGCTCACGCTCTCTCTCAAAATAAATAAACATTAATGAAAGAAAAGATCACGCTCTCTCTCTCTCAAAATAAATATTAATGAAAGAAAGAAAGAAAGAAAGAAAGAGAAAGAAAGAAAGAAAAAGAAAGAAAGAAAAAGAAAGAAAGAAAGGCAAAACCCAGCCTTAGTGGGGGGAAATGACACTTGGAAGGCCATAGGCACTGGACGGGTCATTCACCCAGACCACCTTGGGGAGCTCTGCTCTTCTCCTTTGATTTGTGGGAAATGGGGTCAGAGGAGGGCGTTATGGGGAGGTTCACGAGAAGGTGCTAGGCTACAGCTGCCTACTGCCTAAGGTTGGGGAGGACGGGATCAGGGAGTAGTCAGGCAGCAGGGAGAGGGGTGGGGGGACCAGGCCTCGAACACTCACCTTGATAGATGACCATACCAGATACCCCTGTGCCAGCCCCTGAGATTTGCCAGAGCCCCTGGGGCAGAGTGGGGACGATCTGGATGTGTCCAGCAGAAAGGCTCAGGCAGCTCAGCAAGGAACTGGAAGGGGGCACTGTGAGAGACAAAGGCGGTGAGGTGGGATCCTCTGGAGCACCTGTGTCCGTCTTCCTGTTTTTGTGATTATTTGATTGCCACCTGACTCCCTTTCTAAAGGGCTCTGATGTCCCCCAGAGCGGCAGCTGTGTCTGTCTTGCCCATGGCAGTGTCCCCAACACCTAGCGGAGTGGCCGGGCACAGGGAAGGTGCTTAGTTCATAGCTGACCAGTCCCTGCTATGTCTCCCAGGGATGTGTCTCCTCCCAAGGCACATTCTCCGGCCCGGGCTGAGCTGATGGGAACCCAGAGGATGGGACTGGCTGGGATGGAAGCGGGTGACATGGACGGGGTGGGGGTCCTGTCCCCGGCCGCCCCTGCCTTGACCACTCTTCAGACACCCCCAGGGGTGAAGCCTACCCCCCCCTCCAAGTTCCTAACCTACCAGGCATCAGGATGGTCTCCTCCAGCCACCTCTGGCTGGATGCTGGCTCCTTGTTGAACACAGCAGGGGGTGACAGGCAGGGCAGAGCTGAGGAGTCACTCACGGACCCCACCAGGAAAGTGCCAGTCACCATGGGCACAGCGAGGGGCTCAGCTGTGAGGAAGGAAGTCCTATCAGAATTAGAACTTTCTGAGGGCCGGGACTAGGCTTCCTCCATTCAACTATCAGCTGTTGCCTCACTCCGTCCCCGCTCAGGGGGTGGGCTCCCCACCTTTGCAATAACAACTGGGTGGGAGAAGGCGCGGGCCTGGGGGGGAGGCTCACTGAGGCACGGGGGCTCTCAGGAGGCCAGAGGGTGCTGAGTGACCAGCTGACTCTAGGTGACCCTGTACTCTAAAAGGACCAGTGTGGCCTGAAGGGGCAGCGGAGCAAGGCAGGGGGCAGGGTCTCAGCTCTGACTCAGAATTGAGAAGAGGGGGTGTCGGGGGAGAGGCTGAATCTCCGAGCAGCCCTGAAACTGCAGAGCAGCAGCTATGGAATCACGATCTTGGTCTGAATCCCAACCCCGCCTCTCACTGACTTGTGATCTCGGACAAGTGACTTCACCTCTCTGAGCCTTGGCTTTCAACTGCCAGTTTCTACCTGCACCTAAAGAGGCCCTGGCTTTCCTGCCTCAAAGTCTGCCTGGGCACCCCCCACGCGGCTCACCCAGCTTCCTGTGCTTCGAGTCCATGGGCAGCTCCTCTGGGAAGGCTGCAGAGAGAACATCATGGTTAACTTCCCCCAAGGAAGGTGTGGCCCAAGCCATGAGCGGCTCATGAACCCCAGCAGCCCGTACGGCCTTGCCCAAACCCCACCTTTCTTAGAGAGAGAGTAAGAGAGAGAGAGAATCTCAAGCAGCCTCTATACTCGGCACGGAGCCCAACATGGGGCTCGATCCCATGACCCTAGGATCATGACCTGAGCCGAGATCAAGAGTCAGATGTTGAGCCGACTGAGCCACTCAGGCGCCCCTGCCCAAACCACAGCTTGCGGCACCCAGGGAAATAAGGCACTGGCAGAAGGCCAGTGTCCCTTCCTAGCTGTATGTCCCTTTGGGTCCCTTCCTAGCTTTATGTCTTTGCAACGTGGCCTCTGTGAGCCTTTGATCGCTCATCTGTGCAACGGGGGTGGGGATCCCTACCTTGCAGGAGCACACTGGAAACCCACAAGGTAAACATCCAGCCCCAGCACACCAAGGGAGGAAAACCCTATGCGTCCCTCAGCAAGGGGCTGATGAAACAAATCATTGTTCACCCACCCAGGGACATTCCACACAGCCCTAAAAAAGAACGAGAAGAATGTCCCCAGAATCAAATGAATGGATGAGTGGGTGGATAAAGACGGACAGATGGATAGAGACGTGTTAGGGCAAATAGAGCCAAACATCAACTGTAGGATGTTCGTGGTGCATACGTGGTTGTTGGCAACACGATTCTTTCACCCTTACTGTATGTTGAAAAAGATCACGATAAAATGCCGGGGAAAATATTTATCAAATTAAAAAAAAAAAAGCCAGCAAGCAAGAGGAACTTTCCAGAGGCACAACCACCAGGGACACAGAACTGACCTCCCAGACACGTTAAATGAACGTGCAGCACGGCATTTAGTAAAACTGTGATGATGTGTGTGGGAAAAATTTTTTTTAAAGAGTTGGCTGATAGACAAATAGAATATTTCCTTCTTTTATGTTTATTGTTTATTTTGAGGAAGACGCAGAGAGAGTGAGCAGGCGGAGAGGCAGAGAGAGAGGGAGTCCCAAGCACGGCCAGCACAGAGACCAACGCGGGGCTCAAACCCAAGAACCGCGAGATCATGACCTGAGCCAAAACCAAGAGTTGGGTGCTCCACCAACCGAACCTCCCAGGTGCCCCCAAGACAAACAGAATGTTTCTAACAGGGTAAAAAGGAAAGTGGGAACATGGGTTGTTTTCAGGCGGGGAAACTGAGGAGCTGGGGGACAGGGGTGGGAGGGAGATTGGTTTTCACTGAATATTCTTGGCACCTTCTGAGTTTCTACAGCATTTCTCTAGCCTGCCCCTGCTCTACCTGTTCAAAAATGAAGAAATAGGTATGAGTCTGACAGAAGGTCCAGGGCACTGGAAGTACCCAATCAACTGTTACGCCCATTTTACAGATATTTGCGGTCAGGGGACATTTAGTGACGGGCTACTGCAGGCACTGTGTTAGATTCCTGGGATGCAGTAACGAGTAAGGAAGACAAGGCCCCTGTCCTCAGAGCAGGGGACTAGTCTAAAAGGCAATACATACAATAAGTCCAGATTGTGGCAAGCGCTAAGGGGCGAGGGGGGACACAAAGTAAGAATGAGTGAGGCGATCCCTGTGGAAGGGGAGTCAAAGCAGGCCTCCAGGAGGAGGTGACCGGTTAGCCAAGACCTAAAGAATGCAAAGGAGCCCGCTTGGGAAGACCTGGGGAAAGGGCATTCCAGGCTGAACAGTAAATTCGGGGGGCCCTGAGGCTGGGAAGCGTATGTGCGTTACAGGAACGGAAGGAAGCCAGCGTGGCTGGGTGTACTAGCTCGTGGGAATTTTCGAGAGGTGGGAAGGGCCAAACTGTATAGGCCTTGTGTATGTATTTTGTGGCCATTGGAGGGTTAGCAGGACAGCAAAATGATCCGGTTTGCATGGAAAAGCCCGTGTTGACTGCCAGGTGAGGACACGTTAAGGAGGCCTGGAGACTGAGCAGGAGGCTCAGAGAGGTGCAGGCACTTTGCTGAAGGCCACACAGACCATAAACAGCAGATGGAGATTCAATCCCAGTTCTTGCTGACTCCGGAACCTGTGTTTGAAGACACCTCCCTCAACCACAGGGTCACCAGGGAGGAGCATGAGGGGAGCGGTGGGTGGAACATCCAAACCCAGCAGAGCAGACAGGACTTGACACGGGAAGCAGCCGGGAGCCACAGCGGGCTCTGGAGCCAAGGCACGGCCAGGAGTCAGGCAGGCTGAGGGCAGATGAGCGAGGGGCCTACTTACATCTTTTCTGACTTTTCTTTTCCTCCAGCGTCTCCACACTCTCGCCGATCATTTCTTCCAATCCTATATGCTCGACTTTGGAGAAAAACCCAAGACACCAACATACGGTCAGTGGGCGTCCAAGGTGAGCCTTCACTGTCCCTATATCGGGGCGGGATCTGACCACCCTTCAGAGGGTGACCGTCAGGTGTTACGACGCTCCCCAAGGAACAAGGAGGAAAGAGACGCAGGCTGAACCAAGAATCCCCCAACTTACTGAAAATGCCTTTGCTCAGACCCTCCAGTTGTGAGTCCTGGAACACGTACTGGTCCAGTTCCGCTGCCAAGATCGGGAAAAGGGCAGTCGGTCAATGAGTTCTCTGAATGCCTTGTCTGCCAGACCTTGGGGCAGGCACCAAGGAACGGTGGCCCCCCGGGCTTGGCACACACACTGTTTGCAGAATGAACGATCACACGAACGAAGGGACACGGAACCTTCCCGGGCTCTGAATCCCACTGAAGGGATGATACGCACCCGTGAAAAGTCCCCTATTGCCATAAAGTAGTACAGTGCAGTATAGTACGGTTGTCACAGGGTTTTGAGTTTAAATTCAGCTCCACCCCCATTAGCCCCGTTAGCTGTTGAGCCAATCGCTTAACCTCTCGGGGACTCCATTTCCTCATCTGCGTGATGAGAACACCCGATGCCTACAATCCAGGGACGGGTGGTCTGAATTAGAGGCTCTACCTCCGAGTTAAGGCATCAAGCGCAGGTAGCCAGCATACTGTAGGTGCTCTTTGCAAAATCCTTTTCTAAACACTTTACACCAAGCAGCTCATCCAATCCTCAGACATCCCACGAGGCAGGTGTGATTAGGTGATTAGTATACCCATTATGCACCTCGGGAAGCCTTCTTCTAGACCTATGCCAAGATGCTTAGATGACTGCATGCTCAGGCCAGGGCATGGCCTTCTAGAAGCACAGAGAAAGCCCACAGACTCGAGGGACGGACTTGGATGAAGCTTCTGCTTCCCTGGCTTTGGCCGCTTCAACTTCCTGGGAAGATGCTCTTGAGCAGAAAAGCCCCTAAATCCTAAGAAATGCTCAAATCCCTCATCAGTGCCTCCAGTTGTGAAGAAATATGAATGCCCTCAGCACCAAACACTTCTGCTTCCTCAAGTAAGTTCCCAGGACGGAAAGGAAGCGGGCAGACTTCTCAGTTCTGTAATTTTTGAGACACATACAGTTACCACTCCTCTCCATTTGCTGCTTTGTGTGCTACTGGATTAACTGTGCACTGGGGGAAGACTGGCCACATTCATGCTGAGCACAGACCTGCTCAGCGTTGTGGTTCTTGGGTTGCCAGGAAAAGGGCCGCTAAGAACAGTTGTGCAGGTTGTTCACTGTACCCGGGTGCCCAGCATCAAGAGGACAAATGGAGGCCACATCCTCCGAAGAAGGGACACCTTTTTCTAATTCAACAAAGCCTCTGTATGAGATAGTGGTGATCTTGCTGAGGAGGGAGACTTTACCCTACTCCCCTCCACACACACACACACACACACACACACACAAACCAAAACAAAAACAAAAAACAAAAACAAAAACAGCAGCAACACCTCTCTCCAAAGAGTTCTGCCCTTATCGGAAAGCAGAGCTCTTTTTAAAGCTGCAAATCAGCCTCTCAGCTTAAGCCTTAGAGAACCTCCCCACCCTAGACACTTTCCTTTTTGTGGCTAAAAATAAAGACTTTGAAATGAGAAAGACCTAGGTTCAAATCTCACATCTGCCCATCACTATCTCTACTGCAGCCTTGGGTACACGGCTTCGCCTCTTTAAATTTCAGTTTCCTCATTTGTAAGGTGGAGATACTAATGCTGTCTACTTCCTTCGCTGTGAGGATTCAATGCAGTAACACACACACAGTGTCAGCACGTAACAAGGACCCCCCAGATGGTAGATACGACAAATACTAGAGTAGTTTGGCTTAAGAGCTGGGGAGAAAGGGGGCAGAGCATGGTAAGGACTGTGAAGGAAGGAAAGCAGGGCAAGAAATATAAAAGGGTATAGAGGGGCGCCTGGGTGGCTCCGTCGATTAAGCGCCTGACTCTTGGTTTCGGCTCAGGTCACGATCTCACATTTTGTGGGTTCGAGCCCCGCACTGGGCTCTGCGCTGGCAGTACAGAGCCTGCTTGGGATTCTCTCTCTCTCCCTCTGCCCTCTCTCTGCTCCCTCCCTCTCTCTCTCAAAATAAATAAATAAACATTAAAAAAAGGTACAGATACAGAGGCAGAGGATGTAAAGGTGAGATCCGGTTTGCCTGATAGTTACTAGCGAAGGGGTCGATTTCCCTTACTGTTCTCCATCTCCCTTCTTCCCTGGAGTCTCTGTTTTCTAGCCCTTGGTCTGCATCCCCCTGGCCCTGATTTATGAGGGAGGGGCCTGTTGCGGCTCTTGGTGAATGGACGAGGTTAACAAAAGAGAAAAAGGAACTCTTCCCCTCGACTGGCCTTTTTCTGGGTTCAGAACGCTTCCTCACCGATATTGGCATAAGCCTCCCTGGTCTCTTCATCACCTTCCATGTCACACAACAGTCTGCTGAACTGCTCGCAGTTGATGGTGTCCATGTCGGGTTCTGGAGGGAAAAGTCCCTTGGATGAAGTAGGAAAGTCCCTTGGATGAAGCAGGAGAGAGGGCTGGTGGGGATGGAAGGAGAGGCGGGGAGGGGCCGGGAGGGAGCCCGGGGGTTTGGAGCTGTCCGTGGTGCTGACCAGAGCTCAGCAGCCAGAACGTCCCCTGCCGGCTAACTGTGTCCATTGCAGGCTGAGGGGGTGAGGAAGGACTTGGGAGGGGCCAAAGGGAGGAAAGCCCACCTGAGCAGAGCTCAATCTCTTCTCTAGCCGGGTCCATCTGGTCATAGAGGTGGTAGAGCTGCAGGGGGTCAGCATTGCTGTTGAGAAGCTCCAGGTAGCCGCCTTCTAGAGGCCCCAACTCCATGGCGGCACACTGCCCACTGCCTGAAAGGAAGACACGTTCAGTCATCGCATGGAGTGTTGGAAAGGTGTGGACAGTTAACCTACCACAGTTCCTAGCTGGGTCACTCGGTAAGGGCCAGGGCTTGGGAGAGCCAACGAAAGTGAGCAAAGGTGCTCATTCGTCACCTCTTACGTGCTCAGGGCAGTGGAAAGAGGAAGCTATATTTCCTTCCTCTGAGGAACTTATGGTCACTCTGGGAAGATGCCCATGATGCAGGAAATGTGCCTGGGGAAATTTAGATTCAAGGCATCTTACACCTGGGAGCCAGGAGTCTTAGGTTCCACAGATGGCACTACCATGAGTGACAACAGTTGAGATTTGTAGACCGCCTACCATATGCCAGACACATGGGCTAGCACATTCAATTCTCACATCAACAACCATATGAGGTAGACGCTATTACTATCCTCATTTTCCAGATGAATAAACAGGCTCAGAGAGGTGAAGTGACTTACATAAGATGACCCAAGTCCAAGGTGCACTGGAATTTTGTTCTGGACAGTCTGATGCAAGGATATGCAATTAAGTGTTATGCTCTACTGCCCTGGGTGACCTTGAGCAAGTCTCTGCTCCTTTCTGTGCCTCAGTTTCCTAATATGTAAATTGAAAATTCCTAATCTGTTGAGGCAGATTCTAAGAATCTTCGTTTGGTGAAGGGCGTATCAGATACCTTAGATATTACTTCAATTCAATCTTCCAAATACCCTGGACATGTCCACATAAAAACTTGTATATGAAAGTTCATAAATGCATAACTCATAATAGCCCAAATATGGAAACAATTCAAATATCTACCAATGAATGAATTAAAAAATGTGATAAATCCATACAATGGAATACCATTCAGCCATAAAAAAAGAATAAAGTACTGATACATGCTACAACATGAATGAAACTTGAAAACATTATACTAAGTGAAAGAAGTCAGACACAAAGAGCCATTTATTGTATACTCCCATTTATCTGAAATGTACAGAATAGCCAAATATTTACAGATAAGTAGATTTGTGGTTGGCTAGGATTAGGAGAGAGTTGTGGAGAAAATTGGGGAGCAACTGACCATGAGGGTAGGGTTTCTTTCAGGGGGATGCCAAAAATGTTCTTTAGCTGACTGTGGGGATGGTTACACAACTGTGTGAATATACTAAAAAGATCACCGAATTGTGCATTTTATTTTTTTAGATTTTTTTTTGAGAGAGAAAGCACCTGTGAGTGTGGGAGGGGCAGAGGGAGAGGGAGAGGGAGAGAGAGAGAATCCCAAGCAGGCTCCGCTTCCAGTGCAGAGCCCGATGCAGGGCTCAATCCCACAACCCTGAAACCTGTGCCAAAATCAACAGTTTGACGCTTAACTCACTGAGCCACCCAGGCGCCTGCGAATTGTGCATTTTAAATGGGTTAATTGTCCGGTATGTGAATTACCTCCCAATAAAGCCATAAAAACAAATGAAACACTGACCCTGGGATGATAAGCATTATTATCTCCGTTGTTCAGATGACCATGTAGCCTCCCAGATATGCGCAGTTCTTGCTGGCTAGCATCACTCTGAAGCCTTGTCTGTGTGGCTCCAGGTTTCTGCCCCATTCCTAGTGGTCTATGAGTCCATGTAGGGTTCATTTCCTAGAGCTGCCTAAGTGGTACCATAAAACTAAGGAGCTTAAAACAACAGAGCCTTAGTCTCTCACAGTTCTGGGGGCCGGAAGTCCAAAATCAAGGTGTTGGCTGAGTCGTGGTCCCTCCAGAGGCTCTAGGGGAGAGTCACTCCTTGCCTCTTGAAGTTTCTGGAAACTGTTAGCATTCCTTTACTTGTGACCTTGTGGCCGAATCACTAAAATCTCTGCCTCAATGGTCCCATCATCTTCTCTTCGTGTCTCAAATCTTCTGCCTAACTCTTAAAAGGATACCTGTCATTGGATTTAGGGCCCAGCTAAATCCACCATAATGCGGGATGATCTTATTTCCAGAGCCTTAACTGAATTCTACCAGCAAAGACACTTTTGCCAAATAAGGTCACATTCACTAGTTCTATATATATTTTGGGGGCCACCATTCAACCTCCTATCCATGAAAAGCAGATGCTTGCTTGAAAGAATCAGACACAGTTTCTTGGAAGAGGTGGCAGGAGAGATGGCCTTGAAGGCCAAAGGACCTGATAGAGCCTTCTGAGTGCCCCTGCCTGGGTCACAAGAAAGTGGGGTTGAAGTGGGAAGGACAGCAGAGGGTAGGACCATGAGAAAACACACACACACACACACACCTCACCAACACAACACCTTCCAGCTGCTTCTTTTCATTTGACTCATTAACAACGTTCACCACTTATAGAGGGTCTCCATATAGACCACAGATATTACAGAGAATGAACTTTCCAGTCCAACATGTGGCCCTGGCTGGGGCTGCCTGTTGATAATGGGTTGGGTGGGAGCCCAATCATAACCCAACAGGAACCCAAACATAACAGACTTGCCTCAAAGGCCCAGCCAACCTTGACTGGAGGAAGCAGAACTGAAAGATGGGGCCACCTCCCTTTTCTTGTCGTGAGACCAAGCCTGGGGGTTGGGGGAGAAGAATTCCACCCCTCCCAGCATATTGGCCTGAGAACCACACAGAAAAATCTACTGTTCTCTCTGGGGAGGTAAGAAAAGAACTCCCTTCCTTAAGTCTTGCCTGCGGCCTTCTTCCCCTTTTCAATCTGGGCTACTTATCGACAGCTTATATCGTAGCAATCCGCCTCTTTTTCCAGGCAGCGGGGTCACCTGGTGACAACAGCTCTGGACTGAGCCCAGTAATTTCACGACTGAGTTGGGTGACTTTGGTCAAGTTACCAAAACTGTTTTTTTCACAGGGTAACAAACAGGTCTGCCAGGGGCCTTCAAGTTCAACCTCCTTCACTCTGCAGAGGAAATGAGACCCTGAGAAGGCACATAACTCATACAAGGTCCTACAGCCTGTCTCCGGCCGAGCCTGCACCTCCCTCCCCAGAACAAGACACTCAGTCCAGTGCTCTTTCCTGCCAATTGAAATGTTCCCATTCAATGCACAGCCCTGATCATATCTAGGCCTAGGAATAGGGACCAGGTCCTATCACAGATGGGTGATGGCAGGGAGTGCAGAAGGGAGGAGCCGGGAGAAGTTTAACCCAGCCTCACTTATTGACGGACTCAGCACCAAACTTCGGACAGCGACACCAAATGCCTTCAAACACCAGAGAAATACACCTGACGGAAGAGATAAAAAGCCAACTTGTGTGAGCTCTGGAGTCAAACGGCCTGCGTCTGAAACCACTCCTACCTACCAACTCACCACAACCTGGGCAAGTTCGTTGTATAAACCTCTCGGAGCCTCAGTTTCCTCATCTGTAAAATGGGAACAATAACTGGTCACCCATGAGGATCAGGTGAGCTAATTCTCATAAAGCCCTCAGAAAGGCGACTGGCCCTTAGTAGGCCCTTAGTGAATTGTGGCTTAGAAGGGTATTGGCGCATGCGTGGTGCGCAAAACGTGGGTGATCGCCATCGTTACCGTCGTCCTTATTATTATCAATTTGCTTCTAACCTCTGTGAGGTGGACAAAGGGACTCTTTCTCTTTCATTCCTGCCTAAGTCACCACATGGGGAAGCCAAGCTTTCTGTCCTTTGACTCAAGGAGACCCCACGGACCCCACAGGAACTAGAAAACCCCACAGCCAGCAGTGGGACCTGGGAGGTCTGCTCATGTCCCCCATCACTACCTCTGAGAAGGTGCCTGGGAGAAAAGTCATCCAAACTCTGTGTCATTGGCTAAGCCCAGACAGGAAGACATCTATTCTTAGACACTCTCGACACACGCCTTAGCACCTCCCTTCCTGCTACCCCAGCATGAACCCTGCACCGGATGCACTTTCTCTTGAGTAGACAGGAGTTTGCAGTTCACAGTGGGCTTCTGCCTCCACCCCTACCCCTACATCTGAGCTCCAAAGAGCTCTAGGGAGAAGGCAGGATGGAGTATTAATGCCCATTTGATAGAGGAGGATACTCAAAACTTCGGTGACATGGCTTGTCCTTGGTCACCTGGGTGGAGGGTTTGAGTTTGAATCAAGGCTGGGAGGCATTAAGTGGGTGACTTAACCTCTCTGAGTATCAATTTTCCCATTGATCGGGATAATGACACTTCCCTTGTGGGACCAGTGAAAGGCCAAGAGGGGTCTCGGAGGCCTACAGGAGGCCCATGGGCAAAGGAATCCCATCGTGTTGGGACACTGCAGAGCTGGGACTCAGTCCCAAGAGTCTAGTCGCCCAAATCCATAGAGCCTCCCGTTCATGCCAAGATCTACGCACATCTTGACTTGGGACCTCCCAGTATTCCCACAACTATGTTCCCTATGCCTCTAGATGTTTAGGAAGTGCTTCCGAGGCCCCTAATTGGACTCTTTCCCCCAAAGTGCCACTCTAGAGGGGACTGGGGACAGAGATGGCTCAAATCACCCCACTGCAGAGAAGAGAGTCCCCTTCAGTCCCCGAGAGTCCCCAGGGCAGATCATACAGGCCAGGAGTCCTGCGAGGGCAGGAGCCCTGTCTACAGGCCCTAGCCCTGTCTAGCTCACTGATCCCCAGGCTCCAGCATGTTCCTGCACGCAGTGGGCTCTCTCCCTCCATAAAAGTGCTACGTCACTAGAATTCACAGGTGCCTGCTGAATGCCAGGCAGCAAATGCCATGATGTGCAGACCGCATCCCATTCAGTCTAGCACACACGTTTGCGATCCGTATTCCCATTTCTCGGGTAAAGAAACAGGCTAGTGATCTGGGATCTGAACCAACTGCTTGGCTCCCAAGTCACAGCCCCTTCGAGTCACTCTTGGTCCCCAGCCGCCCCGGGGAGGTGCCCTCGCCTGGTGAAAGAAGGCGTGGGTGGCATGATGGTTTCTCCTTTTGAGGAGCTGTCTGGGGCACAGCAGAGAAGTGGTCTGTGTCTTTTTGGTAAACGAGTCGTATTTTTAGAAGGTCCTCTTTGAGCTCCCCCTACCCCCACCCACCCCCCCCCCCCCCGACCCGGGCCACCACCTTCCACATCCAACCTGAGAAAAAGTTCCTAACCTTTTTGCCACCAAAAGCCCCTTTGGGGGCTCTCTTCTGTCCCCACTTTGTACAACACCACAGGTTTTGAAAGACCGCACGCCCCAAAATGGTGTCTAAAATAAATGCATTTCTCTCTCCCCCCGGCCGAGGGAAATCAAGTATTGCCAAACTGTTCTAACTCCTACTTAAGTAACTTCACATCCACTGTATACGGCTCTCCCATCCGCCAGCGTCACGGTCCTTCGCTGCTGGGAGACTGTTTTGTGTTTGGGGCTGTGCTGGATACTCTCTGTGTATTATCCTGTTTTAATTGTCTGGGAAAGCGGTATTATTATAGTCATTTGACAGGCAATGACAATGAGGCCAGACTCAGTTTATCAGATGCTTTCTTCGCAGAAAAGGGGGGTGTGTGTCCTTGGGGGTCTAAGGTGGCATCGAGAGGGAGAAAGGGGCACCTCTGCTAACCCCAAACTCTTCAGCGCTGCTCTGCCCTGTGATAAAAGAGCATAAGAAAAAATACGTCCCTGTACGTTGACTGTACTTCTCCTCCAGAGGAAGGAATGGAAAATCTTCTAACTGTGTCTAACGATGTGGCATTCCATTCCGGCTTCGCCTTTGACCTCCAGCCCCCGCCGAGCCCTAGTGGGTGTGGACACCACTCAGCTGAGGCATTTGGGGATTCTAGACTGCTCATGGCTTGTCAGCCTTTCCCCTCTGCATTCCCCCCCAAAGCCCCCCTGCCCCCGACCACCTTGCTGCCCGCCTTCAGGACAAACTGCTTCCGGAGGTCAGAGGGTGGCAGGAAGCCAGGAGCCTGGGGTTACTTATCTGCCACAACCAGCCCCTAGTCTGTATCTCTGTGGGGCTAACAGATCAAACAAGTTCCTCTTCTCTTGCACCTTGCAGACCTCCAGAGAAACTCTAAAAGACAGGCTGCACTTTTTCCCCCCTCCAAATCTGTAAAACATTGATTTACTAAGCATCTCCTACCAAAAAAAAAAAAAAAAAAAAAAAAAAAAAAAAAAAAAAAAAAAAAAAAAAAATCTGGGGGCTCTAAATAGGGTTTTTTTTTTTTAATTTTTTAAATGTTTATTTTTGAGACAGAGACAGAGCGCGAGCAGGGGAGGGGCAGAGAGAGAGGGAGACACAGAATCTGAAACAGGCTCCAGGATCTGAGCTGTCAGCCCAGAGTCCGATGCGGGGCGAGAACCCACGGACCGTGAGATCGTGACCTGAGCCGAAGTCAGACGCTCAACCAACTGAGCCACCCAGGCGCCCCCCTAAACAGGTTTAAAACACAGTCCCTGCCAAGAAGCTTGCAATCGAGACTCCGATTCTATCTTAAGAGGGAGAGAAAACATGATAATGATGATACGGTGGTTAAGAGCACATGCTCTGGGTTCAAATCGCAGTCCCCCCACTAACTGCGTGACCTCACGTAAGTAAGTCACTGAGCCTCTCCTGGTTGCGAAATCTACTGCCCTTGGTTGGCACGGCGTCTATGTCACTAGGCTGCTGTGTCTTGTCTCAAGTGACCTATCCAGAAAGTGCTCCAAAATAGAAACAGCAAGGCATCACTTGACAGTGTGCGACTGGCCAAAATTAGAAAGCCAGGAAACGCCAAAGGCTGCGGGTAGGAGCGGGCTGGTGCGGCCACCCTGGTGAACAACCCAGCACCACTTAGAAGACCTAAGGATGTGGCGATCCTACAACCTTCCAGTTCAAGGTCGGGCACAGACGTCCCAAGGAAATGCTCTCATGGCCCCACGGAGACACCCACCGGACGACGCACTGTACTGTTTGTGGTGACAGAGTGTGGAGGCCATCCGGGTGTCTGCTGCTGAGGGAATGACAGTAAAAAGTAGCCACGGCACTCCCTGGGGGGTGATGCCCTGATTAGAAGCAACAGACCACGGGGCGCCGGGGTGGTTCAGTCCTGTGAGCAACCGACTTCGGCTCGGGTCATGATCTCGAGGTCCGTGAGTTCGAGCCCCGCGTCGGGCTCTGTGCCGACGGCTCGGAGCCCGGAGCCTGCTTCGGATTCTGTGTCTCCCTCTCTCTCTGCCCCTCCCCTGCTCCCTCTCTGTCTCTCTGTCTCTCTGTCTCTCCCTCTCAAAAACAAATAGACATTTTTTTTTTTAATTTAAAAATAAAGAAGCAATAGGCCGCACTCACACAGAGCAATGCAGGTGGAACTTAATAACGTAGTAGAGAGCAAAACAGTCAGAAAGAGAATGAGCTCTGAGAGCCCAAATCCAGAAGTGCAGAGTAACACCCGGGAGAAAAAGCAGCCTAGCCGACCCCTACAAGCACAAGGATACACCTCGAATGCCTTGGAAGGCAAATCTCAGAACAGGGGAGGTGCTTAAAGGGGACGGAGGGCCCACAACCTTCCCTCCCCAAGGGGGGGCGCCACAAAGAATACAGTTCAAAGCGACTCCGGATGGAAGTTTAGACCTTGGCCTCTGGAGAGTCGGACTTGACCATTTCAACCGGGAGGGCAGATACTATGGTGAGCTGCTCAGATCAGCCTCTTGAGGTCGAGGTGCCCACCTACCAGCTGCCGGAGGGCAAAGGGCTCACAGCTCTGGGAATAGCTCCAAGTCACATCCGCTTTCCAAGCAGAGCCCACATCCAATGACAGGTCCCTGCGGGGTGCAAAGGTCTGGTCCGTGCCTCAGTTTGCAGGAACGCCAAAGGCTATCCCGGCTTCAGCATGCTGGACCTTCTGTCGAGATTTACAGCAGCCCCAACCTCCCTCTGCCCCATCCTGCCTCTGCCCTCTCCCTTCGGTGCCCACACCTCACATGTCCGCAGTAAACCCCCACATGTGCAAATCTCCATTTCGGAGTCTGATTCCTTAGGAACCTCACCTGAACCCAGCTCGTTCTGTTCTTCGGCAAGTGGGGGCTGGAAATCACACGGAACCCCACAAAGGACCCCCCAGAGACTGCCTCTGAGAGCTTGGGTGAAAGGCACATATCTTCTCTGCCTCTCTCCCCAAGGACATTCACCTCATCGTGACTTGGAAAATTTTGGGGATTCAAGTGATACCTTGGCTGGTGCACGTGCCTGTAAATGGCACGGTTACTGGGGGCGAAGGGCCCAGGGGACCCGGGAGGAGAAGGCAGGAGACCCGGCTGCAGCTGGGGGACAAGGGGTGATCAGTGCTTGTCCAGAGCTCAAGTCCCCTTCCGGCTTGGCCGGCCTCTCCTGCCTCCAGGTGGCCTTCCCTCTGTACACCCCAACATTCCTAGCTGCTGCCGTTAATGACCTGGAAAGGAGTCCGACAGGTTTTTCCAAGGAAGACAACCCGAGCCAGGTCCTGGGAAGAGGAGGGGGGCAAGAATCAGCAAAGCCAAGCCCTCAGATCCAGGCCTGACCCTCAGCTTGACCTAACACGGCACCTAAGCCAGTGCCACACTGAGATGAATCACAGGCCAGCCCTGCCTGCCAGGCTCTGACCCCCGAGATATGCGATTGGCAGGCCTGGCTGCGAATCAAAACTGCCTGGAAAGGATGCTGAACGCACAGCAACCCCGGGCCTGACTCCCAGAGGCTCTGTTGTTTGTTTTTTTTTTTTCCCCCAGGGGTTCTGTGTTTTTCAACCAGCACCCGCTCCAGCCCTCTGACGCGCACACTTGCCGTGCAGGAATTAAGATAGGTTTTATTTTCAAGGCAGCCTGAATTTCCACTTGCCAAGAAAACCCTGGACCTTCAGCTTCTGTGACTTTTTTTGAACACTGGGAAACCTGCGATTCTCCCCCGGCAGGTGAACCTTCCAGAATCTCCATTTCTGCCACCTTTCCACTTCTCCCCAGCCGAGAACCCTGGAATCGGTATGAACCCTTCCTCAGTTCTTCCAGTTTTCCTTCCGAGAGCCCCCCGGCAGCCGTCTCCTTGAGGTAGCAGCCCCCAACCGCACAGCCTGGATTGTTGCAACAGCTACCAAGCCTTTGCACTAACCTAGTCTCCCAAACCTCAGGTGTTCATCAGCCAGCTTTACAATTTGTTTGGTCACCTCTGCAAAGCACCTGTTCTATAATTTACTTTTGTATTTTCCTTGAAATAGCCTTTAAAAAAAAAAAAAAGAACGCATTTATTTTAAAAGAAAACTTTCCCTGGGGTGCCCAGGTGGCTCCGTCGGCGAAGCATCCCAGCTCTTGATTTCGGCTCAGGTCACTGATCTCACGGTTGGTGAGACAGAGCCCCAGGTCAGGTTCTGCGCTGACAACGTCTCGCTTGGGATTCCCTCTCTCCCTCCCTCTCTCTCTCTGCCCCTCGTCCGCTCGCCCGCGTGCGGCGGAATGCACACACGCACACTCTCTCTCCCTCTCTCTCTCTCAAAATAAATAACGTTTAAAAAAAATGAAAGAAAACTTTCCAGAATTGAAGTCAGGAAATCAAACACGTACCGGCACGTGAATGTTCGTCACGCACTATTCATGGTAGACAAAATGTAGGAACAACTCAAATGTCCGTCAACAGACGAATGGATAAAACCAACGTGGTCCATCCAGACACGGGCTATTATGTGGCCATAAAAAGGAATAAAACACTGACGCCTGCTATAACATGGATGAACGTGAAAGATAGGCTAAATGAAAGAAGCCAGTCACCCGAGGACAAATTTTGTATAATTCCACTCATGGGAGGCACCTGGAGTCGTCGAATTCGTAGAGACAGAACATACAAGGGCGGTTGCCAGAGGAACGGGGAGTCAGTTTGGGGTGATGAGAAGGTTCTGGAGATGGATGGTGGTGATGGTTGTGGAACAGTATGAATACATGTAATGCAGCTGAACTGTAAACTTAAAAGGGGTTACAATGGTAAATTTTATGTTACCATTAAAAAAAAAAAGGAAACTTTATCACTACCTCCCATGGTGGGGGGCACAGGGGGGAACTATCCTTGCCACTGAAAACAAAACAATGTTATCAAAATAAAGGCAACTGCTCTACTCTTCTGTTGTTCTGTTAACAAGAAACATCAGCAAGCATGAGTGTTGCCAAAGACAGCTACACACAAAAATGAAGAAGGCTTGAAAAAGAATCAGGAAAGCAACCATCTCCGCTCCACGAGAACCAGCGTCAGGTAATACCTCTTTAAGAACCGTCTTTGGACCACCCATCACATATGCCTCCAAGTCTGGAAACCTCCCTTCAGCCCACAACTTCCCCTCAGATCATTCTGTGCAATTCCTCCAGAATCTATAATGGTTACTCCTGGCACAGGCATAGTCTTTGGTGGTTTTTCCAAAGACTGTGCATGTCAGTCAATCACCAAGACCGTGCTTTTTGTTTTTGTTGTTGTTGTGATTGGTGGTGTTTGTTTTTTAATGTTTATTTTTGAGAGAGAGGAAGAGAGAGAGAGCGCACGCACAAAAGGGAAGGGGAAGGGAGAGAGAGGGAGACACAGAATCTGAAACAGGCTCCAGGCTCTGAGCTGTCAGCCCAGAACCCGAGGCAGGACTCGAACTCGGGAATGGTGAGATCATGACCTGAACCGAAATCGGACGCTTAACCAACTGAGCCACCCAGGCGCCCCCAACAGTGCTGTTTGTTTTATCTATCTTACGGATGAACCTCCGAGAGGAAAGTCATTTGTTCAAGGTGACTGATGGCAAATCTGAGAGTCAATTCCAGGAGCTTCCCCTTCCTCTTCAGGTCACTTCCCTGACTGCCCGGGATTGACCCCAGGCCTTGGTGTTGAGTTCTTTTGTTAATTTCCTGACTACTCTTCCCATAGTACCAGGTGCTGAGGTCTCAAGAGGTAAAACCGGGTCCCTGCCATCAGACAGACTTTGTTGTATCACCAAGACTCTCTCTGAGTACCCAGGACCTGCTGGATTTGTAGAGGCTCCCACTGTAGTCCAGTGCCTGGGCTCTCCACAGTCTTGGGTTCAAATCTTGACTCTACTATGTGGCCTTTGACAAAACCTCCGGGGGAAGTCCCTATGGTTTTGTAACATGATGACAGTACAGTACAGGGTGTGGATCACTCAGTGCTTCTCAATGCCTGTATGACCTCTGGACCTCTGACATAGGAGTCACCCAGATAAACAGTTTAGGACAGGCCCAGCCAGTGGAGCCTTGGGGGGGGGGGGGTGGGACTTACACACTAAACAGCCTCTCAGGTGATTTCCTTGTGCAGGAAGCCAGGGACCCCTTGGCTCAGTTCTCTCTGAGGATCTTTCCATTGTACATCCTGGGATCTTGGAGACAGGTCCTTGCCTGAGGCAGCCTGGGGTTTGGACAGTGATCCCTTGCTGGGCTCTCCCCCTCTCTCCCCACCGTTCCACCAAGCCTTAGAGCAAGAACCACCCATTTCCTTAAACTTGTGATCGGCCAGGAGTATTTCTTTTCTTGGCTGGTGTGGAGGGGGGACTTCACAGAGGGAAGGCGTCCTGCCAAAGTTAGGGACTCCAGGCAGCAAATGCCAGTGGGGTGCTGTGGGGGTGCCGTGGGGCTCTGTGGACCTCTGGGTTCCGACCCCCACCCTGTGTCACCTTGGATGGGGGGGGGGGCGTGGGACTCAGAACACAGCTGTGGGCTTTGAGGGTCCCGGACGGAGCTAGACGTGACAGCTCCAATTCTGGCATTCTGGGGACCCCGGGGACACCCCCCTTTCTGGGGCTCCTTGGTTCCTCCGGTTGGGAGGCGTGGCTCAAGTCCCCAAGGTGAGAATGAGATGCCAACCTCGTTAAAGCAGTCCCGGAACGCTGCACCCCTCGCGCGAGATGATCAGAGCGAGGCCAGGAATTGTATCACATTTCCGGATCTAAGAGACTCCATTTTAAAGCCCCGTCCGTGTTCCTTTCTGGCTAAGGAACTCCTGACCGGGGCCACAAGTGGCAAGGGTTTCACAAGCAGTTGCTCGTGGAAATGTTAATAAAGACAACTGGCGTCCAGATCCTGTGGGGGCAGTAAGGTTAACACCTACAAAGCACAGTTTCATCCGATGGTACCAACAAAATCATAGGATTCTAATCAGAAACGGCTCAGCTGCTCAACACCAAATCAGCAGAGTTTCCCCTCTCCCTCCCTCCCTCTCTCTCTCTCTCTCTTCTGTTCTTTGCCTCAAGCACATCATAACCCTTCCTTCTTTCCCACAAAACCCCCGGGGCTTTCCCCACATGAGCAAGAACACTTCTCTGTGCTCCCCGAATTGCAATTCTGAGACCTTCAAATAAAGGCCTTTGTTCTTTCTCAGTTTGTGTCCTTTTCTCGGATGACAGAGGTGAGGATTTCTCCAGCGGGCTCCGCTAAAGGTCGGGCTCCCCACAGCCCTTCCCTGCGCAGGGCACTCCACAGGAGGGCCTGGAACCTGGACTCCTGGGTCAGTTCGCTGAGCCGATCCAGCTGAAAAAGTGAGGCTCAGGGAAGGGCAGCCCGGCCCCCGGGGCCCCCGTAGAGGGAAAGCCTTAGCGTCCCCCTCCGCGCTGCGCGCATCCCCACGCGCCTCTACGGACTCTAGGACGCACAGACAGTACATGTGGCGCGGGTTTGGTGCCCGTGCCGGGCTCAGCTCTGCGCCCCTCCTGCACCCCACCGCGCCCCCCGCTCCCCCCACGCCCCGCCGCGCTCCCTGCGCGCCCCCCCCCCCCCCCCCCCCCCCCCCCCCGCGCTCTGGGTACCGGCACCAAACTCAGCTCCCGTCTGCACTCCTGTCCCTGCCTTCCCGGCCACAGATGCTGGAAACAGGACTTTCCGGGCCCCACACTCTGCACGTTCCCTTCTCCCTCCTCCCAGCCTTGCTGTGTGGCCTCAGGAAAGTAGCTGCCACCCTCTGAGCCTCGATTGCCCGGCCGACTTTAGGGGTGCAAGGGGACCCTGGTCACCTACCGCTGCTCCCCGGACTCCCACGGGCTGCCAGCGGCCTCGCCCTCCTGCCAGCTCTGGAGCTGCGGCCAGACTGGGGCAGATCGGTTACCCAGCCACCCCACCTCACCCCCTGCAGCCGCCCTTTTCTCTTTCACTTTCTCTCTGCAAATCGGGATTTGGGCCAAGCTGGGGAGTAAGCAGGCACCCACGCCTCCCCCCCACTGCACCCACCACGTGCTTTCTCTGAAGCGCCTGGGTTGTATCCCTCCACTCCTGGGCACTCCCAGAGCGTCTATCGCCTCCTGGAAATGGGCAGTCCCCTGCCTGAGGGGAGCGGGCGCCCACTTGCGTGAAATCTGCAAGCCCGTCCCTCTTCCCCTCGCTTCCCCTCGCTTTTGCACGGCCTTCTCTCCAGCCCAGCCCAGCTGTGAAGGTGGCAAGCGACCCTCGCAGGACACAGGGACTCAGACACTTGCTCCCTGAGCCATTCACGCCTGGGAAGCCAAATGCCCTTGAGAGGAAAGAGGAAACTCCTCCTCCAGGAACTTAAAGGGCTGGAAACTGAACCTCAGCACCCCTGCCTCCCCTCACGGACCGGCCTTCCTCGCCACACCCCTCCTGGACCGGCCTTCCCCATTCCTCCTCCAGAGGTCTTGCACACCAGCTCCACCCACCATGAGACCTTGGGGAGGTCACCTCCTTTCCCAGGCTTGGATTTCCTGTCTGGAATTGAGGGGGGTGAGTCAAGGTGACTTCTGACCTCTCCTTCCCTAGCAAAACACTCAACAAGCTCTATTCAACAGAGCTGGAAAACTTATCAGAGCGTGGGTTCAGAGAAAGCCACACATTTCAGCGGTGTCTGAAGGAGGGAGTCCCGCCCCTCTCAAACACGCAGCAGCGACACCAATACTGTTGGGCTTCTACGATGACATTTAGTTCCTACAGTGTACCAGGCAGTGTGCTAGATAGACCCTGCTACCCTCCACTGTTATACCCCCCGGCCGTCATAGAGTTTTCCCCTTCTCCTATTTAAAAATTTTTTTTAATTTTTATTTATTTTTGAGAGACAGAGAGCACGAGTGGGGAAGGAGCAGCGAGACAGGGAGACACGGAATCCGAAGCAGGCTCCAGACTCGGAGCCGTCAGCCCAGAGCCCGACGCGGGGCTCGAACTCACGAACTGCGAGATCATGACCCGAGCCGCAGTCGCCGCTTAACCAGAGCCATCAGGCACCCCTCCCCTTCTATTTTAACAGCCCAGGGAAACAGTCCCGGAGAAGGTTGGTGACATGTTCTGAGTCACATCGCACCCAGCCAGCGATGCAGCTGGGATTCACACACGCCGTGCTGACTTCAGAGCTGGTGCTAGATATCTCTGCTTTGGGGTCTCCCTCCCGCTCTTGCTCATCCCCCACGTCTTCCCCCAAACACAGTCTGGAAACTGGGGAGAGGGTAACATCTGCCCAGGCGCCTGGCTATTGCCAGCCCCCTGGCTTCGGTTTCCTGGCTTCCCCGAGGGATGGGGTGCGGTCTGGCAGGCATCCTGTCCTTCAAGAGCACCCCTCAGCGTTTACCAGGTAGAGCGAGGACCTTGTGGTTGGCTGAGCCAGGCCTTCGATGCTGAGAGCTAACAACATGCCTCCCGAATACTGGCCCTTGAGAACCACTTCAGCCTGATAAAGCACTCTCACGTGCCAGGCACCTGGGCCAATCTGAATGTCCCTCAAGTGGGAGGAAATAGCCAACTGCCTCGCTTTTTCCAACAGCCCCGACGAGACCAGGGCCCCTCTTTCCGCCCCCATCCCCCAGTTCCGAGATGGCCTCACCCTAAATCGAGAAGCATTCACCGCCCCAACTTCCTCCACCAGCCTTTTTACCTTGGGGCTCTGGCAGGTAGGACCCCGCAGGGTGTGGAGCGAGGCAACGCATGGTCTGGGCAACGCAGTGAGGCAGGCTCTCTCCCGGAGTCTGGCAGCCCCGCCGGATGCCCTCAGCCTGCCCAGGGATGCCTCTGAATGCCCAGGTCAGGGGCAGACGGCTTCATCTCCAGTTTATCACCCCCCCCCCCCCACCAGTCCCAGACCGCCAAACCTAAGCCAGCATGCAAAGGAAGCCAGCAAGGGACCCACAGAAAACTCTCCCCCTATGAAACGGCATCCAGCTGTCAGATTTCTCAGGCTGAAAACTCTCTAATTTACCCACACTCCCTTAAGCCCTCCCCTAGCCTCTGATGTTAATTTCGGTTCCTTGTTGTGGACCAAATGGGGTAATGGGGTGAGTGTAGGAGGTTGAGAGTTGTCTCTTGCAGGGGTGGGGGGGTGGGAACCTTTGACCCAATGACGGTCTGAAATTATGGTGACCATGGTGGAGCACTGGTGACAGTTCTGCCATCCTCTGCAAGATGAGGCGGGGATCTGAGCCCCACAAATGCCTCGAGACAAGCTGAGCGGGGCGGGGGTGGGGGGTTAGGGTTAGGGTCCGGCAGACTTCCCAGAGTCCACTTTCCTCTACCACCCCGCCCCCACACCAAATCGCCCTGAATTTCCTGGGAGATGGTGAGTGGTCCACTCATTATTTTTATTCCAAGACATTGGACTGGAACATGAATTAAGCATAAAAGGATGCTACCCCAAATGTGCTCTGTTTACAAGCCAGACGGTTTGGGGTGACACATAGATGTGGTTATAAACAGCACTGACTCCCCCCCACCCCGCACCCCCTCTCTGCACACACCCCCTCCCACCGAGAAAGTTAGTGTCCTTGCAAGCTTCTCCCCATGCCCCTGATGGCATCCAGGAGAAGGTCTCCATCTGGGGCTATTAGGTCCTTAACACCTCTTCAAATGCATGAAATCCTTGATTCACAGAGCGCAGCCCCCAGCCTCAAGCCTTCAGGAAGAGATAGCATCTGGCCAGACTTGTGTAAACACTGCTGTGCCTTCCTGTCCCGCAGTTACCTTCTAAGGGTGGCCTTTCTTTTCCTTTATGGTGGACGTAAGCCTTCCTTGGAAAACGCGGTTGGATTAAAAAGAAAAGGCGTGTGCTTTGAAAAAACACCTGCCAAGCAAAGAGCAGCATGGAGGGTGTGCAGGAATCACCAGGGTGGTGCTGAAGCAAAGGAAGTTTGGGCAGCCATGAAAAGCATCCCCTGTGTTTTTACCGAAAGAGCACTGCTTTGGGAGTCCCAGGAGCGGGCGTCAAGCCCCTGCTGTTATTAGCAGGGGTGTGACCTTGGACCCCTGATTTCCCTTGTGTGGGCCTCCGTTGCCCCCATATGACATCAAGATAATAATTTCTTTGTTGGGTGATTATTTTCAAACAGTCACTGCTTTCAGAAGTCCCTGGGAGGAAGTAGGCAGACAAGTGGGAAGTGCTAATAGTCAATTTGAAACAGGGTCTTGCCTTGTTAGGCTAATAAAACAGACGTGACAGATATTAGAAATCTCCAGCAGTCTCATCTTCCCATGACCTGATGCCAAGGGAGAGGTACCCCTGGGCATTCGGTCGTCTCGAGGCCACTTATGGGAGTCCTGTCCTGCCCTCAGAAGCAGCCAGTTCTGACAGCCGTGGCCAAGGCAGTTCTGAATCGGTTTCGTGCCCGGGCCGAGCTCGCAAGGAGAGTCCCGTCAGGCTGGACGTGCGCCTGCGTGGATGCCTTCATCTGTCACCTGGTCTGATCTCAATTCTGCTACCTGGTCTTTCCATGTCCTCCCTGCTGTCCTCCAGGCCCACTCTCGAGACCCGAATCTGGCCATGCCTGTGTCGACACAGGTCTCTGAGCCAGGAGGTGGTATATACCAGCCTGCACGATTGGCTGATGCCACAGGCTGTAGATGAGCACAAGGAGGGCCTCGGCCATCGACACCAGGGAGGAGCCATTATAGTGCCCGCCCAGCCAGGAGCTCTTGGGCCCTGGATGTGGGCAGGGGCAGTGGAAACAACGAGAAGAGCCGCGGGCAGGTTGCCATTGTACCACTGAGGGTACCGCTGCTCTAGCAAGGTCCCAGCCAGGACTGAGCTCTTGCCTTCCTTTGAGCCATCCTTCAAGGCCTGAGTTTCTGCCCTCATCACCCATCCAGCTAACAAAGATCTTATACTTTATTCTCTTTTTAGCAACCTTGTGGCCACGTTTTTGGCAAAGCATCTTCCTATTTCATAACTATAGATTTGGTTGCCTCCAATAAGGTCGGAGTGTTTTATTTTCCAACTTCAAAGTCACACAACCCCGGGGCGCCTGGGTGGTTCCGTCCGTTGAGCATCCGACTTCGGCTCAGGTCACGATCTCACGGTTCATGGGTTCGAGCCCCACGTCAGGCTCTGTGCTGACAGCTCAGAGCCTGGAGCCTGCTTTGGATTCTGTGTCTCCCTCTCTCTCTGCCCCTCCCCTGCTCTCTCTCTCTCTCTCTCTCTCTCTGTGTCAAAAATAAACATTAAAAAAAATTTTTTTTTTTTAAAAGTCACACCATCCCAAGATTGTTTGAATGAAGGAATGGAGTTTGAATTTGAACGATCCAGGCAGGTTCAAGTTCCAAACGGTGACGGGCCCCCTCTCCTAGGTTGTAAGTGCCTTTTATGCTTTTTTGGTGACCACCATAATCTCTAGCAGGTGCAAAAACAGTGATTAAGGAAGAAGAAAGGAAGGATGGAAGGAAGCAGGGAAAAGAGGTCAATAGAAACGCAGGTGGATAAATATGACTAAACTGATAGGTATCCAAATTGGACGGGTAGGAAAGTGCATGAGAACGCAGGCCCATTCGTGGGTAAACATACAAGTAGTTGATAGGCAGGCAGGTGAGTAAGTTAATACATGAAAATATAAAAGAACAGATAAATTGACAAGTGCATAGAAGTGGGTTCTAGATCTCAGTTGGCGGATTGGGAAGCCGATATTGGTAGGTGGTTCTGTGGACCAGGTAAGTTGGAGGACAGGCGGGTAGGTGGGTGGGCAGGTGGCCGGAGAGATGAATAGAGACTAGGTAAGGACGCAGGTAAGCTGCTTAAGGTAACAGAACAGAAACTGTCCCCGGTTGGGTCAGGCGCTAGGCTTAGAGCCAAGCAGGGTATGGAACGGACCAAAGGTCAGCCTGGGAAAACCCATGGGGAAGTGTCAGCTTCCTGACTCCCGGGGATAAAGGTGAAGTGCGTCTACGTGGCTGTGGAGCCGCCCCCCCCCCCCCCCACGAAAGGAGAGCAGCGGTTCTTGCCAACACGTCTCCTCCCAGGGGGCCCAGGAAGCCCCCCCAGATCAGAGCAGAAGCGGGTCTGGAAAGGAAAGAAAAGAGGAGGGCGGGAGGGCACGGCGCCCCTCCTCTCTGAGGTCTGGGTGCTGGTGGCTGTCGCATGCTGAGGGCCAAATGGGGAAGGAAGCTGGAGAGAAATCTGGCAGCCTGAGGCATGTCCCTCCCTTTCCAATAAATCACACAATATCCTAGAGGGAGACTTGGTTCCTCGGTTCCTAGAACAGAGTCCTGGTGCGCAAAAATAGCGCCTTGTGAAAACAGAGAACTCCAAGCAAAAGAACGCCAAAGGAAATAATCAAAGATAAAACCGGGGGCTGGGACTTTCCTCCAGCCTCGAGACGCTTGCCCAAAGGCACTGCTGTGCCCACACTCCATTCACAAACCCCGGGGTGGCTGTCACCCTGATGCACCCCTCGGGGCTGTCGCTCCCCAAACACCACTGAGGCTGGTGAGTCGGAGTCTGCTCTCTTCTTGCTGGAAATGCATGTGCCCCAGGTTCGCCGAGGTCCCTGAACCCTTAGGGCACCACCCTGGGTACTGTTATCGCCTCCGTTTTACAAGTGCTGGAAACTGAGGCCCAGCGGGGTTCCAGAAAGTGCTCACAGCCCTACCCCCTTGGAATTACAGAGCCATGACCAGGGTGAGGGAGGAGACCATGCGATTAGCCATGTGCCAGCCCAACGGTGGGGGCACAGTGATGCATTTCTCAGATATACACAGCCCCCAAGCACTCAGTGTGGGGTAGGTGTCCAGATGTTCTGTGCCCCCCCCCCCCAGTGAGACTAAACACAACTGTTTTCTCTGCACCTCAAACCCCTGGGTTATTCTTCCCTGTGCCAACCTCCCCGCTGCCTCCCCACTAGACTTAGCTCTCTAATGCCAAGCACTGCCTTGGATAGTCTCCAGCTACTGTCTCATTTAACCCTCACTACAGTCCTGGGCGCTTTATATGCTCACTCCCATTTTCAAGATGAAGAAACCGAGTGGCAGAGTAATCCAGTCATGGTCACGTGCTTTGTAAGGGACAGAGCGTGGCCACAGACCCGGAGCTGCCCAGTGTCCGGCCTGGTCTTTCTCCATCACTGCCGTCCTCACTCTCCCTTCTCTGTCCTTGGATTGCCTTCCACGTGTCGTCACCCGCTGTCACCAGAGAATGCCTGAGCGTTTGCTTGGATTCCCCGGGGAAGCTGCTTTGTTCCGTCGGGACAAGGACCTTGGCACCCAGGCCTCCCACGAGCTTGCCTGGGGTTGGATGCACCTGTGCAGCTTTGTGTCGCACAGAGTCAACCCCCCACGGTCGCGTCCCCAGAGGTAGGCTTTCTGCACTATTGCAATCGCTGAAGATGTCTTTTGAATCATGCGCCTGATTTCCATCTGCAGTGGGCCAACCTGTCTGGGGTCGATTTACGGTATCCCTTGGGTTGTTTTGAAGAGGCAACCAAGCAGAAAGTACAGGGGTAGGTCTGGACTTGTGAGATCCAACAGTCCCCTCCCCGGGCCATGACCTGAGCAAATCTCTTAACCTCTCTGTGCCTCAGTTAACCCATCTGTGAAGTGAGAATAACGATACTATGTGAACCATCCGCCCTTCGGCCGCCCATCTACCTGCTCCCTCTTCCACTCACCCATCCAACCATCCCTCCACGCATCCATTCACCCACCCAACAGTCAACAAATATACATTGCACACCTGCCCAGTGCCAGACATTTGGGACGCGGTGGGATCAAAATACAGATCCCTGCCCACATGGAGCTAATCTTCCAGCAGGAAGGTCAGACAAGAAACAACAAACGTAATACAAAAGTAAAATATAGGGAGGGCGAAAATGCCAGTCTACGGAGGGGGCTGAGAGTGTGGATGGGGACCTGAGATTCTAAATGGGATGCTCAGGGTAGGCCTCATTGAGAAGGTGAAATCTGGGTAAAGAGCAGAGGAGGCGGGCCAAGAGGCTTTCTGGAGAAGAGGGTTCCAGGTAGTGGGGCCAGCACGTGCCAAGGTCCTGTGGTCGAGAGCACGCCAGTCTCGTCCCAGGGACACCGAGGGTGCCAGCATGGCTGGAGGACAGAGCACAGGTACGGGGTGAGAGCAGAGCAGTGACGAGAACCAGACGGTGACGGGCTTTGCGGGCCACGGTCCAGATTTAGATTTTCCTCTGAATGACGGGGAGCCAGTGCAGGCTTTAGAGCAGTGGAGGGTGAAGATCGTTAAGGGTTGTGGAGAGAGTGACAAAACCTTCACACGATGGTTTCCTTTTCTGAACCCCCCACTGAAACCAAAGTCAGGGCCTTTCTTTACAAAGCACACGGTTTTCTTTCCTCTTCTCCTTCTTCCCCCTGGAAGGCTGGCTCCCTCCCGGCTTGCACCACACCCGTGCATCTGCCCGCAGTCCTGGGCGTCCCTGGGAGCCCTGGAGGGGAGCTGTCCTGGAGGACACAAGGAAAGAGCAGCGGAAGGAGGCCCCTCCTCTGTCTCCCAGCCCCCTAAAGAACACGTCACCCCGAACCTAGTTCCCTTTCTAGAGTCACATGGGATCAGAAATAAAAATATTACATCCCCGGGGAGGAAACAGAGTTAAATAACAGGAACCAGCAGACAGAGGAGGGAGGGGCAGTCCCCACCTAAAGCAGCACGCAGTTTACAGGTAGAGGGGATGGCCTTGACCCCCCCCCGCCCCGCCTGCCCCCGCTCCCCGGGGTGGCTACTGCACCCCCATCCAGACCATGCAGGCAGCTTGCAAATCCCCCTGAAGAAATCAGGGAGATCGTTGGGGGGGTGTGGGGGGGGAGACAGGGAGAATAAGAGACGTATTCAAAAAACCAACAGAAACCATCTGGCGAGAACGTAACCACCAGGAAAACCAACCCCATGTAAACTTGGGTCTCGGCCAAAGGGCTGGAGAAAGAAACACACACCGCCCTGGTGGCTGGACCATCATTGAAACTGAAATTTAAAATTTAAAAATTGCCCCTCAAAGCCAGAAGGGGGACAGAGCTGGTCTGCTTTCCGTCCAGCCTCCCGCACTTGCCACCTGAGGACCCGGGTTGGTGTCCCCCCTGGGGGTGGGGGTCTGTTCTCTGCGGCAGGCGATCGCTACGAGTGGTGTGCCTGGCACGCTGGTAAGTACTTGATCGCCGTGGATCGTTGTTATCCTCTCCCATTTTCAAGTTCCCCCGAAGCCACAGAGGGACCAAGCGTGACCGGAATTTGTCACTCCGAGTCAGAAAATCGGAAAAGCATGTATTTGGGTAAAGCAGGAGAGAATACACACGCGCCTGGAGGAGGAACTTTGTTTGCTGCAAAGCCAGAACCTCTTTGCAAACAGGAGAGGAAGGCATAAAATGTTCCAGGAGCCAGAGGTGGGGGTGGAAACGGCGACGTGGTGGAGGCTTGTCTTTCTGATTTGAGATGGAGTCAAGTGTCGTCAATACTCTGAAAGTAAGACACTCTTCCTCTCTTCTCTCTGATCTGGTTCCTTTTTTTTTTTTTTAATTTTTTTAAATCTTGATTGATTTTTGAGAGAGAGAGTGAGCTAGTGAGTGGGGGAGGGGCAGAGAGAGAGAGGGAGACACAGAATCTGAAGCAGTCTCCAGGCTCCGAGCTGTCAGCACAGAGCCCGACGTGGGGCTCGAACTCACGAGCCGTGAGATCGTGACCTGAGCCGAAGTCGGACGCTCAACCGGCTGAGCCACCCAAGCGCCCTGATCTGGTTCCTCTTGGGTCTCTGTCTCCCTCTTTCTCTCTCTCTCTTCCCCCCACCTTGTCCCTCTTTGTCCCCCTCCTTCCTTCTGTCCCTTCCTTCCTCTTCTCTGTCTGTCTTTCTATTCTGTCTCTCCCTTCCTTTCTCTTTCCCTCTGTCTTTTGATTTGTGTCTCTTGCTGACAGAGATGCACACACACACAGCATCCTCTGCTCTCCGGCGTCGTGGCCCCTCCTCTCTCTGGCGCCTCATTTCTCCATGTTGGAACCGCACTGAGCGCCCGTATCCGCCTTCCCCACTGGACCGTGAGCCCCTTGCAGGCGGGAGCCGATCCGTGCCCCCAGCCCCAGTGCCCAGCGCAGTGCCTGACCCCTCAGGGTCGCTCGGAGAGAAAATAGAGCAGGCATTTGATTGCACGCCTCCAGGATGGGCTTCTCTTAAGCAGGGAGGCAAGCACACCAGATGTGCCCCCCACACCAGCATCCCAGACGGAGCTCCCCGGGCACTGGCCGCCTCCCGCCAGCTCACCCAGAGGCCCCGGCTCCTGTGCGGGTCAGCCTTCCCATCCGGGGACAGGGATGCTCACACTGACTTCCTCCCAGAGAGGAGGGAAGATCCTTGCTCCACCTAGAGCCGAGCGGAGAGGATGCCGACTTACCGGCACGGTCCTTGTCGTCGGGGTCCCTCTCGGCCAGCGGGGCCTGCCACGTACCCCATGCCCACCTCAAGAGGGCCAAGCCTGGGTCTCCTTTCTCCAGCAGGGTCAAGGAGATCTTCCTGGCCAGGGCCTCGCCGTCAGGCTCGCGGAGCAGAGCGCAGTGGTACTCCCTGGAGAGGAGCTCCCTCTCCAACATGCTGTCCAGGAGGGCCCGGGCCTGGCTTGGCAGATGGCCGGCCAGCAGCATCCGGACCCGAGGCAGGATGGTCTGGAAGTGGTTCATGGCAGTGCTCGGAGGCAGGCCAGCTGCCTGGGCCAAAGCCTGGGATCTCTGCTCAGCCGGCCCGCGGCATCCAAAACATGAAGTGAAAACCAGGAGGAGGGAACCTCCGCAGTCAGTTGCCGTCTATCCCCGCTTAGGAAGGTTTCCTCATTTGCGTTGTAGGCTGGGGTGCCTTGTGTCTGGCTGGAAATGGTTCCGACCCCACAGATATTGCTGGTACCGCCCACATGCCTGCGGCAGAGAAGCCCGCAGCCTCGGGTTCTGCCGGATCTAGCCTGGGATTTACGAAACGGAAGGGGTCTTGTACAGGGCTAGTCCTTCTGAGATGCTTTATCCTAACAAGAAGGCTGCTGGGGCAGACGGCTCAAGACAAATGGCTTTGGAGCCGACCTGCCGGGGCTCACACCCCACACCTGTTTGCTGATCGTGTGAACTCGACCGTGGAGTTGCTGTTCCGGACTCCATTCCTCCACCAGAGAAGGTTGGATGTCAGAAATGGTACATAACCTCACTGAGTTAGGTGGGGTGTCAGTAACCGTGCTGACCTGGAGTTGTTGGGAGAATTGAATGAGATAATGTCTGGAGAGCACCTAACACACTATCTACACCGTAATCATAGTTCAAAAAATGTGAGCCATTATTATTATTATTATTATTGCCTTTGTTATTATCGATGAATAGTGCATCCGACTCTGTCGTATGTAATCCAATCTCAAGTTGCCTTGAGGATTAAAAGAAGTAATGCACTGAAAGGGCTTAGCCTTGGACCTCGTAGGCATTTAGTGAACATTGGCTATATAAGAATATCATCCCTGGGGCACCTGGGTGGCTCAGTCCTTTAAGCGACCGGTTAAGCTTCCGACTCTTGGTTTTGGCTCAGGTCATGATCTCATGGTTTGTGAGTTCGAGCCCCACATCGGGTCCTGAGCTGAAAGCACGGAGCCTCCTTGGGATTCTGTGTCTTCCTGTCTCTCTGCCCCTCCCCTGCTTGTACTTTCTCTCTCTCTCTCTCTCTCAAAATAAATAAATAAACTTAAAAAAAAAAAAAGAATATCATCCCTGATTTACTAATGCACAAAACAGAGGTGTTGTGTAGGGGACAGTCTGTTTTAGGATTCTATTCGAAAAATTCCCACCCAATTTTCTTTTCTTTTCTTTTTTTTATTTAAAAAAATTTTTAATGTTTATTTGTTTTTGAGAGAGACAGAGACAGAGCATGAGTGGGGAAGGGGCAGAGAGAGAGGGAGACAGAGAATCCGAAGCAGGCTCCAGGCTCTGAGCTATCAGCACAGAGCCTGACAGGGGACTCGAACCCACGAGCTGTGAGATCATGACTCAAGCTGAAGTCGGACGCTTAACTGACTGAGCCACCCAGGCATCCAGCCCAATTTTCTTTTTAAAAAACTCATAGCTCATTGCTCTCCCTGACCATTTTGAAACACACCCATGACCTCATTTCCCATCCTGGCCTCAGCTTTACCATCTCTCAAATGGGACCATTTTTGTTGTTCATTTAAGTGGGACAAGCAAGGATTTCGACCTCCGGCTTGCCTGCCTTGCTCCTCTCTGACCCACCCTACCATGGAGGAGAACTAACAATTCTAGAGACAACAAAACCAAAAAAAACAGCTACCTCAAGGCACAGGAGTGTGACCAGAGCGGCCAGATATTGGAAGGGATTCAACACACAGAAGACCAGAGTGTTACTGGCGAATTCTCAGCTCGTGGGTTTAGCCTGAAGGCAGGTCTCCATCAATACTGTGAGGGGCAACTAAAACTCTGTTTTAAAAAAATGCAAAGTATTAATGCCTTACATAACCAGAGGACAGAATTTAGGGTAACAGTAGCTGCTGGAAAGTGGGAGTCGAAATTTCAGACAAGAGAGAGACAGAGGGGAGTTGCCCCAAATTCTGTGGCTGAACGACCCAAACATCTAGCTGACTTCGGAGCCATGTACACATTCACCGTCAGACTCCAAACAGCTCAGCTAAGTCTGCAGGAACTGAAGCGAGAGTTGAGTTGTAACCTACTACAAGGGTGGGGAGGGGGTAGGAGACTTTGCATTTGATTCCAGCCTGTTAAAACAACAACAACAGCAACAACAAATTAACCCTGCTTGGATTATAACAATCCAGAGTGTTTACAACATATGATGTGCAAGATATATCCAAAGTTACTTGACTATAAAGAAACAGGAAAAAGGCTTCCATTCTCAAGAGAAACAGACAATCACTGGACACTGACCTCGAGGTGACCCAGATGTTGAAACTGGCAGACAAAGGTTTTGAAAGCAGTGACTGTGACCGTGAATGTAAAACACATAGGGGCGCCTGGGTGGCTCAGTCAGTTGAGCATCCAACGTCAGCTCAGGTCATGATCTTGCAGTTTGCGAGTTCGAGCCCTGCGTCGGACTCTGTGCTGACAGCTCGGAGCCCAGAGCCTGCTTCAGATTCTGTGTCCCTCTCTCTCTGCTCCTCCCCAGCTTGCACTCTGTCTCTCTCTCAAAAATAAACACTAGAAAACATTAAAAAAAAAAAAAGACATAAAGAAGGGCACCTGGCTGGCTCTGTTGGTGGAGCATGTGACTCTTGATCCTGGGGTCATGAGTTCAAGCCCCATGTAGGGGGTAGAGATTACTTAAAAAAATAAAATAAAAAAAAACATTTCAAAAAAGAAAGAAAGAAAGAAAGAAAGAAAAGAGAAAGTAAAATATAGAACATTTTAAGTCGCTGGATGGGATTAACAGCAAAATGGGGAATGACAGAAGAAACAAACTTTGAGATGGAGCGAGAGAAAGTATTTGATCTGAAAAACAGAGAAAAGATTGGGAAAAAGTGAGCTTCAAGAGTCTGTAGGATTATATCAATAGCCCCAACTTCTGCATATTTGGAACCACAGAAGGAGAAGAGAGTGAATGAGGCAGGAAAAAGATTTGGAGACGCAAAGCCCCAAACTTCTCAAATTTGGCCAAAAGAAAACAAATGTGTGAAGCTCAGGAAACTTCAGGAGGGGTACCTGAATACAAAGAAACCACACCTAGGTACAACACGGTCAAACTGCTGAAAACCAGAGATAAGGAAAAACCCATGAAGAACAGGTTACATCAAAGAGAATCTGAAGACTACTGACTTTTCATTAGAAACCATGGAAGCCGGAAGACAGTGGAACAATATCTTCGAAGAGCTGAACTTAACACACATTTCTAAACCCAGTGAAAATACCCTTCAAGAATGCAGGAAAAACAGACACTTTCAGGTAAGGGAAAAACTAAAAGAATGTGTTGCAGCAGGACCTGTATCTCAACAAATGAGAAAATACGTTCTTTCTGTGGGAGGAAAATGATATCGCTTAGAAACTCAGATCTACAGGGAGGATTAAAGAACATTCAAAGTCAAATATGAAAGATTGGGGTTTTTTTCCCTCTTAACATGACCACTTAAAGCAAAAATTGGAACATAGTCTCTGGCAATAGGCATAACACATATGATGACTATTGCATAAAGGATGTTATAACCTAGAGGGTGGTTATTGACCTAAGTTGTTGCAAGATTTCTAGGCTGCCTATCAAAGTGTTAGAATATTACCTCTATGCAGGTTGGGGGAAATAGGAGACGTAGATTATAATCCCTTGGGCACCCACCAAAATATAATGCGAAAAGGTAGAGCTAAAGAGCAACCAGAAATTAACCCAGAATTCTCAATGAGGTGGGCTCTCAACTCTTGGTTTGAATAAGCAGTCTACCAGGATCCTGATGTTATAGACTTTGTCCAGAAAGGCAGAAGGTAGAGATTCCAAAGCTCTTCTCACCTGACGGAGTGTTTGTACCTTTCAGAAAGCAGAGATGTCCATGTAAATATTATTCCCAGGGCAACACGTTATTGATTGGGATCACAAAAATTGCATACTTTTGGCAAATCAATAATGCTTGCAGGCTGCGTATTTTAAAAGACTCCTTTGTACAAACAGCATTTTTGAGAATAGTTTTACAATCACAAGACAAAGCATTACTTTTTCACACTTCTCTTGTGACAGGACACTGAGATGGACACTTAGGCAAACGTTCTCAGCTTTATCAGAACTAACTTTGGGATGTGGTGTCTGACTGCTACAGCCAGAGACAGAGCGGAAACTCTCTCTCTCTTTTTTTCCTGAGATTTCTCTTCCCAGCAGTTAGGAGACCCTATAGTTTCTGGGACAAGGCGGTAACGCCCACCAATTTGCCCTGAGAGAAAAGGAGGAGCTTCAAACTTAGAGGAGTTAGGAAAAGAAGGAGCCCAAAGGGAGTTTTAACAGATGGAAAAGATGATATCTCATCTTCAGCCATGGCTGTGGAAGAGAAGACAAGGAGTCAGTTACTGGGAGGGATAACAAAACCATGTTCTTTTTTTTTTTTTTTAATGTTATTTATTTTTGAGAGAGAGACACAGAGCGTGAGTAGGGGAGGGGCAGAGAGAGAGAGGGAGACACAGAATGTGAAACAGCCTCCAGGCTCTGAGCCATCAGCACAGAGCCCAACGCGGGGCTTGAACTCAGGAATCTCGAGATCATGACCTGAGCTGAAGTCGGACGCTCAACCGACTGAGCCACCCAGACACCCCAGAAACCGTGTTCTTTAATACTTCATCTCTTAGGCACTTGAGAGAGAGGTCCAAGCCATGAGGACACATCCTTGCGCATGGGAGGTGGGATGGCGGATAATGGAACAGCAAACACTGGGGACACAGGACCAGGGGTCAGGGTGGGTTCTCCTAGCCACTTGTGAGACTGCCTTCCTCCTTCCTATCAATGCAGCCACCACCCAGTCGTGTGCTTCATCAGGAAAACCTGAATGCCAGCCTCCACTCGGCCAATGATTCACTGTGTCACCACAGGCAAGACATTTCCTCTCTCTGGACCACAACGTCGTCACCTGTGAAATAAGTGGGTCAGATTACATGATCGCTAGGATGTCTTTCAGTTTTGAAATACTGAAAGCATCATCTAACTGCAAAGCCTGCCAGCCCCAGAGCGTCACAATGTTATGTCTCCAGTTATTCAGGTCCCCCTGCATGGCTTTTCTTCCCTCTCATAATCACAGAGTGTGTACTATTATTTATCTGATGTTCTGCTTGAGTCTGGCTTGTTTATTTATCACAGAGGACAATGTCATGGCACCGTCACAGGTGGAAAGTCACGTCACGTGCCCAAGAGGAGTGAGCAACTGTGACAAACACGTGGAGAGTAAAACGATACAAAAGTTGAGGTTCTCCTGCTGATTGACGCTTCTGCTGCTGACATCCAATCTTTGTGACCGAGTGCAGTGAGCAGGTGTTAGAGAGACATGAGAGGTAGACTAGTCTCCATTGGAGCTGCCTGCATATGCGCACTGGGGAAATCTGTAAAAGCCGTCAGTTAGGATGTAGAAAAGTGGAAACTGTCCTGCTCTCCTGGAGGGCATGTGCAATGGTGCGATCACCTAAGGTAACGGTTATGCAATATCTATTAAAATGGGAGAAGTGCACACCCAGTGTGCCCACTCCTCAGCGTGCATGGCGGAAAAATCCTTACACGTGTGCGTGTAACACATGAGGCAGCAGGATTTGTGATGGCAAAAATAAATAAGTAAACAAAAATGAACACAAAAAGAGATATAAATGTCTTCTATAAACATTCTGGAGTAAGTGTGGCTTTAATAAGTTAAATGCAATGGACCCAATGGAAGTGAGGAAGTTAATGGTTTACTTTAAAATAAAGTTAGTCCAATCAATTACGCATTGGGATCTAGGGTAAGTTTTAAAGGTTTAATGGTTAAGTTTTTACAACTTTCTCTCCTTCTGTTTCATATCAATGTGCTGTGACACATGAAAACCAATAGCTGGGGCACCTGGGTGGTACAATCAGATGAGCATCCAATTCTTGACTTTGGATCAGGTCATGATCTCAGGGTCGTGGGATCGAGCCCCGTGTCAGGCTCCCTGCTGAGTGTGGAGCCTGCTTGAGAGATTCTCTCTCTCTCTAAGAAAAAACCCCAATAGGTGTGACATCCATGAGAATGTCATATTTCTAAGAGACCCTTAAAATAGGTTACTAAGGGCTAAGAATTCAGATACAGGCAATCCAGAACCTTCTCATGAGCTCAACAGCTAGTACAATCCCCTCACCTTTTGTGGCATTGGTCACTTGTGATCGCTTGTCTGTAATTTCTCCCAGAATCATTATAAGTCATGGGTCAATCGCTTGTCTGTAACTTCTCCCAGAATCATTATAAGTCATGGGTCGTTAGAGCCATCTGACTACACTTCCAAGGAAAACTGGTCATTTTAGAGAAAAGTGCTGTGTACTGAAAGATAGTGGCTTTAAATGGCTTCTGTTTGACCATCCCGCAATGGTGAAATGACCAAACTGAACTTTGGTGGGGGACAGCTATTTGGAGCCTAGCAAGGTGTTGGGAGAGTTTGAATTCCACTCCCGATTCTGTCTCTAGTCTGTGTTTCTTCAAATTATTTAACTTTCATTACAAATTTGGATGGTTTTTAAGCTCACTGCGAATTTCTGTGTATTGTGTGTGAGGTTTAAGAACGCCCATCTTGGGGCGCCTGAGTGGCTCAGTCGGTTGAGTGTCGTGAGGTCATGATCTCACGGTTTGTAGGTTCGAGCCCCGCATCGGGTTTTGCGCTGACAGTGTAGAGCCTGCTTGGGATTCTCTCTCCCTCTCTCTCTGCCCACTTGTGCTCTCTCTCTCTCTCTCGGAGTCAATAAATAAACTTAAAAAATAAAAAAAAGAACACCCATCTCAGAGAGGAAGGCATTATAATGTTTATGAACGGTGACAAATAACACTGTTCATATGTATAATTTCATTCTTCAATGTTTGCCACTCCATTAGCTCCCTCCTCCTGTGTGATATCACCACACATAGAGTCAGCTAAGCTCTTGTGATGTTTTGTGTGGCTTTAGGCTTTGACAACATGAGAAGAACGTGTAAAGCAAAGTTTTGTGATTATGGCATCGATGTGACTGGCTTTTATTACTGAATGTTGAACTCGAACAGGCATAAACAAAAACCAGTAAAAGAATAACATCATTTCATTGATGATAAAAAAAAAATCTCCCCAAGAGGGGTGCCTGGGTGGCTCAGTCGGTTAAGCGTCCGACTTCGGCTCAGGTCACGATCTCAGGGTCCATGAGTTCGAGCCCCGCATCGGGCTCTGTGCTGACAGCTCAGAGCCTGGAGCCTGCTTTGGATTCTGTGTCTCCCTCCCTCTCTCTGCTCCTCCCTGTTCATGCTCTGTCTCTCTCTGTCTCAAAAATGAATAAACATTTGAAAAAAATATATGTTTAAAAAAAAATCTCCCCAAGAACCTAGAAACAACTCCGCTATCCTTTAAGAGCAGAATAGGTACACAAGGTGTGTATGTTGCCATGATAGAATCCTACCTAACAGTTGAAATACATCAAGTAGGGCTACCTATTGTATAACATGCAAAGCTCAAAAACTTAATGAGTAGAAAACCAACCTGCGTTCCGAAGTCTTATCTAGGGATGACGTACACACGGCGGGGGGGGGGGGGGGGGGGGGAGGGGAGATGGGCACGAAAATTGTCTTTTTAAAAATGTTTACTTATCTTGAGAGGGAGGAAGAGCAGAAGCAGGGGAAGGGCAGAGAGAGAGGGAGAGAGGGAGAATCTCAAGCAGGCTCCACACTGTCAGCGCAGAGCCCGACGTGGGGCTCGATCTCTCAAACCGTGAGATTGTGACCTGAGCCGAAGTCAAGAGTCGGACGCTTAACCGACTGAGCCACCCAGGCGCCCCTGTGCATGGAAATGATCGCTTGTCATTTCAGGGCACTGGCTCTTTCTAGAGCAAAGAGGAACCATCACTACACGGGATGGCATCAGGGTGGGGACTTAGACCAATCTTCAATGCTTGACTTCTTTAGCAGAGTTGCAATTATGTGGCTCTTCACGTTCTCGGTCTTCATAACTTCTTGTCCATCTAAAATATCCTATTAGGCTGAGTCATATGAAATTGCTGACACTTACAAAACCAGCCATTTCATACGGTGAGATCTGATACCGGGAGAATGATGGCTCTGGTAAAGCATGGAAAGGAGGCTCTCTCTCTTGCTATGGGATTCCTATTTTTTTTTTAATTTTTTTTTAACGTTTATGTATTTTTAAGACAGAGAGAGAGACAGAGCATGAATGGGGGAGGGTCAGAGAGAGGGAGACACAGTGTGATTCCTATATTTAAAGCTTATTGGTGAACCCGTTCTTCGGTTCCCTGGTGCAGGAACCATACTTGGGGAAGCGTTGATTTAGTCAATGTTGTCGTGATTCTGTCACAAATCGAGGCCTCGGGTCTGACCTTGGGGATGGCAAATTTGTGGGCTGAGGCTGGAAAGAGAGGGTGCCCAGGGGTCTGCAGAGGGGATTCGGTGCCACCGGGCTCATGATGCAGACCCCCGGACCCAGGTGAGTGTTCGGATCGTCCCTGGAGTCACCAGCCTGCAGAGCAGGAGACAATCTCGCTGCCTCTATCTCCGGCTCCTCCAGCTTGGGGATTGGTGATGAGAACAGTGATGTATTGAAATATTCAGATCCCATTTCTGGAGTGACAATAGTGAACGTCTGGCTATCACCAAAGGCACCACAAGGAAGGCATTAATCATCTCCTTTTGCAGAGGAGGCCCAGAGGCGTGAAGTCACGGATGTTGATTGAGCAGGAAGCTGGTGAGAAACACCGGGCTGTGGATTTGTGAAAGGAGAAGAGGGTAGAACACAATGTCTGCTGGAGTAGCTACTTCCTCCCGAGAGACAGAGGAGACCAGCTCCCTGGGGCCATGGGCCCCATGAGCATGGTGGGGCTGAGCCCTGTGGCTGCCGTGTGTCTGCCCACAGACCAGGGCGATGGGTGGCTGGTCCCAGGCTGAGTCACCTTGGCCACCACGCTCGGGGACTTCGCCTACTGCCTGCACTTCCTGGGTTTCCCCCCAAGGCACAGGGAGTCTACTGCTGCCTTGTGATGGTGGAGGTGAAGCGGGAAGAGTAGGTGGGGGCTGGCTGAGGGCTGCAGCATGATGGCACCATCCACGGTGGCTTGTGTGGGCCAGAAGCGGGCGGCAGGAGACCCCGGTCCCACGGATCTCCCCCGCCAGCACCGCCACCTTCACGCCTCCACCACTTCCATGATCCCCGCCATCATGTCCCGCTCCCCCATCCCGCCCTTCGTAGCCACCACCCCTCCGCCAGCTCCAGACTTCCTCGTGGCAAGCACTATTCCCACCACTGGTATTCTTATTATCACCATGATCTACGAAGCTTGAAAAAGAGTCAAGACCAGGTCTATGTGATTCCTTCTGACACTCTTTTCTTAATTTTTTAATGTTTATATTTATTTTTGAGACAGAGAGAGACAGAGCATGAGCAGGGGAGGGGCAGAGAGAGAGGGAGACACAGAATCCGAAGCAGGCTCCGGGCTCTGACCTGTCAGCACAGAGCCTGACGCGGGGCTTGAACCCACGAACCGCGAGATCAGGACCAAAGCCAAAGTCAGACGCTCACCCAATCGAGCCACCCAGGCGCCCCTCCTTCTAACACTTTTACCAAGGGAATGTTGGGAGCGCTTATCAACACAGAATTGGACCCAGTATGGAGATGTCACCCGTTTCTCCCAGTGGGTCAGCTCTGGAGACGCAGAGAGGATCCAATCGTTCTCTACTGTAGGGTTAACACTTAGGCAAGGAATTTGGGGATCACAGGAACCTGAGGCTCAGAGACAACAAGTGCCCTCCTCAAGGTCACACAGCCAGTAACTGCCAAGATTTAAGGAGCCTGTGTCTGCCGTCGAACGCTGCAGGATCACAGCTTAATCTCTGCCTTCGCCACAGAGCAAGGAGTGACACAAGTCCTTCACAACTCTCGAGGCTGTGGCAGCCACAGGGATGTGTCGCCTAGCTCTCTTTGAGAGAACCTGCCATGGGAGGGAGTCAAGGGTGGGAGTCGGCTGACCGTGGCCAGCCATGGATGCCTCGGGCTCTGCCTCAGCTTGCAAATTCAAGCCAGATGCTTCCAGGAAATCCCTGACCAATGGCTGAGCCTGCCAGTGACACAAGGTCTCGCCATTTCCGGGCCGTACGGGACTCTGCTATAAGCAACCTCCATACCGGGCTCCCTGTTGACCTGGCCGAGCCTCCCGGAGCTGAACCACGGTCTGAAGCTCTTCCTACATAATCCTCCTGTCTTCCCTTTCTCTTTCCAAAGTGTCAGATCCACCTGCCTATTCCTGTTCTGTCTCCGCTTTATCTTTCAGTGGTACTACTGCCTCCCCCTCCGAAATCATTTGTACCCCAACTCAGACTTGGTGTCTGCTTCCTGCAGGACCTCAAATGACATAAAGGTGTAAGTCTGTCTTCCCTCCTGGCCTTAAGATCTGACTGTAGACACACACACACTCTTCAACCCTGTGGAGTGAGTATATATGAACTGCTCCGTCTAGAAGCTATACAACTGTCATAAATCAACCGCGGTGTCATTAACACTGAACAGACACACACGGGCCCATGCCAAGTGAAAGGAAGCCATGGGATAAGAGGGAGACAGAATCGGAAGCACGCTCCAGGCTCTGAGCTATCAGTGGGGAGCCTGACATGGGGCTCGAACCCACAAACCATGAGATCAGGACCTGAGTCGAAGTCAGATGCTTAACCGGCTTAGCTACCCAGGTGCCCCTCAATGTCCTTTCTTTTTAAAACACAAAATGTTGGGGTGCCTGGGTAGCTCAGCCAGTTGGGCGGCCGACTACAGCTCAGGTCATGATCTCACAGTCTGTGAGTTTGAGCCCCATGTCTGGCTCTGTGCTGAGAGCTGGGAGCTGGGAGCCTGGAGCCTGGAGCCTGCTTCCGATTCTGTGTCTACCTCTCTCTCTGCCCCTTCCCTGCTTGCTCTCTGTCTCTCTCTCTGTCTTTCTCAAAAATAATAAACAATAAAAAATTAAAAAATAAATAAATAAAACACAAAATGTTTATTTATTTATTTTGAGAGAGAGAGAGAGAGAGAGAGAGCACAAGTGGGGGAGGAGCAGAGAGAGAACCCCAAACAGACTGCATTGTTAGCACAGAGCCTGACGTGGAGCTCAATCTCATGAACTGTGAGGGCATGACCTGAGCAGAAATCAAGCATCGGACGCTTAACCGACTGAGCCACACAGGCACCCCTTTCAATGTCCTTTCTGTTCTTTCCAAAATATGTTTAGTTATTCTTGACCATCTCTTGGGTCCCAATTTTTTCCCCCACACTCCTCTTTTCAGCTTTAAATATATTCGGTGGTCTTGTGAATGTTGAACAACTAGTGCTCTCTCTAAAACATACATTTGAAAGAAAAAAGAGAGAGAGAAAGAAAGAAAGAAAGAAAGAAGAAAGAAAGAAGAAAGAAAGAAGAGGAAAGAAAGAAAGAAAGAAAGAAAGAAAGAAAGAAAGAAAGAAAGAAAAGGGAAGGAAGGAAGGAAGGAAGGTCCATCCTAATCTACCCTGTTTGCCAATTTCCATGGTGTCAATACTCCCCCTGTGGCTGATTTAAAGCTACCAGTGGGGTACTGCTGAACACCGAGCTGGAAAGGGATACTTACCATCAGCCCAAATAAGCTGCTCTGAGCTGGCTTAAGCCCATCACTGATTTTAAACTTGCTTTGTGTTTATATTCTGGCATCTGACGTCTGGGGGTCTGTTTTTATTGTCTATTATCGCTACTCATTTCCACTCAGTGCTGTGCCTCTTTCCCTCTGGGTGTGGGTTTCTGTTTGTTTTGTTTTGTTTTATCTGTGAGCTACTCATTTCTTTACAACTTCATTGTAGGTGATCTTTGTCCTGGTGTAAAATTAATATCCTTGGGGCGCCTGAGTGGCTCAGTCGGTTAAGCGTCCGACTTTGGCTCAGGTCATGATCTCACAGTTTGTGGGTTCGAGTCCCACGTCAGGCTTTGTGCTGACAGCTCAGAGCCTGGAGCCTGCTTCTGATCCCCTGTCTCCCTCCCTCTCTGCCTCTCCCCTGCTTGCTCTCTGTCTCTCTCTGTCTCTCTCTCTCTCTCTCTCTCTCTCTCTCTTTCTCAAAAATAAATATTAAAAAAATTGAACAACAAATTTAGATCCATTAGTAAGTTCTTTGGGGTCCAGTTCTATGAAGGGACCTCCCGTTAAATCCCCACCAGGGGTGTGTGCCCCACACTGTGGCCTGTCCTTAGGCTTCTGTAGTCTTGGAAAAGGAAGCTGAGATTTTCCAGAGTTTGGAAGAAATCCTCAGGAAAAAGACTGACTTTGGTCACCATCCACCATCTCTGACTTCATATCTGCTGGGACTGTGTGGATTCACTACCTTTGTGTCAACCAGCAATGTGTTTAAAAGATGAATTCAGGGGCGACTGGGTGGCGCAGTCGGTTAAGCGTCCGACTTCAGCCAGGTCACGATCTCGCGGTCCGTGAGTTCGAGCCCCGCGTCAGGCTCTGGGCTGATGGCTCAGAGCCTGGAGCCTGTTTCCGATTCTGTGTCTCCCTCTCTCTCTGCCCCTCCCCCGTTCATGCTCTGTCTCTCTCTATCCCAAAAATAAATAAAAAACGTTGAAAAAAAAATTTAAAAAAAAAAGATGAATTCAAGTATTTTATCCAGTATTTTAGTTGTTTCGATGGGCACAGCATCAGGGTATCTAATCCCTCATAGTGCTAGAATTAGATGTCTCTTTATGACTCCTTTTTTTTTGTTAAGTTTTACTTATTTCAGTAATCTCCACACACAACATGGGGCTCGAACTCACGACCCCGAGATCAAGAGTCGTATGCTCTGCCGAATGAGCCAGCCGGGCACGCCTATTACTTCTACCGTAGAAATGACTTCAAGGTGCGTAAAGTTTAGTGGCGTTTGTTTTCTTACTCCTCTCCCTCCTTGGACAAAGTTTGTTGTTCCTCAGGCTAGAAACACTTGGCATAACTTCTAACAGTGGATTTAGCCACTCACGTGACAAGTTGCATTAAATGAAAGCTGACGTACAGGTAAAACCAAACCAAAACCAAACCCTGCTCAAAACCAAACCCACTGCTTCAGAGCTCAGAATCTGCTCCTCCCTCTTGGTTCCCTGCAGCAGTGAAGGACGGTCCCTCTAGCTGGGCACCCAGATCATGACCTGGAGTCCGTTTTCGTCCTTCCTTCTATCTCCCCCCTCCCTGCGATCTGTTCCCAGATCGTTTGATTACTCGGCCAGTGTATTTCTGGAGTTTCTCATCTACATGCATCCTTTATCTCTACCCATGGTGAAATTTTAATCCTGAATTTATGGATGTATGCATTTATTTATTTACTTCTAAAAGTTTGTTTATTTTGGGAGGGGGGTGGGCAGGGGAGAGGCAGAGAGAGAGGGAATCCCAAGCAGGCTCTGTACTGCCAGCACAGAGCCCGACGCGGGGCTCGAACTCACGAACCGTGAGATCAGGACCTGAGCCGAAGTCGGACGCTCAACCGACTGAGCCACCCAGCGCCCCGATCCTTCGTTTAAATCCTTCCCATCGCCTCTCACCTACCTTATTCTGGGTCTTCATCTCCTAGCACCTGATTTGGCAGTTCATCTTCCAGAAATCCCATGAGGTAGGTCCTATTATCATTCCCATTATACAGATGACGAAGCTGAGGCTTGTAAAGGTGAAGCGAGGGCCCCCGGGCTGCTCAGTGGTAGAGCCTCGTCCACACAGTGGTCCAACCCAGGGCTTATGTGCTAGTTCCTAACCTCTACTTTTTTCATTTTCCTGCCTTCAGCCCCACCTCATCCAATTTGCTCTCCCCTTGGAGCAGCTGGAGGGATCTTTGTAAACTGCAGCTCTGACCATGTACAGCCTCAGCCCCAAGCCTTCCAGGGGTTGCCAGCTGCCAGGGAATCGAGCCTTAGCTCGTTAGTAAGGCTCATGTTCACAGCCTCTACATTTTCGTCTCAGCCACACCACAGCCCCCTCACAACATCCGAAGGGACACCGTGCACTTCCATCCTTCTGTGGCTTCAACTCACATTGTTGTCTAACTGCCTACCTGCTCTCCTCTCCTTCACTTGGTGAACTCCTACGCATCCCTCAATACCCTGCCCAAATGTTACTTTGTGGAAGACTCTCCTCATCTCCCCCAGGCAGAACTAGCCATTGTATACTTCGCCTTATAAGACCTTGGCGGGACATTCTTGATCTCTGAGGATCCTTGGTACCAGAAAATTCGTGTGAGAGCAAATCCAGATAGAACGGGACTACAGTTTCAGAATAAATATTGAGTAACAAAAAAAAAAAGGATTTCACTGACGCTTTCTTTACCACCTTAAAAAAATGAAACTAAGTGAAACTAAAATGTATGGGTATCATTCCAGCTCTAGCTAACAAAATTACAACTGAAATTCTGTACTAATTCTTAGATCAAATTATGAAGCCAGCGCTAATATGCTTTTTTTTTTTTTTCGGTCGAATTTCCTGACAAAAGTGTGCTCGAAGTCATGATATGACACCCATTTCTACAAGTGATGCACCACGATCACACAGTCATTTTTTGAAAAGATAATGATAATAGGCGGTCCGTTTCCCATCTGGCTTTTCTTAGCCTTTTTAAACTGAAGTTATTTTCTTGCAAGCGCCTGTCCTATCTCCTCATCAATATCCTACTGTTTCCTTGTTCCTTGGTCCAAGAATGGGATGGCCCGATGCTCACTTGTCAACGGCTTCCGGGTGCTTTGAGTGGTTCTCCAACATCAACTTCGGGAAATTCTGTAACTTTGCAAGGATGGCAAGATTATGTTGCAAGAGTGGCAAATCCTCAGACAGCCTGACCAGCACCCAAGAAAGAGGGTGTTGATGTCATGGACAGAGCCAGACAATGAGTACAGCAGGGAGGGTTCGGTTAGGAGTCTAGCTAATTCTGTAGGCTAGTGCCAATTTCCTGGCTCTGTTACACTATAGTTACATGAGCTGTTGCCCTTTGGGGAGGCTGGGCAAGGAACACAGCGCACCGCGGGATACTGTTTTTGCAACATCTATGAGTCTATAACGGTTTCAAAATAAAGAGTCAAATCTATTCTAAAAACAACTCACAGGGGTGCCTGAATGGCTCAGTCGGTTAGGCATGCGACTTCAGCTCAGGTCATGATCTCGTCGTCTGTGAGTTCGAGCCCTGCGTCGGGCCCTGTGCTGACAGCTCAGAGCCTGGAGCCTGCTTTGGATTCTGTGTCTCCCTCTCTCTCTGCCCCTCTCCTGCTCATGCTCTGTCTCTCTCTGCCTCAAAAATAAATACAACATTAAATTTTTTTTTTTTAAAAAACAATTCACAGCCAAGAGGAGCCTAAAGGAACGCGGACACTAAATGCATTAGAACTCCTCGGCTCAGAAGTTAAACTTATAAGTGACCAAGGGCGCCTGGGTGACTCCGTGGGTTGAGTGTTTGGCTCAGGTCGTGATCCCAGGGTCATGGGCCCCATCGGGCTCTGCGCTGAGTGTGGACCCTGCTTAAAATTCCCTCTCTCTCTCTCCTGCTGCCCGCCTCCCGAACTTGTACACACTCTCTTTCTCTCTCTCTCTCAAAAAAAAATTTTTTTAATGTTTAAATTTACAAGTGACCCAATACTTCATTAACATTTCCTTGTAAGGGTCTTTTTTGCTTTTCCTGGGCAATCTCATGGAACCTTCAGTTTTCACAAAATCCTTCCATGGAATTCTGTGGCTATTTCCGTAACGACCCACCTTCTCCCGTTGGACTGTGAGCTCCTGAAAGCCCAGGGGTGTATTTGACCCATCTTTCTGTTTCCAGGGCCCGTCCTCGGGCTTGGCACAGATGAAGCCTCTGGTAAAAACGTAATGAGGGAGTGCACGAAGGAAAACAGGGACGCAGTTTGGTCCCCGCTCAGCTCAGCCCTGCGAAGGGTGGTGCCGGAGATGTTTCCTCTCGAAGCGTTTGAGTCTCAGACGTGATGACACTTGCCGCAGGGGATGGGAGGGCTGCCGGAAGGGTCCACTCGGCTTTCTCCACGGAGGACGCCTCGGTGAGGAGGGCTTGGGGAATTTCAGGGGTGGTATGTTTGGGAAAGCCCAGTTCTGGGCGAGGCCACCCCACTGCCCCCTGGAAGGTGCCCCTTCCCCTGGCTGCTCACCTGGGGCTCAGTAAGGGGCACTAGGAGCTGGTCTTGTGTTCCTGAGCACGACTCCATCTGCCTGGTGGGTATATCAACTCCCCCACTGTCCTGGCCTCCTTTCTTCTCCCCGAAACTGATAAAAAAAAAAAAAAAATAAGTCCCGCTCCCCATGCTTCCTCCCCCTAGGGGCAATCTAGGGAGATCTTCTAACGTCATTACTGTACCCACCGGACCACAACTTGTTTTTCATATTTATGGTTAATGTTTTTTCGACATTTTTCCATACCCGTGCGTGCAAATCTCCTCTGTTCGTCTTCTATTTAAAAAAAAAAAAAAGTTTTATTGGGGCGCCTGGGTGGCTCAGTCGGTTAAGCGTCCGACTTCGGCTCAGGTCACGATCTCGCGGTCCGTGAGTTCGAGCCCCGCGTCAGGCTCTGGGCTGACAGCCTGGAGCCTGTTTGGGATTCTGTGTCTCCCTCTCTCTGACCCTCCCCCGTTCATGCTCTGTCTCTCCCTGTCTCAAAAATAAATAAACATTAAAAAAAAATTTTTTTTAAAGTTTATTTATTTTGAGAGAGAGGGGGCTGTCTGGGTGGCTCAGTCAGGCGGGCCTCCGATGTCAGCTCAGGTCATGATCTCGCGGTCCGTGGGTTCGAGCCCCACGTCGGGCTCTGTGCTGACGGCTCGGAGCCGGGAGGCTGCTTCGGATTCTGCGTCTCCCTCTCTGTGTCTGGCCCTCTCCCACTCCCGCTTTGTCTTTCTCTCTCTCAAAAAATAAACATTAAAAAACAAAATTTGATATTTTGAGAGAGCGAGTGAGTGCAAGTGGGGGCGGGGTCAGAGAGAAAGAGAGAGAGAGAACGGGAGAGAGAAAGAATCCCAAGCAGGCTCCGCACTGTCAGCGCAGAGCCTGACACGGGGCTCGAACTCACCAACAGTGAGATCACGACCTGAGCCGGAATCAGGAGCCAGACGCTTAGCTGACTGAGCCCCCCGGGGACCCCGCTCTCCCCGTTCTTCTCAATAGCTCTGTAACATGGCACAGAATGGCTATAGCACTGTTCACGTAAACAGTTCCTCTTCGCTTCGGGCCTTGACGTTGACTTGGTTTTGACATAACACAGCAATGGCCGCACAACTTAAACCGCCCAGACGGTGCCGGCTGGTGCCAGACGCCCTCCCTAAAGGATGCGCCAGTTCAGCGAATGGCCACGAAGCCGAGTCTTTCGGAGCGAAACGAAATCCCGCTCCCCGTGGTGATGATGGCCACCACGGCAGGAGAAGAATGACCCTCCCTTGACCAGGAGCTTCCTTAACCCCTTTTTGTGCCGCTTTCAGCCCCCTAACAACCTTGTGGGGACCGCGGACCCGGGGACTGGCTTTGGTCAAAGGGCACAGATTCGTGCTGGATGCTGCGTGGGGGCAGGGCCGGAGCTGGTGACCGCCAGGAGGGGAAGGCGGTCTCCTGAGGAGCTCGGCTGCCTTCCCCCGTAGCCCCTGTGCTGCTTCTCAGCATCCTTTATCTGTAAATTCCTTCCAACTTTATGACTACAGTTGACATCCAGCATTGTGTAGACTTAAGATGTGAAAGCTTGTATATTACAATACCGTCACTCCAACCAGCCTTAAGGATTGATTTGCTTCCGGAAGCCTGGGTGGCTCAGTCGGTTCAGCGTCCGACTTCCACATAGGTCATGATCTCGCGGTTCATGAGTTTGAGCCCCGCGTCGGGCTCTGTGCTGATGGCTCAGAGCCTGGACCCTGCTTCCGATTCTGTGTCTCCCCCTCTCTCTGCCCCTCCCCCACTTATGCTCTGTCTGTCTCTATCAAAAATAAATAAATGTAAAAATAATTAAAAACAAAAAACAAAAAAAAAAAAGGATTGATTTGCTTCTAGCTTATGCTCTCCTTGCTGGCTGACCCAACTCCTTTGGTTTGTAGCAGAATTAATCTCTTTCCTTGAGATTTGCAGGCCCCTGGCCTGGAGGAGGGAAGGACCAGACTTTCCCAGAAGATAAGGCCTGTCTTTGAAAACAGCTGCCGCTGATTCGAGTGTGCTCAGGGTCCTGTCGACATATGGCTCACTCCCTGGGCACCAGCTCCTCCTGCGTGCAGCCCCTCTCCCCTCCCGCCTGTCCAGGGCCTTCCCCTTACAACCCCTCTGGCTTCTCCTGGACCGGGAAGGCGGCCTTTGATGCGATCCTGCACCTTCCCAGCAGGACTTCCCAGGTTGCCGGCTTCCTGCCTAAAGCAGCCGTTCTGTCCAGTAACAATATGGCTGCCATTGCACCTCCATCACATCACACCACCACCATTTCTTTTGGTGACGAGAACATTTAAGATGTATCGTCTTAGCCACACTCAGGTAAACAGCACAGTGTTGCTCTGACGGTCCATTACATCCCCAGAACCTCTTCGTCTTCTAACTGGAAGCCTGTGCCCTTTGACCAACGTCTCCCCGTCCCCCCCACGCCCCTGCCCCTGGTAACCCTCTCTCTCTTTCTACGAGCCCAGCTCTTTTAGCTTCCACCTGGAAGTGAGATCTTTCTCTGTCTGACTTACCTCACTCGGGACCATCCATGTTGTTGCAAACGGCAGAAAACGGATTTCACTCTTTTTTTGCGGCTCGATAACACTCCGTTGTACATCTTCGGCACATCTTGGTCCCCTCGTCTTTTGGCAGACGCTTGCCGAAGCCAATGATGTTTCAACGAACGTGGCTGGGCGGGTGTCTCTTAGATACTCTGTTTCCATCTCCTTTGGACGTCCACCCGGAAGTGAGGTTGCTACATCCTATGTCGGTTTGATTTTTCATTTTTGGAGGAACCAACTTCTGTACTGTTTCCACAACGGCCGCCCCAATTTGCCTTCCCACCAACGGTGTGCCTGATCCTAGATTTCCCCACATCCCGCCTCTCTAGCTTCTCTCTTCTCACTCCCTGGCCAGTCGGTCCCAAGGCTTTAAAGACCCCCCCATCCGCTCTTGACTCCAATATAGACGTCACCATCCCAGGCCTCCACCATGAACTCTGCGCGTGCAACAGTCTATGCACCTTCTCCATGTGGATGCCCCCGAGACCAGCGCTGACGTCATGCACTCGCCCGTGAGCAGGTGCTTGACATCCTGAGTCTTCGGGGAAATGCGGACCCACATCACGTCTCACCCACTCGTTGTGAGGACAATAGAAACGGTGAGTGACAGTGAGTGTTGGCAAGGATGTGAAGAAACCGTATCCCTCCTCCAGTGCTGGTGGGAACGCAAAATGGCACAGCAGCTTTGGAAAAAAGTCTGGCAACCCCTCCGAAGGCTACACAGGCAGGGGCGCCTGGCTGGCTGGGTCGGAAGAGCGGGTGACTCTTGGTCTCGGGGTCACAAGTTCGAGCCCCACGTTGGGGAGAGCGATTACTGGGACCAAATACATAAATAAACTTTAAAAAGTTACACGATTGTCATGTGACTGAGCCATTCCGCCCTCAAGTGTGTTCCCAAGAGAAGGGAGACAGGTCCACACAAACATTTGTGCACAAGTACACATTAGCATCGTTCAGAATAACTGAAAGGTAGCTATGACCCAAGAGCCCGTCCGTGGGCAACGAGGGGATGAACAGAATGTGCCACAGCCACGCAGTGGGGCGTCCGTCACCCGCGAAAAGGCACAACGTACTGGCTCACGCTGCCACATGGTGAACCTCAAAAACATAATGCTGGGGGCAAGGCGTTAGTCACAAAGGGTCCCATACTGGATGGTTCCATTTATATGAAATGTGCAGAATATGCAAGTCCATGGAGATGGAAAGTGAGTCAGTCGTTCCTAGAGACCGGGAAGACAAGAGGTGGGACTGTGGATGCGATGAAAACGTTCTCACGTTACATAGCGAGGATGGCCACATCGCTTCATGAATGTACCAGAAACCCCTGAAGGGGGACACTTCGGAAGGGTGAATCTTATGGCTATGTGGATTTATCTCAGTTTTTTAAAACGTGAAAACCCCTTTTGGGGCGCCTGGGTGGTTCCGGAGGTTGAGCGTCCGACTTCGGCTCGGGTCATGATCTCGCGGTCCATGAGTTCGAGCCCCGCGTCGGGCTCTGTGCTGACGGCTCGGAGCCTGGAGCCTGTTTTGGATTCTGTGTCTCCCTCTCTCTCTGACTCTCCCCCGCGCCTGCTCTGTCTCTGTCTCTCAAACCCCTTTCAGAAAAAAACCTTTTTTTGTGTAACAAACGATTTCCTCTTCCAAACTGATGCGGCCACCGTTGCCTTTGTCTGTATTCTTCCCGGTTCCTCAAAGCCTCCGTCCAAGCCATCAATGAAGAATGTGAGCTTTCCCTCGGAAATTCCTCCGGAGTTCGAACCCTTGTTACCAGTTCCACCACCACTGTCTGTGTCTGAGCCCCTAGCCTGTGTCACCTGTCTTCTCCTGTAGCCACCACTGCATATCATCCATCCAGCAGCCAAGGGCCCTTCGGTAAGTGTAGATTGCTCTTCTGCGGGCTCACAGCCCCGGTGGCTCCCGTCTTGCCCAGATGCAAAGCCCAGCTCCTCCCTGTGCCCGTGAGAGCCTGACGCCCCAAACTCCCAGCTACCTTCTGACCTCCTCCCAGCCTCCCGTCGTTCCCTCTGTTCCAGCCCTGCTGACCTCCCTGCCGTTCCTCAAGTATGACCCACCTGACCCACCTCAGGGCCTTTGTGCTTGCTAGTCTCTCTGCCTGGAAAGTTCTTCCTCCCGGTTATCGTTGCGGCTGTCTCTTTCTCTACCTTCCTCCCTCAGCTTTATTTTTCTCCGTAGCGTGTGTGGGAGCTCTACAGGGACAGGGATGTTTCTGTCTTGTCCACTGTTAAGTCCCCAGGACCTGGCACCTCCTAGTTGCTCAGTAAATGCCTGGGGTTTTTTTGAATATTTTTTTTAATGTTCATTTATTTTTGAGAGAAAGAGACAGAGCGTGAGTGGGGGAGGGGCAGAGAGAGAGAGCGAGAGAGAGAGGCACAGAATCCGAAGGAGGCTCCAGGCTCCGAGCCGTCAGCACAGAGCCCTACGCGGGGCTCGAACTCACGAAGATCATGACCTGAGCTGAAGTCGGTCGCTCAACCGACTGAGCCCCCCAGGCGCCCCAGTAAAGGCCTGTTGAATGTGTGAATGACTGATGTTGGGGAATACCCCCCAGAGGATGGGGAGCAGGAAGCCCGGAGCAGGGAGTTTGTTTCCAGGCTTACTGCAGGAGCTCGACCCCGGGAAGTCTGGCCGGTTCAGCTGGAGGAGCATGTGACCCTCGATCTTGGGGTTGTGGGTTTGAGCCCCACACTGAGTGTTAGAAGTTATGAAAAAAAGGAAATGCACTCCAAAAGGCAAACAAACAAGGGTTTGATCCTTCCTGTTTCCTATAACCCTCCTAACAGCCCTCTGAGACGGCGAGTAACTCACCTACTTCCAGACAAGGACCCTGGCGCTTAGACATAGCTTGACCGAGTACCCAGCACAGGGCAAGCCTTCGATTAATGTTAACGCTAGTGCGGGGGCCCCTGGGAGGCTCAGTCGGTTGAACGGCCGACTCTGGCTCGGGTCACGGTCTCGCAGTTTGTGGGTTCGAGCCCCACATCCGGCTCGATGCTGTCCGCTCCGAGCCCGCTTCGGATCCTCTGCTCCCCTCTCCCTCTGCCCCTCTCCCGCTCATGCTCTGTCTCTCAAAAGTAACTAAACATTAAGAAAACACTATGGTAGTCGTTTTTGTTATCACCCCCCCTCAACCAACTCAGCGCACCTCAGCCTTCTTCCTGAGACAGAGCCAATCTGCTTCCCGGCTCACGGAGTTTGCTAATCCCTCCTCCTTGGTTTTACCGCCATCGATCCCCCCATCTAGAATCCCCTCACCCTTCCTCTCTTTTGGGCAGGAGCCCTAACCCGCGGCGCCCCTGGCTTCACTGGTGCTTCCTCCAGGCAGCCTTCTCAGATTGCCCCGCCCACTGCTCACTACTTCCATATTCCCCTCCCCTCCTTTCCTGGTCCGCTGGCAACATTGTAGCTCTGCTCGAATCTTGCCACCTCACCAAGCGTTTTCACGGGTCAAACAGCATTCTTTGGGGAGCCTGGTAAGCCTCTCCCAAGCTGTGTGACCTTGGGCAAGCTGGTTGACTTCTCTGAGCTTCGTTGGTGAAGCGGAAATAAAAAGAAACCCGTGTGTTTTAGGGCTACCGTGGAGCTCACCTGAGACATGGGAAGTGAGACACCTGTGCCCAGCACATAGTGAAGGGCTGGTAAAGATTAGTATTGATTATGATTATGATTATGATTATTACGAGTTATTACTATCCCAGAATGACCCTGCAAGCTAGATAGATGTGCACTTGTGAGCTGGGACTGGAGCCCGGTTTCGTGCCCTTCTGCTCGACTTCACCTTTTAGGGCTTCATTTCTGATAGTTTACTTTAGGCCCACCGTGATCTTTGAATCATTCTCCGATCTCTGCTTTCACCCAGCAGTGATGACAATGCCCTGTGGCTTCCGGGCCTTCGTGACTTTCGAGGGCATCCTCCTCTTGGCTGTCACACCTGAACTGCCCAGCCACCTACGGGGCGGGCAGGGCACATCCTCACTTTGCAGACGGGATAACCGAGGCTCGGAGAGGCAAAAACGCTTGCTCACGAGGTCACGGCAGAAAGGCTAGAAAAGCCGTCTCGAGAAGCAGCCCAGCATTTCGTCCGCCCTCCCATGCCGCCAAAAGGATCCGCCTTCCGCAGCCCCTCAACTCGTGCTTGTCTGAAGCTGTCACGTCCAGAGTGGGTGTACCAGTGTGCGTGGTGCCATCTACAGAGACCCTTGAGGGAGGCGGGAGAAGGGACGGGTGGGGGCAGTCGCAGCCTCCAACGCGCTCAGCCCTGGGAAATTCTCGAGTCCTCGAGCCAGTCTCAGGGGACTCGTTCCTCCGCGCATGATCTCGGGTGGCCGGGAGGGGTGATAGCGGTGGCGGTTCTAAGTACCCAACATACTTTAGGAGAAAGTGTCCCAGAAACCAGTTGTGTTTGTTTATTTTTCATGAAACTTCCTCCCGGGACGGAGAAACCACAGCGGAGAGTTCTCCTTTCCAAGTAAACGCATTAATGCGCTTCTCCAAATCGGAACTGCGTGGGGGACAAAGAGTCACCCCAGTTCCAGCAAACTCTGGCTCATCTCATCTGGGAAGCTGCCTTATTTATTGCTCACGGTTCTTCAATCAACAAACACCCTGGAGCAGAGCCAGGGGCCCTGGCAGGGGGTGGGGGCGGTGAATGTGGTTTGCAGGTAGAATGATTTTTTTTTCAAGTTCATTGTTATTTACTTTGAGAAAGTAACAGAAAGCCAGTGGGGGAGGGGCAGAGAGAGAAGGAGACACAATCCCAAGCGGGCTCCGAGCTGTTGGCACACGGCCCGACGCGGGGCTCGAATTCATGAACCATGAGATCATGACCTGAGCGGAGACCAAGAGTCAGATGCTTAAAGGACTGAGCCACCCGGGTGACCCCCCCCCTTTTTTTTTTTAACACAAAAGGAAATGTTCTCATGAAGAATATTATGAGCTGAGTTAGACGTCCTCCCCAAAGTCCTACACTGAAACCCCGAAAGCCCCAGCACCTCCGAATGTGACTGTATCTTTAAAGAAGTAACAGTTACAATGAGGTCAGCCATCCAAGGTGACTGGGGTCCTTGTAAGAAGTGGAGATTGGAGCACGTGCGCTCAGAGCGGGAAGACCAGCGAGGCACAGGGAGAAGACTGCCATCTGCAAAGCCCCACAGAGAAGCCTCAGGAGAAACCAGCCCCGTGGACGCCTTGATCTTGGACGTCTGGCCCCAGAATTGTGAGAAAATCCATTTCTGATGTTTAAGCCGCGCAGTCTGTGAGATTTTGCCACGGCGGCTTTAGCAAACGGGTACAGACGAAGTGTTCTCCTTGGCGGGCCACAGTCTCCACCGCCCCCTAGTACCTCTCACGTGTGTGCGTCACTCCTGTACACGGCCTCTGTTGTGCTGGTGGTGTTTGAGTGTAGACCTACGGAACGGGCATTCGTGGAAGTAACACAAGTGGCTGCTTTTTCCCCCCTGGATGTTTATTGCGGCGAAATACGCGAAGCCTTACATTTCTCATTGTAACCATGTTTAACTGTGCTGTTCAGGGGTATTAGGTCCATTCGTGATGTTGTGCTGCGATCACCACCATCCATCTCCAGAACTCTCTCATCTTGTGAACTTGTAACTCTGGACCCGTGCAACGCGAAGACCCCATTCTCCCCCCTTGTCCCCAGCTCCTCGAGATTGCCACCACCGTTTTATGTTGTGGCTCTGCGAACGTGGCTGCTCCAAAGATCTCACGTAAGTGGGATCATATAGTGTTTGTCTTTCTCTGACTGGCTTGTTTCACTTAACTTTTTGTCCCTAAGTTTCATCCATACTGCAGCCTGGGTCAGAACTTCCTTTTTGAAGGCTGAATAATATTCCATTGTGTGTGTGCGTCACGCTTCGCTTATTTACTCACTCATCGGTGAACAGGGGTTGCATTTACACCTTAGCTGCTATGAACATGGGGACACAAATATCTCTCTGAGACACTGCTCGCAGCTTTTTTTAGGGGTAGATGCATCCATTTCTGACGTTTACGCCGCACAATCTGTGAGATGTTGCTATGGCGGCTTTAGCAAATGGATACAGACGAAATGTTCTCCTTGGCGGGCCAGCCTCCACCTCCCCCTCGTCCCCCCACTAAAAGTAGCTACTTAGTTTTTCTTCATAGGTACACACTCAAACACCGCCAGCAGAAATGGAGTTGCTGGAGCACGTGATGATTCCACTTCTAATTTCTTCTGGAAATTACCATACTTCTGTGCACGATCGCTGTCCCCTCTGAGAGTCCTGCCACTGAGGCAAAGGGTTCCACCTTCTTATGTCCTCAGTAACAGTTGTTTCTTGTGGCTGTTGTTATAGCAGCCATCCCAACAGGCGTGAGGTGATACCTCCGTGTGGTCTGGATTTGCGTTTCCTTAACGGTTAGGAAGGCTGAGCCCTTTTGCATGGGCTTATGGTTCGTTTGTATATGCTCTTTGGAGAAAGGGCCGTTTATTCTTCGCCCATTTTGGGTCAGGCTGTTGGTTGTTTTGTTGCTGGGTTGGAGGGGTCTTCTATATAATCTGGATATTAATCCCTTATCCGATCTATGATTTACAAGTATGTTCGCCCATTCTATGGGTTGCTTCTGTACCCTGTTGATCGTGTCTTTTACAATCGAGGCATGATTGTGTGTGTGTGTGTGTGTGTGTGTGAGACATCCACTTATCTATTTTTTTTGTTGCCTGTGCCTTTGGTGTCACATCCAAGAAATCATTGTCAAATATAATGTCGTGAAGCGTTTGCCCTCTGTTTTCTTCCAAGAGTTTAATGGTTTTAAGTCTTACATTTAGGTCTCTGGTAACATTTTGAGTTACTTTCTTGTATATGGTGTGAGGTAAGGGTCCAGCTTCATTCTCTGGCATGCAGATATCCAGTTTTCCCAGCACTATGTTGAAAAGACTGTCCTTTCCCCATTGAATGGTCTTGGAAACCCTCATCAACAATCATTTGACCAGGGGGGCCTGGGTGGCTCAGTCAGTTTGAGCATCCGACTTCGGCTCAGGTCATGATCTCACAGTGGTTCGTGAGTTCGAGCCCCACGTCGGGCTGTGTGCTGATAGCTCAGAGCCTGGAGCCTGCTTCTGCTTCTGTGTCTCCCTCTCTCTCTGCCCCTAACCCACTTGCATTCTGTCTCTGTGTCTCTCAAAAATAAAAATAAAACATTAAAAAAAATCATTTGATCATATATGTGAGGGTCTAAGCACCCTATTTTGTTTTTTTAATTTTTTATGGTTTTTTCCCCCAAATCTTTAAATGTTTATTTGTTTTTGAGAGAGAGAGAGAGAGAGAAGAGAACCCGAAGCAGGCTCCAGGCTCCAAGTTGTTAAGCACAGAGCCCGACGTGGGGCTCAAACTCACATGACTGGCAAGATCATGACCTCAACTGAGGTCAGACGCTTACCCAGTTGAGCCACCCAGGTGCCCCAACACCCTATTGTATTCTATTGGTCTATTTGTCTGCCTTTATGCCCAGGATCACATTTTGATTACTAGAGCTTTGTAGCCAGCTTTGAAATGAAGAAGTATGAGTCCTTCAGCTTTTTTTTTTTTTCAAGATTGTTTTGACTATTTGGGGGCCCTTGAGATTCCATATGAATTTTAGCATGGATTTTTCTATTTCTGCCAAAAAACAAACCAATACGCTGGGATTTTGATAAGGGACTGCATTGAATCTGTAGATCACTTTGCATAATATTGACATCGTAATACGATTAAGTCTTCCACTTCATGAAAATGGACTGTCTTTCCATTTATCTGTGTACTTTTTAAAATGTATATTTAGGGGCGCCTGGGTGGCGCAGTCGGTTAAGCGTCCGACTTCAGCCAGGTCACAATCTCACGGTCCACGTCAGGCTCTGGGCTGATGGCTCAGAGCCTGGAGCCTGTTTCCGATTCTGTGTCTCCCTCTCTCTCTGCCCCTCCCCTGTTCATGCTCTGTCTCTCTCTGTCCCAAAAATAAATAAAAACGTTGAAAAAAAATTTTTTTAATGTATATTTATTTTTGAGAGAGAGCGAGAGAGAGCCCACATGCGTGCAAACGGGGGAGGGGCACAGAGAGAGAGACAGAGAGTCTGAAGCGGGCTCTGCACTGACAGTAGCATTCAGGGTATGGAGCTCGAACCCACGAACCTCAAAACCATGACCTGATCAACCCGAAGTCAGACACTCAACTGATTGAGCCACCCAGTCTCCCTATTTATGTACTCTTTAACTTCTTTCAGCAATGTCTTATAGTTTTCATTGTACAAGCCTTTTGTTTCCTTGGTTAATTCCCAAGTATTGTATTCCTGTTGACACTATTATAAATGGAATTATTTTCTTAATTCCTCTTTTGGACTGTTCATTGTTAGTGTATAGAAATGCAACTGATTTTTGTGTGTTGGTTTTGTATTTTGCTACTTTGCTGAATTCATTTATTCTAAGTGTGCGTGGGGTGTGTGTGTGTGTAATCTTTAGGGTTTTCTATGTATAAGTTCATATCATCGACATGAAAGAGATCATTTTACTTCTTGCTTTCCAATTTGGATGCCTTTTATTTTGTTTTTCTTGCCTGATCTGGTTAGAACTTGCAGTATTATGTTGAACAGAAGCGGCACGAGTGGGTAGGTATCCTTGCCTTTTTCTCATCTTAGAGGAAGAGCATTTGGTCTTTCACTTCTGAGTGTAATGTTTGCTATGGGTTTTTCATGTATAGTTTTTATTGTGTTGAGGTAGTTCTCGGCTATTCCTGATTTGTTGGATGTTTTTATCAAGGAATAAAAGGTGGGGGAAGGGTGGGGAATTTTGCCAAATGCTTTTTCTGCATAAAATGAGATGATCACATAACTTTCTCCCCCGTCATTCTATTAGTGGGCCATATTATATTGATCAATTTTTATATGTTGAACCATCCTTGCAATCCAGAAGTAAATCCCACTGGGTCATGGTATATAGTCCTTTTAATATGTTGCTGAATTTGGTTTGCTCGTGTTTTGTTGAGGATTTTTGCATCGCTGTTCAAAAGGGATATTTGTCATTTTCTTGAAGCGCCTTTGGCTTTGGTAATCAGGGTAATGCTGACTTCAAGGAATAAATTTGCCTGACAGGAGCCTGTTCCCTCCTCTTGCCTATTTTAGAGAAGTTTGATAAGGATTGGTGTTAGTTCTTTAAATGTTTGGTGTAATTCACCGGTGAATCGGTCAGGTCTAAGAGCTTTCTTTGTGGAGAAATTTTTTGATTGAATCTCCTTACTTGTTATAGATCTATTCGGATTTTCTGCTTCTTCGGTACTAGTCTTGGTGGGTCTTGTGTTTCTAGGAATTTGTCCGTTTTATCGAGGTTGTCCAATATGTTGGCATACATTTGTTCACGGTACTCTCTTATAATCCTTTTTATTTCTGTAGGATTGATAGTAATGCCCCATTGTCATTTCTGATTTTAGTGATTTCAGTCTTCTTGCTTTCTTAACCCATCCAGCTAATGTTTTGTTAATTTTGTTGATGTTTCCAAAGAACCAAATTGGGTTTCATTGACTTTCTCAGTCACTGTTCTTTTCTCTATTTTGTTATCTCTGCTCTAATTTTTATTATTTTCTTCTTTCTTCTAGCTTTGGATTTAGTTTGCTCTCTTTTTTCTAAGTTCCTTAAGTTATAAAGTTAGGCTGTTGACTTCAGATCTTTCTTGTTTTGTTTTGTTTTTGAGAGAGAGAGGGAGGGAGGGAGGGAGAGAGAGAGAACTTGTGCACAAGGCGGGGCACGGGGGGAAGAAAGAGAGAATCTTAAGCAGGTCTCACACCTAGCATGGAGCCCACTGCAGGCATGGGGCCCGACGTCACGACCACAAGATCATGACCTGAGCCGAAGTCAAGAGTCAGACGCTTCGTTGACTGAGCCACCCAGGTGCCCCTTTCTTGTTTTTTAATGTAAACATTTATAGCTGTGAATTTCCCTCTCCATTCTGCTTTCACTGTATAAGTGTTGGTAGGAATTACTCCCGAGTCTCCACCTCCCACGACTGCAAACGTACCATCTTCAACATGCTCTCTCACTCCACTCGTTGGAGCGAGCTATTTTAAGAACCACCATTCATTTGAGTGTCTGTGTCCTTCGGTTCCAGAACATTTTCTTGTGTTATCTTTTTGGTAATTTCCTCTCTTGGCTTTCTCAGTTCTCTTTCTGGAACCCCTTCTCTTCAGATGTTGGTCATCCAGCATCGACCCTCTCATGAGTTTGCCCTCTCCCTCCTGTTTTCTGCCTCCTTTCTTGCCAATTCTCCGGTCTCTCCTTTCCCTACCCTGCCAGTCAGTCACCATCTATTAGCTTTTATCTTCCAAAAATGTGTTCGTTTCTCTTGTCTATTTTTATCTCCTTTCCATTCTCTTTCTCTGTTCCCCTCACCTCTTTTTTTTTTTTTTTTAGTCTGTTCCTGTATTTGTATGCAGTACATGTAAACGTATATGTATGTAGTATGCAGATAAAGTGATAAAGCCCATTCCCAGAGCCCTCCCCGGAAGGAGAACGGTTAAGGCCCACCTGTCTCATGTACCTGCTCCGATTTTCTGTCCCCAGAATGTCTCTTATTCTATCCAGAAAGCAGAATGGTGGAAATAATAGAAACAGGTAGAGTGAGGGCACTCCGAATCCTGACCCCCACTACTTGTGAATTTGATCTTATTTGGAAATAGGTGCTTTAAAAAAAATTTTTTTAATGTTTATTTATTTTTGAGACAGAGAGACAGAGTGCAAGCGGGGGAGGGGCAGAGAGAGGAGTCACAGAATCTGAAGCAGGCTCCAGGATCTGACCTGTCAGCACAGAGCCTGACAAGGGGCTCAAACCCACGAACCGTGAGACCATGACCTGAGTCAACGTTGGACGCTTAACCGACGGAGCCACCCAGGTGCCTCTGGAAATATGATTTTTGTAGATGTAATGAAGGATCTCCAGGTAGGCTTAGCTTAAAGGGGCAGTGGGCCCAAAACCCAATGACAGGACAGGAAGAGAGAAAGGACAGGAAGGATGTGAAAACACAGTCACAGGGGAGACGGCCACATAGAGATGGAAGCACAGGTGTGATGCCTCCATGAGCCAAGAAATACCCAGGAATGGTGGCAACCACCAGACCCTGGAGGAAGCAGGGAAAGAGTCTCCCCTAGAGCCTTCGGAGGGAGCATGGTCCAGCTGTCACCTTGCTTTTAGACTTCCGACTGCCAGAAGTGTGAGAGAATCAATGTCTATTGTTATTACCCACCCAGCCCTAGAAACTAAAGACAGAGCTGGATTCAAATTCATGTGCCCTTAAACAAGTCACTCCACCACTCAAGGACACCTCGCTTCCCACCCCCACCGCCCAGAATGGAAATGGAGACAAGAATATCTCTCTCCCAGCACCACAGAATTCCCTAGAGGGCTTTTGAAAGCCCAACCCTGAACTTTCTGGATCTGGGAATCTGCCGATGGTGCCGGTCTCAGGACCGTGGCTGTGGAGGACCCCAGAGCTGGGCCAACTAGAAAAAAACAAACGGCAGAAAACTGAAACTAGGAAGAGCTGAGTGAAGGGAGGAGAGCAGAGACACAGGGAAGCCAGCGGGTTGTGTGTTGGGAGGGAGTTAGCAGGGGAATCAGAAGAGTGGCTTTCGTTCGGAGCCGGCTTCGGGCCCAGAGGACACTGGCCCTGTCTGGAACCCTCTTTGGTTCATACAACTGGGGCAAGCGGTCCTCCTGGCGTCTAGGTGGCGGAGGCAGGGGACTCGGTTAAACATCCTTCGGTGCCCAGGACAGCCCCACCACAGAGGATGCCCTGGCCCTGGATGTCAGTAAACACAGCAGCATAGATCAACAGTTCTGTTGACGGGTGGGCCCCAGCATCCGGGTGATTGTTGCGGGCAGCCACGGTGAGACCCACTGGTGGAGACAGTCGAGAGTGGTATTTATCCACAGATCCCACAGGGACCTTGTTAAAATGTGGATTCGAACTCGAGGGCGGGGCGTCTGGGGCAGGAACCGAGGTTCTGTGTTTCCAACAAGCTCACGTGGGATATGGGCTGCCTGGGTGGGGGTGGGGGTGGGGGTGGGGGTGGGGGGTGTCCCTGGCATCTCAGAGATTTTTCTACATCTCTTCTCTGCCCTTTGAGATGGAAATCTACCACCCGGAGATCTCTTTCCTCCAACACTGGGGGAGCCATCTCTCTGAAGCTCAAACAGGGAGAGGAAGTTCTCTCCCAGTCCTGGAGGAAGGTTAAGGGCCCAACTCTGTAGGCACCTCCCACCCAGCTGCACCCCTGCCTCCTGGCACAGGGACAGCGGCCCCGTTGGCTTCCTCTCCAGCCAAGTGTGAAAGTCCAGTCACCCAGACGGGCCTCCTTCCCGCCCCTCTGCGCCTTTCCCTTAGCCAAAGGCTTTCGTTTCAGCCAAGTCCAGTCAAGTTCACGCAGGGCCCTTTTCCTGATTGCAATAGCAGAACTGAATAAATTTGTCCTCTCCACGTTGGTAACCGGCTTCTGGCTATGCTGGTGTCTGACTCAGGTTTCCAGGGATTCAAACGTGTAAGTAAGCCCCGTCTCCTCCACTGCCCCTTCTCTGCCTCTCCCCGCCCCCCCACTGCTGGGGGCTGGGAACCTGCCTGTGGTCCTGGCTGGTCAGCCACCTGTGCGGAGAGCAGCGGGGAGGTGCGGAGGCATCCGGAGGCCAGCACCCTCAGCGCAGCCCGGCCCCGTAAAGGCCCCACTTCTGGAGAACTTGCTCCCAACCACAGGATCCCTGCTCCTACCCGGCTCTGTCTTGACCCCACCGAATCATCTAGCTCTCCCGGTGACTTCTGATGCCAGACCCTTGCAGATGCTCCCTCGTGCCTCTCAGACCACACACCATGGCCTTGAAGGTTTGTGTCTGGCCTGTGCCCAAACCCCAGCCAGGAGAGGCAGCAGCCCAGACAGAGCCCCAGCTCTCGGTTTCAGGCTGAGTACAGGTGCTGGAGGCCGAGCTGAGACCAAGAACCTTAGAAGCGATGTCCTGGGTCTCCAGCCTCAGGAAACCCCCTAAAACTCCCAGCAGGCAATAGCGGAGGCCCCACAGACCTCCCTCCCTCTGGACTTGGGAGTGTGGTTTCCCTCCTGGCAGCTCCCCAGCCTCCCCAGCCTCCCTGCCTCCTCTCTCCGGGGCGTGGAAGCTGGGAGGAGTCCCCGGGAGGGAGGGAGGCGAGGCGGTCAGTTCCTTCTTGGAACTTGCCTGGCTGCTCTTCCCACAGAGAGAGACGGAGAAACCACCTGCAGGCATGCTCAGACCTGGGAAGGATTCCTCTGAGCCTGGAGGGCGGAGCGCCCCCTGTGCTGGGAGGGGGCATGGGGACACACTTATGAGCTGTGGGCCACGACCCCTCTCCAGGATGGAGAATATTTTAAATCCAGAAAGGAAAATGGAACTGTGCTATCGGAAGGCAGGACAATGGCTCCCCTGAGGGAGGGGCCAGAGGGCTGGATGCTCAGCTTGGGAAAATGCATGAAGTTGACCTTTTTTTTTTTTTTAATTAATTTATTAATTTTTTTTTCAACGTTTATTTATTTTTGGGACAGAGAGAGACAGAGCATGAACGGGGGAGGGGCAGAGAGAGAGGGAGACACAGAATCAGAAACTGGCTCCAGGCTCTGAGCCGTCAGCCCAGAGCCTGACGCGGGGCTCGAACTCCCGGACCGCGAGATCGTGACCTGGCTGAAGTCGGACGCTTAACCGACTGCGCCACCCAGGCGCCCCTAATTAATTAATTTTTAATGTTTATTTTTGAGAGAGAGAAAGCGTGAGCAATGAGGGGCAGAGAGAGAGAGGGAGACACAGAATCCAAAACAGGCTCCAGGCTCCGAGGTGTCAGCACAGAGCCCGATGCGGGGCTCGAACCCACAGACTGTGGGATCATGACCTGAGCCGAAGTTGGACGCGAGCCGCCCAGGCGTCCCGACCTTTTTGGTTTTGCACTTTTTTGTATGTATGCTATGTTATGCTTTCACAGATTTCTTTTGCACTTCGGTAAGGCTTTGGAGAACAGTCTGGCAGTTCCTGAGAAGGTCCTGGAAAGAGATCCTGAGATAAGGATTCGGGGAGACGTAATTTCTCTAGGAAGGAATCCCAGAAGGGGAAGGAAGCCAGAACAGGCGAAGACCAACCGGGGGTCAGTCCCACCCCAAGGCCAGGGCACCAGGGGTTTATCCTTCAGCCCAGGCCTGCCCTGGAACATTCGCCCCCTCCCTGTCATCTGCACGGGCTGAGAGCGCACGGGCCAGGAGCCCCAGGAGCTTGCGGTGGGGCACTGGGTGCCCCAAGGGGCACAGGAGGACAGCCGCCTTCGCCCTGCCTCTGAGAGCCCTGAGGAGCCGTGGAACCCTGGGCGAGCCCTGTCCCACAGGCCACAGTGTCCTTATCTGGAAAGTCCACAGAGGGACCAATAAGGGCAGTGTTTTCAGCCTGAGTATCGTGCCCCTGAGGTGGGGGGGGGGGGAGACCCCGGGCCGTGTCTGCAGACATATTCAATTGTCCCCTCAACTGGGTAGGGGCACGTCGCGGGAGGAGGACAGGGGTGCTGGTACACATCCTCCAGGGCACAGGACAGAATTCTGGGACAAAGTTGTCTGGCCCGATGTGACCACAGCATCACAGTTGACCACCCCCAGGCTAGGGGGAAGCTACAAGCCATCTCCAGCTGGAACACGCAAAACCCCAAGTGCATCCACAGCAGGTTGACGCTAACCTCACGCTGGTCGGGAGTGACTGTCCCCTCCCCCTGCTGAGGTGCCGGCTGTCCTTCCGAGGCTCCAGCACCGCTGTAGACCTTTCCCGCCCCTACCCTCGCAACACCGGGGCTCCCCCAGTGGTCAGTGGGGGCTGAAACCAGGACCGTTGCTGGGGCCTGGGGATCGGCCTGGGGGCCCTGACGCCTGAGAACCTGCATTTTGAGGCGGCGTGATTTGGAGGTAAGTGCAGGACTTGAGGTCACACACACCTGGACTCAAGTCCGCTCTGCCAGTGGAGCCTTGGCCAACCTGCTTAACCTCTCTACAAAGCAGCCCTTGTATTTGGAGAGTTTGCCCTTGGACCAGGACACGCATGGAGACCGCTGTTTTGTTGTTGGTGTCGTTGTTGTTGTTGTTGTTTGTGGTCAGCATCTTAATACCGAAGGTCCCTCTCCCTGCGTGGCAGTCCCCAGGATCTCTGATCAGGCCCTTTCTGCCCAGCCCTGGAGCCTGGATGGCTGCCTGTATCTTTAACTTGGGGCACAGAGCAAACATTTTAAGTCAAACCATCCCAAACGTAACCCGCACGGTGGATGGATATCCATTTAGCCATTTATGCACGGCACGGTGTGGGAGAGAAGACGGAGGGATGGCCGCTCTAACAAAGACCGGTAGAGGCGTGTTTCTCTCTCCTGGAAAAGTACACATGTAAGCCATTCGGAGTAAGTCCTGTGGCTTTGTGACTCAGAAACCAGGCTCCCTCTCTTGTTCGGCTTTCTCGGCTTTGCTCATGGCTCCCACCTCGTGATCCAAAGCGGCTGCCGCAGCTCCTGTCGCCACGACCGTATTCCATCAGGGGGAAAGACATAACCCGGAACCACACTAACCACAGGGGAGGCCAACGAAAGCAGTCTTTAGCTGACTGGGGGAGCACGAGCCAGCGAAAAATTCGCTTTCGGTGGAAGAAGGGATCGGGGTCAGCTAGTACTTTTTGCCACATCTAACAGAAGGACAGAATAATTTCACCTGTGTGGCTAGGTGAACACACTAATCGAGTGGGGTGGGGAGAAGCCCCCCACGCCCCCCAAAACCTCGGCAGGCTGACGGGCGAGGGGCTGGAGTGAGGAATGCGCGCCTTTGGCAAAACGGTCAATATTTTCGTGTTGTCGGCCGACACGCGCTGGGTGTGCAGGGCAGGAGGAAGCGGAGAAAGGCCTTGCTGCTCCCAGCTGACACGACCATCAGCGTGTTGCACACCCTCAGTCCCTCCGCCTCTGCTTACGGAACGTCTCTTGCTCTCCGGCCCCGCCACGGAGGGGAAAACAAACCCAGCCTGACCCCAAAAGACTCTCACGATGAGTTGGCACTGTCCACAAGCCACGTGGGAAAGTCCTTCGGTTACAGTCGCGTCTGCCCCAGCATGGGGGATGGGGGAGGGGGAGAGTGGGCGGGTTAGGGGGTCCGCGCATCCTTTATCAGCACCTGCTGCCTGAGCTCACCCCCCCCCCCCGCCCCCGCCTTCCGGCCACATCCCTGCCCCTCTTTTATGACCGAGAGTGTGGAGCCGACACCCCGGGCCTCCCCTGCAGGCAGTGGGGACCCGTCCCTCTGAAAGCGGCCAAGGAGGGAGTGTGGCTGGTCGAGTGGAATACCACCCGGGTGGCTTGGAGACCACGTAGGGGTCCGACTCACCCCGGGTTGCTGCAGTCATCTTGGTTTTAGCAAGCACAAGTCCTGCACCGCAAGTCCACGACCCCTTGGGTCTGGGCAGACTGGGAGGGTTGGTCATGCCGGAGCCCTGACCCTGTCCGGTCCCCTCTCCCCGCCCCCTTCCCCCAAACTGTCTCTCAACAACCTGGCCGTGCATCGGCATCATCTAGAGGGACTTGCAAAAAAATGCCGCTGCCCGAGACCCACCTCGGACAGGTTCATTCAGAGTCTCCGGGGTGGGGCGGGGCGCGGGTCTGGTGAAAAAGTCTCCAGAAGATTCTAATGTGCAGCTGGGGTTCGGAGCTCCTGGGTCTGTGCCGAGTTCATTTGGGGATAGATGTTTTTTCCCTTCCAGATCAGGTGGGAGCTGAGGAGGGGTGAAGGAGGAGCCCTGGCCTGGGGTTCGTCGGTCATTCGTTCATTCACCGCTTGTACAGACAGCGACCATCATGAGTCAGGCCCTGTCCTGGGGCTGGAGATGCGGGCTGGGGAAGAGGGCAGTGAGGACCCATGTTCAATGTCGTGGGGACCAGGCCGTTAGCAAAGAGTGCACCTGGATATGTGCCGAGGAAGATGCTCTGTTGAGCCATGTGTCCAGGAAGCGGGGACCAGGGGCTGCGGCTGCCCAGATGCGGTGTTGTTTCCCTTGGGCTGACGTCACAAACCGCCACAGACCAGGGGGCTTAGACAACACGGATTTATTCTCTCCCAGTCTAGGCACTGGAGGCTAAAGTCAAGGGTCCCTGTGGGGGCTCTAGAGGGGACGCTGTCCCACACCTCTGTCCCAACTTCTGGGGCCTGCCGTGGATCCGTGGCGCTCCTTGGCTCGTAAACACACGACCTCCACCTCCGTGTCCACACGGCCTTCTCCGTGTCGCTCCGTGTCTCCACCTGCTTCTCTTCCCTCTGTGTCCTCTCTTCTTCTAAGGACGCCGGTCCCTGGATTTAGGGCCCACCCACATAATCCAGGATGGTCTCCTTTTTAGACCCTTCATGACATCCACAAAAACCCTTTTCCCAAATAAGGTCACGTTCTCAGGCTCCAGGGGTTAGGACGTGGACACATCTTTTCAGGGACAACAACTCAACCTCCTCCAGGTATGGGCGGGCAGGGAAGGCCCCTGCGGACGTGTTCTGGTGGGAATCATCCTGAAGCCAATGCCAGAGTGAAGATGGCAGCGGGGCGGGGGGGGGGGGCGGGAATCACAGGAAATGCTGCTGGGGACAGGGGAGTGAGGCAAGGGACAGAAGGGACCAGTTTGGGGTACACTATTGAGCAGATGACCCCTGTGGGCAACTGGCGCTCAGTCCCGCCAGGGGGCCTCCAGGAACCCACCCGCCTGCCGGTAAGGATGTGGGGCATCAACACACCAGGTCCTACAAGTCACTGGTGGGGACTTTACCAACCCCCACCCCACCGCTGGGCCTAGCAGCTTCCGGAGGACAGAGGACACCCCCAAGCAGATCATGGAGGCTGCAGAAATGACGTTTGAGCCACGGCCCCGGAGGATGCGACAGGGCCGTGTGACAAGTGTGCCAGAGCACGTGGAGGGAGGGCATGCCAGGCAGAGGAGACGGCAAGGGCAACCCTCCCCTCCCCCCTTCCGGGGCAGGAGCAAGCTCCCTGCATTCCCAGGATGGCAAGGGTGCAGGGTGGCCGCCTGGAGCCCGACGATGGGGGAGTTTCCGGGGCCCACCGCACAGAGTCAAGAGCTGAGATTTGATCCTGGATCCTGCCGAGGGGAAGCCTTTGGAGAGTGTTAAGCGGGAGTCCAGCAGGATCTGGTTACCGTTTGACAACAGTCTTATCCAGGATTTCAGGGAGTGGCAGGCAAGGGCGAAACGGAGAAATTGAGCCGGGAGGGCTGGGCTCTGTGTCATCCAGCTTCTCATCTGAAAAGGGAGGCCCCCTAGCTGGGCCTCGTCCCTTCAGAAGGGCGCATGGTGACGCTGAGGAGATCCCCGAGAAGTCCCGTGGGCACAGCGGGGTGAGGGGGTCCTGACGCAGGCACCTCAGGCGGAAGTGGCCGTGCCTGGACCCATCAAGTTCAAGGGGAGGCCTTTCTCCAGGTCTCTGCTAACGGCTGATTTTTTCCAAAAGTGAATCGAGCTAAAGCTGTAAATTCTGAGTGCCGTGTCCTGGAGGCAGATAGACCAACTGAGTCTGAGAAGTGAAGACGAGTCTTTGAGGCACCTTGGCCGTGTCCAACCAGCCCTGGGGGTCCGGGCTCTGGGAGGCAGGGGCTGTGGCCGACAGCTCTGTGTCCCTGCCTCGGCACTCACAGCTGACCGTGAGGAAAGCTGACTTGAATTCCGAGCCCCCAGGAGCGTGGTGTCTCCAGATGGAATCTGAGTGCGGCCGTGGTTCAGTTAACGCCCCCCATCTGGACATGCCCGGACCCCAGCTGCCTGTGGTCCCGTCTTGTCCACGGCGCTCCTCCCCAGCTATAGCCAAGAACCCCGAGTGCGGCTACAAGTGTCCAGGAACTGTGGATACTCGTTGAGCAAGGGTTTGCTCCGTGCCCGGCATCGTGTGAAGCACTTTACCCGAGGAAGGGTGGTTACAGTTCCCATTGCAGAGTCCCAGAGACAGAAACCCGGGGAGGCAGATGCACCTTGTAGCTTGCCCCCTCGCTCCCTGCTTTGTGCTCCTGGCAGGTGCCCGTGGTGAGGCTGCCCGGGCCTCCGTATACTGCCCGTGGTGCTTAAGTGCCAAGGCGGCTGGGCCGCGGACCGATTTTGTCACCGTGCCACATGGTGCTCCTCCGTTCCTCCCTGCCCCCAGGTTCGGGCTGAGTCAGATTCACCAGACTGGAACCCTCTGTCCTCCCCAGTTAGCCTCATCGCTGATGCCCCTCCTGCACACAGATGATCTGTTTCCCCCGTGGGCTGGGATACCCTGGGTACCCACCAGGAGAGCCAGCTTTCAGAGCTGGGGGTCCTGTCTCTCCCAGGGCCCCTCAGCCCCTCTGGAAATGAGGCTGACAGGTCCGAGGGCCCTGAACACCACCACCCGCTAAGAGTCCTTGAGTGACAGGCACGTCGGGATACATATAGATTGGTGGGGGGGGGTACGACCCACTTCTGTCCCTGGCAGCTTCGGTCCCCGCTAATGTGGCTTGTATGTCGACGAAGGAAGGCACTGAGCGGCCAGTGACACACTTAGGGTCATTCCGAGCCCAGCTAGTGGGTGGCTGACGTGGGGTGACGTACCCGCCTTCAGTGCATTTGATGCGGGGTGGGCAGCAGAGTTCGAGAAGGTCACCTGGAATAGGGTGGGCCTTCAACCCAATATGACTGGTGTCCTTATAAAAGGGAAATTTGGAGGCGCCTGGGTGGCTCAGTCTAAGTGTTGACTTCAAATCATGGTCTCGCGGTTTGTGAGTTCGAGCCCCGCGTCGGGCTCTGTGCTGACGGCTCGGAGCCTGGAGCCCGTTTCGGATTCTGTGTCTCCCTCTCTCTCTGCCCCTCCCCCCACTGGCGCTCTGTCTCTGCCTCTTTCTCAAAAATAAACAGTGCACAAAATTTTTTTTTGGAAAGGGGGGAAATTTGGACACAGACATGCACACAGAGAATGCCAGGTGAAGGTCGGTTATGGTGCCAGAAAAGTATTGGAAGTTGGGAGAGAGGGCCCAGAACAGATCCTTGCCTGGTGCCTTTGGAGAGACAAGCAGGCCTGGCAACGCCTTGATCTTGGACTTCTGGCCTCCAGAACTGTGAGAAAAACATTTTTTTTCTGTCGTCTAAGCTACTCAACTTGGGGTACTTTATCATGGCGTTCCTAGGACGTGAATACACTTTCCACAGGATTTTGCCTAATAACACATGCCTGCACAGCCTTCCTTCTGGAAGCACGCTCCCGTCTTCCTCCCTGGGGATGCTGTCTGCTGCCTCCTGTTCTCACGAGTCCTTGTCACAGGGTGGGGTCCGCTCCTGGGCGATACGACCTTTCAGGAGCGATGGCAAACTTAACAGGTCAGAGAACGTGAATGAACAAACTCGTGGCTGGGTGGGGTGAGCCCCGTCTAAAGGGGGACAGTCCCTGCTCAGCTCCTGCCATGGGGGACACGGGCTCCGTGTTGCCTGAACTCGCAGTTTCTTGAGAGAAACCAGAAACGTGGATTTCCGAAACAAATGGTGACATCCGATCTTTGAATGTTGGCAGTCGACGCCCCTTTCTTTTGTCCTTTTCACCTCCTTGGGTCCAGCTCCAACATGTCTGGAGATCAGATCTGGCCCCGCTTGGCAACCTCCGGTCGGGACTGCACACCCCAGCCTTGGGTGACGGGACGGGCTGCGGGCAGGACGTGGGACACGTGAGGCTCTGCTGCTGGTTGGCTGTGCACACCTGCTTCAGAAACCTTCCTGAGCCTCAGTCTCCGCATGCATAAAATGGGTACCGTCTCGCACACCTTGCTTACCTCCTGGGGTGGCCATGAAGGCGGAGGGACGCGGTTTATTTAGCAAACGGTGCGTGCCGGCAATGTTCTGACCGTGTGGCAAACCAGTCTTCTACTCCACCCCAAGAGCGCTCAGAAGGGGGTGCCGTGAAGACCCTATTTCGTTTGTACAGAGGCTAAGTGACTGCTAAATGTCCCCCGGCTGACAGGCGGGGGCAACGGGCTTTGCGTCCAGGCGAGCGGACGGCCAAGTGTGTGCCCTTAGCCGACGCGTTTGGCTGCCTCTTGGGAGGCACTGAAATTCCACACGGTTTTGTCCTCTTTGCTTTTTTTATAAAGGGGGAGGAGGGGTGGGCACCCCTTGGCTTCTTCTTGGGGAGCTCTCTCTCAGCCAGCAGCTGCTGCCCCTGGAGGAACCGGGCGCGGGTTGTCACGGCGGCACAGGCTTCCTGACCCGTCTGGCCCGGGGCCAGTGTGCCGGGCCAAACAACCCACCGCCTTTTCTCCTCAGCAGAGGATTTCCCGTAAGCAGCAGCTCCCTGCCTGTTGGCTCACAGACCTGCCAAGACCCACAGTCAGGAGACTGCCCGGGCTCCTCCTCCACGGGGCTAGACGACATCTGGGGGCAGGGGAGGGAGGGTTGGCGCTTCCCAGCTGGGACCTGGGCTACGCTGCCCACCCCACCCCAGTGTGTGGCTGGTGCGTGGGTGTAAGAAAAACCTAGATCCGGGGGCGCCTGGGTGGCTCAGTCAGTGGAGCGTCCGGCTTCGGCTCAGGTCACGATCTCACGGTTCCTGAGTTCAAGTCCCGCGTCAGGCTCTGTGCTGACAGCTCGGGGCCTGGAGCCCGCCTCAGATTCTGTGTCTCCCTCTCCCCTTGCCCTTACGCCACTCGTGCTCTGTGTCTGTCTGTCTGTCTCTCTCTCAAAAATAAATAAACATTAAAAAAAATAGTTTAAGCAAGAAAGAAAAGCCTAGATCCGGACCCCACCCTGCAGGTGGGAATCCAGGCAACCATTCACTTTGATCCCAAACACCCTCAACCACACAATGAGTGGAGATCTGCAACCTGGCACAACTCCCAGAATTGTGCCCTGTTTATTAACTTACTTTAAACCAGACACTTGTCAAACGTCCGTAGCGTGCCTGGCCCTGGGCTAGGTGGACAGAAGGAACACCTGCTCTTATGGAGATAATACCCTAATGGTGGAGAGGGGTAGATAAAGGGGGATAAAGATTGTTTAATAAAAAAAACAAGACAACCAGAAATCATGGAAAGTGCCAGAAAGAGGACAAGACATGTCGAGGTCCCAGACCCTGGAGAAGGAACTGAGCAATTCGGTGAGGCACGAACCGGGAGTTAGGGAAGGCCTCTCTGAGACAGGCCTCATATTTTCAGTCCCAAAAAGACCTGGCAGGGAAAGCAGCAGGTGCAAAGGTCCTGAGGTAGGAAAAGAATTTGCAGTTTCTGAAAACCCTAGAGTCTGGCCAGTGTTACCAGAGCATGAAGAGTGACGGAAGGTGAGGTGGGAAAGGTCTGCAGGTCCCCTCCAAACGGGACCTGGGGGGGTATGATGGTGGAGACCATCTTCTCTAGAAGGGGGCAACTCACTGGACCTCCAGCTGCTAGGGAGATCCCAGCATGATGGTCCCCCCCGCCCAGCACGGGACCTGGGGGAGGCACCTGCCACTTTCCTGCCACTACCGGAGGAGACCAGAGATGCATGATGGGTAACAGCCACTGCCCCCTCACCCAGCTTCTTTAAAAACATCTTTTTTAACATTTATTTATTTTGAGAGAAAGAGAGACGCAGGGTGTGAGTCGGGGAGGGGCAGAGAGAGGCAGACACAGGCTCCAGGCTCTGAGCTGTCAGCACAGAGCCCGACGCGGGGCTCCAGGCTCTGAGCTGTCAGCACAGAGCCCGACGCGGGGCTCGAACTCCCAGACTGCCAGATCGTGACCTGAGCCGAAGTCAGACGCTTAACCGACTGCGCCCCTAGGCGCCCCTCCCAGCGTCTTGACAAGGCCCAGCCTTGCTGGGGACCCACCATCTCTGTCCCTGGTCCCAGCCCTTGAGCAACAAGAGGCTCCCTCTGTCCCCTGATTCCTCCCTGGCCTGGAGGGATGGCATGCTGCCTGGGAGGCCAGTGAGTCACAGCAGAGCTTCGTGTCCCTTTTGTCCCCTGGCCTGGAATTTCCCCTCTTGGGGGAGTGCCCCACCGGCCTCAGCAAAGGCCTCGCCCACCAGGCCAGGGCAGATGGGAGCAGGAAGTGAGCTTCTGGAACAGAAGGAAACTTCATAGGACTTCAGAGAAGGAGGCCTCAGCATGGAGGGACTTCGCGGAGGGGACAAGAAGTGGCAGCTGCAGGAGGGAGCGTCGGCACACGGGCCCTCCATGCCAGGCACTAGGCAGAGGCCAACCCCTTGCTCCCATGGGCGGCACCCCCTGAGACCCCGCAGCCCTAGGATCTGCCAGCCTGGCCCCTGGTAGGGCTGAGGGTCTCCCAGGGGAAACTAAGGCAACTCAGTGACATGGACCTTGAGGGCAACAACAAATCACTTTTTAGTGTAAGTATGTCCCACGCAGTATTTGGGACATGCTTATTCTAAAAACTATCAGTTGCTTCTCTCACATTCAGATCTACCTGGTGTCCAAGGTCCCTCCCTGGTGTCTGGGCAGCTGTCCCTGTGCCTCTCGCCCTCCTGCCTCCCCCCAGATACTCCGCCCACTTCACAGGGCTCCTCCCACCCCACCCCACCTGGCCTCTGTCCTTCATGCTGGCGGCAGGGGCAGTGTGCCCAGGAAGGCAGAGCACAGGGCAGCTGGAGGAAGGTGGGTCCTTCCTGTGGGCTGCTCTGGGTCGGGGGGGACCCTGTCCACCTTGTCGGGGGCAGGCGGTGCCCGGGGTGAGCCCTGGATCTCTCCCCAGACAGAGCTCAGCTGTGCCCAGGCCTCTGTGAGATGGAGAGATCATCGCTTCCCTGGACCCTCCCGGGGCCCTTCACCCACTCGCTCACTCTCTCGCTCAGCTGCTCTAGGCCATGCACGGGTCTAGGCACATGGGCGCAGCACCTAGAGGGACACATGGGTGCCTGCCTCACCAGGCCAACATTCTAGTTGTGGACAGACAAAAACAAGCAATTAAAGACAAGTCACAGAGCTTCTGGCTAAGTGCTCTCAACGCCCCAGACAAAGCCGCCTTATCCGATGTGGGGGCTGCAAGTCACCAGGGAGCCCCTGAGAAGGGCGAGGCCAAATGCAGAGACCTCCAGGAAAAAGAACAAGCAAAATATCTGTTTCATAATTTAATAGATTACATGTTAAGAGGATCACGTTTCGGGGACGCCTGGGTGGCTCTGTCAGCTAAGCATCCAACTCTTGATTTCGGCTCAGGTCATGATCTCTCAGTTCGTGAGATGGAGCCCCATGTCGGGCTCTGCAATGACAGTGCGGAGCCTGCTTGGGATTCTCTCTCTCTCTCTCTCTCTCTCTGCTCCTCCCCAGCTCGAGTGCACACATTCTCTCTCTCTCAAAATAAATAAGTAAACTTAGAAAAAAGATGATCATGTTTTGGCTATAACAGGTTCAAGAAAGGGAAAATTAAAACCAATTTCCCCTGTTTCTTTTTACTTTAAAAATTTTTTAATATTTATTTATTTAGGGGAGAGCACAAGCAGGGGAGGGGCAGAGAGAGAGGGAGACGCAGAATCCAGAGCAGGCTCCAGGCGCTGAGCCGACAGCAGTGAGCCCGATGTGGGGCTCGAACTCACAAACTGCGGGATCATGACCTGAGCTGAAGTCGGATGCTCAACCGACTGAGCCACCCAGGCGCCCTGCATACAGCCTATCTTTGTACATTGATACACGCCGTACTACCCCCTTCCTTATGATATTGAAGGGAGCCCCAGTGTCTTACCATTTCACCTTAATATGTGGGCATGTAGCTCTAAACATATCTTGATAAACAAAGCTGCGGACAATTCCACTCATAGGTGAGTGCCCGGGAGAACCGGAGGTCCATTCAGCCACAGCCATGGGCGGGAATGTTCCTAGCATGATTCCTCGTCACCAAAAGGTAGCCAGATGTCCACTGATGGATGAAGCCATAAACAAAACGCCCTCTATCCGTACAAGGAGTCGTACAGCCAAAAAGGAGCGAACCCCTGACACCTGCTACGAGGTGGATGAACCCCGTGAACATGATGCTGAGGGAAAGAAGCCAGAAGCAAAAAGCCACATGGTGTAGGATTGCATCTCTACGAGGGATCCAGAAGAGATGAGTCGACAGAGAGACAGAAAGCAGATGATTGGTTGGCAGGGGCCGGGCGGTGACTAGTATTTAGTATCGAATTTCCTCTCGGGGTCACGAGAATGTTCTGGAACGAGATGGTGGTGATAGTTACACCACGTTGTGAGTCTACTAAAACCCGCCACACGTTACACTTTAAAAGCGTGACATTTTATGGTATGCGAATTCTATCTCAGCTTTTAAAAACCACCACGTGGTCATTATGCCTTAAAAGAAAAAAATAAATCGTCATCCTTACTGTTAGGGATCTTGCCTAGCACCCCTTCTAGGGCTCATTCCCTGACTGGCCCGTAAGTATCTTTATTTCCCATCGTTGTTTGAATCACATCCTAACAAGGTTCACACGTTGTGTGTGATTAACACATGGATAAAGGTCTTTAAACCAGAAGGTTCTTCTCCCCAGCTCTTTTCTTGCAATGTGTTCGTGGAAGGACCCACGCCCTCTGCCTTTGCATCTTCCCACGGTCTGGGTTCTGTCGTATCCCTGGGGTGGAAGATCCCACATTCCCAGTCTGGCTGGCAGCCCGAGCGGGGCACCCCAGTCCACCCCCAGGGGTGGCTGGCCAGTTGGTAGACGACAGGGAGCCAGGTGAACAGGAAGGGCTAGGCCGTTTCTGTAAAGCATTTGCTGAGTGAATGGGGGTGGTGGTTGGACACCAGGAGGTCCCCAACAAACCAGACCCCTGCAGGCCTTCTTTCCATGGAGCGTGGATTTCGCGCAGCCCTCCCACTGCGGCTGGGGCCATGCTTGGCCCTGCGTGGAGGGCAGGGCAGGACAGTGGGGCCTCTGTCCTCAGCCAGGTGGCTTACACCTGTCCTCTCCCATCAGGTGGCCGCCAAACTCCCATCCTGGCCCACAAAGCCATGCGGGACAGGACGGGCTACCCTCCGCCGGCTGGCCAGTTTGCACCCAATGCTAGGACACGGCCGGGTCCTTCCCTGCTTAGGGCCTTTGCACCTGCTCTTTCCTTGGCATCAGCACTTGTTCGCCACACATGCTGATGCTCGTGAGCTGAAAATGTGAAGTTCTGTGTCTCCCTCTCGGTGTCTCTCTGCCCCTCCCCACTCGAGCTCGTGCTCTCTCTCTCTCTCTCTCTCTCTCTCAAAAATAAGTACACATTAAAAATGTTGTTAAAAAGTGGTTTGTTGTTGCCCTCAAGTTCCATTTCACTGAGCTCCCTTATTATTACTATTTTTAAGTAGGCTTCACACAGTGTGGATCCCGATACGGAGCTCGAAGCCGAAACCCTGAGATCAGGACCTGGGCTGAGATCAAGAGTCGGACGCCCAGCCAGCTGACCCACACGGGCATCCCACGGGCTCCCTTTTTTTTTACTTGGGAGATCCTCAGCCCTACTGAGGAGGAATGACAGGGCCACTGTCAGGGTGGGTCTTAACGAGTACCACCCACGGCAATGCAGGCCTAGGGATGACAGGCCTTGGAGGCTGCAGTTTTCGCCCTGCCAGATGTGGGGGACAGGCTTTTCCAGCCCCAGGTGTGACCCCCACCAAGCCTCTGTGCCAGCTGTCTCCCGCGGGGTAAGGATCAGAACATTCCAGCCAGGCCGACCCCCCTTCCCCCCCCCACCGCACCCACCTCCCTGGTTGGGCTCTAGGCTCCGGAGTTAAGTCATGTCAGTTCACACCCAAGCTGCTGCTTTCTGAGCTAGGGCTCCTGGGGGCCCATCCGGGGGAGAGGATGGTGCTCAGTCCTCTGTCCCCGGGGCCATTTGCCCCGGGACCCACAGTAGGTGTTTGGGAAAGGGCCACCAAGCTGGGTGTGCAGTTCCTGTACTCCCATTAAGACAGACGTGTCTCAGTGGAAGGAGTGATTCTGATACGGGGCTCACTTCCTATGTGCTGCCCCAGGCCCTGCTGCTGATGACCACGAGTGGCCGTCACCAGAGCCGCTGTTTCCTGAGCCCCAGCTCTGAGGAGGGCATTCTCCATGTGCTTTCTCCAGGTCTTGCATCATCCTTGATGACGGGGCCGAGGGAAGGTGTGGCCCCATTCTACAGGTGTGGAGACTGAGGCCAGAGAGGTGAAGTCCCCTGCCCGAGACCATCCAGACAGGAAATGGTGGAGCCGTGTTCCCAGTCTGGCCTGCCCAGCTCCAGGTGTTGACCTCCAAGGACCATTCAGAGGCCAGTGGGCGCCTGAGCCTGGAGGCTCTTTCCTTGAGGTTGGTCTGGCCCCAGGGCCAGGGATCAGAGACGAGGCCGCTCTTTGAAACTGCACTCCACGCCCTCCTGAGCCTGGACGGGCAGAAGGTGACAATTGTCAGGATCCCAGTGGCCATATTCAGCGGTAACAGTGCGATGGGAGAAGGTCAGTGTTTCCCCAAAGTCTCTGCTCTCAGAGATTCTGAGAGCCCATACTAAAGGCAGATGCCCAGGCCCTGGCCCTGGAGATTCAGAAGGCCTGGAGTGGGGCCCCGGAATCTGCCTTTGAACCAGGAGACCCAGGTAAATCCATTGCAGCTGATTTCAAAGTCAATGATGACTTAATTCCCTGCAGAACCCAGGTGTTCCCCACCTACCCCTCAAATTCTACTGGCTGACCCTGCCGAGGGCCAGCTGGGAGAGCATTTCTTCCTGGGGATCAAATGCTGAGCCCCCAGGTCTGGCCCTGGTATCTGCACCCTCAGCCCGTGCCCCGATGTGGACAGGTCAGGAAGGGGCAGAGTGGCACGACCTTGTATTTGTGGGGTGACTTCCACGTGGCAGAGGCACAGCTATTTCTCAAGGCACCCCCAACCAGATCGCCAAGAATGAGTTTGTCCCCAAATGGGATTTCCAAGGGGGGTTTCCTACCTTCTCACCCCCGTGGGGACTCTCTGAGCCCCAACTTAACAGATAGCAACAGCTGGTGACTCTCAGAGTCGGAGGAAAAGCCCCTAAATGTTTTGCAACGGCTTCTCACCTCCACCTGCCCTCCCCTGAGTGTCCCATCCCAGGCAGCTGGGGACTAGTGGAGTCAGGAGAGGGGGAGGGTCCTTGTCCTCGGCCAGGAAAGACTTTCAGGCGGCCAGCCTTCCTTCCTGGGAGATACCTGGGGAGGCCTTAACATCCGGAATCACTACCATCACTGCTAATAATACTTATTTTGTGCTCAGTGTGTCTGGCCCCCGGATGAGTGAAGATCTCACTGTGCGCAACAGTGGTTGTTGGTTGCAGCAGATTCACCTGTTGAAAGACAGGTCCCAGAGTCTGCATTCCAGGCCTTCCCAATCTCCAGGGCTGGGCCAGGAAATCTGCTTTTCATAAGGACCCGGGGGGCGGGGGGTGGGGGCAGAATTCTTGGGATCAGAGACGTTTGGGAAACATTGGCCTTCTCCAGACGCCGAATGAGGCTGCCCATCACTGGCATTCGTTCACGATTCACTAGTTCGCTAGCCCATACGACAGTTATAGGACCTCCGCCTCATTCACTGGCCCACCCGCTCTGTGCCTCCCAGAATCAGTTCGTAGTCCCCAAATGCGCCTCTGAGCCCGAATCGTCCCCTCCAGGCGGCTGCTCGGTCCTCCATCCCTCCACTCTGGGCGACAGCTCTTTCTTTCCTAGGCGCCGTCCGCAGTGAGCCCCGCCCCCGGACCCCCGCCCCGCCCCGCCTCGCCCCCGGACCCTCGCCAGCCCCGCCCCCGGACCCTCGCCAGCCTCGCCCCCGCCCGGTCGGCCGAGCCCACCTCCCCCAGCCCGCGACTGCGCTCTGGGCCCTGCGCGCCCCGCCTCCACCCGCGACCTGCACCGAGGCAGCACCAAGGAGCGCAAGCTCCCCCCGCCGCTCCCCACCGGGCCCAAGGCAGCGAGAGGCGGAGTCCTTGAGCCTGGGCTGTGGGCTCCAGGTGGGCTCTGGGGAGAGGATGAAGCAGGTAGGGCCGCGGGGAGGCCGGGGGCAGGAGGGTGGGGGAGATGACAGGCGGAGCCTGCGGGAGCGCTGGGGGAAGCGAGGAGGAGGGATGAGGAGGAGGGATGCGCAGGCCGGGGCCTGGGCCTGGGCCGGACCCCAAGTGGTCCTCCTGGACCCAGGAGGGTGGAAGGCCTGGGATTGCAGCCGCGGGGGAGGGACCCTGCCAGCGAGGGGGTGGGGTGGGGATGTGCACCGCCTGCCTGCCTGCCACCTCTGTTTGGTGTCCCCCAGGCCCTGGTGGACGATACTGAGGACGTATCCCTGGACTTTGGCAACGAAGAGGAGCTGGCCTTTCGGAAAGCCAAGATTAGGTATGTTAGGGTCCCGGCTTTGGCAAGCATCACCCAAAGCTGCAAATTCACTTAATTACATTGACTCACACACCCATTCATTCATTCATTCATTCATTCAGAATGTGTTGAGCACCTAGTGTGTGCCAGGCATAGGACTAGGGACATACCCTGGGCAGATCAGACAAGGTCCCTACCCTCCTGGGGCCTAAAGTCTGGGGTGCTGGGGGAGTAACAGTGAACAGGCATATAAAGATGGTCATGAGATAATGACAGAGTATGAGAAGATTTGGGAAGAAACTCACCAGGTGATGAGGGAAGGCCGTGCAGTTCGGAAGGGCCTCTCTGGGGAGGTGGCATTTGAACTGTGACCTGAATGCTGAGAAGCCAGCCATGGGAGACTCTGGAGGAAGACTGTTCCAAGCAGAAGAACAGCAGGTGCAAAGGCCCTGGGGCTGTGTTGGAAGGTTGGAGAAAGGCCCCTGTGTCTGGGGGTGGTGGGGAAAGGAGAGGGGTTGGCAGGAGGCTGGAGAGCGGGACAGGGGCTTAACTTTTTACTCTTACCCCTGCGTCAGCACCAGACAGACTGACATAGTATCCTGGGTTGAGTCACTTGCCTACCAGAGATCTTCCCAGAAGGTGGCAGGACTAGGGTGTGAGGAATGACCCACAGACATGGTTGCCGATGACCCGGGCAGCTGCCACATCTAGAAACGCCCATGGCTCAGCCACCCTTACTCCCATCTCTCCTTCCAGCCCTCCGAGTCAGCGGGGTGGGGGTCTGGTGCCTACCTGCCGTTCCTTTTCAGTTCTCGATCCAAATACACTGAAGCCCAAATTGGAATATGACTGCACTGGGCTACTACGACAAATTACTATAAACTTGTTGGCTTAAAAAGAGCGGAAATTTATTCTCTCACGCTTCTGTAGGCCGGAGGTCCAAAATCTGTGTCACTAGGCCAAAAAAAGGCGTCGGCAGGACCATACCCCGCCGGAGGCTGTCGGGAAAAATCCGGCCCTTGCCTTTTGCAGCTTCCGGTGGGTGCGAGGCCAGCACCGTAGCATCTCTGAATCTCTCTCCGCTCCATTTCACGCTGCCTTTTCTGTGTCAGACGTCCCTGTCTTCCTCCGCTAGGGTTGCTTGTGAATGCATTTGGGGCCCGTCCGGATTATCGAGGATAAGCCCTCCATCTCAAGATCCTTCACTTAATCACACAAGCAGAGTCCCTTTTGCCACGTCAAGCGACATCCACAGGTTCCAGGGATTAGGACCTGGATATTGGGGGAGGGGCATTCTTCAGCTTGCCATAATGACCCGTGACTAATTGTCTTTCAGGAAAGACTCTGTAAGGGAACTGGAGTCCTGGGAGAAAATCTTATAGAGCATCCGTACTCATTATATGGCCAACTCTGGGCTGGTGGCCGGGACTACATAGCATACAGGACGCACTCCCTTCCTTTATGGAGTTGTCCAGTCTGGAGCAGGGATGGTCAACCCCAACATGGCTGACATCTTGGGCTGGATGACTCTTTGTTGTAGGGGTTGTCCTGTGCATTGTAGGATACTAGCAGTGTTCCTGGTCTCTACCCACCGGATGCCAGTATTATCTTACCAGTAATGAATCTAGACACTGCCAGGTGTCTCCCTGGGGGCAGACTTGCCCCTAGCTGACAATTGCTGGTGAGGGGGTAATGGGCATAGGTGTTCCCGTGGCTGTTGTGTCTCAGTGTTTAAATGCCGTGGTGGGCAAGAGCTTGAACAATTGTCCTGGTTAGGGGAGCGGCGGCAGCTGAGACCTGAAGGGTGGGGAGGAGTTAGCCAAGCAGGGAAGGCAGGAAGGGTATGACACGCACTGGTTTGGAGGTGAGAGCATGAGTTTCAGGAGTTGACAGTGGTTCACTGTGACTCAAGACCAAGGACACCGGGAGGGGTCTGAGCAGAGGATGCTGCCAGACCCCGAAGGGCTCGTAAGCACAGTTGTAGAGCTCTGCTGTGCACTAGAACTTTCTGTGAGGACGGGAATGTGCTATATCTGTGCTGTCCAATATGGTAGCCACCAGCCACCCTGTGGCTCTTCACCATTTGGTATGTGGCTAGTGTGAACTTTGGGCGGAACTTTGGACATTTGATCTTACATTGTTTATTTATGTTTTAAAGATTTTATTATCTTATTTTATTGTTTATTAATTTATTTTGAGAGAGAGCGTGAGCACAGGTAGAGAGAGAGGGAGGCAGAGAGAATCCCAAGCAGGATCGGCACCATCAGCGCAGAGCGTCACATGGGGCTGGAACTCACAAGCCGTGAGATCATGACCTGAATCGAAATCAAGAGTCACACTCTACCCACTGAGCTGCCCCAGTGCCCGTAAAGATTGTATCGTTTTTTTTTTTTCCGTTTTTTTTTTTTTTTTTTTTTTTTTTTTTTTTATTTTTGGGACAGAGAGAGACAGAGCATGAACGGGGGAGGGGCAGAGAGAGAGGGAGACACAGAATCGGAAACAGGCTTCAGGCTTCGAGCCATCAGCCCAGAGCCTGACGCGGGGCTCGAACTCACAGACCGCGAGATCGTGACCTGGCTGAAGTCGGACGCTTAACCGACTGCGCCACCCAGGCGCCCCAAGATTGTATCGTTTTAAGTAATCTCTACACCCAACATGGGGCTCGAACTCACAACCCTGAGATCAAGAATTCCATGCTCCACCAACTGAGCCAGCCAGGCGCCCCTAATTGTATTTAAATTTCACTAACCACATACAGCTACCATATTGGACAGTGCAGTTCTAGAGTTTGGTCACCACTGTAGAGCTTTGCTCCGGGCGGTGACAGGATCGGAGTTGCAGGACGGAGGATGGACAGTAGAGGAAGGTGGAAACAGGGAGCCGAAGCTTGGACCGCGGTGCTGGCAGGGGTGATGGAGGGCAGTAGGGGTGCCCAGAGGCACATAGGCAGTAGAATCAGCCAGCCTTGGTGATGGTCAAGATGTAGGGTGGGGACAGGGACAGTAAAAGGGCGACGCCCGGGTTTCTGGCCTAGTGATCGTGGCAAAGGAACACTTCTGGGGTCACGGATGTTGGGTTCTGGAAGTCCTTGTTGGATTGTACTGGAATGTCTACTAGCCGGGTCTCGTGGGCAGCTGAGGAGAGAGGCTGAGAGCTGGAGGGATCATCTGGGCAGCATTCAGAGGTCAGGGCGGCCACAGCTCACGAACCCAAATGTGTCTCAGAGCCGCCAATCCCAGAATCCTCTGGTGTGCCTCATGCAGGTTTCTGGGCCCAGCTCTGCACCTGCTTAACCAGATCCACAGGGCATGGGCCTGGGAACGCGAATTTAAAATAGCATCTCTCCTTGACTCTGATGATCAAGGATATGGAGATGGCTGGAAATTCTTGAGGATAAATGAGCTCCTGGATAGCAGGGCGGAAAGGGGGTTCTAAACGTGGTCAATGGAGGGGTTTCACGGGGTCCAGGAACCCTCCGAAAACTAGTGTCTAAGTTTCCTATGTGTTGCTTTAGGAAAAGGATTGAGACTTTTATTAGATTGCCGAATGAGCCCATGATCCAAAGAAGTTAAGAGTCACTGGTACAGGGCAAGAATCACTTGGGAATGTCCTGTTGAAATGGATGCCAGGTTGACTTTGAAGGGAGGTGACGTGACGGAAGGGGCCCTATAGCAGGAGTCTGGGATATTGGGGCCACTTCTTTTACTGCTTGCTGTCTTTGTGGTTTTGGAAAGGTCACCTTGTTTCGCTGAGCCTCCTTAACCTGTCTGTAAAATGGGTATAATTGTACCAGCTTGACCTCACCGTGTGGATTTTATACAGTTTGTTGAGCAAATAATTAGCCAACATCTGCTGGATATCAGGTGCTGAGCCATGGGGTAGAGACCAGACCTGTTCCTCCCCTTCCTGTCCCCAGTTCTAGGTCATCGAGGTGCAGTGTTGTGGAAGGGGGTCTTGGGGGGGGGCACCTGGCAGTATCAGGGGAGGATGCGATCCCACAGCACACCTGGGCATGTAGAGGAACTGTTAGCCAAGTTCTCTGAGTGTGTGTGTGTGTGTGTGTGTGTGTGTGTGTGTGTGTTCCTCACTGGCTTCCTTTTCCTCTTTCTTTCTTCCTCCCTTTTCTTTCTTTCTTTCTTTCTTTCTTTCTTTCTTTCTTTCTTTCTCCCTTTTCTTTCTTTCTCCCTTTTCTTTCCTTTTCTTCCTTCTTTCCTTTCCTTTCCTTTCCTTTCCTTTCCTTTCCTTTCCTTTCCGCCTCTCTCTTGCTTTCTTTCTTTCCTTTTTTTTTAATTGTGGAAAAACCCCACAACCTGAAAGTTACCAGTTTTAAGGACTTTTAAGCCTACCATTCACTAGCATTAAATATATTTGTGCTGTTGTGCAGCACCTCTCCAGAACTTTCTTGCAGATCTGAAGCTCAGTACCCATTAAACACCTCCCCCTTTCCCCCGCCCCAGTCCCTGGCAACCAGCTTTCTTTTTCCTGTCCCTGTGAATGTGACAACTTCGGATACTTCGTGTAAGTGGAATCAGATAGAATCTGTGCCTGGCTCGTTTCACTTAACATAAATGTCCTTGAGGTACGTCCATATTTTAGGAGGTGTCAGAATTTCCTTTTTAAAGGCCGAGCAGTGATATACCACACTGAGTCCTTCCGTTTTTCTGTCGGTGGACCCTGGCTTGCTTCTTGGGTTTAGCTCTTGCGAATAGTACCTCCAGGCACGTGGATACACACATATATCTTCCAGACGCTGCTTTCAGTGCATGCCCAGCTGTGGAACTGCTGTGTCCTGAGGAAATTCTGTGTGTAATTTTTGGGGGAACTCCTGTACCATTTTCCATAACGCTTGTATCATTTGGCAATTCTGCCAGCGATGGGCAGGACTAATTTCTCCACATCTTCACCACCACTTGTTATTTTCTGTGGGTTTTTTTTTTTCCTAGTAGCCGTCCCGATGGATGTGGGGTGTCTCATGGGGTGTCGATTGACATTTCGTTGGTGATTGTTGATGAGAATCTTCTACTGCGCCTGTTGGCTATTTGTATGTCTTCCTTCGAGAAATGTCCATCCAAGTCCTTTGTTCAGGTCTTTTTAAACATTGTCCTTAATGTTATTCATTTTTGAGAGATGGAGAGAGACAGAGCGTGAGTCGGGGAGGAGCAGAGAGAGAGGGAGACACAGAATCTGAAGCAGGCTCCAGGCTCCGAGTTGTCAGCACAGACCTGGACGTGGGGCTTGAACTCATGAACCAGGAGATCGTGACCTGAGCCAAAGTCAGATGCTTAACTGACTGAGCCACCCAGGCGCCCCTCTTTGCTCATTTTTTAATCGGGTGGAGTTTTTGCCGTTGAGTTGTAGGACTTCTTTATATACTGTGTATGTTAATCCCTTATGAGATACGTGATTTGCAGATATTCTCTCCCATTCCATAGGTTGTCTTTCCACTCTGTTGATTGTGTCCTTTGATACACAAAAGTTTTTTAGTTGGACGTAGTTCTCTTTGTCTGTTTTTACCTCCGTTATGGTTGCTTTTGGTGTCCTATTGTGTTGTGTGTGTTTTAAATTGGAATATAACTCACATATCATAAACCAGCTTTTAAAGTTTATGTTTTTTAATTTATTTTGAGAGACAGAGAGCAAGTGGGGAGGGGGCAGAGAGAGAGAGAGAGAGGGAGACAGAATTCCAAGTAGGCTTCACACCATCAGTGCAGAGCCCGATGCTAGATTCGAAGTCACAAATCGTGTGATCGTGACCTGAGCCGAAATCGAGTCAGATGCTTAACCGACTGAGTGCATAGACCACCCTTGTAAAGAATACACCTCAGTGTGGTTTTCAGTATATTCACAAGGTTGTGCAGCTGTCTCCACTGACTGGTTCCAGAACTTTTTCATCTCCCCAGACAGGAACCCTGTACCCATTCAGCACTTACTTTCCCCACATCTCCCCCCGCCCAGCCCCTGGCGACCATCCATCTACATTCTGCCCCTACAAATTTGCCTGCTCTGGACGTCTCATAGAAATGGAATCACCCAGCATGTGGCCTTTTGTCTTTCTTCTTTTGCTAAGCGTCATGTTTTCCGGGTTTGGCCATGTTTGCACATTTCTTCGTTCCTTTTTATGGCTGAATAATATTTCATCGTATGGCTAAAGCACATTTTGTTTTTCCATTCGTAAGTTGATGGCCATTTGCATTATTTCTGCTCTTTAGTTCTTTAAAAAAATTTTTTTTAATGTTTATTTATTTTAGAGAGAGAGTGCAAGCTGGGGAGGGGCAGAGAGAGGGAGACACAGAATCCGAAGCAGGCTCCAGGCTCTGAGCTGTCAGCACAGAGCCCGACGTGGGGCTGAGATCACAAACCTTGAGATCATGACCTGAGCCGAAGCCGGACGCTTAACCGTATGAGCCACCCAGGTGCCCCTCTGCTCTTTGGTTCTTACGAAAAGTGCTGCTGTGAACATTCGTGTACAAGTGTTTCTGTGGACATTTGTTTTTCAGCTCTCTAGGGCATAAACCTAGGAGGGAGATTGCTGAGCCCTACAGCAGCCTCTCTGTTTTAACCACGCTGTGTTACAGACCCGCTTTGATTGAGTACTCTGGGCTTCCAGCCACCTCGAGGAGTAGGAAGAGCCCAGACTCGAGATCAGACAGACCCAGGTTTGGATCTTGAGTCCACCCATCTCCAGCCAGGGTTCACTGAAGTCCAGGCCTGCCTGTCAGGTCATTTCCTCCAACCCATGGGCAATTCCACACTACCAGTGGGCAAATACAACACTGCCCTGGGAGACCCAGGACATTCCCAGGAAGACCTGATGGTAACCCTGTACTCGCAGTGACCTTGACCAAGTCAGAGCACCTCCTAGATCCCCATCTTCTTGTCTGTCCAGTGGGGATCACATTGGCTCTATTGTAGGGTTGCGTAAAGGGGACTAGGTGAGGCGAACGACGTATATAGCCGGCTGAGTGGGACCCCTGGCGCCTTGTGTGGCTTTCATAAATGGTGCCTGTTATCCCCCTTCTGTGTGACTTCCGTGTCCTGCTGCTGTGGGCAGGGCCAGGGTGGGGGCGTGTCCTCAGGTGGAACAGGACATCACACTGCGGCTGTCCCTGGAGCAGGAGACTGTCTCCTGTTGAAAGTTATGTCTATACTCTCAAGGCACCGTCTTTACACAATGCGTGTAGACCCAAAGGCCATGGGGTCCCGCGGATCCCCCTGAGTAGGGTGGTTTCCTCTTGCCGCGGACAGAGTTCTTACATCTGATTTTGGTCCTAATTGTCAGGGCTGGTTTGTTGGCGGGGTTCAGTCGGTGTTGCATGGCTGGTCCTCCCCCTGCCCAGGGTGTCGAGTTGAGGAGGATGCTGTCCCGTGGTCCCAGATGCCCCAGGGAGTCACATGTTAGCGGGGGCCAGGCCCTCGGGCAAAAATCACCAGGAGTCAAAACTACCCCCACAAATCCCTGACCAGTCCGTCCAGCAGAATAATGTTCTGCCTCTCAGGAAGCCTCTCCACTGTCGCTTTGTGTTCCCAGGCGGGATATAAAGCCTGCTCATCCAAATGAGCCACCGATGGAATTGTTGGCTGTTTTTGAGGGGAAGTTAGAGGGAATGAAAAGTAATAGTAATAGCAAACACCGACCCCGCAATTACGATTCATTTAATCTGTATCGCGAACCCGTGAAATGGATACGATGGTTTTTAGTGCTTTCAGGGTGAACACAATTGACAGACTTGAGGGAGTTGCTCAGGGGCGCGCGGCTAGGAGGCTGCAGATCTGAGCCCTAGAGTCTGAATCTTGGATCACACCCTGCTGAGGGGGCCAGATGCTCACGCAGGGAGGGACACTTGGGGATGAACCCTGGGAACAGCACTTGTAGGGCTTCCGTGTGGGGGGGAATATGTTACATTGCCCCCTGTGTCTGTGGGAGTGCTGCATTGCTCCCGGTGTTCAGAGCGGGTTTTCTTGACGTCAGCACTAATTGCTATTTGGGATCGATAATTCTGCCTTGTGGGGGTTGTCTTGTGCATTGTACGATTTTAGCAACAGTAGCATTGCACCCTATCCCCAAGTGACAGCCAGGAAAGTCTCCAGAGTGGCCAGATGTCTCCTAGGGGCAAAATTACCCCTGTTGAGAACCCTGATTGGGTTATTCTCCCTCCCTCCCTCCCTCTAGGGTTTGGATTTGGATAAGTTAAATTTGCATTTGAGGGGACTCAGAGCATTCCCAACCCCTCTACGTTTGACATTGACCCAAGGGAAGCTGGTGGGGTGAGAGGCAAGGAAGGAGCAGTCGGCATGTGACCACAGACAGAGCCTTGGTGGCCACCTGCAATGCTCTGAAATCAACACAGGTGCATCTCTAATTGCCACACACACACACACACACACACACACACACACACACACCCCATGCTCCAACACAGAAAGGAGGAGAAGAATTTCAGTTTTTCTTTGTTGTTATCCCAGAAAGTGTTCGCCTCAGTAATTGAGGACCCCTCCCCTGGACCCCTGTCCCCAGTGACCTTGGGGAGGTCGTGCTGCCCCTCCCCCCACTCTGAAATCTATTTTAAACATCTAGAAATACAACACGTAAGCAGGTCCCACCAAGAGCTGAGGGTTTAATTTTAAGGAAGGTCCATGATTACCAAGGAAAACAGCCTGCAGAATCAGGGAACTGGACAAATTTCGGTTCTCTTTGATTAGAGCACAGAATTCATATTTTGAAATTAACTCCTGTATCAACAGCAGCCTAACTTCCCCTTACTTACATTTCTTGCTAACATGAAATCGATTGCATAAGCCCCGCCAACAATAAAATCACCAGAAGGAGATTTTTGCTCAAGTGTGGCCCACACAATCAGGGAGGGCACTGGGGGATGGTGGTCAGGTTCTGATGTTTGATATCGGACAGGAAGCTAACTGTGAGGACCCATAGGATTTAATTCACTCATTCATTTATTCTGGGCTGATGCTACTGACGTGTGGGGCCAGATGTTCTTTTTTTAATTTATTTTTTTAAGTTTAGTTACTTATTTTGAGACAGAGACCGTGTGAGTGGGGGAGGGGCAGAGAGCGAGAGAGAGAGAGAGAGAGAGAGAGAGAGAGAGAGAGAGGGAGAGAGAATCCCAAGCAGGCTCCACAATGTCAGCGCAGAGCCTGATTCGGGGCTTGAACCTGAGCCATGAGATCATGACCTCAGCCGAAACCAAGAATCAGACGCTGAATTGACTGAGCCACCCGGCTGCTCCCAGGGCCTGACATTCTTTGTTGAGAGGACTGTCTTGTGCACCGTAGCAGCGTTTCTTGGCCACTACCCCACTGGATCGTAGCGGTCCCCGAGTTGTGGCAACCGAAAATGTCTCCAGATATTTATTGCTTTTGCAAAAGGAGCAAAATCACTTCCCTTTTGAGAACCACTGGTTTATTCCTGAGCTCACTTCATTTGTTCGTTAAATCAACAGAAACTTTCTAGAGCCTCTGTGTGCTGAACACTGTGCTGGGGGACACAGAGAAAACCAGACAGGCCTGGTTCTGGTCCTCAGGGAACTTACATTTTAACTAAGGAGAAGGCAGTGACCATCTAAGCAAGTATCTATTAAACAAAGAAACTTTAGAGAGGGATAGTCCCAGGAAGGGAAAGCCAGCAATGTAGGAAGTGAGGAGTGAGAGGGAGAGACAGTTGGAGATTGATTAGGAAGATGGACATGTGAGGCTTTGAAGAGCCCAGTGGCGAATTTGGAATTTCATCTGCGTCTGATGGGCGATCTTTGTAGAGATTTGAGCAGGGAGGGGACGGTGTGATCTGACCGACACTTGAGAAAGTTGCCTGTGACTGGCATGTGGCCATAGGGCAAGGGTGGAAGCAGCGAGATGTGTTAAGAGGCTGGTGAAGGGGCCAGAGTGGAAGTTGCTGGTGGCCTGGACTGGCTGAACTCCAGGCACACGCTTGGGGACTGGGCTCAGACGGACCTTTGTGCAGATTCTTCCAGCTCCGGGGGTGGGAGTCCAAGGTCAGAGAGAGATGGTTGGAAGCGGTGGGGCGGGGAGCCTAGATGCAGGTCTTGGAGCCTCGGGGTCCCAACTTCATCAGCATCTCTGGGGACCTCAAAGAAGGAGCAAGACTTCGGGTCCTCAGGCCCCGTCCCTGAAGGTGCCGACTCAGTCCCTGTGGATATGGGTGTGGAAACCTCCGGAAGCACAGCTTTTCTGTGTCCCAGGCCCCTCAGGAGATTTTTCTCGGTTGTCCCTTTGTGGATGATAGGGAGCGTGCCCACTGTCTTCGGCACGGGAGGGTGGGTACAGAAACCAAGCTTAGCCCTCAATTGTGCCCGGTGGTACTCGTGAATTTCCTTAGTAGAGACCAACTCAGTGGGTCTGGGTGAGAATGTGATGGGCCAGCTCCGGGGCTGGCCCTTCCGCGGCCCTGAGGAAATCCTCTCACACCGGGGCTCAGCCTTGGGTGTCCCGGGGCGGCCTCGTCACTCCTCGCTCGTTACAGGAGCAAGGTACTTTCGGGGTGACTCAGACGCAGCCACAGCTCGTTGTAGCAGATCCTGACCTTCTTCCTGCGTTGCAATACACATGACTCTCTGCCCTGGATTTTAAAGTACTTTACAATCGAAATTGCAGAGGAATAGTCAGGGGTACTGATTCCAAGCCTCCGACATACTCTCTTAGGCCAGGAAAGTGTTTTAAATGAGTTTGATTTTACCTATTTATTTACTTGTTTATTTATACATTTTTTATGTTTATTCATTTTTGAGAGAGGGAGAGAGACGGAGCGTGAGCGGGGGGAGGGGCAGAGAGCGAGGGAGACACAGAATCCGAAGCAGGCTCCAGGCTCCGAGCTGTCCGCACAGAGCCCGACGTGGGGCTCGAACTCATGGACTGTGAGATCATGACCTGAGCCGAAGTCGGATGCTTAATCGCTGAGCCACCCTGGCGCCCCTAAAAATTCCTTATTTCTTAAACAACTTTGAAGACCAGTTCAAAACATGTGTATGTTGATTGCAAGTTTAATTCCATGTCCTTGGACAACTTAAACTACAGTTCTCATTGCAGCATTAGTCATTGTTTGGGCCCCAAATTGACCCACAAACACCTGCATACATACACATGCGCAGCAGTGACGAAACTTACTGCTCTTGATGTGATGGTTTGTGGGCCCCAGAGGAAGAAATCATAAAACACAGCAACAGCATACGTTGATAGAAAATAATATTTTGGGGGCACCTGGGTGGCTCAGTCGGTTAAGCGACTGGCTCTTAATTTTGGCTCAGGTTGTGAGCTCACGGTTTGTGAAATCAAGCCCCACGTCAGGCTGACAGTGCAGAGCCCGCTTGGGATTCTCACCCTCCCTCTCTGCCCCTCCCCTGCTTGTGCTCTGTCTCTCTCTCTCTCTTTTTCTCAAAATAAATAAACATGAAAAAAAATTTTTTAAAGAAAATATTTTGAATCAGCATCCTGAAAAGGACTTAAAAACCTTTCTACTTTGAAATAAATTCAAACTTATCAGAAAGCAAGAACAGTACAGAGAACTAACACATGCCCTTGACCTGGGTTTACCAGCTGTTAATACTTTGCTGTGTGTGTGTGTGTGTGTGTGTAGGTGTGTATGCATACCAACCCAGGATTACCCACTGCATTGAGTTATTCTGGAATATTCCTAGCCTTTCTTTTTTTAATTTTTTATTTTAGAGAGAAAGCACGCGTGTGAGCAGAAGAGAAGGGCAGAGGGAGGGAGAGACAGATGACAGAGAGACTGGAGAGAAGGGGAGACAGAATCCCAAGCAGGCTCTGCACCATCAGCACAGAGCCCCATGTGGGGCTTGAGCTCACCAGCTGTGAGATTGTGACCTGAGCCAAAATCGAGAGGCTGATGCTTAACCGACCGAGCCACCCAGGCACCTCTCAAGCTCTGTCACTGTTGAATAGGTGGCCCAGAAATGGCATTTTTTGCCCTCCCCCACCTCTGAGCTGCACCCCAGCCCCCAGAATGGTCTTTGATTCTCTTCGCCAAAGAGCCCAGGGTTCCTTAGAGAGGAGCCGGTTCCATATCTGGATGCAGAAACGGCTCTGTCTGGATCTGGCAAATTCTTTTGTTGCCAGAAAGAACAAGTATGTTTTGAAATGTCACACAGATTCTAAAGAACCTAGTTTAACAGGGCTCCCACGGGCCGTGCTGGTGATTCGGTATCTGCTGAACGAATTAACAGTTAAGTTCATTAATGTGAGTTAATATGACTTCTGTTCTCCCATTAAATAACCTACAAGTTGGGCCCTACCACCCACAGCCTTTCTTTCCAAGGTGCTGTAAGATGCACGTTCAGTTATAGCTGTTGGGGGTGTGGGGCAAGAAATGAATACCATGTTAATAATTGTGTCCATTTGTGCGTACGTCCTGATTCCAGAAACGTTAAAATGGCCAAAATGGAAGGAAAGACCAGATTCTCTCCATTTTGTGGATGAGGCAGCTGAAGCTTCCAAGATTCAGGCAAGAGACCCAACCTCACACAATAGCTAACATTTGATGCCTTCAAATGCTGCCCTTTCTGGCAAAATCTAGTAGCTCTTGAGAAATAAAAGCACATACATGGGTGAGTTAGGTGAATTCTGCTTTCTATTTTCAGTGCCCAAAGAAAGCACCCCACTCAGATCCAGGGTAAAAACAAGTAACAATACGGATTTCTTACCTTGTTCGACTTCTCTGAGGTGCCTGCCACCTGCTCTAAAATACCTTTGTGCTGGCTTCTACTCCAGCCTTCTGGAAAATCAGTCCTTTCTCTCCCTCGGTTAATAACTCTAGGTCTCCCATTTAAAAGAGGTGAGCGTAACAGCATCTGCCCCCACGGCCTCAACCCCCTACCCCCACCTCTCTCCAAGTAAGCCTGGGACCCTTCATTTTACCACCTGGATTCTTAGAGGAACCTGACTCTCCTTGTCCTTCCTCCCTTTGAAACCACCTGACAAAACATAACGTGGGTTACAGTTAAAACTCTTCAACATTAGAGCCTGTATCAGTTAGCTCCTGCTGCATAACAAATTACGTCAGACTTAGCGGGTTCAGACAGCAAACATTTATTATCTCACACTGTGAAGGTCAGCAGTGTGGGAGCAGCTTAGCTGAGCGGTTCTGGTTCTGGGTCTCATGAGGCTGCAGTCAAGTGATTAGCCAAGGCTGAGGTCATCTGAAGGTCCAACTGGGGCTGGAGGAGCCACTTCCAAGATGGCGCCTTCACATGGCTGTTGGTTGGGCGCCTCAGCTCCTTGCCATGTGGGCCTCTCCATAGTGCTGACAACAGAAGACAGCTGGCTTCTCCCAGGGAGAGAGAGGAAGAGAGCGAGAGAAAGTGACCAATCTCAGAAGTGACATACAGTCATTTGTAGTATATTCTATCAGTCATGCAGACCAGCCCTGGTTCACTGTGGGTGGTGACTATACAAGGGTGTGAACACCAGGAGATTGGGATCACTGGGGAACATCTCAGAGGCTGGGTACTTACAGAGCCCAGCCCAAAGAAGGAACGGACGTGCGTGTGGGCACAGAGTGCCCCCCGGGCTCCAGGCACTGGTATGAAGTAGATATGATTATCACCATTTTTCAGGGGAGGAAGCTGGACCAGGAAGGTAGAGTCACTTGTCTAAGGTCACACACTAAATAGGAGAACTGAAATTTGCAAGGCAGTCATCTACTTCCTTGGCTACTTAAAAAAAAAAAATTATGTACATATATATATATATTATAGAGAGTTCCAAACACGCACACCACATAGAATAAAATCATGAACCCCATGGACCCATCACTCAGCTTCAGAAATGATAAACTCATGGCCAGTCCTTTGAATTATCCCCTGGTTATTTTGAAGCAAACCCCAGACATCACATCACGTCACTTCAAGCATAATTTGATATGTTCTCTCTAAAAGAAAACTCATTTTTTAGTTTTTAAAGGACATTTTCTTTTTCTTTTCTTTTTTTTTTTAAGTTTATTTATTTTGAGAGAGAGGGCCAGAGTGCATGCAGGGGAGGGGCAGAGAAAGAGGGAGAGAGAATCGCAAGCAGGCTCTGCACTGTCAGTGCACAGCCTGACGTGGGGCTTGATCCCATGAACTGCGAGATCGTGACCTGAGCTGAAATCAAGAGTCGGATGCTTAACCGACTGAGCCACCCAGGTGCCCCGAGAAAACTTACTTTTGAAAGCAGAACCACAGTAGCATTCCTCACTTTAAAATAATAATTCCCGGGGCGCCTGGGTGGCGCAGTCGGTTAAGCGTCCGACTTCAGCCAGGTCACGATCTCGCGGTCCGGGAGTTCGAGCCCCGCGTCAGGCTCTGGGCTGATGGCTCAGAGCCTGGAGCCTGTTTCCGATTCTGTGTCTCCCTCTCTCTCTGCCCCTCGCCCGTTCATGCTCTGTCTCTCTCTGTCCCAAAAATAAATAAACGTTGAAAAAATAAATAAAATAAAATAAAATAATAATTCCCCAATACTGTGAAATATCCAGCCAGTGCCCAAAGTTTCTTGATTGTCTCATAATTTTATTTACTTATTTGTTGGAACTGCAACCCAGTAACATTCCCACGTTGCCAGATTTCTTAGGTCCTATTAACCCATAGGCTCCCCAGTCTCCTGTCTTTTCTAACCCTTTGCCATTGCTTTGATGGTCTGTAGAGCTTCCTCCAGTCTGGATTTTGTTTGTCCTTCAGTATTTTCCTTGGCCCCCTAGATTTCTTGCACGTTAGTAGTTGGAGCCGGAGGCTGGATGGGATTCCGGTGTGGTTGATTTGACGCCAGTTTCAAGGGGCGGGGGGTGGGGTGTCCTTCCACGGGGGGCTCCTGATGCCTGCTTGTCCTCAGCTCTGTCCTTCCCTGAGTCCTCTCAGTGTGAACTGTAGTGATCTACAGTCTCCCCCTCGTTGACGTTTTGGTCATTGGCAGGTGTACGTTACAGAGACAGGGCACGTTGTGTGTTAGATTCTTGCCCTTCATTCTCCTGTGTTGTAGACACAAGCGCGTCCTCTTTTTTCTCCCATAGGTGAGCGGAGGGCTTGTAAATATCAGATGAGTTGCAGATTGTTTCTCAGATGGTCCCACCGGTGGTGGCTGGGCAGGAGCCTCTTCCAGCCGGTTTCTGAGTCTTTTGTCCGACTTCCATGGTCTTTGACAGCCTCCTTGCTACCTGGGGTGTACGGATGCCCCAGGCTTGTGTGTGTTTGTCCATCTGCGCCTGGAATCCCCCACGTGGAGTCCAGAGGCCAGCATCTTGGTGCATCTCTGGCCTCAGCTCCCAGGCTCTGTGGCCACACAGTGTGTCAGGTGGACCCAGACTCATCTCTTAGTGGATGTATTGGGGGGAGAGGTTTCACCAATGTCTGTGGCTCAGTGGGGGGCAGCTGACAGGTGCGGCAGCCTGGAAACTCTAGGCTGAAATGAAGGACTTGGGTTCTGGTGCAGAGTCTGCCGCTCAGAGCAGCTGCTAGCACTTAGCGAGCCTTCTCGACCCGTCTTTGGGCAGACCCGGTTCCCTCCGGGGCGTGAAGCCAGAGAGAAGGGAGGTGGGGCCTGATGCCAGCTGCCGTTACCTACATAAATGCTTCTTTGCGCAGAGCCTGGGGCGATTCACTTCATCTTGCTTCCTGGCTTCCTCATCTGCAAGTTGCCTCTGTGTCCCCTTCCTACCTGGCTTCCTTGGGCTCAATTGTCCCAAGGTGGGTGTTATGGGTTGACTTGTCTCCTCTCCCCCCAGAAAAGATCTGTGGAAGTTCTAACCTCTAGTCCCGCAAAAGGTGAGCTTATTTGGTAAGAGGGTCTTTGCATTTGCAGATAGGATTAGTTAAGATGAGGTCACACTGGAGCAGGGTGGGCTGCTAATGTAGAGTGACTGGTGTCCGTATAAAAAGCCAACCCCGGGAAAGCAGGCCCGTTGAGGATGCCGTGTGACACTGGGGGCAGAGATTGGGGTGAGGCACCCACAAGCCCAGGCACGCCACCAGAAGGTAGCGGAGCAGCACGGGACGGATCATCCCCCACGGCCCTCAGCGGAACCAGCCCGGTCCACACTGTGAGTTTGGATTTCTGGCCTCCGGGTGGGCAGGGAGAACTTTCTGTTGTTTTAAGTCACCCCGCTGGCGGTGCTTTGTTCACAGTAGCTCCAGGAGACGAATACAGCGGGTGGCTGCTTTCCCCGCTTCCTGCCACCCCCAGGTTGCTCTGAGGCCCCAGCAGCACTGGCATCACCTGGATGCTCATGGAGATGCAGACTCTCGCCCCCCCCCGCCCCCCCCCCCCCGAATCAGAATCCTGATTGAACGAGGGACCCAGGTGATCCGTCTGTGGAAGAAGGGGGTGGAATGGCGAGTTCCCCGATGCACTGTGTCTGGGAGCAGCTGGCATTTATTGAAGCCCCGCTGCCCGCCAGGCAGTGCCCCAAGCCCGCAGGGACCTTATCGCCCCCTCGTGGGTTCCCCGCATCTCCCTGCAGTCAGCGCTGCCACCGTGCACGTGCTGCTCCGCTTGGGGCACGTGATTCACGTGAACTACGCCTGATTGGCACCCCACCCCCACCCCAGCAGCCCTTCTCACCCCGTTTCATGGGTGAGGAGAAGGGGACTCTCACAGAGAGGGTAAGCCACCTGCTCAGGGTCACCCAGGTCTTCGGTGGTGGAGCTGGGATGTGAACCCGGCCAGACCGCTGATCAGCGTGTCCCAACCTGTACCCAGAGCCGCTACTCACCGCTCCCCCCCACGCCCCCTTTTTTGGGAGAGCTCCTGAGGGCGGCGCTCATTTCCCCATTTCTTTTCTCTCGCTTGGAAGTTGTGGTAAACTACACATCATGTAAAATTGGCCACTTTTAACCATTTAAAGTGAACGATTCTGTGACAGGCGTGGAACCATCACCATTGTCTGCTTCTAGAACCTTTGCATCCCCGCAAAAGGAAACCCCCTTGCCCATTGAACACAAATTCCCCATTCCCCTGTCCCCCTGCCCCCTGCAGCCTCTCCTGTGCTTGCCGTCCCTCTAGATTGGCCTGTTCCGGATGTTTCCCAGGAGTGGAATCCTACCCTACGTGCCCCAGCTGCTTTGGCTCAGCATTTCCATTTGTTTTCCAGGTTCCTCCGCGTTGTAGCAGGTGTTAGCCCTTCGTCCCTTCTTTTTTTTCATGTTTTTTATTGTGGTTACATATGCATCATCTAAAATGGACCATTGCGACCATTTCCAAGTACAGCTCGGTGCTGGTAAGTACGTTCACATTGTTGTGCAAGCGTCACCGCCGTCCGTCTGCCAAACCGAAACTCGGTACACATTGAGCAATGACTCTGTTCCCTCGCCGTCCTGCTTTGCTGGCTGTGTGAACCTGTCTGCTCTAGATTCCTCGTGCAGGTGGATCCGACAGTATCTCTGCCTTTTTGGCTTCTTTCACGTAAGCCTCACGCTTTCAAGGTTTGTCCTCCCGATGGCCTGTGTCCATGCTTCCTTCCTCTCTGTGGCCGTATAATGTCCCGCTGTGTGGATCGATCCCATTTTGTTCATCTACCTAGCGCTGGACACGTTTCGGCCATCGGGAAGGTTGCTGCTGTGCACACACATGTGCAAGTTTTTGCTGGAAGACAGGTTTTCCGTTGTTTTGGCTTCCAGTTGTTGTGAAAACTCTGGGCTCTGTGGCTGGGGAAGGGGCAGGTGTCTCTGCCTTGGTGCCCTCCCGGGAAAGAGGGGAGGATCCCCCCAGAGGGCCCGCATGGGCCGAGCAGCCAGGGGCCCACTGACTTGTCTCTGCGGGTCCACTTTAACTTGCTGCTAAGCCTGTCCAGCCTCTAAAGTTGGGATGCCTCTTTAAGAAGAAATAAAGAACAGAAACAAGTTACAACCCTGGCAACCAGAGGGAAGTCTGGTTATTTTGTTTGTTTAAATTTGCTAAAACACTCAGACTTCTGTTGTGCTGACCTTTGAATCCAAGCCGTGAGGACATAGCGGTCCGCATCTGTGTAGGCGTCCCAACTGTCTCAAAACCTGCCTGCCCCGGGCTCAGTTGACAGAGGTGGAAGGGGGACATTGCCATTTGAGGCAACGAGTGACTCTGCAGGACAGAGGTGTGAACACTACTTCTGGGGCATTCTGGAGAAGAAACCTCCGATTCTGTGCAGACGTTTCGCGCCCCCCCCCCCCCCCCCACCGGCTGGCCAGGCCCACGGGGTTTCAGAAGGGCACAGAGGCGTCCCCGCTTTTAGAGGCCGGAGGGACCCGCACCTGTTTGTTTTTTTGCTCCTGGAGCTGAGTCCATGTTGAAGAAGGAATAGGGAGGGCCCCTTGATTGAGAGGAGCCCACGAGTCCCCTGAGGTGTAGTTAAAATGCAGATGGGGGCTCAGGAGGCCTGGTGGGGGTCTGCTGATCACACGTTTCCAGTGAGACCCCAGCAGTCGAGGGGAGCGGATGAGGGATGGGCAGGCGGCGTTGCGCCTGGGGGTCCCCTTCCTCCCACGTCTTGGTGCTGGCACGCTGCTGGGAGCGGAAGAGACACCTGACTCTAAGTGGGCGTCGGGGCTGAAGAAATAAATAGCACGCTGCTCATTTTTAACAGTTGGGGGAAAACCTCTGACAGAGGATGTCTAAAAGGAGCATCCCCAGCCCAGGCTTTCTCCCCGCCCGCCCCCCCACCCCCCCCCCCCCCCAACAAATTGTAACCATGAATGAGAAACAGCAGAGTGATTAGCCACAGCCACCTGATGCCCCCTCTGGTCTGGTGTCCTAGGGATTTCCTGTCCAGGAACGTCAGGCACCTGGGGCAGATGTTGTCCTTCCATCTTCTAGATGAGTAAACCAAGGCCCTGAGCCTCGGCCAGGGCTGTACATTCACTCGGCAAGGATGGTGTGCGAGCCTGGGTCTAGGTTCTCTGGCTCTCCCTGCCCCCACTGTCTCTGGGTAGGGGCTGGGCAGGCATTTATGTTGCAAGTAGGAGTGGCCTTTGGTTGGTTGGTTGGTTGGTTGGTTGGTTGGTTGGTGGTTTCTTTCTTTTTTCCTTTTTTTTTTTTTTTTTTTTTTTTTTTTTGGTGCGAGGAGCTGGTAAGCCCAGAAGAAAGGACCTGCTTTCTGGAATTTTCCTCATGCATCCAACTGTAATGGTCAATTACTCAGTTGGGGATTTTTAGGTCTGGATTTTTATTTTGACCACAGATAACCCCCAGAATATCAATTCGTGGGCTTGGTTTATTCTTGCCTCAATGCAAAGTTGAGGTTGCCTCTGATTTCTTTTTCTACTTTTTAATTTTAATTTACATAAAAGTACAGAGAACAGTGAGCCTCCATTGGGATCAGCACGTGGCCAGTGTTACATCCTCACCCCTGCATCCACTCCAGCCCCTGGGTCGTTGGGACGCAAATTCTAGGCACAACCTCACATGCTTGGTTGGTTGGTTGGTTGTGGCAGAGTAAACCGAGGAGTAAAGATACGGTCTTTGCTCATCCTTTGTCCCAGTGAAAAGCAGAGCTTTCCCCAGTGTCTGAAGGATGATATATATGACATCTATATATGATATATATGATATATATCATATTCATATATATCATGTAAATCATATATATGATATATATCCATATATATCATATAAATCATATATATGATATAAAATGTATATTCTATAATCTAATTAAATACACATAGTTTTTGTTTTTGTTTTAAGTATGCTTCATGCCCAGTGCGGAGCCCAATATGGGGCTTGAACTCACGACCCTGACATCAAGAGTCGGATGCTTCAGTGACTGAGCCACCCGGGTACGCCTGAAGGAGGAGGTTTTAAATTGAAGGAAGAGAACGTAAAATAGAATGTTTGCTGAGGAATTCAAGCTGGAGATAGTCTTTAAAAACCAGAGCATGATTTTCAAAGTAATTTAAACAAACACAAGACAATTTTTTAAGATACTGTTCAATCTCTGCTGAATTTGGGATTAAACCAACCTTTCCCCCTCAAGTCAGACCTTCTTTAGAAGCGTATGGGTGGGGCGCCTGGGTAGTTGGGTCGGTTAGGCGTCTGACTCTTGATTTCAGCTCAGGTCATGATCTCACAGTTTGTGACATCGAGCCCCTGTCGGGCTTTGCACTGATAGCCCGGAGCCTGCTTGGGATTCTCTCTCTCCCTCTCTCTTTCTCTCTCTTTCCCTCCCCTGTTCACCTTCTCAAAATTAACCTTAAAGAAAAAAATGGGACAGGGGACTTGTGTCGTTGTGGGACCTCCCCCTATTTTATTTTATTTACTTTGTTTAGACACAGCCTCTCCCCAACCCCCATCCACCACCCTCTGTGTCCATTTTTTAGAGCAGTTTTAGGTTTACAGAAAAATTGAGCAAACAGTACAGAGTCCCCATGAGCCCTCCCCCGCCCCAAAGTTTCCCCTATTAACAGCTTGCATTAGTGTCTTGGATGTGTTACAAACCAACACGGCATTGTTACCTACAGTCCCTTGTTTACATGAGGGTCTGTGCTGGCGGTGGGCATTTTCTAGGCTTTGACATAAGCATAATGACATGTATCCACCATTGTGTCATGGAGAGTATTTCACTGCCCTGAAAATCCCCATATTCTTCTCTCCCTTCCTCCCACTGTCCACAACCCCTAGCAACTTTTTTTTTTTTTTTTAACTGTGTCTACCGTTCAGTTTTTCCCAGAATGTCCCTAGTGTTGGAGTGCTACAGTAAGCAGCCTTTTCACACTGGCTTGATTTTGTAACATGCATCTAAGGTTCCTCTTGGCCTTTTCATGGCTTGAGAGCTCATTGCTTTTTAGGGCTGAATAACATTCCCCTGTGTGGAAGGACCCACAGATGATCGATTCACCTATTGAGGACATCTTGGGTCACTCCCAGTTTGGGGCAGTGATGCATAAGGTTGCTGTAAATAAGTGTGTCCTGTGGTAGGTGTGGACTGAAGTTTTAGAGTCATTTGAGTAAATCCTGAGCAGCGTGATTACTGGATTGTATCACATGTAGAGTTTTTAGGGTGATTTGCAAAGATTTCTCTGGTCAGGAGCTTCAAGCAAAACTTTTCAAAGGTATAATGTACATAAAGTACGCTAAAGTAGATGGTTTGAACTTTTTTTTTAAAGTTTGTTTATTTTGAGAGGAGAGAGGGGACAAGTAGGGGAGGAGCAGAGAGAGACGGAGAGAGAAAGAATTTCAGGCAGGCTCTGCACCATCAGTGCAGAACCCAGTGTGGGGATCGAACCCAAGAACCGTGAGATCATGACCTGAGCCGAAGTTGGATGCTTAACCAACTGGGCCACCCAGGTGCCCCTGGTTTGAACTTTTATACATGTATCCAGACGAGATGGAGATAGTGTCTCTGGCACCTTTGTCACCTTCTCAGTCACCCTCCCCTCAACCACCCCCAGAGAAAAAGATGCTCTGATTTCTAGCACGATCCATTGGTTCTGCCAGCCAGCCAGCCAGCTCCCAACCTGCAGCTTCTGAAAGCAGATTTTTTGCGGGGGGGGGGGGGGGGGGGGGGGAACATTAGTAGCAATTAGCTTTATTTTGGTTTGTTTTTAAAAATTTTTTCACTTTTATTTATTTTAGAGCATGAGCTCTCCAGTGAACAGAGAGGGAGGGAGACAGAATATGAATGAGAGAATAAGAATCTCAAGCAGGCTCCCTGCTCCCCGTGAAGCCTGACGCAGGGCTTGTTCGTACAACCCTGGGATCCCGGCCTGAGCCGAAATCGAAATCAAGACTCAGATGCTCAACCCACCGAGCCAGCCAGGCGCCCCTATTTTGATTTGTTTTGAATAGCGCCCAGTATCATCATTGTTCATGCCGGTCTGGGGCAGAGGCTGGCATACTTTCTGGGTAAGAACATTGTCGACTTGGCAGGCTAGCGAATGAGTAAGCGTGGCTGTGTTCCAATAAAATTTTACTTACAAAACAGGAAGTGGACCAGATTGGGCTCCTGGGCCAGAGTTTATGAGTCCAGGGTACAGTGGTGCTTTTCCTTTGCAAAATTCAGGTCTGGGCTGCGCTGCAGGCCCAGCCCCGCCTGCCCTGGGAGGGGGGTAGTAGCCTGGCGCACACCTTTGTGCTTCCTCAGGTGGCTTGCACGCGTCTTCCGGGCCGAGAACCTTCCACATCCCCTCCGAGGGGAAGACCGCAGCTGTGGGGCACAGAACTGTGAACATGGATTTACGCTAAAACACACGCCCGTAAGGACTCAACCCCCCCCCCCCCCTTGACCACACCTGAAGCAATTTCATTTCCTCTCCTCTCCTCTCCCTTCCTCCTCCTCCTCTCCTCTCCTCTGGGCCTGGCCTGTTGAGGGTCGCCTACCGAGTGAGCGGAAAGCGCTACCTGTTCAAGCTGAGGAATGGAGAAGGTTCTTCGGTGAAATGGAGGGATGGGGGGCAGGCTTGATACGGAGAGGTCAGGAGTCTCGGGGGATCCCTGCAGAGACGAAGGTCTGCCCCTGGCTAGTGAGAGAGAAAGTTGTGGTCTTGAGGGGAATTTCACAGCTGGGTTCCTTGGAGGTAGATGGGTTTCAAGTGACTGAGGGCTGAGGTAAGCCGGCCACGGACTCTGAGCACGATCTGTGTTTCAAGCACTTGTGACGTGCCACCTTCCACTTGATCTTTTAATAGCCAGGATGTGGCTGGTGTTGGCATTCCCATTTTACAGAAGTGGAGATTGAGTGCCCAGAGGTTGCGTGGCTGAGGGAGGGCGGCGGAGCCGCTCCGAGGTCGGAGCGGGATTTGAACGCGGGCAGTCTGGCACCTCAGGACTGGTTGCCTCTTGAGGGGCAAGCGGGTGGGTTCCTGGGAGGGTGGAGTTGGAAGCCAGTGGCCTTGGGATGTGGAGGTGACTGTCAGGGTGCTCTGTGGCCATGGAGGTGGCAGAGAGAACCCCGGGGGGTGGCAGACTGCCCCCTCCGCCGCCGTCCCCCGGCAGGGAAAGGCAGACAGGCGAAAGCCATGGCCCTCACTGCTCTCAAGACCAGGAAGCTCCCACTGTGAGTGCTGGCGGGGGACAGAGGCAGACCGAAGGAGGGTTTGGAGGGCGGCCAGAGGACAGCCTGCATCGGACAGGATGAAAGCCGTATTTGAGGGTGCAGGAGGCATCCTTTTCTACCTTGGCCTTTGAGTAATGATGGCCACGATAAGAGTACTTTCCATTATAAATTAAGGAAATCATTTGACGGGTACCCAACTAAGCAGAACCTTCCAACAATGGGAATTTTTCTGCATTCGTTAGGAAACCACAGCCAAAAAAAAAAAAAAAAGTGGGTGGGCAGGGGATTTATTCGAATGCATGAACTTCCAGGTTTTAGCCTGGATCTGTGGACATGGGTGGGTGTCTCCTACGTCTTTTAGGTCTACACTGTTCTACAATTTAAACTCAACTACACGACTTGGCACGACAAATATTTGCCGAGAATCTTAAATGCCAGGTACGATTATCAGGCATGTAAGATGATCTCAAACATGGCTTTTTCCCTGAAAGAACTTTCATTTCTGGAAAGAGGACTTCTTTATCTTCAGGGTGGAGGCATTAAGATTGTATTAAGACATTTAGTTAAAAGATTCTCAAGATTTAAGGTTAGGGGCGCCTGGGTGGTTCAGCTGATTAAGCATCTGAGTCTTGATTTCAGCTCAGGTCATGATCTCAAGGTTTGCGAGTTCAAGCCGCGCGTCGGGCTCTGTGCTCTCTGCTTCGGATCCTGTCTCGGTTTCTGGCCCTCTCCGTTCACGTATGTGTACTCCCTCATGAACATTTAAAAAAAAGATTTAAGGTTAAAAGGGCATCAGAGACTGCTGAGGGTCTTGTGTTCGGGAATATTCCAGATCTGGAGAATCTATGAGATCACATCCGATTCTTCAGGGCTAGGTACATGTCCCCGGCTGGCTTGCACCCCGGCCACCAGGAGAGCTCAGGATATGAAAGGCACGGAGGAGAAGTGTTCTGGCGAATGGCCGGTGGTTTGGCACCTCTCTCTCCTCCTTTGGAACACCAGGAGTAAATTCAGAAGCCACTATGAGTTCCGGTTCTCAATCAGTTCACGTTCCCTTGAGAGTCAGAAACCGCACAATTACACAGGAACCCAGTTCGCTTATTCTGTGCGGTCCTTCTTGGAAAGAACGAGCAGGTGCCTGCCTGATGCCACTGCCAGTTAGAGGCTCATGGGCCAGTATGAAACACGGCGTGTGATATTTCATTAATCGTATCGGTCTCTGTCCTTTAAAAATATTTTCCCGTTGCAACTTTTAATTTCTGGCTTCTCGTGCAAATACCAGATCCAGCAGAGCTGGGTGAGGAGGCCTGCCCCTTCCTCCCCTCCCTCCAGAGCCCTGGCTGGTGCTTTGACTGCCAACCACCGTCCCCCTTGCAGGGCTGCCTTCTCCATCTTGGCTGCTTGTTTCTTCCTGTGCTCTATCAAAGTAGATGCCAGAAGGGTCCCCTACCTGGTCCGTGTCACCCACCAGCAGCACCTGCCTGACCCCTATAGGTCTTTGTTCTTTCCGCCCTGGATACGTGGGTGGCCTCGTCATCTATCGAACCTTGGGTCTCTGGTCTCTCAGACTTTTTTCTTTAGAAATTGCTGCGAGACGAGTCAGGATTTCCCTCTCTCCAGGAACACGCGTTCCCCGGTGACACGAGACTGCACCCATGGGCTGCACGTGGACTGCTCTGTTACTGGTGGAATAACCCAACCTTTACCTTTAGGGAACTGGTCCTTATCACTGCCAGGTGGGGAGGCAGTGACCACTGTCCTGTTTCACTTCAGAGGTACCCAAGTTTCGAAGAAGGCAAGTGATCTTTGAAATCGAGTTAGGGGAAAGTACTGGATTCTTCGAGAGGGGAGAGATGCTAGTATACTAATGACTGTTTCAGAACTTGTGACTTAGGGACGTTTGCAGAGCTGCGGCCTGAGTCGGGCTCGCAGTGCACTGGGGACGACGCGGAAAGTCAGAACCCACAGAGTGAGCTCGGTGACTGCCCTCTTGGCCTTTGCAGTGAGGGGGCTTCTGGGTTCTTTCCTAGGCACCCGTTGGCCACCTTTTTCCATCTGTTTTTCCGAGTGAGCGCCATCGTCACCTATGTGTGCTGTGACTGGTTCAGCAGAAGCTTTGTGGGCTGCTTTGTCACGGTGCTTCTCCTCCTGTCCTTTGACTTCTGGTCTGTGAAGGTAAGGCCCCTTCGCTCATGATGCCATCGTTCCAGAAACACAAGGGCTGTGTTTCTAGATGGTGACCCTCCTGCTGCACGTGGCTGATTTGAGCCGAGAGGTACTTTCGTTGAAACTGCAAATACGTACTGAGCCGACATTACTTGAAATTCAAGTTAAAACCCGTTGTTCAGAGCTGAACGATGGTTCTGGTCCTCAGTTGTCATCTCTGCAAGGCCGTGTCTTATGCGAGTGACAGCTCCACCTGGCTTTGGATTTTTGGCAAACCTGGCATACATTTAAAATATGCCACATGTTTTTGGGGGGTGTGTGTGTGGTGGTGGGGGGAGTCACTTACAGGTAAACTGAGTTGAAAATTCTCAGAACCTGCCACGGTTCAGTTCCCCTCTCCCCCTACTCCCGGGACAAGTTCAACACGAACGGACTTTTGTCTGTCAGTGAAAAGACGACTTCTTCTTTACGGCGTGCCTGGGGTCCTTCTGTCCATGTCCCCCAGAACGTGACCGGGAGACTGCTGGTGGGCCTCCGTTGGTGGAACCACATAGACGAAGATGGGAAGGGCCGCTGGATTTTTGAGGCCAGAAAGGTACCGTCTGCTACGGGTCCGCCTCGCAGCGGGGACGTGGCTGTGGAAGTTTGCGCGGGTCCCCTCTGGGCTCCATGCGGGTCTGGTTGCCGCCCCCATCGGCCCTGCGCCTGGTGGCCGCCGCATGCAAAGAGCGAGAACGGGAGTGCGCTCCCGTTGAAGACGGGGCCCTCCCTCCCCGGCAGGCGTCCCCGCAGCGCAGCGTGGCCACAGAAGCGGAGGCGCGCATCTTCTGGCTTGGCCTCATCATCTGCCCGCTGATTTGGACCGTGTTCTTCTTCAGCACCTTGTTCTCCTTGAAGCTCGAGTGGCTGGTAAGGCACCGCGTGGCCCTGGCGTGGCTTCACCATCTGCGCGCAACAGGGGGCACGAGAGGGTTCCGTTGTCGTCTGCCAATTGGTTGGAAACCGCTTTACCGAGATGGTTCACGTACCGGGCCATTCACCCATTAGCCTGTGCCATTCGCCGGGTTTCCAGGGGATTCACTGTGGTGCCGTCAACACCACAGCCAGTGTGGGGGTAGTTTCATCCCCCCAGAAAGAAACCCTGTACCTTTTAGCCCTCTCTCCCTCCTGGCCCTGCTCCTCGTTCTTCTGTTTCAATAGGCTCACCTATTCCAGTACTTCCTATAACTAGAATTCTAGAACATGATTGCTTGTGATCTTCTCTCACTTAACATGGGATTTTCAAGGTTCGTCGGTGTTGCAGCATTTATCAGTATTTCTTTCCTTTTCTATGGCTGTGTAATAGCCCCCTCTACGGCCACGCTACGTTTGCTTTATCCACTCCCCCACCGATGGCCATGGGTGGATCTTCTGGATGCCTAGGAATAATGCTGAGGACGGAGTTGAAAGCCAAAGCATGTGCTAGCCTACTCTGGAACCCTTCCTCAATAGGAATAAGCTCACCTCAGAGTTACTAAGTTTCATTTCAGTTTTCTTACCGTCTCAGTGCCGTGATCTGCCTCACTTACTGGGAAAACAAAATACCCACAGACCGTAGGAGCAGCAGTATAATTAAAAGCAGGGGCTCTGGAGTTTGCATGCCAGTCCAGCCCTGCATCGGCTCTGGGACTGTGGGCGACTTTGGTTCTCTGGGCTTCACTTTCTTCCCTGTAAAATGGGATGATAACGGCACCAACCTCTTGGGTTGTTAACAAGGTACTTATGAGGAGCGGCGAGTGCTCAGAGAAGGTTGGCTGTGACTAGGTACAGGCCAGAGTTGCTTCTATGTGGTTTGGGGGGAGGGGGTGGGTGGGGTTCAATATATGCTCTTAAAAGAATTTGCTTTGTCTGAGCGCAGGCCCTTGTGATAGCTGGGATTTCTCTCCAAGCTGCTAACCTCTATGGCTACATCCTTTGTAAGATGGGAGGTGAGAGGGACATCGGCAAAATCACAGCCAGTTTTCTGTCCCAGATGGTGTTCCAGACGGTGAGTTACTGGAGTCTTCCCCACCCCTGCACTCCAGATGCCGAAAGGGAAGGAGGCCCACTAGCCAATGCAATTTTAACATTTTCTGTATCAACCAAGCTACCCTGTCAGTACCCCCCAAAAATACCACACAAAAATAATTTTTTAACTTTGCATATATTTCTACACGTGAGAGTAATCTTTGAAATTTGACCAGGCTCTTCTTACAACTGGTTGAACCATCTTAAAATCTGACCAGGTCTGCTTTAGGCCAAGACATTGAGCGAGGAGCTCTGTGGGCTTTTGGTTACATCGTGGGTTTGCTCTGGCCCCTGAATCAGCAGAATCAGGCCCCCTCACTTGTGAGGACAAAGCCACAGCTGACTTTTCCCCTTGCAGGCCAGCCCAAGGGACTTCCAGAAGCCTGGCCTCAAGGGGCTGGAGATTCACAAGCATTAGGTAAGAGGTGGGATCAAGGTGGGGGCCTGGGCACAGAGCCAGGGGCGAGCCAGCCTGTGTCCTCCGGGTTTTGCAGGCCTCCCCCCTGCCCTTTCCTCACACTGAACACATACAAAGTCAACCATATGTGCAGGCATGAAGGGAGGGGGCAGGAAATGAGAGAAAGAGAGGGAGAGAACGAGGGATTTGCCCATCTGTCTGCCCATGCCCTGAGAGAGATGGGAAACGGGAATTTACTCTTCCCTCGGTGTCTATTCCTGCACGTCTCCTGGCAATGAAGAGAATTCTAGAATTTACATGGGTGTCTCCTTTTATGTAATTAAGAAAAAACAAAAACCCTATAAGCTGTCTTATAGGATGCTGGGAATTACGGGATATAGTGTGCACTAGGTACAGACACAGATGACCTCTTCTGTTTCCAGGGGTGATTTAAGAGCTTTTCAAGGGCTTCTGGGGACTAATTTTTCCCTCATTCTGAAGCAGCGTTTGGACTGTGCTACTTGAAGCCATGACTGGGTTTTGCAGTGAAGCCACACATCCATCACCGGGGTTCTTTTTTAGGCTTATCTTCTGAGGCAGCAGTGGCTTGAGGGAGAAGTTCTATAACTGCACAAGCTTCCAGCAGAGAATTCCCCGACCAATAAGCCGTTGGCTCTTTCCTGGAAGCAGGCCTTGGGGGAGAGGTTTGAGGTTCTTATTTTTAAGAGGCATGTTTGTAAAAAATGCCTTTACGTGTGTTGAAAAGTATACAAATCCTGTGACTCAAGCATCTCTAAAAAAATGACTTCACGCCATACCAGAGTCTGGTCCCTTTCTGCCTGTGACCCCACTTTGTCCCCACGCTGCTCAGGCTGGAGTGCAAGTGTGGCTTGCGTCTTGAGTGTTCTCTTGTGTTTCAGGAGCTGATGAGGTGCTCTTCTTTTGGCTGATGGAGACCACAGAACTCCTGGATTTCTGGAACACGAGACACAGAAGCAGTGACGATGAGGCAGTGCCTCCGGCAGCCATGCCTGTGCCGGTGAGGGCTGAACCCCCAGACGGCCTAACTCCCAAAACAGCCCTGTTCTGCTGCTGCCCTGTCTCCCATTGGCTCATTCCACAGATCAAGAATCCTGGGAATGCTGGTATTGGCCCCGGACACCATCTTCCTAGGTAAAAGGAACTCCACCGTGCGCCATGAGCCTACAAGCTTTAACAACTGACCCCTCCCAGCCCCCCTAAAATCCAGGCTTCCAATGGCCGCCCACCAATGTAGTCAGGTCGGCACAGGTTTGTTTTTTTCCTTTAACCAGTTTCTCACAGACGCCTGGCTTCCTGGGCTGAGGGTCATCCCAGCCCCTACTGGCCCTCCCGTCCCCACCTGAGGCTGCATGGCAGTGACCCTAATGCTCCACAGATGACCCTAGACAGGATCTTCTCCCACTCCGCCCCACAGCCCTCTGAGTTCCCGGGACTCACACGCACACGTACTTTGAATGATACCTCTGTAGGCTAAAGCAGCTGGGGAATCCGGTGCATCAATCAAAAAAGACTGTCCTTTGTCACAACTCTTACCTTGAGATAAATGAAAAAACATCGGTGAAGACAGTGGCCACACAAACTGGGGGTTCTTTCTGGTCATGTGACCTTAGGAGGCCTTGAGCCTCACCGGACAAGAGCAAAGCTGAGAAACACACAAAATGAACAGGAGTGTACAAGACGTGGGTTCCACCCGGTGCGTTTTCCACGGCAGCGGCCACCTGTCTGCTGGGCTTTCCCGGCACCCTCCCAAGGACACACACTGGGGTCCTAGGATCCAGGTGCCACGGTGCAGGGACCTCTGGCAGTGGTCGGAGACCCTGCCAGGCAGGTGCTCTTTTCTTCTCCCCCTATCCTGGGCAGAACCCCATCAGCCTACCCAGCACTGCTGGAGAAGCAGGGCTGTGGTTCTGCTCCCCAACCTTAGGTGGGTCGTGGCAAGGCCAAGTGCCGAACTATCCCTTCCTCACTTCCCCTCGTACTTGGGCACAGGGCCAGGGAAACTGAGATGAGGGGGGTGCAGGGAGGATCCAAGAGGAGAGGGGGTTGGCAGAGGTGGAGCCCAGATGAGCCCGGGCTCCCCTGGGACCATGGCAGAAATGTGGTAGCTAGACTAGGTCTGGGGAATGCCACCAGAGTCCCGTGATGGCCACGATGTTCTCAAGTCTTCCCTTCCCCAGGAGGCCCTCCCCTTCCAAAGGTACCCTGGTTCATTCCCCATTTTCAAGGCTCCCCTTTCCTCTGACTGTGCTCCAAGAACAGTCCTGTCAGAAGAGCTTGTTGCTGAGGCTTTCTGGTGTCCTCTGGGGACATCGATGCAGCAGCAGCCCCCCGGCAGGGATGGGGGGGCATTGTTATCACCCCCTCTTACACATGCGGCTGTCAGGACTTGGAGCCTCCAGCCGGCGGTGGGGAGAAGCAGGACTCTGAGGCCGGGGAGGGGCTGAGAACCCCAGGGCGAGTGAGGTGGCCTTACCTCCTGCTCCCGGGCTCCCACCCAGGCTGGAGCGCATGCTTCATCCCTTCCTGTCTATGTCCGGGCATCCACCTTGGCTCCCGCTGGACAAAAGAGTTCCCGAGGGTCACAGTGCCCTCACTGCCTTGTCTTCCTTTCCACTGTACGAACGTGCTAACCCCCTTTCCTTGCTGGTCTCGTGATTTCAATGACAAATGAGGCTCAGGGACATGTAACGTCACACGGGACTGCTCCCTAGAAGACACTTCATTCTCTTAGCTTCAGACTGAGCCGCAGCCGCCCCCAGGGGCCTCTGCTAGCAGCTCTTGTAAAGTGCTAGAACTTTGCTTCTTTGTGACTAGTGGAGTCAGGCAGGAGGGCAGCTGCCTCTCTCCCTCACAGGGGCTGGGACCTGCACACTGGCTTGGGGCTCCCCGAGCCTGGACAGGCTCTTCCGGGCCCCTCCCATCCTATCATAGGGATCTGAGGGACCCGGACTCCAGCTAGGGTACAGGCTCACAGCAGTGGGTGCGCCCAGAGCCACTGCCGAGCCTGTCCCTCAGCAGCGCCCCTGTGCTCCAGCTGCCGCTGGGGACCTTTAGCAGCAGACCTGTGCTCTGACCACCCGAGGGAAAAGGGCGAACTCAGCACCACCCCTGGTCGGCGCAAAGTGGTTAATCTCCCTGGGTGTTTGCCCCTCCCTAAAAGAACAGCTGGGATTTCCTGTGGTACCTGGGAGGCCCCCAGCACAGAGTGCTTCTCAAGGGGGAGCAAAGGCTCCCGGGATATTCTCCTGGGCCCCAGGGTTCCAGAGAGGCACGCAGTCCTGGGGCAGCCCCGCACTCACCCTCCACCCCGTGCTCTAGGCCCCACCTCCCTCCAGCCCCCCAACAATCTGGCCTGCCTGGGCGTGGCCCACACAGCTCCCCAGCCTGCTGCCAACCCTCAAGCCTCCCCTGCCTCTAAGGAGTAGGAACCTGGCCCTCCCCACACCCGTGTCTCCCCTGGTCATGGCTGCCCATCAGCCCCAGCTCCTAGATGGCTGGGACCTCAGCCAACTTTCTCCCCAACCATCAAGTCCTGTCCCCTTCCCTCTCCTGCACGTCCCTTCCTCTACATGGCAACGCCCAGCCCCGGGCAAGTCCTACCCTCCTCCCCACTCCCCTGCAGAGCGGCCTGCAGGTCTCCCTCTCAGCACTCGCCCCTGTGCCCTGGCTCAGGGTCTGATTCTCCTTTCCCAACTGCTGAAGGCCCAGCGGCCAAGCTTGGCTGCAAAGCTGTCCACACCTGGGCTCCAGCCTGCCTTCCAGCCTTCGCCCCTTGGCTTCCTGCAGGCCCAGGCCCCTCTGCTCGTGCTCCCACCCCACCGCTTCTGCACGTCACAGGCACGGCCGACATACCCAAGTTCAACTCTGTGGTCCCCGAAAACAAATGTAGAGGCAGGTATAACTTAAAAGGTGTGGACTGCCCTCCCCACCATGCCACTTAGCAACAGTGAACACACAATGGGGATGGGGTCCACCATTCCCTCCTCCAGGGTCACTGCCGCTCACGGGGTTGTCTAGAGGGGATGTGCGGGACTCTGGCATTAAAAACGGGGCATTTGGGAGCACATGGTGGCTCAAGTGGGCTAAGTGTCCCACTTGAACTTAGGTCAGGATCTCGCGGTCTGTGAGTTGGAGCCCTGCATCGGGTTTTGTGCTGATAGCTCGCAACCTAGAGCCTGCTTCGGATTCTCTGTCTCCCTCTCTCTCTGAACCTCCCCCGCTCTTGCTCTGTATCTCAAGAATAAACATTAAAATAATCTTTTTAAAAAGGGGGCATTTTTCATGTAACCTAGCGGCTGAAGGCAGACCAACACCAAGGCTAACTGTGTTCAGGACTTTCACCTCAGAACCTAATTCCTGAGACGGGACCGCCCAGCATACCCCTGCCCAGTCCTCCTCCGGCCCCCTCGCCTTGGGTGAATTCCTCTCCCATGGCCTCCCAGCATCTTGCAGACAGTCGTGACCCATGTTCCAGGCCCCACGCGGCCCCCTCGTGACCCAGAGGTTTACTCGCTCTGACTACACACCCACGCCTACGGTTTCCCTCGCCTGGAGGTGAGCACCTGAGAGCGGGCCCTTCATCTGTGGCCCCACCGTCCACGGTCGTGGCCATGCGGGGTGTGAACACCCCGCTTGGCGACACAAAGTTGAGATTGGCACTCAGACTCACCCACCTATGTGTGGGTCCAGAGGCACTTTTCCGAGGAGAGGGATCTTCAGATCCTGGCACAAGACCTCCGCGCCCCCCGTCGTTGGTGGGAATATCTGAGACTCTTTCTATGAGGCAAGTTAAAAGGGAAGAGTTAGGACTTTGTTTTCAGAATTAAAACTGGACATTTTAAGGCAACTTTAAAAAATGGCTGTTTGAATATGAAACAGTAACCACCCCAGCAGAGTTTTTCTTAAATCAGCATTATTTTGGTGTGTGATCCCACTTCCCAAAATGAGGGGGAAAGCAGAAACTGTGACACAGAAACCATGTCCCGGGCTCTCCTCCACCACTACGAGGAAGGGCCTGGGCCGCCACACTCCCACCTTGCACTTGGGGCAGACGAAGACACTCATGTTCTCCACCACTCCGATGATGGGTAACTTCACCTTGTGGCAAAAGCTGATTTCTTTGCGGACGTCCTGGAGGGACACCTCCTGTCAAGGTTCAAAACACCATTTATTTCAAGATCAAAGTGAAGACAGACCGTGTGCGGGCAGGGGCGGCAGTGCAGTGGATTCGGCACCAGAAAGCCTCACGTTTAATAAGTATTTGGGGCCGACCATGTGCTGACGCCTGTTTGGGGCATGGACTCCCACAAACCCCGAAAGGATAAACCTGAACAGCCATATGGTAAACGTACAATGATTGTGCAGAATAATAACCTTTTAAGACACCTCAGGGTTGTTTTCTCAGCAGTACACGACTGTGCACCATTGTCTAGATCAGGGGACAGTGGGCCTGCTGTTTTTAGAAACTTCTGGACGCAGCCACGCCCATTCCTTCACATCTCATCCCAGGCTGCTTTTGTCCTCCAATGGTACAAGGGAGTAGCTGTGACAGGATGTAGGAGACATAAAGCCTAAAATATTTATATCTGGCCATTTAAAAAAAAAAAAAAAGGTTTGCTAACCTCTGATCTCGACTTCGGAACACAGCTTTAGGGACAAGAAACTAAGGCACGTTCCCGTATTGAGATCGAATTTACTTCTGAACTCTGAAAGTTCGTCTGACAGCATGAGCACTGTGTGTAATGCTTGCTTAGTACCCTCTCCACGCCCCGGTGCCACAGTATTGCAGACACGTCTGTGGCTTTACCATGTGCGGGGTGCCCGGAGGCTCAAGGCTTCCAGTCCTCCCTCTCTCCTGAGCACACCTTTGGTTCTCGGTCTCTCTGGCACGGAGGGAGAGACACAAAGACATTTAGCGAGAAGGTCAGCTGTTAAGAGTCCCCGCATCTCCTTGCACCTCTGTCGTTCTCTCCTTGGTGGCGCCGCTGTGTCAAAAACGCCCCCCAAAAGGGTCCGCTGCCTGTAACGGTGGCTGTGAAGGGCTCTGAGAAACCGGGAGACCCTACTGTCATGTCACACTCTGCCGAGAGGTTCTGGAGGAAGGGCACACAAATGTGGAGTGTTCTTCCATGGCTTCCAGGAGAAGGGCCAGCCTCTGCTCTTGCTGTGCCTCTCCTTTTTTTTTTAATTTTTTTTTTTCAACGTTTATTTATTTTTTTAAGACAGAGAGAGACAGCATGAACGGGGGAGGGGCAGAGAGAGAGGGAGACACAGAATCGGAAGCAGGCTCCAGGCTCTGAGCCATCAGCCCAGAGCCTGACGCGGGGCTCGAACTCACGGACCGCGAGATCGTGACCTGGCTGAAGTCGGACGCTTAACCGACTGCGCCACCCAGGCGCCCCAGCTGTGCCTCTCTTCTTGAGCCCAAGGGGCAGTCTGTGCTCTCTTTCATAGTCAAGTTGCCTTAGCCTTTTTTTTTTTTTTTTTTAACGTCTCTTCATTTTTGAGAGAGCAAGCGTGAGTGGGCTAGGGGCAGAGAGAAGGGGACGGACGATCCAAAGCAGGCTGAGCCGACAGCCGACAGCCCAACATGGGACTGAAACTCATGAACCTGAGCCGAAATCGGATGCTCAACTGACTGAGCCACCCAGGCGGCCCTGAAGAAGCCACCTTGATGCAAAGTGGATTTCTGTGGTTTCTCAACAGATGATTTTGAACCAGTTCACAACAAAACTGAATAGCAAGAGTTCCTGTATGCTCCCTGCGCCCACCCCCCTAACGCCTCCCCGCTATCAACATCCCACGACATGGCGCTGCATTCCGAACAGATGCTTTTCCTTTGCGGTAACCTGTTGGGACCACACTCAATCGTGTGGCCGGCCTGGAGTGGCCCCGACCAGCCTAAGGACAAAGCCACCCTCCCTCCACTGCCGCTCCCTGGAACAGGTGCTCCCTCCGCTGCAGCCACCAGAGGGGCGTATCTGCTCCTCTGCACGCCCCGCAGAGGCCCCCTGACCAGCACCAGAGCCCTCTCTCGCGCCTGTCGCGTCGTCCGCTCCCTGACCCAGGCACCCCCCACGTGGCCCGCCGTGGTCACCCCCGCTTGTCGGAGCGCCACAAATGCACTGCGTCCGGCACCCACGTTCCTCCATGAACCGCACAGGCCCTGAGGGAGGACCGGCCTTTTCCCTCCCTGGCGCCTGGCCCGAGGCGTGTTCGTAGTGGGTGTTCGGCGCAGGTCTGACAGGGGGTGATACTGACTGCCTCGCAGACAAAAACCTACTTTCTTGTGCTTTCTTAGGAGTGGAGGAGAGTACCGTGACGGGTGTAACTCGTTTCTTGGGACCCTGTGAGAGCAATGACAAGAACAGAGCACATCGCAAACCTGACCGTGTTTGTTCACCACTGGGCTCACTCAGGCTGACGCTACTGCTCTCTTCTCAGCGTGCTCCCAGCACGGCCTGCGTGCGACTAGGACAGGAGGACCCGGGCGTCGCTAAAGAAGGGGCAAGGGCTGTAGCAGCTTATCCAGAAGCCTGTCTATACCCGAAGATGGCTGTACGGAAAACCAGACTTCCTCCGTTTGTCGGAGACGTGAACAGAAGCACTGCAGGGGGATGGATGCAGGGGCACAGTGAGGGGGGAGGTGACCACGAGGGACAGGCTGAATTCTAAGAGCACCAGTGGCCTTGCGGGCTTGGTGAAGGCCACTTCAAAGCGATTTCGAGCCGCTGTTTAATCTGTGGACAGAACTGCGGCATGCTCATTTCGTACACAGCAAACGCCTGGACCACGGACAAAACATTTCACAAGTTTCTGCAGATCCGAACCGAGGGCGGTCGGAGCACGTGTTGGCGGGAGCTGCTTCAAGAAAAGGGGCTCGAGACCGCACGAGAAAGAAACCGTTCGACAAGGCACAGCGTGGCGCCCTCTCTGCCCGGGCGCTCGCTCACCTGAGGAGTAGTGATGATCACCGCCCCATCGACGTGTGCCGCGGACAGGTACTGGATGGCCGAGAGGTGTTCGTCCGACGTGCCCGGCGGGGTGTCCACGATGAGGTAGTCGACCTCTCCCCAGTCCACGTCCCGAAGGAACTGCTTAATCATGCCTGGAGAGAGATCCAGTGAGGCCCTTCTCTTTCTCGTTTCCGTACTCACGACTCTCTCGAGGCGGTTCAGGATCTTCACGTACACTTGGTCTGTGCTCTACATCAGGGGTGTCTGCCCACGGCTGGGCTGGGGCGCGCTACTGGCATCTGGCAGCTAGAGGCCGGGGTGCCGGCACCCTAGAAGGCAGAACACAGTCCACCCCTCCCCTAACAGAGAATTCTCTTGGCCCCAGAAGTCGCGAGGGCCTGGGCTCAGGAGCCCTGTCCTAAAAGACACTTGTGCATGGTTACCTTAAGCCTCAGCGGCCCAATCACCTTGCTATGATGTCACCTCACACCTTTCTTGGGCATAGAAAAGCTACTATAAAACCACAGTGAAAATAATTTCAGAGTTACAGAGGTCTTAAGGAGAAAAATGCCATCATAGATGTTAAAAATTGTCAAACAGCCCCTGGTATTTCTGTTAGGCTCTCTTCAACCAGTGAAGGCAACAACAGAGGCCACGAGATGCTTACAAATGATACAGTGCAAAAGCCCGGCAGATCACAGTTGCCATCCTGACGGGCCAGGCTGCCCTTGGAAGATGGTAAGCAAAGAGAAAAAGTGGAGTGGCAAACCATTCTTCTTTGGTCCCCTCCAGATAACGGCATCGTCAGGACTGCTGAGCAAGAAACCCACGGACATCACCCCCAGGTTGTCTTCCAAGAACTAAACAGGATGAAACAAGAAACATTTAAAACCACAGGGCAAGGCACTTCCTTGTCATTTATCTGAGCTCAAAATGAAAAAACCATTTGGGGAACTAAATGACCACGTGACTTATGGGTCTATTCATTATTTTTTGCCAGTTTATTATTTATTTTGAGAGAGGGAGGGACGGACGGAGAGAGAGACGGGGAGAGAGAGAATTCCAAGTAGGCTCTGCATTGTCAGCACGGAGCCTGACCTCACAAACCGTGAACTCATGACCTGAGCTGAAACCAAGAGTGAGGCCATTAACCGATAGCCACCCAGGCGCCTTGGGTCTATTCATTCTTTAAACCCACAAATCGTTTTGAGCAGGGGGAGAAGAAGGGTTACCATATGGGGGGGGGGGGGGACTTGAAAGAGGCCCCCTGGGGCCCTGTGCTGCAGCCTAACCTCAGCTGAAGCATCCTTTAACTGCTCTCACCTGGGTTGGCAAACCTTAGCTTCCAGGCCAAATCTCGCCCACCTTCTGCTTTCGGACGTCAAGTTTTATTGGAATACAACCGTGGTCATTTGTTCACGTATTATTACCTTCACACTACAACAGCGGGTAGCGTACCGTCCCTGAACTGCAAATATTTACTATCTGACCCTTCGGAGAAACAGTTTGCCAGTCCCTGATCTTAACTGTATTCCCTGCACCTAAAACAGTCCTTCGATAGTATCTGCTGACTGAGCGTTGGGTTGAGGAAAGTGTTGCCAGCCCAACCCACATCTGCTACGTACACAGGACACACTACCCTGAAAATAAGGCAAAGAGAAATAATAGGGTGCTTGCGTGGCTCAGTCAGTTAAGCCTCGGACTTCAGCTCAGGTCACGATCTCACGGTTCTTGAGTTCGAGCCCCGCATTGGGCTCTGTGCTGACAGCTCAGAACCTGGAGCCCGCTTTGGAATCTGTGTCTCCCTCCCCCCCCCCCCCCCGCCCCCACGACTTTTGCGCACTCTCTCTCTCAAAAATAAACATTGAAAAACAAAACAAAACCAACTCACCACTGGAGACCAGCCCGAGCCACTCTGGTGAACCTGCACAAACACAAACATGGACACACGCATTTGTAAGAAATGACACGCTTAGGCACACTTCTCACACAGACCGATTTACACATTAAGAAAACAACTTCATAAAACAATTCATCCTCTCAAATGCTACCACTAAATCTTTACTAGAGAGTGAACAGCTGGGGAGAGGCCATGGGTCATACAAGCTCTATTTCTCAACCCCCCACCCTCCCTGAGTTGGGTTATTTTGAAACCCTGGCTGGTTATGTCTAGTCAGGTTCAAATATAACCTGGGGCCGGGGGTATTTTACAGGTGTGACAGCAACCAGGCGGGGGTTGTCGAGGATGTGCAGGGGACTGTGGCACAGCAAGGCTGTCTCTGTAAAAGGCCAGGTGTGAAGCAGCGACACAGACCCTGGCCCATCGGCGGCCGGGGTGTCAGCCTGTGAGCACAAGAACTGGGCGGGGGGGGGGGGGGTGGGGGTGGGGACAGGGGAGAGGTGTCGACAGGAAGCTCAGGGGCCACTTCATGATTCACACTCTCTTTCCAGCAGACGTTCGTTAACAGCCGGCGTTCAACCCCACCCCGCCTCTTCCTCTTCAAGCTGGACCTGACTCCACTTCCAAGTACACGGCAGTCTTAGCAGCTGTGTCGCCGGGCAGCACAGGAGCCCTACTGCTAAAACGCTCTCCGGAGATCTCATTCCCACGCCACGTCAGTCTCCCACAGCCAACAGCTCAGTGGCTTTCGGGATATTCGCGGGAGCTGGGCCCCCACCACCAGTCAGTTTCAGAACATTTTCGTCACCCCTTAGCGGTCGTCCCCGATCCTTCCACCTCCCTCCTATCCTAGATGACCACCACCCACCCTTGTCTCTACAGAGGTGCCTGTTCTGGACATTTCACAGACATGCAACCATAAACCAGGTGGTCTCTGATGACTGGCTTTAAGGGTTTTTTAGCTTTTCTTAATTCCAGCAAACATGCAGCGTTGCATCAGTTTCAGGAATACACCACAGAGACTCTACAATTCCATCTGCTACTCTGCTCATCACAACAGGTGTGTCCTTGGTCCCCCTTCACCTATTTCACCCAGGTCTTCATTTAAAAAAAATAAACAAAAAAAAAAACAAAAAAAACAAACAAACAAAAAACGGGCGCCCAGGGTCTCAAGAGGTTGAGCATCTGACTTCAGCTTAGGTCATGATCTCACGGTTCATGGGTTCGAGCCCCGCATCAGGCTCTGTGCTAAAAGCTCAGATCCTAGAGACTGCTTCGGATTCTGTGTCTCCCTCTCTCTCTCTGCCCCTCCCCCGCTTGCACACACACACACACACACACTCTCTCTCTCTCTCTCTCTCTCTCTCTCAAAAATAAACAAAGATTAAAACAAACAAAACAACAAACTTCTTCCCTATTTAAACTCATCCTCCACAATGGCAGGCTTAAAAGAGGGGGTAAAAAACATAATAACCCCACAGGGTATGAGAAGAAAACAGCATCACTTCGATTTTATCTCACCATGTAAAAAATTCAGCGTCTATAAAATACTCACCTGTTGGTACATTCAGTGCTACGTGCCCGTAACTGACAAGTAAACACAGAGCCGTGCTGTGGGCGTGTGCGAAGAAGCTGGTTACTGATGGCACATGAGCACACGTGTTGGACCCCTAAGCTCTTCCTCCCTCCTGGATGGTGTCATGCCCCTTCCCGAGGCGCCCTCAGCAGCAAATCCCAGCCCTGACTAGCGCCCATAGGCCCGGCCTGCCTGCCTCTGGCTACTGTCCAGCTCCCCTACCCGTCACCCTGCCACTAGTCATTGTGCTGGTGACACTCCTGCCCCAGGGCTCCTGCACCTGGCTCCCTCAGCCCAGGAGGCTCTTCCCCAGCAGGATGCCCTGGACCACACCCTCCTAAGCAGCAGCTCCCCTTGCTCCTCCCATCCCCCCTACCCTGCTCTCATTATCTTTGATCTGTCAGCTGCCCCCCTCCCACCAGGGCTGGATGTTTATTTGCCTTGTTGACTACGCTCCCCCAGCTCGCGCACGGTGCCCAGCAGTTATGTGAAGAATGAGCCAATCTAACACCCTGGGAACATCCTAGCTCTCCGGCCTCACTTTAATGCACTGTCTTCAAGGGGGACCCTTTCTGGGACTGCTTCTTACCACCTAGGAGGGAGAGATCAGCACCTGTACAGACTGCTGTAGGGCTGAGGTCCTCCTCCGGGTCACTTGCCCGCCTCGCAGCCTCAGCTCCCTAGGGGTGACAACGAGGGCAAAAACATTCCCCTATTTCCAAGGGTATGGACCCCTGGCAAAGACCGGCCTAGCTTTCCCAGGCAGAGTGAAGTTTCTGTGTCTTACTTCTGCATTTCACTCGTGTTTCCCTTCCCCTCCAAGAAGGCATTGAAACTAATACTTCTCAAAGGGCGTGGGTGGACTTTATATACAATCCCACCCCCCCACAACCGTTCACAGCTGTCGTTCACGTAGACGGACCAGTGAATGTTTGTCTGGTTTCAGCATGGCCGGGTGGAGACGCACGGCTCTGCTCTGTCTGGGATCAGCCGCTCGGCCCAGCCGTCTGCCGTGAGGATACTGGCTGTGGTGTGCATTACAGTTCTCACCTGTTCTCCTTCCAATCCCATCATCTTGGGAATCGATGGCCCACATATATCAATGTCCAGAAGGGCGACCTGGGAAACAAGAAGAGACCAGAGCAGTGATGCAACTGAGTGTGCAGTCCTCCAGATGTGCACTACTGGGAAAGAAACGGGGCTTGAAGAAAAGAGGAAGTGCAGAAGATAGAAACTAAGTCAGATGTGGACCAAATGGAATCTCAGGGGAGTTACAGCATGCATCTTCCAGGCGACGGAGACACAGTCGAGAACTCCTGAAGAGAACGCGGCACAGTCCATCAACGCCAATGATTTCAGCACCCACCCCCAGGTCTGGCCCAACTCCAGGGTGATCTAACAACCCAATGTCCGGTCAAAGATTCGGGTGCAGCCACTGCTCACTGTTCACTCGGCCTTGACCGTGTGCCCGAAGGGGAGGTGGGTATCATTATCCCTGCTTTACAGAAAACGAAACTGAGGTTCAGAGAGGCCCACTGACTTGTTCAATAAGCAAGAAGAGCTGGGACGTAAACCAAGGTCTCCCGACTCCAACACCGGGCCCCCTTCCGTGACCCCGAGGGGCCTGGAGAGGAAGGCCAGAGTGGAGGCTCTCGCTGACCTCTGACCAAGCTGCACTGCACTGTGATCATGAAAGTTAGTGATGGCTTCCCCTTAACGCCTACCAGGACACTGAAGGTAAGAAGGAAGTCGAGGGAAGCTGTGTGAAGGCTGGGAGGACTCCTCCCACCCCAAACGCCCCAGCTTCTCCGCATGACACAGGACAGGCTGGGAGACGCCTTCAGGAACCCTCTGAAGAGCAGGAGGGTTGGCATTCCTCTCAAGACTTCGACGTCAACAATCCGGAGTGCAGCACCTCCGGGTAACTTTTGAACTTGCTCCAAATCCGCTTCTTGCTTCCTCTTCGCTGCTCCCAGCAGACCCCAGCCTCCACTTCCTCACTCTGCTCACCCTGGATCAGGAACCGATTCATGATCAGACCAGCCTCTTGGCTCCCCCGCCCCCTGCTGGGCCACCTGGAGAACGCAGCCCAACTATTCTCAAGCTGAGGACCCGGTTTCCTTCCCTTCACGCTGGCACTCGAGGCTGGTGGGTGTTAATGATCTAGACGTTTTACCTCAGGGCCTCACGACTCAGGAAATCACACCATCACTGCAATCCTAACAGGCTTTCCTCGCACTCTCGGTTTCTACTCAGTCTCTGCACCCTTTCTTAGGGGAACGATTTTATCAGTTTAGAGGAACCAGGCTCCCCACAACCAAGGGGGCAAATCCTGAGTGCAAAGATGCAGGAGTGCAAGAAACACATCCCATGCACTCTCTTCCCTGGTGGTGTCCAAAAAGACTGACATGTCTCTGCTATCCAGACCTCTGGGCGGCCATGTATCCTGTCCCCTTCACACTTCCTTTTGAACCTGTCACTAGCCCAGAACCGATCCAACTAACTCCCTTTCTGCTCAAGCCAGAGAACCCTAGTAGAGACAAACGTGCCTGAGTAAACCTTACTGGGGCCTCTGTGAAAGGTTCTAGAAGCCTGATGAGACAAGCAGGCTTTGCCACAACGATCTCCCAGCCAGAGACTGGGGGAACAGGGTACCATCAGGATCCCAAACTTCCCCTTAAGAAGAGGTGATGGGGACACCTGGGTGACTCAGTCGGCTAAGCGTCTGACTTCCGATGAGGTCATGATCTCAGAGTTCGTGAGTTCGAGCCTGGTATTGGGGTCTGTGCTGACAGCACAGAGCCTGGAGCCTGCTTCGAATTCTGTGTCTCCCTCTTCTCCCTGCTCCTCCCCTGCTCACACTCTGTCTCCCTCTCTCTCACAAAAATAAACCTTAAAAAAATAATAAAATAAAAAAAAAAAAAAAAAAAAAGAGGTGATGGGAGGTAAGCTGTAGCCCTGATGGCATTCCATCCAGCCACCCATGTGGACTGTTCTCTCCACCCCAACCGTCATAGCTCCTAATCCCAGAAGCCAATGTTCAGGACACCATCGGACCCCTTCCAAGCTCTAAAGTCTACAAGCCCCGGACACATGCCTTATTCCGTCCAGAAGCCCCCAGAGAGGGCCCGCTAATGCTATAATCCCCTTTCAGATCACAAAGTAAGATGACCACTTGGTCCCTTGTGGGAGTTGGTGACTCTGCCGCAGAAAGACAGTGTGTGAGCTTTTGTGGTCTCCCAGCTGAGGTGTCACTTTCGAAGCTTCTGCTCCCTTCACCACGACTCACAAAATCCCAGACTGCCGGTGGTCAGTGGGAGCGGGGGGTGCGTCGTCCTAGTTCTGTTCCCTCGGGGCTCAAGACCCTTCGCTAACAAGTTGTTGGGACACCTGCCTGCCTTGAGTGCTAACACAGAACAGTCCTGCTGAGAGTCAGGGATGCGCTTCCCCGAGACAGTGGACAGAAAAGGGACCAGAACTGCCCCCCTGAATTTAGGGAAGGAAGGAACATGTGCTATTTGAGATTAATCAACACAATAGATGCAGAGTCTACTGTCCGTCTGTCAACAGCCTCCAGCCTTTGGAGACAGTGACGTTCCCAGTCATGAGAAGGATCTATGGGGAAATACACTTTCCTAAGTGCAGACTTTTTTTTTTTTTTTTTTTGTAAGCCACCAGTGCATCAAGAAATCCAGCCTATCAGCCCTATTTCCACACTGGATGGTGTGTTTCCCTTCAGTTGCGGAGTCCAGACAACTACTTCAGAACGTAACTAGTGGAAGCATCGTTGTGTGTGTAAACAACAGTCTCCTTCCAAGTGGTTACTTGCCTCTGGCCTGGTGAAAGCCCATCTTCGGACCGTTTAGGAATATGCCTGACTGCTTCTAAAGGCAGAGAGCATTCTGGTTAATGTGGATATTCTCTCAGGGAAACCATCACAGTTTTTGGCTGACCAACCGGCCAATGCAAATGCGATCCTCAAACGGCAAGGGACTGACAGAAGAATCAGTCAACAAGTAGATTTCGAACCTCCTCAGCACGGTGCTTGGGGTAGGCTAAAGTCGAAATCGTCACCGCCTCCCCCTCCCGTTCCAGTTGGTGGACGAAGCAGTAAGGACGGCCGTCACAGAATTTACCGAGCACTTCCCCCGCCGTCAGGCACCATACTGAGCCCTTTACATTTACACCCATTACTTCCTTCGGTGCTGACGCTCATTTTACAGAGAAAACGGAGGCAGAGAGCCTGGGAACCTGCCCGAGGTCACGGAAGCGGTGTGGACGAAGCTGTGATGGGAACCCAGGCAGTCTGACTCCAGGGCCGGTATTCCTGCCCACCACACTCTACAGCACCCACCACCCTGGAGCTCTGATTCTGCCCTTTCTCCAAAAGCGGTAAGGCCCTGCTTCTTCAGTCTCCTGGACTCTCCCTTCATTTGTTCCCTGGCCACTGTTCCACCCACGGCCCTACTCCGGGTCCTCCAGGAGCAGCCACAAACACCGCCTCCCGCCTGGCTTCCTGTACCCTCTAATGATACTCAGTCACATGCTTGGCCGACTTCAGTGCAATGCTCTTAACACAACGCTCAAATCCTACCTCTTTGCTCGCCAAATGTCTTACTAGGTCATTCAAAGCCTCCCTGGTCTGGCTCAGCCTCATCTGTGGCTCCCTTCCCTGCAGGAACCCCACCAGACTGCCTGCCACACACACTTCCCTCAGTCCCTGCCGGAGTCCAGAGGCCGCCTTCTTCAAGCCCAGGGGTCCCTCCAAGTTCTCCCTCCTGTGTCCGAAATCCCTAAAGCACATCTTGGAGGGTGGACGCCAAATTCCAGAGAAGCCCACCTCAGCCACTGGAGGCCGGCAGGAACAGCTCCAGCACCAGCAAACGATCAGAACAAGAAGAAGGAAGAAGGGAGAATTCAGAGCCTGGGTGAGTCAGAGAACACCGGGCGTTTCAGATGACCCAGCCCAGCCGCTTCACTCCCGGCCTGTGGCCTCCCCAAGGGTTCACCCTTCCTCCAAAGAGGCACTTCCCCTGCCAGCACCGGTGCTTCTAGTGCTACAAACCAAACTGGGGGCCAGTAAACTACAATCTGGGCGCCAAACCCAGCCCGTTCCCTGTTTCCGTACAGCCCACAAAGTAAGAACGGTTATTACGTTTTTAGAAGGGTGGAGAAGGGGAAGAAATTACACAGTTTCATGCTATAAAATTCAAGTACCAGTGACAATAAAATTGCATTAGAACATGGCCATGTTTGTTTCTTTACAGATTGTCTATGGCTGCACTTATGTGTAAGGGCAGGACTAAATACTTGCTACAGAAAAGATTTAGTCTTTGTAGGCCTTCCTATGGCCTGCGAAACCTAAAATATTCACATTTTGTGTAAAATGTTCTTTACACAAAAGTTTGCCAACCCCTGGAGCAAACTCTAATTTCTTTTTTTTTTTGTTTTGTTTTTTGTTTAATGTTTATTTATGTTTGAGAGAGACAGAGACAGAACGCAAGTGAGTTAAGGACAGAGAGAGAGGGAGACACAGAATCCGAAGCAGGCTCTGAGCTGCCAGCATAGAGCCCAACGTGGGTCTTGAACTCCCAAGCTGTGACATCATGACCTGAGCTGAAGTCGGCTGCTCGCCGGACTGAGCCACCCAGGCGCCCCGCAAACTCTAACTCCTTAATCCAGTGATTTGAAAAATGTATTCCTAGAGTCCCTAGATACTGGTGAGGTGTCTCAGTGGCCCCCGTGTATATTGAGGGCAGGTCAAAATGGTAGGCTTGATCTCCTACCCACTGTAGCTGGCTTTTTTGCAGAAATGAAGCCTTCTGTTAAGATCTTACGGTGGTATTTCACACTAACGTAGAATGGTTTATCTCCTACAAGGATAAAACGCTGAAATTCACCCAGCTTTCACAATCTAAAAATAAACACATGGCAGTTTTGAAACTTCGATATTGAATTAATCGCACTTCTACATTCCCTTCTGGCACTTTTTTATTTTTTTTTAAAGTCAAAAAGCGGAGGGCCATTTATCAGAGTTAGAAAAGAAATCTGAACCGAAACTCAGCCCTCGTATATAAAAAAATTACTCCATATTCAAAACGCACGAAGAGAAAACTAATACCCAAAGATAAGCCCATGTACAAAAGGAGGCACAAAGACCACGGGAAGAACGGAGAGAAGAAATGGCTTTCAACACGAACAAAATACAACTGTTTTTCCACGTAGGCCCTGAAGAGTATCCTGATGCACCAGAGCGCAGTTAGTTGCCAATTCACGTCCAGAGAACAGCAGGCTCTCTGACCCACAGCACGCACAGGGCCAGGCAAGCCACAAGCCTTCAGCGAGGGCTGTCGTTTCGGGGTCAACCTACCAGAGACTTGGAGTCTAAGAGACACCCAGGCTACTCTAGTAACTCTGATGTGTTAAGTATTTATTGGAATTTTAAACAAAATTTCATTCTAGAAAAAACCAAAAACACAGAATGTGTTCTGTGTTAAAACACACACACACACACACACACACACACACACACACACACACACACACAAATCATAAACCACAGTATCCATGGTTTTATTAGGCATAAAGTGGCAACCAAAGTGAATAGGAGGGTCATTTTTCTAAGGTCAATGCAAAATTATCTCGACTCCCATGAAGAATCCAACGTATTTTTAAAAATCGCAGGGACTGTAAATTTCCGTTTGAACTTTGTGGTAAAAACATTTTTCCCCCCTCTTCCTCACCACATCACACCTTTCATTAAGGCTGAAATCCAGAGAGCAGACCCAGGCAGCTGGGAGTTTTCACACCCATGTGTACACTTGGCCAGGAGTGAGTGGCCCAGTTCAGGGGTTGGCAGACGTTTTCTTCCTCAAGGGCCAAATAGAAAATACAGTTGACCTTTGAGCAAGACAACCCCTGTGCAGTCGAAAATCCATACAGAACCTTTGACTCCCCCCAATTTTAACTACCAATAGCCTACTGCTGACCGGAAGCTTTACACATTAATAGTCAATTAGCATTTACTTTTGTGTTACACTGTAACTATATTCTTACACTACAGTAAGCTAGAGAAAAAAAGGTTACTAAAAAACTCATGAGGAAGAGAAAATACATTTATGGCACCATAAAAAACCCACATGTAAGTGGAACCATGCAGTTCAAACCCCTGCTATTCAAGGATAAACTGCATTTTAGGCTTTGTGGGCAAAATCAAGGACGCTATTTACCACTTTAAAAGCAACCATTTTTAAATGTAAACACCATTCCAGCTCACAGGCCATAAAAAGAGAGGGGCTGTATTTGCCCTTGGGCTATAGTTTGTAGACTCCTGGCCTAGAAACAGGCAGAAAGGGGCTAATAAAGAGAAAGAAGTCTGAATTTGACAAAATCATCAGCACACCAAGAGATTAAATGTCCACCTGCTATCCATTTTCATAGCTGGAGAATCTAACAAAATACTTCATTTCACTGTTTAACAGCTATGCTTTCCTCCTTCTCTCTGCAAGGATCTAGATTCCAAGGAAGCCAATCCAACTTAGTCTAAGGAAACCGTTCTCTACAAACCCTCAGGAACCCTCACACAGGAGTCTCTCCCAGTTTTGCCCAAGGTCCCACCTGTGTGTTTTCATCCTCTGCTAGGCCGTGGGCAAGGTGGGCACTGAATGTGCTTTTTCCAACACCACCTTTCCCGGATAACACCAAGATTTTGTGTTTCACAGTCTTCAATTTTTCTTTGATTTCTTCTATGGCTGCAAAGAAAGCAAATCAGGTGATGAAGCCTCTGACCAAAGGGACTTGCCACAGCTAAATCCTTGGGGCTCTTTCAAGGGATTGTGGGTGAAATACAACCTAGCTAACGGCGATAATAAGGACTGCCAAGAAAATAAGGCAATGAGCACATCTGAAATCTCGTTTATCGGTTGACCGGTCTGTGTCCTCTTTCTAGAACATCAGCTCCAGGAGGACAGAGACTGTCTGCAGCATCCACTGCTACATTCCCAGCTCTAGAAGAGCTTCACCCACATTAACACGTCCCAACCGGGGACAAAATCTGCCCGGGAACATTTTTGGTTGTCACAAGGAAGGGGTGCTATGGACATGTAGTGCATAGAGGCCACGATGCTGTGACATGTCTAACAACGGGCAGGACGGTCCCCCACCCCCCAAAGAATTATCCAGATCCAAAGTTCAGTAGTGCCAAGGCAAAGAAACTCTCACAAATAGCAGGCACTTAGGATGACCACGGATGACGATCACATACTACACATTTACTACACATTCAATGTTTCACCTTCCTGCAAATCCTTAAAATACCCCCATGAGAGAACTACTGCCCCTACACACACTTATTTAAAAAGTAGGCTCCTGGGGCACCTGGGTGGCTAGGTCGGTTAAGCGTCCGACTTCGGCTCAGGTCATGATCTCACGGTCCGTGAGTTCGAGCCCCGCGTCGGGCTCTGTGCTGACTGCTCAGAGCCTGGAGCCTGTTTCAGATTCTGTGTCTCCCTCTCTCTCTTCCCCTTCCCTGTTCATGCTCTGTCTCTGTCTCAAAAATAAATAAACGTTAAAAAAATATATAAAAAAATAAAAAATAAATAAAAAGTAGGCTCCAAGCCCAACGTGGGGCTTGAATTCATGACCTTGCGATGGACAGTCGCAGGCTCTAGTGAGCCAGCCGGGTGCCCCTTGCCTGTTTTTACGGAGAAAATGGAGGCTCAGAGAAGTTAAGAACCTTGCTCAAGGTCATACTGTTTGTGGGACCCAAGAACCAAACCCAAGTCTCTTTGAACACTTTCAAAACTCTCCCAGCCTCCTGCTTTTTAAGATCTTTCTGTAAGTCCCCAGAGTCTTCCCCCACCCTCCCATTTATCCTTTGTACTGATTGCTGTGATAAGTTATTTGCTTAGTTGCTTATTGTGGGTCTCGCCTGTTAAACTAACATCCACTGGGGCAGTGACCCCGTCTGTCTCATTCACAGTACCCCCAACACAGACCATTGTGCCCAGGAGGTGATGGATGCATATTTCTGTTAAATGAACGCGAGAATTGCTCCTTTTTCAAAGGAAGACTATGTTGTCCAAAGAATAAGCCCGAGCCCCGCCTCCCCCACCCCCCAAGTTCAAAGTCTATACCCTACTCCTTGTGCTGAAGGCCTCCTCCGACCACTGCCGGTCACTGTCACTCAAACCTCCGGCCCCGCCCACACTTCGCCCGGACTCCGCTCACTGATCCTTCAGGCTCCGCCCCAGCCCGCTACTTCCCTTTACTCTTCCATGACTGAAGGCCCCGCCCCAACCCTGACTTTTCCACGCCCCGTCTCCTCTGGGACCACCCCTCCTAACAGGCACCCTGGTCCCGCCTCTGTCACTCAACCTTTGGGCCGTCCCTCATCACCATCAACCATCTGCTGTCCCCGCACGCCCCACCTCTTCCCGGCTGGCGCCCTTCACTTCCGGCTCAGGTCTCGCCCCTTCCTCACCTGGGTCTGGAGCGGCGCCGGCTCCAGAGGCGCAGAGCCGCTGGTTGGGGCACCCCTGACATGAGGCCCCTCGGCCCGCCTGGGCGCTGCCGGTCCCGGGACAGCCTGCATGGGGACAAGGTCACAGTTAGAGGGGTTCCTGTCCCTCCAGCCCCCCTATCCATGCCCCCTCCGCGCGCTCACCCTGAGGCACCTCCTCCATTCCGGCTGTCTTCGACGTCTGCGCGGGTCACCGGAAGCCGCCCTTACGTATTTCCGCCCCTTGGAGCCCAATCTGACTCTCCAGCCGCGCGAAATAAGTCTCAGCAAGAGGGTTGTGTGCATGCGCAGGTCTTGTCTGAGCCGCTGCGAGTTCTGAGCTGCAGAGATCCTTTGGGAATTCTTCAGCACCTATCTCCTGGGAACAAAGGCATTATCCTACGTGATCTCAATGCCATTTCATACCCAAGAAATACTGATGCAAAATTGTTAGCTAACATACACTTTATATTCAAATTTAAGAGCCATTTAATCCATGGTCCCAGATAAAACTTGCCCTCCACATCTCCATCCTGGATCCAATCAAAGGTCGTATCTTCCTTTTGTTCTCTCTTTAGCCTGTTTTAAATTGTTTTCATTTTTTTTAATTAAAAAAGTGTTTGAATTTATAAGAGCGAGCCCCCCCAGGTACACATGAAACGGAGAGCGGGGTGGGGGGCATCCCAAGTAGGCTCCTCACTGAGCCCAACCGGGGGCTGGAACTCACTAGCTGTGAGAGCGTGATCTGAGCCGAAATCAAGAGTCAGACAACAGACTAAGCCACCCAGGTGCTCCATTAGTTTTTGCAAATAGAGAACAGCCTTCCTCCTTCCCATGTTGCCCTTGTTTTGTCTTTCAGGACATTGATAAATTTGGATAGTCCAGGCCAATTGCCTTATAGAATACCCCATTATCTTGATTTGTCCGATCCCTGCCCTTATGATTAGATTCAGGTTAGAAGTTTTCGACAGAACATACTTGGGTAATGTGCTTTATTGTTGTATCACAGCTCGATGCCCCGAATTCCCAGTGGGAATGTGAGGGCTTGGTCACCTGGGGAAGCTGCTGTTACTCCGGCGAACGGTACCCTTTTCCATTTGTAATGAATAAAGATTGGGAGGTGATTCGTTCAGAGCATGTGACTAGCCTGCTCATCAACGTGCCACTCTGGTTTTAGCATCATTATTGCCTAAATCCGTTATACCTGTGCTCCAAAATTGTGCCTTTGGAGGAGAAAAGCTCACGGTCAAAATAGTTTACTTTTCCTGAGGTCACACAGTTCATGGCGAGGGAACCAGAGGGATGAACCTCGGCCTCCCAGCTCCAGAGCCGGCAAGGTCATCCGTAACATATGCCAGGTGACTCCGTGCGAGGTGCTGGTGCCACCAAAGTGCCCTGATTCCTGTCGCTCTGGTGCCCGTCTGGTTGGGACAGCAGATAATAAAGCAGGGAATTACAGAATTATAAATGCTATGGCAGAACACAAATGGGGAAGAGTCAGGGAGGAATTCCTTAAAGCTGAGCAGGATACATAGATTAGGACAGGGCGGTGGCATTGACAAGTGGGGTCTCAGACGGAATGAACAGTGTGAACAAGCCCAGAGAGGAATTCTGACCTCTTAGGCAGGGACTGTTGGGATCTCCAGTTTGCAAATAAGACAAGGTCAGAGAGAGGGACTTGCCCGAGGTCTTAGAGCCAGGAGGCTGCACAGCCAGGCTTCCAAAAGAGTAGGACCCAGGCTCTTGACCACTAGGCCACACGTTGGGACCCAGGATGCAGATTCCTCTTTGTGAGACTCAAGAGAAGCGAAGGGACTTGACCCTGGGCCTCCCAGCCAGCAGGCCTCACTCGACTCTTGTGACCACAGGCCCTTTTCCCCTCGGCCACACAGCAGAGGGCTGAGGCCAGCCCCACACTTCAGATCTTCCTTACTGATGTCCCCCAAGACATTTCCAGCGTATTCCTCCCAGCTATTTCCAGCAGCCCTACTGCTTCATAGCTCTCTTCTGTCTCTCGTGACCCAGGGGCCCGCCCATGCAGCGAGTCTGCTCGGTGGCAGCGAAGAAAAGATCTTCTGTTCAACCCGTCTCGCTACTCATTCCTCACCACCAGGCTATAGAAACGATCTCCTTCCACACTAAAAAGTGAAATCGGGGCGTCCGGGTGGCTCAGTTGGCTGAGCGTCTGACTCTTGATTGTGGCTCGGGTCATGATTTCATGGTTCGTGAGATAGAGCCCCGCATCAGGCTCCGTGCCGAGCACGAAGCCTGCTTGGAACTGACTCTCTCTCTGTCTCTCTCTCCTCTCTCTCTCTCCTTCCCTCCCTCTCGTGCTCCAACTAAACTCTTTAAGTAAAATCAAATAAACCTCTCAGCTTTGCTCTAGGTCTCTCCTCCTCTCCCCAAACTCCTGTCTCACCTGGGATGGAATTTTCCATCTGTGGGAGGGGGAGCAGATGGGCAGCAACTAGGCTGCAAAGCAGATTCCCAGGCCCATCCTGACCTCCTCAATCAAAAACTTCAAGGGCTGGGCCAGGGAATCCTCATCTTTACCCACTCACTAGGTAGTAATTATATTCACTAAAGCTTGAGAACCACTTCTGAAGACGAGTACACCTCAACACTCAGTTCTTGGCCCATTTCCGGTCACACTGTCCACATCCTCCCAGGATGACCAGCTTTATCCTGATGGCATCCTCCACTATCCAGTAGGAAACATTCTCCAGTCTTCAGCTCGTTTCTTCCTAAGTTCAGACACATGTCTCCCAGTCAACACCTGATGGATTTTACTCCATGGGTGTCCCTCAGCTGTAACCAACTTCCATCCACAACTTTCTCCCCCAAACTAGTTCCTCCTTCCGGAGTTCTGATCTCAGAGAACAGTCCCACGACTGCCCTATGAACTTGAGTCCAAAAATCTGAGCATCAGCCTTGCTTTCTTCTCACCATCTCCCTTGTATCAGTCATCCACTGCTGTGTAAAGAGTCACCCCAGATATATGTAGTGGTTAAAACAATGGTTTATTTCTCACGAGTCTTCCGTTTTTATCTGGGCTCACTCATGTGGCATCGTTCAGAGGAGAACAGAGAAGATTCTCAGGTGTGCCTCCATTTCTCTCCACACGGCCCCCGTATCTCTACACGGTCTCTCATCATTCAGTGGTCTTAGCCTGAGCGCCTTTCCACGGCAGCTGTACAAGTCTGCAAACAGGTGCAGGGTCACTTTCCCACACTGTGCTGGTCACATCAAGTGACAAGGACAGGCTAGGTTCAAGGGGCAGAGAAACAGAGGCCACATCTTGATGGATAGAGTGGCAGGTGCATAAAAGAAATGGCGGTCAAGACTGGTGGCCATCGCTGGAAACATTCTTGAGGTCTCCCTTCAGGTCCGATCAGGGATCAAGTCCCATGGAACACACGTGTGTGTGACGCGATGTCCTCCCTGCCCAAATGCCCCAGTCCCTCCCCCCTTGGTGCATCTGTGCCCTCCCACGGTGAACAGGGCCTTCTATTCCCGGACTCTGTGCTCAGGCATGTGACTTACTTTGCCAACGTGATGTGTTAGCCAACGTGACCTAACAGAAAACAGACATTTGCCCGTTTTCCCTTTCTGGCCCTCTGCCATCGCCAGGAGAACACGTCTGGGCTGGTCTGTGAACGGTAAGATGTGGGACAGAGCCACCTACCCAGATCCACAGGTGACCACGGATGTGGGAGTCCAGAAGGACCATCCAGTCGACTCCCAGACTCATGAGCCAAATAAACACTAGTTGTTTTGAGCCCTCAAGTTTGGGGGAGCAACAGACCCGTGACGGCTCCTTGCTGCCTTCCTCCCAGACCTCATCCTCCTGGGCCTTAGCAGGCCTCTCTAGGCTGTGCCTAGCGGCTGTGCCTAGGCCGGAATGAACACCCTCCAGACCGCAGAGGCTCAAGGCAACAGTTTATTTCTTGCTCCTGCTACTTGTACAGCTTCACTGGCAGAGACCTGTTCGTTGTAGTTCCTCGACGATACAGAGGACAGAGGCCCGACCATCTCCTGTCGACGCTGTCTGAACACAAGCCTCTAAAGATCGTGTGATTTGGGGGCGCCTGGGTGGCTCAGTCGGCCAAGTGTCCAGCTTCAGCTCAGGCCATGATCTGACGGTTTGTGGGTTCGAGCCCCGCGTCGGGCTCTGTGCTGACAGCTCAGAGCCTGGAGCCTGCTTCGGATTCTGTGTCTCTGCCTCTCCCTGCCCTTCCCAGCAATCTGTTCTCTCTTAAGCGCGCACGCTCTCACGGTCTCAAAAATAAACATAAAAAAAAAAAAAAGAAAAACAGGTAGCGTGATGTACACACTGCTTCTGAAATGCTTCCAGCCAGAAGTGTCCTCTATTTGCATACCTTCCGTTCCAACGAACACATGGTCATACCCAAAAAGGTGTGGGGAGTGTGGTCAGTCGCATGTGCTGGAGGGAGAGGAAACCCAGACCGGCACGGAATCATCTCTGTGGTTTCTGGGGGTTTCTCTCCTACACGTCTTACGGTCCTTTCCCCTTACAGTTCAGACTGGGTTACTCTACTCTGACACCTTCAATGGCTCCCTATGGCCCAGGCTAGCACCAATCTGGATGTGGTTTTCGGTGGCCTCCATGACCAAGTTTATTCCTCCGGCCCCACTCCTCGCCGGGTGCCAGTGTGCATGCCAAGCTCTATCTAAAATATCTCTCCAGCAGACATTTCCCTGGGCACCCCAAGCCATCACTCTGTGGCTCACACAGGTCCTTTGACAGGAACGTCCTACCTGCTGGCCCTTGCCCCGTCCTGTGACGTCTCAGCTTTCCACATCATCCCACGGAAGTCATTTCTGGCCTGTGGAATCCACGGCATTCTCCTTTCCTGAACACAGAGTGTTCCAGAAGCCTGTGCCCAGTTTTCTGTTTTAGTAACTTGGGAGGTGTGAATGCTACAAACTTCCCAGAATCAGCGTTTCAAAGCGTATTTACATCTCCTTTACATTTACTTAGTTTGGGGCGTTTGATAGATTTTAAATTTAAGAGTTTTATTTCGGTCCCCCTGATTGAAGATGGCAAGGAGGAGGAAAACAACAAAGCGAAAGCTGGAAATTTTGTCGTTTTCAATGTGGAAAACTCAGCAAGTGCCAAAAGATGTAATTAGCTACATTTTTAAATGCTTTTAAAAATAAGTTTGGAAAACCAGAGACACAGCGGAACGATCAGTGGTTGCCAGGGGTTGGGGAGGGAGGGACGAACCCGCAGAGCACAGGGGATTTTCAGGGCAGGGAAACTTACCGTGTGACACCATCAGAGTGAGCACTTGACATGATGCAGGGGTCAAATCTCACAACCTTACAGCACCTAGTGTGAGCTCTACCTCAAACTGTAGACTTTAGATAATAATAACGTATCAATATTATGGTTCACCAATTGTAACAAATGACCACACGGATGCCGGGTGTTAATAACAGGGGAAATTGGGGTGGGGGAGGCAGAGAAGGAACTGTTCGGGAACTTTCTGAACTTCCTGATAAATTGTTCTGTATGCCTAAAACTGCTCTGAAAGCCAAGTCTCATACTTCGGAAGTTGTTAGGGCTCAAATGAGCACGGGGAGGGCTGGGACACGCGTGTGTGTACCTCCTGGAGGTCGTGTTTCTCAACCTACCCACATACTATGATCACCTGGGGGCTCCTCTGCCGAAGACCTGCTCCCCCACACCTGTTAAGTTAGAGTCTTGGGCCAGGGCCCGGGCATGTAGAGGGGTGCTGAACCCCGTTTCCAGGGTGGGGTTGAGGTTTCCCCAAACAGTAAGTAACACTGCGGGCGCCAGCCAGGTGGTCCAACAATTCAACTCAGTTTTTCCATTCTGAGGCTCTTTACCCGGAGATAGCATTCGATTCCGCAGGATGAGGGCTCACTTTTACAGGACTGCCTCCCCAACCCGCACCCCTCCCCTTCGCTGACTCCAAAAGCCAGTTGCAAGCCTAGGCTGTGTCACCTGTGCTTCGGACTGCCCGGCTGTGGAGTGGGGATCCCAACCTCCTCGGACCTCAGACGCCTGTCCAAAGTCCAGCTTGCTTGGTCTTCTGACCGACTAGCTACCAATCAGCTTTTCCAGGACCTCCCCCGCCTTGGATTCGATTAGGTTGCTGGAACGGCCCACAGAACTCAGAAAAAACTTGTCACTTACCAGATGACTGTTTTTGTTTTTATAGAAGGAGAGAATTCAGAAACAGCCAGACGAGAGAAACGCACGGGGTGAGGTTACGGGGAGAGACTGCAAGAGCGTCTGTGTCCTCTCCAGGCACGGCTCTCTCCCCAGTTCACCAAACTGGAAACTCTCCACACTCGGTGCTTTCGGATTTTATGGAGGCTCCATTACACAGGCACGCTAGATGAAATCATTGGCCGTTGGTGATTGGCTCAAATTCCAGCCCCCGGGCGGTGTTGGGAGGGTTGGATGGGGAGGGATGGAAAGTTCTAACCCCTCAAAAGCTTAGTTGGTTCCCTGGCAACCAGCCCCTTCCTCCCCTGGAGGTCCGAGATCACTTCGTTAACATAACAAGAGACACCTTAATCGCTCTCTTTGGAAATTGCTCGGGTTTTAGGAGCCCCTTGTTGGTAAGGGGAGGAAAAATGCTGACTCCAATTCTTTTGTTGTTGTTGTTTATTTTTGAGAGAGAGTGAGCAGGACTGGGGGAGAGGAAGAGACAGAGAGAGACAGAATCCAAAGTGGGCTCCAGGCTCTGGGCTGTGAGCGGTCAGCACAGAGCCCAACGCGAGTCTCAAATTCACAAACCGTGAGATCATGGCAGGAGCCGAAGTCGGAAGCTTAACCAACTGAACCACCCAGGTGCCGCTCCTGACTACAAATCTTGTGAGGTGAATAACACTGGGCAAGTGCCTTCCTATCTGCAGCCTCCGTTTGCTGGTTTGTAAAAAGGGGATGATAAAAGCCTTTGCTCCGTGAGGTTGCTGTGGGGGCTAAAACACTGTAATTCAGGTAAAACACCAAGCACAGACCATCCCGAGAGCAAAGCTCCAATACAGGCTCGTGTTTAAGTAAACTTAGGGTTGTAGGTGAGAACTACAGTTTTTTTTGCAAACGGGGGGACAGAGGCCTAGGCAGGGAAAGTTGCCCGAAATCAAACTGCAGGCTAGTGGATGAAACAAGACTATCACCTGGGTCAAACTGGTTAGACATTTAGATGGTCATTCAGCAGGACGGGAGCATTTTAAACACAGGCAGGTGGAGAAAACATGCCCTTTTGAAGTGCGAGGGAGGTGCCTGCAGTTCCTCCTTTGACCAGTGGGTGGCGCTCTCCTCCCGCCTATGATCAAAGTAGTCAGGCAAGACCCGGAAAAATTAAGTCTAGGTGTAGAGAATTTTCTACCTCTTCCCTTGGATCCAGCAAAAATATCTAACAAAGAGCTATCTACACACACCGTGGGCACTTAATATACAATTGAGTCGAAAAATAAGGTTCAGATCTCGTGTATATAGGGAAGCCTCCTCGGGTGTAGGCTTCCAAGAACAAGGGTTCTAGAATCCGGGTGTCTGCGTTCAAATCCCAGTTACCAGCTCTTGTGTCTTCTCTTCAGGCCACAGCTTCTTCCTCTGTCAAATAGCAATAATAATATTAACTACCTCAAAGAGTTAGTTGTCGGGAGGATTAAACACGTTGACATTCCAGTAGGTGAACAGTGATATCTTGCTGTGGCTTTAATTTGCATTTCCCTAGTGTGTAATTATGTTGAACATCTTTTCATGTGCTCATTTGCCGTGAGCATATCTTCTAAACCGAAATGTCGGTTCAGATCTTAAGCCCATTTAAAAACCTTTTTTGGGTGTTTCATTTTGTGTTTCAAGAATACTGTATGTTCTGTATACAAGTCCTTTATCAATTATATGTTCGGCAAATACTTCCTCCTAGTCTGTGGCTTGTCTTTCTCTTCTCTTTAGGATGTCTTTTGGGGTGCCTGGCTGCCAGTCGGTAGAGCAGGCAACTCTTGATCTCCAGGTTGTAGGTTCAAGCCCCATGTTGGATATAGAGATTACTTAAAAAAAAATCTTGGGGCACCTGGGTGGCTCAGTTGGTTAAGCGTCCGATTTTGGTTCAGGTCACGATCTCACTGTTGGGTTCATGGTTTGACGTCCGTGTCAGGCTCTGTACTTAAGCTCCGAGCCTGGAGCCTGCTTCGGATTCTGCGTCTTCCTCCCTCTCTCTGCCCCTCCCCTGCTGGTACTCTCTCTCTCTCTCTCTCTCTCTCTCTCTCTCAAAAACCAATAAACATTAAAAAACATTTTTAAAATAAAATCTTGAAAAAAAAGAATGGCTTTTGAAGAGACATTCTTAATTTCGATGAAATCCAGTTTGTCCGTTTTTTCTCTTATGGATTGTTTTCAATAGCTCATCTGGGAACTCTTTGCCTAACATAATGTCACAAAGATTTTCTGTTTCTTTCCAGAATCTTTATATTTAGGTCTGTGACCCATTTGGAGTTAGTTTTTGTATAGAATTTTGGTATACAGTGCAAGATGTGGGTTGAAATCCATTTTTTTCATATGTATGGACATCCAATTGTTCTAGCACCATTTGTTGAAAAGATTATTCTTTCTCCACAGAATTAACTTTGTGCCTTTGTTGAAAGTCAGTTGACTGTGAATATGTGGGTATATTTCTGGATTCTCTATTCTGCATTGATCTCTTGGAACTCTGTGCTGTTCCATTGATCTTTGTCTATCTTTATGCCGATACCATACTGTACCTTTATAATAAGTCTCAAAGTCAGAAAGTCTAAATCCTCCTACTTTTTTCTTTTCAAAGTTGTTTTTGGGTATTTTAGGTCCTTTGAGTTTGCATTTAAATTTTAGAATCAGTTTATTAATTTCTACCCCCCCCCCCCCAAAAAAAAAGAGCCTGCTGGGATTTTCATTGGGTTTGCTTTGATTCTAACTTTCAATTGGGGAAGAACTGACATCTTAATGCTATTGAGGCTTCCACACACATAATACATTTCTCTATTTAGGTCCTTTTTCATTTCTCTCAGAAATATTTTATACTTATTTTTTCCCCAGTCTTTCTTTTCTCTGTTACTTGTTGGAAACTTTCTATTGCTGTGTCTTCAATCTCACTGATTTTTTTTTTTCTTCTGCATTGTCTAATCTGCCTTGTTATGGACTGAATGCTTGTTCCCCCACATTCACCCCTAATGCATATGTTGAAGCCCTGACTCCCAAAGTGATGGAATTAGGAGGTAGGCCTTGGGGAGGTGATAAGTGTGGTCATGAGGTAGGGTCTTAGGATGGGATTAGTGACCTTATAAGAAAGGAGTGACACCAGAGATCTTACTTTCTCCACACGAAGAAAGGCCACATGAGGACAAAGAGAGAAGGGGGACATCGGTAAGCCAGCAAGAGAGTCTCACCAGAGCCAAGGAGGCTGGTACCCTGATCTTGGACTTCCAGCTTCCAGAACTGTGAGAAATATGCCTCTGTTGTTCATAAGCCACCCCAGCGTGTGGTACTTGGTCATGGCAGCCCCAGGTAACTGAAACACGCCTTTAATCCCATCTTGTATATTTTTCATCTCAGATATTATACTTCCTTCTCTCGATGTTCAATTCATGTGTGTGTGTATGTGTGTATATATATCTGCCATGTCTCCATTCAACGTGTCCTATCTTTTCCCTAACCTCTCGAATACGTGTAATGCAGTTGTATATGTTTTAAAAGTACATTTTGTAATATTTATTTATTTTTGGGAGAGAGAAAGGGAGAGACTGCATGCACACAAGCAGGGGAGGGGCAGAGAGAGAGAGGGGAGACACAGAATCTGAAGCAGGCTTCAGGCTTGGAGCTATCAGCACAGAGCCTGACGCAGGGCCCAAACTCACAAACCGTGCGATAATGACCTGAGCGGAAGTTGGATGCCTAACCGACTGAGCCACCCAGGCGCCCCATAGAAACATTTTTATCGTTTGAGATCTTGCTTTTAAGCTTTGTTGGACAGGACCAGAGAGGTATTTAAGTCCATGGCTAATTTTGCCCTAACACTGAGGCAAAACCCTTCTGAGTATTTGACTTGAGGCTGCCCAAATTATGAAATTCTCTACTGTGGTTGGTGGGATGGAGAGCTATTCCCAGCTCTGGGGATTGTTCCCTCTAATCTGTCAGGATGATTCTCTCCCCAGCCCAGGGCTGTGTCCGCACACCTGTGCTCTGATGATGCTCTGATGGAGGGGGCCCCCTCTGCATATCTCCGGAGCTCACTCTAGGTAGCCCTCTCCTCTTTGGAGCTCTGTCCTTCAGACTCCAGCCACGCTGGCATTCCACTTTCCCAGCTCTGTCCCCTCCATTCAGGGCATTCCCCATACCTGTGCTGTGGCTTGGAATCTGTGTCCAGGCAGTGAGCTGGGGTAACTGTCGGACTCACTTCGTGTGTTTCTCGTCCCTCAGGAATGACTGTCCTTCATGGCCTGATGTCCACTGACGTCAAAATCACTGGGCGCCCGGGTGGCTCAGTTGGTTAAACAACAGACTCTTGACTTCGGCTCAGGTCATGATCTCACAGTTCCAGAGATCGAGTTCTGAGTAGGCCTCTGCACTGACAGCATGGAACCTGCTTGGGATTCTCTCTCTCCCTTGCTCTCTGCCCCTCCCCTGATCACTCTCTCTCTCTCTCAAAATAATAAACTTTAAAAAATCGTTGCTCACTCTCTCTCTCTGTCTCTCTCTGTCTCTCCGCTCCTCCTGGGATTCTCTCTCTCTCCTTCTCTCTCTCTGCCTCTCACTTGTGCCCTCTCTCTCTCTCTCAAAAAAAAAAAAAAAATCATTCCTTTATATAGTTTGAGTGTTTTTGAATTTTTTCAGTTGAGGGGTACAGCCAATCTCTATTATGTGATCTTGACCAAATGAAGTCCTATTAAATTATAAGTATGCAAATTATAAGTATAAATATAAATTATAAGTATCTCATATATAATATGCACTAGACAATATATACTATATATGCTAGTATATATGAAACATATACACAAAAATAAAACTATGATATATAGCTTAATCTAATCAATCTAATCTAATCTAACTGATTAAGCTATATATATATATATTATAGTTTTATTTTCAGTTATATATATATATATACATATACACACATATATACACATATACATATATAGCTTAATCAAAAATTAAAAGCCTCCCTCTGTGCCCCTAACCCCCCAATTTCATTCTTGCCCCTGCTAGGGGTACGCACTCTAGCACTGGTTCCTGCGTATCCTTCCAGAAGTGTTTCTGCTTGTACAAGTACATATGTATCTGTTGTAAGTGGTATCGTACCATGTAAACGGTCCTGTATCTTGCTTCCTTCGCTTATATCTTAGAAATCTCTTCCTACCGGCACCTACAGGCCTATCTACCCTTTATGCTGCAGCGTATTTCTTACAGCGAGTGTTCTATATTTTATTTAGCCATCCTGTACTGATGGACGTCAGTTCTGCTTTTTTTCTCACTGCCACAGTCAATGCAGCGGGAATACAGATACATATATGCACGCACTTAGCACGCATGCAGGCATGTATCTGCAGGGAGATTCCCAGAGAGATTACCAGAAAGCCAGGGCTGGTGCTCTAAGCGCCAAAAAGATACCTTTTGAAATTCAAAGTGGGGGGAAAATGCCTTACTGTAAAATGTGCTTTTGTTTTTGAGAGATACGGTCTCACACAGAGGCTGCCTTGAAGACAGCTTCTTCCCGGATTTTCTATCTTCCCCACATTTTGCTGTTTTTTTCAGCACTGGTTGCAGCCACCTCCAGTCACAAATTTCGGCGCAGGTGAAGGATCCCTGCTTACCCACAGGGGGCGCCCAAGGAATGCTTGCTGATTTGATTTGATCGCTGCAGAAAGTTCTAACCAGACTGTGCTGCTTCAGCAACACCTAAGTAAGATGGTCTGATGACGGCTGGGTTTCGCATTCAATTCAGGGACATGAAGCTGTCCCTTCACGGCCCGTGGAAGCCAGGCAGCGATCACAAAATAGCAAGTTGCAGGCAGAGATTGCATTAAAATAGTCCGTGCTGGACGTGGTGTCTCCAGTTTGGGAGCCCCACTGGGGGTAAGGGGGTGTCTCTCAAGTGTCCTCCTTCTCATCTTCCCAGTCCCACCCCGTCTACCTGCCACAGAGATTCCAGAAAGAGAATGCGTTTCCCATCAGCATGCTTGGAAAACGATTGGAAAAAAAAAACAAAAAAACCTTGAAGAGGTGGATAAGCGGTCTCTACTCAGGGGCCACCTAGTATCTTTAACACCCGAAGTGGGTAATTGTTTGAACACCCTGGTCCTCTGAACCACAGTGTTCCCAGTAGTACTTTCGTTCCTGGTTACTGTTGATATGATTGACAAATACCAAGATTACATTTCAGGTTTGTTTGTTTTTTTAAGTTTATTCATTTATTATTTCTGAGGGAGGGGAAGGGGCAGAGAGAGAAAGGGAGATACAGAACCCCAAGCAGGTTTCAGGCTCTGTCAGCACAGAGCTCTGCTTGGGGCTCGAACCCACAAACTGTGAGATCATGACCTGAGCGGAAGTCGGACGCTTCACCGACTGAGCCACCCAGGCGCCCCTACATCTGCATTCAGGAAAGATTTCATGTGTGAACTAAAACGTCCACTTTCCAGGGTACCTGGGTGGTGCAGTTGGTGAAACGTCTGACTTTAGCTTAGGTCATGATAATGCAGTTTTCGAGTTCCAGCCCAGCGTCGGGCTCTTTGCTGGCATCTCAGAGCCTGGAGCCTGCTTTGAATTCTATGTCTCCCTCTCTCTCTGCCCCTCCCTCACTCACTCTCTCTCTCTCTCTCTCTCTCTCAAAAATAAATAATAAAACATTAAAAAAAATTTAAATGTCCTCTTTCCAAATAAAATTATTACACCTCGAAGGTCACACTCTGCTTCACCATTGTACGTTGTGGGCACAAGTGGTCACATAGAATGACGGAATGGAGGTAACCAAGTTTTGTTTTCTTCCCATCTCGGCTCTCCTTGCGTATCTCTGGTCTGCTATCTGAACAAAGGTGTACAAGGCATGCCGGGGGGTTGGAGACGGAAACCGCACCCAAAGAGAGTGTCCTGATTCCCAACCGTTAGGAACTTACTCTCAAAACAGAACCCAGGGAGTCTGCATGTAGGAGGGCAGACAGGGTAGTCAGGGGTTCCCTGAATGAACTTCTACGTGTACTATATTTAATAGAGAAGAAGCAATAAAAATGCGCAAATTTGAACCTTACATCTTATTAAAACTCAACAGTAACTTCAAAAGGATTACCACAGGACCCAATAATCCCCCCCGCCCCCGATATATAATCAAGAGAATCGCACACATATGTTCACAACAGCATTATTCATGATACCTGAAAAGTGGAAACAACCTAAATGTCCACCGACAGATGAATGAGTAAACAAGAGTGGCCCGTCCACACCATGGAATGTTATTCAGCTTTTAAAAGTAATAAAAGGGGCACCTGGGTGGCTCAGTCGGTTAAGTGTCCAACTCTTGATTTCATCTCAGGTCATGGTCTCACGGTTCGTGAGTTCGAGCCCTGCATCGGGCTCTGCGCTGACAGCATTGAGCTTGCTTCGGAGTCTCTCTCCTCTCTTTCTCTGCCCCTCCCCTGCTCTCTCTCTCTTTCAAAAATAAATAAGTGTTTTAAAAAGGGAATAAAAGTACTCATATCTGCTACAACATGGATGGACCTTGAAAACGCCACTGCCCCACCCTTGACCTGAGGCTGCTTAGAAGTCCCCTGAAGGTTATTCTCAAAAGGCCTGACTTTTAGTATTTTCAGTTGCTAAATTTTTGGAAGTTGATTCCCTGAGTCTTTAGGACTGGGTTATCACATTTACCATTCCTTTTTACTTGAGCTGTGGCCAACTGTCCTCAATTTCTCTTTCTCACTTAATGGCTTCTGAAGTTCTTTTCACTCATCCATCCATCCATCTGTCCGTCTCTCCATCCACCCCCTCATCCATCCATTTTTCTAAATTCATTCAACCAGCCCAAATCGTGCACCTACTACGTTCCAGGTATTTTACTAAGCAGGGGGGATACAATGACAAGGAACACGAAAACAAGGTCATTTCCCTTGTAAAACTTCCTTCAGAGCCTCCTTACTCCAAGTGTGGTCCCCGGACCAGCCTCAGCTGGGAACCTGTAAGAAACACAGCATCTCTGGCCCCACCGCAGCCCAACTCAACCAGAATCTGCGTGTCTGTGCTTGTACATGCATAGTGGATCTCGGGAAAGATAGAAAAAACTGATAATGGTAATTCTATCTGGGAAAGCTGGAAGTAGCAAGGGGTGATGAGAAGAATCTAAATTTTGCTTTATACCCATCGTAGATACTGCTCACATTATTATTTTTGAACATGAATGTTTAGTGCTCACAAAACACTCTGAATCTTTTTGGTCTGTTTCTTGACTGCCTTCAGTGTGTAGGACCTTCCTGTGTGGGGTATCTCTTCTTCTTCTTTTTTTTAATGTTTATTATTTTTGAGACAGAGAGAGAGAGAGCAACCAAGGGAGGGGCAGAGAGAGAGAGGGAGACACAGAAGCCAAAGCAGGCTCCAGGCTCTGAGCTGTCAGCACAGACCCCGACGCGGGGCTCAAACTCACGAACCGTGAGATCATAACCTGAGCTGAAGTCGGCTGCTTAACCGACTGAGCCACCCACGTGCCCCATGAGAGTTCATCTTAAAGATCGTACAAAGTTTGCTACAAAGTAAGCATGGTCAGTATGGAGGGGGTAGAGAGCCCACCATACAAGATAGGGGTGGGTGTTAAGCCTTTCTTTCTAGGTTCGCTGCGGAGAATAAACGAGTATATGTAAAGCATCAGCTGTACAGAAATTGCTTAATGTTATTCCTCTCTGCCTTAGGTCTCTCCTAGCCACCATCATCTGTAGGAATTTTAGGCAAGTCGGGGAAACCTCCCATGGACTGTCACACTTCACTGACGAGGACCGTTTATTTGAGGGTTAGTTTCTTTCCCGTTTCAGAAGTGGAAGAGGCCCCCACAAATCAAGCTCCCCTCTTGTTCTGTACCTTGACCTCTCATTGCCGCTCCCGCCAGCCGAGGAAGGGGGCAAGTTTCTTGATGGATCAAAATATTGGTGTGGAACAGAAGGTTGAAGCCTCTTTCCGGCACAACAACCTCTCGGTTCTAGATGCCTATTCATTCAGGCAGCAGCGTGCTGGGTGCTGGGACTTAGGGGGGAGCTGGACAGACATGGACTCTGCCTTGCAATCCGTCCCCAGCCCCCTTTATGAAGTTAATTTTTGCTGAAGTATAATTTATGTACAGTAAAAGTCACCCTTTTTGGAGGACAGCTCTGTGGGCTTTGACAAATACTGACAATTGTATAGCCCCCGCCACAGTCAAGGTATAGAACACGACCTGCTGTCCCCACCCTCTTGTTTTCTCACGCTCCTTTGATCCTTTGTGGTCAGTCTTATCCCCTCCCCCAGCCCCTGGCAATCCCTGATCTGTCTGCTGGCCCTATGCATCGGTCCTTCCAGAATGCCATCTACACGGGATCACACAGGACGTGGTCTTTTGAGCCTGTTTCCACTTAGCTTAATACATTTGAGGTTCCTTTTTATTGCTGAGTACTATGCCACCCCATGGCCGCACCACTTTGGTGCTGTCTTGGGGACAAAGAGGACAGGAAGACGACTCACCTGGACCAGACTGGTCCTAAGCCCTTAAGACTTTGCCAGAGTGGATTACATCACGTTTGCTCCCATAGGCAGTTAGGTGGGACAGGCACATTCGATTGTTATGGAAAAATAGACAAAGGCTATTTTTGCACCTCTGTGTGGATTGAGAAACTCAGTTCACTTTATTTTATTATTATTTTTTTTTTTTGCATGTGCTTTGATGGGGACAATACGGGCCCAGCTGGCCTGAAATGAGCAAACTTCCCAGCAACGCCCCGCTCCCCCAGGCTTTATGACAACAGTCCCGAGTCACAGAGGTCCTGCCCATCCCTAAGGGAAGAGCCTTCCCCTTCCTGTGGTGCGGTGGCCCCGCAGAGTTTTGCCCAAGCGCAGCTGATGGGGGAGGATGGAGTTTCTGGGAACCTCTCAGACCGCCAGTTACTGTGGCCCCAAGAAAGCCTGTGCCTTCAGGGCACTGCCCCCCGCTGGGCCCGCCCCGGAGACCCAGGAATGTTACCAGACCTATTCCCTGCCTGGCTACCGCTACCTGAAGTCATGGAGACCCAGCCTCTTCTACAAGGTCTCCAACGCCCAGACCTGCGTGGACGAGAGAGCCACGTGCCGCAGCCCCCTGAGGCCCCCCACCATCCTGCCAGCGCTCCGCTCGGCGCTCTTCTGCCGCTACAGCCCACGCGACTGGGACAAGTCCAACGATCTGCAGATGCGAGGGGCCGAGGCCTCACGGCTGTGGGCCAGCCGGCTGACGGGCGACTCCATGCGGCTCATGCAGGACAAGGACGAGCTGACGCGCCAGATGCAGGAGGGGACCTGCCGGAACCTGGGCCAGCGGCTGTCGGACATTGGCTTCTGGAAGTCCGAGCTGGGCTACGAGCTGGAGAGGCTTCTGAACGAGACCCACAGCATGGAGACGGTCAAGAGGCGGCTGGAGTGTGCGGCCGAGGAACTCAACTGTCCGCTGCAGGTGAGTGTGGGTAAGGTGGGGGGGGCGAGGCCGCCGCTGAGATGCAGCCCCGGCTTTCTGCTCCACCCGAGGGAAGGTCAAGGCAACAGGCACCTTGCAGGTGGGTTCCAGCTGCGTGATTGTCTGTGATCAGTTCCTACGGCGCAGGATTATTCCAGTCAAATCAGGGTTCCTGAGACTGAACCGGATTTCCTTTGCTCCTTGGGCTTACATCAGAACTGCAGAGGTTTTATCGAGACATTCCAAACGCGCGTGTGTGTGTGTGTGTGTGTGCGTGTGTGTGTGCACGCACGTGCTGGTCTTTAGAAGATATACTTAAACTAACTGCCGTGTTTTTCTCCAAAGCCCTTAACACTTTCTAACATACTCTGTAACTTACACATATACTTATTTATTTATTTTTCTATTTTTTTAAATGTTTATGTTTAAGAGATGGAGAGACAGTATATGAGTGGGGAAGGGGCAGAGAGAGAGAGGGAGACACAGAATCCGAAGCAGGCTCCAGGCTCTGAGATGTCTGCACAGAGCCCGACACGGGGCTCGAACCCACCAGCCGTGAGATCATGACCTGAGCCGAAGTCGGACGCTCAACCGACCGAGCCACCCAGGCGCCCCGCACATATATTTACTGATTGTTTTTTTCCCTGGGCAGGGATTTCTGTCTGCCTTGTCACCGGTGTGTTCCAGACTGATACCCGGCTGTGACGGGCAGCGTGTCTGTGCTGGTCCTTAGTGAACAGTGTCTGTGCTGATTGCCCGTGGTCTGGACCAACGTTTTGAACATCTCCCCAACATAGCACAGTGCATGGCACACAGTAGGTGCTCAACAAATATTTGTTGACTAGACGAATAAATACCTGAATGTGGGCATTCTGGACACTTCTTGTGCTCCAACCGTATCCCAGATCGGTTGGGATTGCTTTTGGCTGCATGTAATGGGTACTGGCCTGCAGCTCGGCCAAGAAGGAATTTATTGTTCTGCCATAATGAGAATTCTAGAGGGAAACAAAGCGGGCTGCTGCAGCTTCCACGTGATGCCGGAAGGGACCCAGGTGCCCGTCTTTCTGCTGTCCCATCCTTAGTGTGTGGCTTTTGTCCTCCTGCTCGCAAGGAGATTTCATATCTCGTAGTTCTTGCTGCTGCTTCAAGGAGCATTTTGATGTTCTCGTCTGAGGCAGAAAGATAGGGGTAGGGCAAAGAGCAAAGGTGCAACCGTGTCAGGGAATGAGAGTTTTCTGGAAGGAAGCACCATGCGTTTCCATTTCTGGCCCATGTGCCAGAACTCTCATGGGTTCCGTGGCTGCAGAGGAGTCTGGGTAAGTGAGTGGTTTTCACTGGGTCCTGGAGTGGATGTTGGGTAAGGAACTGGCATTATCTGCCTCGTGCCCTGGGGGCTAATTGCGGTCTCATAGGATGATGTTCTGCTGCTCCGGAGACCTTTCAGTTCCACCTCCCTGGACAATGGTGACTGCCTCCTTCTTGTCCTCCCCACTCCTGCCCTCCCTCCCATTTTCCAGCCAGAGGGGCGATTTTAAATATTAAACTGGATCTCCACACTCTCTCACAAAAACCCCCTCTGTCACTGACTCTAGAGCCTGCGCAGCCCAGCCCGTGCTCACCGCACTAGCCTCCACGTCTCCGGTTCTAGTGGCTTCTTGTGTGCTCCCCTCCTACCTCAGGACATTTGCATCCGCTGTTCCCTCTTCCGGGCACATTGTTTCCATTCTTCTCTGCTGCTGCTGCTAATTCAGGTCTTGGTCTGTCACCACCTTAGAGAAGTCCTTCCTGGCTAACCCCCTACCGGTTCCTCCCACGCACTCACATCACCCTGACTGTTCTCATCCAAGCCCTAATCACAGGATTGTGTCTCTGTGTGTGTTTACTTGTGTGTGTTGTCTCCTCTCTGTTATGGCAGGGACCATCTGATCGGTTGATTGTGGTATCCCCAGCACCTTGATCGGGTGTGGTCAGAAGAGGGGCTCAGTAAATCCTTGTGAAATCAGTGAACCCCTCTCCTTTCAGAGTTTGCAGGTGTGTTTGCCACCCGGCACCAAGATGCGGTGCTCGTCTGCTTCCTTCACACTTCTGCTACTCTTTGTGACATCACAGGCTGGCGGCCCAATCACCACCCTTTCTCAGCCCCCTGTTGCGGAAGCTCCCCTGAGCAGCCCCTTGTGAGGCCCGTCTTCTGTTCCCCTCTGCCCTTGTCCCCACGACATGAGCCTCCAGGTGTGCGGCTGTGCGACAGGGTTGCCTGTGTCTCCCTTGGGCCTGATCGCTTTCCAAAGCTCTCCCCCCACTGACAGATCTTCACAAAGGGGTTTTCACGTATATGCGTAGTTAATACTGATCGACCGTATTTTTAGGGCTTTACATTTGTCGAGCTGACTTCACCCAAACAGCTAATCTGTGAGAGATGCAGCAGTATCATACCCATCCTCAGTCATGGCATCTCACGGTCCCCACCGAGAGACAAGTGGGGGGTGTGGAAGCTTACCCACACGCACAGCCATGCAGGGAGCGTACCCACATGCACAGTGATGAAGCATCCAGGTTTCCTGGGGATAAGACAGATCTTGGCAAATGTATTTGTGAGTCACCTCCGTTCAGGGTCTATATACAGGTGCGGGGAAAACACTATTTCCTGCTGCTCCCTACAGGTGGCCGTGGAGTGTCTGTACCATCGAGAGAAAAGGATAGGGACTGACTTGGTCCACGACAATGTGGAGAAAAACCTTATCCAGGTAAGGTGCCTCCTGGGTCTGCCCAGCACCCCCCGGGGTGAGGAGGGGGCCCCCTGCTGGTCAGAGAGGTCTCTGATCTGCCTGTCAGGAGCAGAAGTCACACGTCACCCCAAGCAAAGTCAGGGCTCAGAAAGCTTTGGTGGGGGCCGAGGTTGCAGGGGATGGGGGGGTAGAACAGGGAGAAATGAGGCCATTGGACCCTTCCAAATGGGCATCATGATAATAATACCAATAAATAACAATAATAAAAGCTAGCGTTTGTTGAAACCATGATTACGCCATATGTTAACTAACTTGGATTTAAATTTTTTTTTTAATTTTTTTTTTCAACATGTATTTATTTTTGGGACAGAGAGAGACAGAGCATGAACGGGGGAGGGGCAGAGAGAGAGGGAGACACAGAATCGGAAACAGGCTCCAGGCTCTGAGCCATCAGCCCAGAGCCTGACGCGGGGCTCGAACTCACGGACCGCGAGATCGTGACCTGGCTGAAGTCGGACGCTTAACCGACTGCGCCACCCAGGCGCCCCTGGATTTAAATTTTTTAAAAAAGCCAGCGTTTCCAGAGCCACTATTTGTCACACGCTGTACCATTTCATATGCATTATTTAACTTAATGATAAAGTAATCTAGCGATGAGCATTGGGCACATAGCAGGTGCTAAATTTTCTTTTAATCTGGAATTATATGACAAAGGAAGCAAGTAAGTTAAAGAATGTGGAGCCTCCACAGCTGACCCTTAGCCAGCTGGCCCAGGGATCACGTGCATGCGATGAGGCAGGAAATGGATCCCACCCTGAACTTTCATCTGTGGGGTCAAAGGTGGGCAGTGAGGGGTAGGAGGGTGGGGCCACTGGTGGGGGGGGGGAGGCAGAGTGCCCTGACCTTTTGACATTTTTCATTGCAGGAAGTGGATTTGCTAAAATGTTGCCAAGAACACATGAGAAAACTAGCTCAAAGAATTGATATCCAGATGCGGTAAGAGCTGCCTTCTCTCTCCCTTCTTGGAATCTATTTTGGGTCTCCCCGGGCTTCCGAGGGCAAGCGGACGGGCTCTCGGTCTCTAGGTGGTTCTTTCGGCCAGCGTGTGCTGGTGAGAGTTTGACAACAGGCTCTCTGGGAAAGAAAGTAAAATTCGGATTTGCAGCATTTGCCAATTTCGGGGCTGTAAATGCCTGCCCGCCCCCTTCCCCGTGGCTAATTTCAGTGGGCAGCTGTGCCCCGTCTGGTCGCTCTGATTTTGCCCTTGGGGTCATGACAAAAGAAACGGCCTCCCTGAGGCCCCTCTTAGCCTGTGGCTTCTGCGTGTGAGTTCTGAACTGTGGGAAATGGCAGAGCAGCGTGGCATCAGGCACCAAGGTGAGTGGCCAGGGCATCTCTGGAAGGGATCTGGTGGACGCCTGGAGCCAGGAGTCTTCAAAAGAAATCGGCTTTTTGTTCCTGGAAGATGACATAGCCAGTATCCTGACAGGCCAGGAGGCTCCCCTCTTAATTAAAAGGAGGCCCGAATTTTAAAGGGCTTGGGGCCCATAGCTGAGCCCTTGGCCCCCGGGTCCCCTGGAGGCAGCCTTCCCTCCTGACTCCTGACACAGGAGCTGGGCACTACCTTTAACCCTTAACAGCCCACGCTGCTCTGCTGGTTTCTCCTTGTCATTTACTCAGACACCGAGACCAAGAGAGCCCGAGCCTCCCCTCCAGCTGCATGGGGCATGTGGGTAGCCTGGCTGGGATGCTGAGGGGTGCCGGGCAGCTTGCACATGAGCCCTGGGGGCTTGCTGCTCTGGCTTGCTGTGACAGGAGATAGTCACAGGGGATAAGAGAGCACCCGGGGCGGTGACCTAAGGGTGCGGTCAGGGCCGCCGTCAGAGGTGGTGGGGTCCGAAATGAGATGCAAATACAGCAGTGGCTGCAGGCACAGGTGGGTGGACGAAAGCAGAGTTGAGTTCTGTCATTTGTTTGCCTGGGTCCTGATTTCTGACATTTCCACTCCCATGTTCCACTATCGTTTGCCGCATGTTTGTAAATTAATTTGCTTAAAAAAAAAACAACGCTTACATACTTGTATTTTATTTATTTATTTTCATTAAATTTTTTATGTAATGTTTATTTTTGTTGAGAGAGAGAGAGAGACAGAGCACGTGAGGGGAAGGGCAGAGAGAGAGAGGGAGACACAGAATCGGAAGCAGGCTCCAGGCTCTGAGCTGTCTGCCCAGAGCCCGACGCGGAGCTCGAACCCACGAAACATGAGACCATGACCTGAGCCAAAGTGGGATACTCAACTGACTGAGTCACCCAGCACCCCTACATACTTGCATTTTAAAGGGAACATTTTAACAAAGAGAGCGCTTTGGGCAGGCACATGTCTTGATTGTATTTTTCTTGCCCTTGTTTTTACGATCACCCATTCTGGACAAGAAAGAGTGGTTTTCCATTTGTGGTCGACATAGAGCGATGGCAGACCATGGTGTTGTGGTGATAGAGGGCTGGAGTTCGAGCCAGCAGGGGGAAGAAAAGCCCAGAAACTTGGAATTGGGGGGCTGGGCCCCAGAAGGGAATTCCTAAGACAGGACTGGGGGTGGGAGGGGACTGCGGTGTGACCCCAGCAATGAACAGGATGTGGGGGAGTAAGGACAGACAGAGAAATGGAGAGGAATGGACACAGAAAGAGGAAAATAGATGGAGACTGGGGACAGACGCAGAGAGGTGAAGGCAGCCCAGGCAGGGAGGGTGGGAGGAGAGAACCAGAGCAGGTGGAGAGGTGTCCCTCCCCTTTGCTGGGACTGAGGACCAGCCACCCTCCATAGAGGCTGTTTGACCTCGGGCAGTGGCCCATTTGTCAGAGGATGGCTTCCGGGGCACCCTAATTAATCTAGAACTGGCCACAGCCTCACTGATGGGGTAGAACTCAGTGTGGCCTTGCCCCAGTGGGGAGGCTCCATCGCTGACCTCAGGTGGCGGCCACCCTGGCACTGGGCTGCTGACTCAGGGTTTTGTGGGTGGGGCCTCAGGCCTGCATCTGGGCAGAACTATGTCCTTACCTCACCAGATGCTCCGTGGCAAAGCACAAAAGGCACTTCCTGGCGGGGCACAGGCCATATTCGAGCTTTTCCTCATAGGCCGCCATCAGGGTGAGCCGTGGCACTGGGTGGGCTCTATGTCATGGGCCAAGGAGGGGAGACAGAGGCGGCCCCATTTTCTCTAGGCTTATTAGCATGGGCTAGGAAGCTGGACCAGCTGACCAGGGATTCTGAGGCCCTGGGTCCCCTCTGATGCTCTGGCATAGATGTTTTCTAGCATTCTGGTCTTCATGTTCCAGTTCATTAAGCAGGACAGGGCCCCCTTTCTCCATGGCTTTGCTAATTCAGAAGGCCCCAGGAACCTCAGGATGGTTCCTCCTGTCCCAGCATGACTTCCTGAGCATTTTGATAGGTGGGAGCCCACCACCAGGATTTACTGTCCTTGCTTTTGGCCTCTTTGAAACCCCTCACCAGCATCCGGATCCATAGCAGAAAAAGAAAGTGTAAAAAAGATGAACAGAGACAGGGGAGAGGGACAAAGAGAGACACAAAGTCCCCAAGACAGAGAGAAACCAAGAAAGATGAGGCAGAAAGAGATAAAGATCAGAGAGAGACAGACAGACGGACACACACACACACTCACTTTAGGTGGTGTAGACATCACCTGGCTTAGTGAAGGTTATTCCCTTCTTTATTCCCTGTCACTTCAAGGCAAAAGTCCTAGTCGATGCTTGTGTGTCTTTAACACAGACTAATCTTATTTCAATCAAGAGAGAAACAAAAAGGTTCAGGCTTAGAACCTTCTGGAGACAACAGATTCTGTCTAGGATTCTGTTCGTGTTTACTTAGTATTTATGTTGGAGGTGACCCATTAATAGGGCTACTGATGTTCCTTTAAAGACAGTGAGGTAGATTTTCCCTTTAAAACACATTTATTTATATTTTAAAAAAGAAAAGTAACAAGTAAATAATAGTGCAGGTATTTTGAGAATACGGCAAGAATCACGGAAGTGGTTCTCCAGGGTCTGGAGTTGGGCACACGGTGGCCTTTAAATCTAAGCTTCTTGGCCAAGATACTAACCCTGCAGGTGCAAGTACTCGGCCTGCCAACTGTCCTCTCCTCACCTCTGCTCTGTCCCTGACTCCGCCCAGTCCCTGATTCCAACCTTCCTTGAAGGTCTCATCCCTGGCTCCGCCCCATCCCTGACTCCACCCACTCTCCGATTCCACCCATACCTGACTGTCCACTCCTTGGCTCCACCCACCACGGACTCAACCCAGACCCTGACTCCACCCATCCCTGGCTGCCCAATCCCTGGCTGCACCTAGTCACCAACTCTGTCCAATCCCTGACTTCTCCCCAGTCTCCAGATTCCACCCTTTTTTGACTGTCCAGTTAGTTCCTGACTCCGCTTAGCTCCTGGTGCCGCACAAATCCTTGACTCCGCCCTGTCCCTGATTCTGCCCTGTCCCTGATTCTGCCAGCCTTCATACGCTGGTTACAGGTCTCCAAACACCTGGATGTCTCTACCTTCTTTGCTTTTTACACACGTGGTGCCCTGAGCTTGGAATTCTCATCCCCTCAACCCAACTCGGTTCACCTGTCTGCTGTTGTTAGGAAACCCAACTCAGAAACTTCCTCACCCTGAGTTGGTGGCTTCCTTCTCTGTGTTACTTTGTACCCTTTTCAAACCTTTACTGTTGCCCTTCTCATTCTTTATTCATTTGTGCTGAATTTACACAAATCTGTGAGCACCTTGAAGGTAGGGACTGGGTGTTAATCATGTCTCTTCCCTCTGTGCCTGGCAGAAGGTCAGACACAATGATCTGCGAAGGGATTTAAATTGACTCCAGGCTTTTTCCAAAGTGTGAATTCGTATCTTGCAAGTCAGGTCAGCAAAGTACAGCTGGGAGGGCCAAATCTGGCCCGTAGCCTGTTCCTGTAAAGTTTTATTGGGTCACAGCCACGCCCATTCATTTACCTATGACCTAAGACTGTTTTCCTGCATAGTTGAGTAGTTGCAACGGAGATCGTACGACCCACGGAGCCTAAGATAGTTAGTATTTGGCCCTTTACAGTAAATGTTTGCCCATCCCTGTTCTAAATGACAACGGATCTGCTTGGATTGGGGCGAAGGAAGAAGTACAGGGAGGCGCTGGGTATGCGGTGGGGGCATTAAGGTGGGAAAAAGGCGGAGAAGCCATTGAGGGTAGATCAAGCACCCTCCTGGGAGTCCAGAGACTTGGCTTTCACCAGTGGCTTTGCACCACCCTCCTGGCTGACCTCGAGTGAGGGACTCTGGGCAAGTGCACAGTTTACGGACAAATCCCTGCCCCCCACAGGGATAACCGAGATGCTCAGCATGCTCTCGAGAGGGACCTTGAGGACAAAAGCTCGGCCCAGTTTATCGATGAGAAGTGCTATAACCTGAGGAACACGTCAGACTGCATCACTTTCTTCCACGGCATGGAGAAAGTCGATGGCACGTAAGTCCTGGGTTCTTGGTCCCCCTCTCTGGCCAAGCTTGGTGAAACTGAGGGCTTCTGGGTCTGCTCCTGCCAAGAGCCACAAAAAGTCCTTGTGCACCAGTAAAGTAAGAGGCGAAGTGGTTGAGTGGGGATCCTCAGTTGCAAGCCACAGAATCCAAATCTGGCTAACTTCAGACAAGATGGAATTTACTGGAAGGCTGTGGGGGAGCCACAGACTCCAGGAGAAGGCTGGAAGGGAAGGTCCTGGCAGCTTGAACGAGCCAGGAAGTGGGAGCTCATCAGCTGTGTTGTCAGCGCACTACCGTCTCTTTGTTCTTGCCCCCTTTTACCCAAGATTCAAATTCCAGCGAGAGGGTGCAAGGGATTGGCTTAGTGAGGGTCCCACAGCCACTGCCGTTGGGCCAGGGCGTGCCGGGCACCCTGACTGGCAATTCCACCAAACAAATTCTGAAACAGAACGGGTGTAACCAGAAGGAGGAGGCATTCAAGCTCAGCTGGGAGAGTAACTGATGCCCTCCAGTGAATGCCTGGCTTCAGATTCAGCCTCCCCACTAGTGCTTGGGGCAAAGTACTTAATCTCTCTGGGCTCTGATCTCCTCATCTATACTGGAATAAAAACAGTGCCCACCTCCCAGAGTTGCTATGAGAATAAAAAGGTGGGTGTGGGGAGCGCGGAGCACAGAGCCTGGTGTGGGGGAGTGACAGCAGCTAATATTTATTGAGTGCTTGCTGTGTGACCCCATTTACTTGTCACAGCAGCTCTGGGCTAGGTGCCTCTGTGTGCCTGACAACGTCATGGGCATGTCACTGTTGATGGAATTTCATGCAGAACTAGGGCCTGCTTTCCCGATCGGCAGTCCAAGGTCAGGGTCATGATGGCTGGACAGAGAGGTGCTCTGGGTACAGGTGGGGGGGGTGGTGGTATCTATCTTGGTTTCATTTTTTTTTAAGTTTATTTATTTTGAGACAGGGTGAGCACCAGAGAGTGCATGTGTGGAGTGGGGGAAGGGCAGAGAGAGGGAGAGAGAGAATCCCTATTTGGGGCTCCATCTCATGAACCAAACCATGAGATCATGACTTGAGCTGAAATCAAGAGTCGGCTGCTTAACCACCTGAGCCACCCAGGTGCCCCTATTTTGGTCTCTTAAAAAAAAAACAGCAAAAAACTTCTAGCACATAAAATTGTGCTTGGCACTTAGTAGGTGTGCAGTAACTGTTGAATGAATGAATGAATGAATGAATGAATGAATGAATGGAAGGGGAAAGGGAGGGAGGGAAGAAAGGAGAGGAATTTCTTGTTCATCTCCTTGGCTGGAGCCCGGGGCCACCTCCTGGACCTCAGTAAATACCCAAGGGTTGAAATGACCCTTTGGGGTTGCCGGCAGTATCAGCTTCTGGGGACCCTCCTCCTCTTCCTGACAAGGCGACTCGACTCCCCTGTGGGGCTGGCTGGCCATGCGAGCAGGACTTCAGGGGCCTCGGCCCCCTCAGCCGCAGCTGGAGTCTGGAGGATTCCCTTCCCAAATGGATGCCTTCCTGAAAGCTCACGGCCGAGACTCGGAGCCTGCTGGGCACTGCACTTTACAAACAGCATCTTGTGAAGGATAAACACTTATCAAGGGCTTGCTGTTGCGGTGGCCAAGATAGGGGTTTCACATTTAGTCGTTCAACCACCCCGGGGCGGGGGCGGGGGGGGCGGTAGGCACCATTATTATCCCCTTTTTACAATGAGGAGGCTAAGGCTCAGAGAGTTGAAGTGACTGGACCCATCTGAGCCCACGTTGCACTTGATCTTAGGCAAAAGGCCGAGGAGCGATACTCTGAGCCCACCTTGGGCACCAAGCCTGTGTGTTTTACCTGGGCACCTTCCTGCCTCCTGGCAAAGCCTGCCGCCTCCTGCATCTAGAGGGCACAGGCCCCAGAAACCACACCCCCCCTACGGAGGCACACCAGCCGACAAGCACATCCCCCCCAGGGAGAGTGTGATTGAGCAGGTTATTTGGTTATTTTCTCTCAGAAGCACAGCTGTCTGCTCCAGGGGAGGGCAAGGGCTTAGAGGTTGCTGCTCCTGACCTTGAACAGTGCCCCGTTCAGCAGCAGGAGACAGAGTCAATCTGCAGTCTCTTTCTGCTGTCCCTGGTGCCTCCCTCTTCCTGGACTGATGGTGAGTAGCTGTGTGACCTTGGCAAAGACACTTTACCTCTCTGAGCCTCAAGTCTTTGTTGGATGAAAGGTCAGGATCAGACACAGCACCCACTCCCATCTCCAGAAGGCTTAGACCTCCTTTACGGCTTGATTTTTAACTCCTGCAAAAGACAGACAAGACAATCACGTATTATATGTTTGCTTTTTAATTTCTCTTCACCATGCAATCTAAGCGTGCTTTAAAATGTCTGAAAAGAGACTCCTCTTTCAGAAAACTGACTCTCTTTTTTCTCTACTGCCTGAAAATAAAGATGATTTATTTAAGAACTGGAGGCTTCCCAGCTAGAAAAGACCTTAAAAATGTACCTAGTGGGGGTGCCTGGGTGGCTCAGTGGGTTAACCGTGCGACTTCAGCTCAGGTCATGATCTCACGATTCCTGGGTTCGAGCCCCACGTCCGGCTCTGTGCTGACTGCTCTGAGCCTGGAGCCTGCTTTGGCTTCTGCGTCTCCCTCTCTCTCTCTCTGCCCCTCCCCCACTCGAGCGCTGTGTCTCTCTCTCTCAAAGATGAATAAACATTAAAAAAAAAAAAAAAGGGTACCGAGTCTGGTTGACCCCAGACCTGGAGCCCGCTCAGAGAAGTGCGTGTCCCTCCTTCTCATGGGCTTCCCAGAGAGGACCCCCATGCAACACATTGGTTGTATGTTGCAAGGATTTCCGTACTCAGGCAGGAAGTACCTTCTGTTGTCGAAACTGAATCGCTTAGGCTTCACCGCCTCTGAGAAGCCTTCCGGGACTGCCTTGAGAGCCATCCTTCAGCCGCCCTGCGGGCGGTCCCAAAGTGGAGACTGCCTGCTGCAGACCCCCTTTCCATGGGGTTCCCACTCGGGCTCGGCCAGTAGGGGGGGCACCAGCGCGAGGCTGAGGGCAGGGAGAGAAGGATGTTGGGGGTTTATTCTCCCAGCACCCCTCCCCCGCCAGGGTGTGTGCTCCTCCAGGGCTCCCCAACCCCTTCCTCGCCCTCTCCCCTTGCCCTTCCCGACTTTGGTGGTGACGGTTTCGTGAGCTTGCTCATCCAAGGGCGCCTCAATGCCCTCTGAGCGTCCTTTTTATTTCCTTTTATGACCCTGACGGGCACGTAATGACCACCTCCATCAGTCCCTCTCTGTCTACAGTCCTTCCGTGTGTACAGATCTTTATTTAATGTCCGTCTTCCTCTACTGGCAACTTCGCGCCCTGAGGACAGGGAGGTTGATGTTCTTGTGTATGGTTCTCTCCCAAGTGCCTAGAACGATCATGGCATGTGGTGGGCATTCAGAGAACTCTGGTCAAATGAATGAGTCTGTGCAGTGATCGATGCGGAACGGAAGCAGCCCTGCAGTCAGCATGTGCCCCCGAGGCCTGCTTCGCGGCCTGTGTCTGTGACTTCGGGGAGGGTAGTTGACAAGGAGCTTCTCGAAGGAATCTCTGCTCTGTGACAAGGCACCAAGTGCCCTTTGGGAGATCCGCTCTCGCTAGGCTGCAGCCGCCTCCTCTGTGAAGTGGGGGGTTTGGATTAGCCCTGTGGTTCTCAACCGGGGCGAGGGGACAGTTGTCCCCTCCCCCAAGGGGCACTTGGCAATGTCTGGAGCCATTTTTAGTTGTCGCGACTGGAGGGGAGCTACTGCTGGCATCTAGTGGCTAGAGGGGGGCTCAGGGTGAACCCCCCCCAACAGAGAATGGTCCCGACCCAGATGTCAGGGGTGCCTAAGGTGAGACTCTCCAGATCGGGGGTTCCCCAAGGCCTGTCTTCAGCCCCCCGATTCTTCTCCTGTGTTCAGTTCGTCTTTGTGCCCCCTGCAGGGTCTCCGTGCCCGAGACCTGGGCCAAGTTCAGTAACGACAACATCAGGCACTCACAGAACATGCGGGCCAACTCCATCCGGCTGCGGGAGGAGGCTGAGAACCTCTTGGAGACCTTGTCAGACCAGATGTGGAAGCAGTTTACTAACACCAACCTGGCCTTCAGCGCCCGCATCTCCGAGGTGACAGACGTGAAGAATAAGCTCCAGACACAGCTGGCTAAGGTAAGCGAGACGCCCCAGGGCCACAGTCCACGCTTCCGAATCCTCACCTCCTCCCGAGGGCGGCAGCAGCATCTGGCCAACCTGCCCTCCTGCCCCGTCCCACCATCCCAGGTCGACCAACTTGTCCACCAGTAAAGATGAGGGTCCCTGAGCGTCCCAGGATTCGAGCATCTGGGATAAATCTTTTCCTTGTGCCCCTGGTGATGAGCTTGGCCCGGCTGTCACCACGGCACCCAAGAAGCTGCTGACGGCCCCTGGGGTCCTTCACTCCATCTCGGGGCCTTGCAGCTGAACGTGACCGGTGAGAGTGGGTGCGGTTATCAGAGGCCCAGAAAATGGGCCCGAGCAGATCTCCGCCCACATCAGCATCTTTGCAAATGTAACCTTTTACCTTCAAAGGCTTCCCCAGCATCAGGGGTGAAGGATGGGCTAATGTCACTGTCTTTCTGCCTCCCCCATACTGCCCTCTTCCCTGCTCCTGTGCGAATGCAACAGGCCGCCCCTCACCTCTGGGGGGGGGGGGTCCTCTCTGCATGGATTTTATGCTCCCTGCTCTGCACACACTCGGTGAGCCTCCTGGGGAGTCACATGCGTGCTGGCCGCTGGCTAGGAATGAAAGGAGGGGCCATGCAAACAATGCCCTGATCCCCCTGGCACTTGCATTCTGGAAGAGAGCGGTGTGAAATCTGCACACAGGAAGGACTTAGGGATGACCTTCCCATGGCAGGGTGTGGTGGGGGGGGGGGGGAAGGCAGGGGACTAGCCTTGGACCTGCATTCATAAAATAGTTATAGCCACAAAGGTATGTTGTATGTATATTTGGGGGGCAGTGAGGGGCCTGCAGGCAAGGTTCAATGGAAATTGCTGGGCGGTGTAAGCCCTCCACATACACCACCCTATAGCTCCGGTAGCAGGTGACAGTTACATCAAGAGCAGGTCACTAGGGAGTTAGGCAGCCAAGGGATGTTGGGAAGATTATTCATTCCCAAGAGCGGCAGTGAGTGCAAAGGACGTGTGGAGGATGAACTTGGAGCACGGAGCAGGCTCGGGTCATACGGTCCTGGCAGGTCCTGGTGAGGGGTCCGGATTTTGCTCTGAGAACAGTAGCGAGCCTTTGAAGGGTTTTAAGCAAAAGGCACTGGGCTCCAATCTTATCCCCAGGTGGGTCTCTTTCCTTCCTGGAGGGAAAAAGGGCTGCAGAGGAGAAGAGTGCTCACAGGGAAATGGTTAAGAGGCTCTGGAAGGCGTCCGGGGCGAGGGGATGGCTGCCTGTGCCAGGGTGGGGGGGGGGGAGAGATGTGAGATATCTTCAGAAGACAGAGTTGACGTCTATGCCTTCCCTCCCCCCTTTACTGGACATTTTTCTGTTAATCTTTCCAGAACAGGGTTGAGGAACTTTTTCTGTTAAGGGCCTGATTCTATTTTCAGCTCTGCAGACCGTACAGTTTCTGTCACAGACTCCGTTCTGTTCATGTAGATGGGCCACAGACAGTAGGCACACAAATGAGCACGGCTGCGTTCCAATAAAACTTTATTTACAAAACGAGGCAGCGGGCCGGACGTGGCCCACAGGTTGTAGCTTGCTGACTACAAACGGCATTTTATGTAGTTTATCATCGCTCCTTCCAGCCCACAGTGTGGGGTTAGAAGCATGGAATGCCTGGGTGTGAATCCTGGCTTCACCATCTCTGCAATCCTGGACAGGTTCCTTAACCTCTCTGTGTCTCAGTTTCCTTCTGTGTAGAATAGAGATGATAATGGTTCTGACCTCCGAGCTGCCAGAAGGATTATATAAACCCGCTGAACCGGTGCTTGGAACATAGTAAGCGCTGTGTCGGTGGCCGTGATTTTCCTGTATTGGTTGGTTCACTTGTCTGTCTGCGTCTCTTCAGGGCATCGCCCCCGTTTCAGCAAGGGAGCCCCCCTGCTTAGTGTACCTCTCAGCACATAGTAGACACCCCTTCAATCTTTGTGTGATGAAGGAGAGGAACCTACGAGGTTGAATTTTCTGTTGTTTTTTTTTTAAAGAATGATCCATGAATAATGCTTTTAATTTCAATTTTCTTTCTCTCTCCTTCCTTCCTTCCTCCCTCCCTCCCTCCCTCCCTTCTCCCTTCCTCCCTCCTTCCTTCCTTCTTTCTTCCTTCCTTCCTTCCTCCCTCCCTCCCTCCTCCCTTCTCCCTCCCTTCCTTCGTTCCTTCTCCTTCCTTCATCCTTCCTTCCTTCCTTCCTTCCTTCCTTCCTTCCTTCCTTCTTCCTGGAAGAACTGTCCTGTTATTGTGGTAAAACAAACATAACAAAAAATGTACAATTGTTTTAGTCTGTTCAGGCTGCTCTAACAAAAATACCATAGACTTATAAACAACAGACATTTATCCCTCATGATCCTAAGCATCAGTATCAAGGCACTGGCCGATTCATTGTCTGGTGGCGGGCCGGTTCTTGGTCCACAGGCATCGTCTTCTCGTGGTGTCCCGGCAGAAGGGATTTTTGAGGCAGCTCTCTGAGGTCTCTCTAATCAGGGCACACCCATCCCATTCGTGAGCCTCCTGATGACCTAATCACTTCTCACAGACCCCCCACGTCTTTTTACTGTCACGGTGGGGATTAGGTTTTGCCGTGAATTTTGGGAGACACAAACTGTTCAGTCCGTAACAATCATTATTACGTGTAGAGTTCACTCGTGCAAAGCTCCGGCTCATTGTTGTGCGACCACCACCGTCCGTCTCCGGAACGTTTTTGCGTCTTCCCCAACTGAAAAGAACTCCCGTGTTTAATGAACTCCCTCCCCACGAGGCCACTCCCCCGTCCCCTGTGTCCCTGGCAGCTGCCATCCTAGTTCCCGTCTGTTATGAATTGACCGCTCTGGGTATTTTGCACCTGTAGAATCATACACCCTTTGTTCCTTTGTGACGGGGTTGCTTCACTGGGTACAGTATCTCCGAGGTCCCTCCGTGCAGTAGATCATGTCAGAATGTCCTTCTGTCATAAGGCTGGACAGTATCTCATCGGATGGGTACGCCGTGGATCCGTTTCCCCAGGGGGACCCGGGGATCGCTTCCACCTTTTGGTTATTGCACAAGCATTTTCTTTTAATGAGACATTTTTTATTGTGGGTCAAATGTCGCACGTTGGCATGTTTCGTGGCACAAAGTCTGAGGCCTGGAGGTGACGCGGGAAGCTCCTTTGGTGGGTTTCGGGGGCTGGTTTCTCACCCGTGAGACCGGGAACGAGAATTCCTCCTTGAGGACATTGCTCAAAGTGGATTAAGGTGTGGAGTCTTGTGTGCGGTGCTTGGCGTGTGGTAAACATTCGATAGAAGCTGACTCAAAGTATTTATATTATCAATGGAGAAGGAAAACTATCTTTTGGGTGGAGGTGGGGAGCACAGCCTTTTCCCTAAATTTCTCCGGGCAAGTTTGGGATTATTACTAACAGTCTCATCCCCGCTGATCAGAGACGTTTTGCAATCATGTGGATTTTTATTAATAGTCATTAAAAAAAAATTTTTTTTTATGTTTATTTACTTTTGAAAGAGAGAGCGAGTGCAAGCAGGGGAGGGCAGAGAGAGAGGGAGACACAGAATCCGAGGCAAGCTCCGGACTCTGAGCAGTCAGCACACAGCCCAACGTGGGCTTGAACCCACAAACTGTGAGATCATGACCTGAGCCAAAACCAAGAGGCAGACGCTTAACCACCTGAGCTTCTCAGGCACCCCTGAGGGTGCTCCCTTTAAAGTTATAACTGTTCTGGGGTACCTGGGCAGCTCAATTGGTTAAGCGTCTGCCTCTTGGTTTTGACTCAGGTCGTGATCTCACAGTTCGTGGGTTCAAGCCCCGTGTTGGCTCTTCGCTTACAGCTCAGAACCTGCTTGGGATTCTCTCTCTCTCCCTCTCCTCCCCTCTCCTGCTTGCGTGCTTGCTCAATCTCTTAAATAAACTTAAAAAAAAAAAAAGTTTTACTGTTCATTGTTGAGCTCAGCTTGATTGCTTTTGGCAAGAAGCATTTCCGGAGAATTCTAGGGCCCCATCCGCACCTGTGCTACAGAGCAAGTATTTGCCCAAGTGGTCCTAGGAATCCACTTAGAACGGCCAGGTCTACACAGTTCCCCATGCAGACTTTGAGTCCAGCAGGAGTTTAGAAGACAGCCTTAGCTGTGTACCATGATCCTAGGGTTCCGTCCCCGAGGCCACAGCCCAAACCTTGTAACTCATCCTGGGCCCCGTCCTTGAATTTCCCCCTTGCACTTTCGGGCCTGTGGTGTGCCTCAGTCCTGTTGACCTCTGCTAGGAGAGAGGCTGGTGACTTCTCCGGGCTGAAGCAGTTGATGGCCTGGGAACAGAATGCTGCTGTTGAGAGCTGGGGCCCCCGGGGGCTCCAGATCAGCATAAGTCCTCACCTGCATCCAGTGACGGAGTCGAACATGCCTCGTAGGAGGTGGACCCTCAATATGGGGGAAAGGCGCAGGGTTGGGGGAGGCATGGGGACACTGCGATAGAGCAGTGCTGATCCTGAAGTATGGGAGCCAGGCCCTGGCAGGGGAGGTGACGCTGTGTGTGTTACGAGCAAGAAAGTGATTCCTCCTTCCATCTTTTCTCAGTCCTTTAAGTGATCTCAAGAGGGAAGTCCCGATCGGATGCTAGAATGCCTTCTTCGCCTGTTTTAAACAGAGAGCGCCAGCCTCCGGCTAAGAACTTGGGGGCAGGCAGCAATGTCTGGCCAGTTTTTTTTAAAGTGTATTTTATTTCTTTATTTTGAGAGAGAGAGAGAGAGAGAGAGAGAGCATGCACGCATGAGCTGGGTAGAGGTAGAGAGAGAATCCTAAGTAGGTTCTGCACTGTCAGCACAGAGCCCAATGTGGGGCTCGAACTCACAAACCGTTCGATCATGACCTAAACTGAAATCAAGAGTCAGACGCTTAACTGACTGTGGCTCACACTGTGGCCAGTGCCCCTGGCCAGTGTGAACAACATGGTTTTCCATGGTTTCGTCCATTTTTATGGTTACTTGCACTTACGGATGATGATGCGGATGCGGGTGATGATGCGGATTTTCCCCTGACGATAGTGATGTAAAATTTTATACTCGAATCAATGCATTTAAGTTTTTTTTTTTTTTAACAATTGAGTTTATTTGAAGAAAGAGTTGTTAGTTGTGTGACGAGTGGTGGGAGGGGGAAGGTGAAAACAGCAGTGTAGACCCCTGTGTGTCAAATATCTCTGCATGTGCGCTAATGGCCGGTAGTACCCGGGTATTTCATTGAAAGGCAGATTCTGGCTGAGCAGGTCAGGGGCCTGAGGGTCTGTGGTTTGAACAGGCTGGGGCGGGCGGGGGACGAGGGTGTGAGTGCTGCCAGGAGGAAATAGCTGGACTGGAGGTGATAGAGCGAGTTGGCTTCAACAGACATCTGGGTATGCAGCCGTCTCCTCCCCTTCTCTCCCTCCCTCTTCGTCCTCCCTGTCCTCCTCCCTTCCAGACTCAATACTAGGGGGAACCAAACCCTTCTAAAAGGCAAACCTCGGCCCTCCAGTCTAATCAGATTTGCCCTGATGGCATCTGCTTTCCAAGCTTCCGAGCCGAGCCCTGTCAGCCCTCCCTCCACGGATGGGGCCTGTTTACCCCCTCCTGCGGGTCAGCCTGCTTCGTGCAGAGGCAAACGCCCCTCCTGGGGTTTCTGCCACCCCTCGGTGGGTCATGATTTTGACGAGTCAAAATCCCATTTTCCCATCTTGAGCGTTGGTGTGGTCGGAGCAAATGAGGACGCCAGGAGCTGGGGCACCAGGATAAGCCAGAAGCCCAGCCTCTTGTCAGGCTGTCAAAGAGAGAAGTCGGATTTCTCGACTTGCCATGGACAGCTGTCTCCCTGCATGCGCGGTGGGCTTTCTTGTCATCAAGGGCAGCAAACAGGAGCAAGCTTCACCCTGAGGACTTCTACCCTGCTCCCTGCTGCACCTGGAGCCCTCCCATCTCCCTCTGTGGCTCCGGCTTCCAGATGCTTCCAGATGCTTCCAGATGCTTCCAGATGCTTCCAGGTGCTTCCAGATGCTTCCAGGTGCTTCCAGGTGCTTCCAGGTGCTCCATCCCAAACATTGGAGACCACTTGGATGCCTCTCTTCCTCTCCCACCCCACGTCCACTCCATCAGCAAATCCGGTTGGTTCTATTTTCAGAATGTCATTGTTTCTCTCTGCCCCCTCTGCCTCCACCCTGGACCAGCCTCCACCATGTCTTGCCTGGATTACTGCTGTGGCCTCCCTGCTGCCCTGTTTGCCTTTGGTACTTTCCATGGACTAGCTGGCAGCTAGTTAAGAGGGCATTTGGTTTACCTTGACAAAAAGTTCAACCGCTTTGGATTCTTCCAAAAACCTTGGGAGTTTGGCCCGAGAGTGCAGCCTCTGTCTGGATAGAAACTGCCAGTGTCCGCGGATCCCCATGTTCACCCTGAGCAGGCTGCTCTGCCCCACCGTGGTCCTGAGAACTTCTCAGCGGCCCCTCCCCTTTGCAAGGTAGCGCCTCGCGAAATGCATGGCGCCTGGCACATCAAGTAAACGCTGGCTGGGTGGTTTAAGTCCAAGGACAAACACTAGGAGTCTTGGGCCTGCTCTTTGGCCCCTCACATTTTTCTTTTAACAGCTTTTTTTTTATCCCTGATGCATAATTAGCTGCACATATTTCAAGCGTACAATTTGAGTGGTTTTGACAAATAAATGTCACGAGGCCATCACCTGAGTCAAGGTAGTCAATGTATGAAAGGCTTTCTTGTGCCTGTCATCTCTTCCCCGCCCCCCACAACCACTGATCTGCTTTCTGTCAGTACAGACGAATTTGCATTTTGTAGACCACATTATAAAGGGACACCTACCCTGTACGCTTTTTTTTTTTTTTTTAATTTGGCTTTTTCACTCAGCACAAGGGAGGGTCCTAGTTTACTCCTTATTGTTCAGCAGTTACCCGTTGACCTGTTGAAGGACGTGAAGTTGTTTCCAGTTCGGGCTGCAACCTATAAAGGTGCCACGGACATTCATGTCCCTATGTTTTTACATACTCTGCCAGAGTTGTTTTTTGGCTTTTTTGCTTTTAGTATTTTGGTAGGGTCGCCTGGGCGGCTCAGTCGGCTAAGCGTCCGACTCTGTTTTTGGCTCTGGTTGTGATCTCACGGTTCGTGAGTTCAAGTTCAGGTTCCATTGAAAAACAGGTAGCTCTAGCAACTCTGAGCTCAGGTTTCCACAGGGGAACAGCGGGCAGGACTTGCGTGGCCGCCACCTTTTCGGACAGGGCCTGGGCCCTGCAGTTTGCCTGGGTCCCCACCGCATCCCATCACTGCCCACTTCGCTCATTTGGGCCCCTCCCCGGTTCCAGTAGGCTCGTGCATTGGCCTGTTTTGCTCAGTGCGTGGGAGGAAATGCCGGAAAGCAGATGAATAAAGCAGCCGGGCACGGAAAGAGTTTAACAGAATGCAGAGGGACTGTGAGTTTTAACCTTGAAAGCCTTTGCTTTCATTCTGGGGTGTCTGTGGAGTTTTGCTTTCCAAGGGGTCATTAACACCAGCAGAACACGCTTTCCCTGGGAGGCCGGGCCAGGGCAGGAAGGCACAGCGTCTGAGGGTTGAGGGCCTCACCCCTCTGCCAGCCCCTCTGTTTGTCCAAGGAGGTCTGGAACCCATTGTGGAGTGGGAAATACTTTCGTGGTTTGCAAGCAGCCGGATCCTGTCCAGCACGGGTACCCACAGCCAAGCTACTGACGGCTCTTTCTAAAACTGGCCCAGTTTAGAGGGCAGTCTGGTGTGGGGGGGCAAGGGCCAGGCCTTGAACACCACTGCAGCTCGGTGAGAAAGTTCCCTTTGCGGGGTCTCTCCATCAGGCCTGCCGAGGGCGTCAGGCCTTGACGTGATACTGATTTGCCTTGACCGTCTTTCTATCTGACAGCCATCCAGTCTTGGGCAGGCTTTGAACCTTTAGAGGCAACAGAACTGAGTGAGACTTGGCTGCTTTTTTCCATTTTCTCTCTTGTTATGGTAGTCTCTGTTAATGGCCAGGGAGATTCGTTTTCCACTTGTGGCGATAAAATAAAGATCCCGTTTCAAGTAACGCTTGTCAAGGGAGTTGATTTGAAGAAAAATCGGAAATAATTGTGAAGATGGTATGTGGGTTGTGGCAGGTTAACTCAGGAGAAGCCTCGGAGCAGCATGCGGTAGGTCTTTGCCTGATACTCCGCTTTGCCCCAGAAGGGATCCAAGGTCTCCTTGCTGTAGCTGGGCCACGTGTGCCTGGGGACACTCAGCGTGAGGGGCACCCCCCCTCCCCGAGAGCTCAGGTATGGGCGGTTCTGAGGCCTGTGCCAAGTGGCAAGGTGATGGTTGGGGGTGGGGGGACCGTGTCACCCATTATCTGTCCGCAGTGACACTGAACAAATGGGAGAGAAGCTGCTGGAATCGGGAAGACAGAGCAGAGGTCTGGAGCTGGGAAGGTGTCCAACAAACGCCAGGAAGTTGGAGGGATGGGGCAGGAGAGGTGGGGAGAGAATGGGACAGAACCAGCAAGGGTCCGTTGGGGGGAACCATACAAAGGAAGCTGTCTTGAGGTCACTCTGCGAGCACCGACAAGGCTCAGGAAAGCTATTCCTTCCCTCCTCCCACCGCCAGAGCTTTAGTTGGTGTTAGCCAATCACACGCTTCGACTGGAAGCCGGGGGTGGGGCAATCGCTGGGATTGGTTCCTGCGGAGACAGGAAGCCTGTAAGAGGCAGCCTGGCCCAGGCAGAGAGCATCTAGCGGTTTCCTAATTTCTTCCAAGGTGTGACTTGTCCACTCTTGGGTCCTTGGCTGTTTGTCTGCTCAGGAGCCACCGCCCAGCCTCTTGTATGCTCCTAGCTGTTGCATCTGCTTGCCTTGTCCAGGTCCAGAATTTTCTTGCATCTCGACATTCTTCATCCCCCCCGTGTGTCAGCCCCACGGTGCAGTGTGGATGGCTGCATTGAGTTCTGGCTCTAGTGCTTTCTGGCTAAATGGCCAAGGCTGGATTGCTTCACCACTCTGTGCCTCGGTTTCCCCATCTCTCGAATGGAAGCAGTAATGTTTGGCAGACATTTGTGAGAAAAAACAAACAAACAAACAAAAAACAGCTGTGTCGGTGACCGTATTGGTGCCCCGTGAGTATCAGCTGGAAAGATGGTAAAAAAAAAAAAAACAAAAACAAAAACCATAGTCTGATCTCCGATCCGGAGGGAGGAATGGCAAGGTGGCAGAAAGAACATGGCATCTGGAGTCAGAAGACCAGGGATGAATTTTGGTGCAGCTAAGGGATCTTGGGAAAGTAACTAACTCCTCTGAATCTCCGTGTCTCAATGTATGCGACAGGAGTAATCCTGCCAGCTGTGAGATCAGAGGGGAAGGGGCAGGTGAGCAGTTCTTGTGCTTGGCTGCACACTGGAACCACCCACATGCCTGGGTCTCACCTCTAGGGATTTTGATTTAAGTGGTTGGGGTGTGGCCCCGGGCATCCAACCTTGTGAGCTACCCCCAGCCAAGATGGAGAACCAGAGGTTCCGAGTTCAGACCGGTGTTTTCTCAGAGTGTGGTCCTTGGGCCAGAGGCATCAACCTCACCCAATAATGTATTTGAAATGCAAATTATTGGGCTCCCTTCCAGCCCTTTTGAATTAGAAACTCTGGGGCCCATCCATCTGAGTTTTAACAAGTTCTCCAGGTGTATCCCAGGCGTAGACATGCAACGGATGGGTGTTAATCCCCTCCCTCCGCAGCTGTTAACTTAGCACATCTTATGTACTAGACTCTTTAGGTGTTGAGGATATAATGTGAACCGGACGAGATCCCTGCCCGGAAGGGGGCTTCCGTTCTACTGGGGGAGACTGGTTTTTAAAAAAATAAACAATTAATTAGAAATTGTGATAAATGTTAAGGAGACGCTTGAAGGCCTGCGCTAGTGGATTGCCATGAATTTTCCTACTCACACAAGTGTCCTCTCTAGCAGGGAGACTCCACCAGTGTCTAAACCCCTCCAGGACTTGCAGGACCCCTGACCTCAAACAGCCTCTCAGCAGCTGGTGTTTGTATTGCCTGAAGGCAGCTGGCCACCTCTGGACAGCCCTCACCGGGAGCAGGGCTTAGTCAACATCTATCCTGCTCTTCACCTGGGGTGAATTTCCTCCCCAGTGGTATTTGCCAGTGTCTGGAGAGGTTTTGGGAGGCAGGCGTGGGACTGACAGATAATGGGTAGAACCTAAGGATAACGATAAACACTCCACAAGGTGCAGGACAGGCCCCCACAACAAAGACATATCTGTCTCCACGTGTCAAAGTGCTGAGTTTGGGACACCATGCTCCGGAGCCTTCACGACCTGAGTTTCTGGTGTGGTCACTCCAGAACACTCCTGTCCTCACTCTCCTTGCCCCTGGGCTTGCCTGCGCTTGAAAACCTTCCACCATTTGACCAGCAAAAGGATTCCTAGCGGCCTTCTCCCTTCCTGAGCTGAGAAAGCTGCCTTTGAGCCAGGCATCTCCTTGGAAACCCCTTGGCTTCGCGCAATTTGGAAAACAATGAATTTGCAAGGTTGCACAAAGCATCCAGAAGCCTCAGGCCGGCTGGAACTGCTAAATGCAATTTTTTTTCCCTCCACATCAAAAATAATTTCCTGGCCTTAGATGCTTTCTCTGCTGTCACAAGACAAGACGCCGACAGATAATTTTACATGGCAAACAACCTCGTTGGACCCCTTCCCCTCCTCCCCCCCGACTTTCAAAGCCTTTGGATGGATTTCTGTTCCAGCCAGGAATATCAGGGCACTTTTCCGCTGAGCCTCGAGGTTGGTTTTGGCCTAGGCGGACCTGGCAATTGCGCACACAGAGGGATGGGGTAGGGGGGGAGGTTTGCCCTCAGCTGCTCCCCTGCAAGGGCTGAGGGTGGCTGATCACGGTCTGCTTGGCCATCGGGGTGCAAGAGGGAAAAAGAGAAGATGAACCGTAATCTCTAAAGACTAAGCTTCCTGTGTGTAGCCAGGGTTCTCACGGCTTTTCTTGTGTTAACTCCTCTTCCTCAGATGTCAGTAGTGGGAAGGCTGAGGAGCCCTGGTCTCCTGGCTTAAGGCTTGGCAAAAAAAAAAAAAAAAAAAAAAAAAAAAGGCAGTAAATAATTAAGTAGATAGACGAATACATGGAGGGACAGATGAACAGACAGAAAGTGCTCTGGTCAGGGCGCCTGGGTGGCTCAGTGTGTTAAGCATCTGACTCTTGATTTCGGCTCCCTGTTGGTGAGGTCAAGCCCGGGGTTGAACTCTGCACTGACAGCACAGAGCTTCCTTGGGATTCTCTGTCTCCTTCTCTTGGCGATTTGCTAAGGCCACATGCTCAGCAGGGTGCTGTTGGCATTCGAACACAGGCTGGTGGCGCCCCCACCTGTCTTCTAGGCGGTTCCTACTGATTTTAAGGGGCTGGGCAGGCTGAGGTGTGTGAAATCTGGCCTCTCCTCCCTTGGCGTGCTCCCATCCGTTACCAGTGCCCCCTGCTTTGCTTTCTCAGTAGTCCCGTGACCTTGTGACTTCCGTGTCTCTCCATCCCGCCTTGATGTGGGTCCTCTGCCTCTCCATTGCCCACTGGCCATCTTGGTCCCCTCTGTCCACCCTGCAAATGGCAGCCAGAGAGATCTGCCTCCAGCTACGAATCCGGCGCTGTCCTGCCATCTTAAAACTTTAACGTGCATGGGATTACTTGAGGGTTTTGTTAAAATGCAGATTCCCTTGGTAGGTCGGGGGTAGGGCCTATACCCTGCATTTCTTTTTAAGTTTATTTACTTATCTTGGTGGGGGAGGGTCAGGGAGAGAGGGAGAGAGACAATCCCAAGCAGGCTCTGCACTCTCAGCGCAGAGCCTGACTTAGGGCTCAGACCCACAAACCATGAGATCATGACCTGAGCTGAAATCAAGAGTCGGATGTCTGAGCCACCCAGGTGCCCCAACATTTCTAATAAGCCCTCAGAACCCAGTGATGCTGGTACACAGACCACACTTTGAGTAGCAGAGCAGTAGAGAAATTATTCTCTAAATGCAGGAAACTTCAGAGGAGCATTAGCCTTGTATGAGATGGGCTGTTTCTGATGACTGGGGCTCCCTCTGTGATGGGCTACGGGCAGGGGGTCTCAAACTTCTGGCTCCAGGGCCAACTCTGCCCCCTCTTGGCCTGTTTTTGTAGATAAAGTTTTATTGAAACACAGGACCCCCACCCCACCCCATACATTTACATGTTGTCTGTGGCTACTTTTGCACTGCCGTGACCAAGTTGAGTAGTTGTGACAGAGACCGTGTGGCTCCTAAAACCTGAAATACCTACCCCACAGACCTTTCCGGAAACATCTGTTCACTATCTAGAGCATCCTCAAGATGCTCCAGAAGGCTGTGTACTGGGACTCCCTAACGTCTGAAGGGACTTGACTTGAAGACTTGAAGACTTAAAACTTGACTTGAAGACTTAAAAACCAAATCAAGGGGCGCCTGGGTGGCTCAGTCAGTTGGACGTCCGACTTCACCTCAGGTCACGATCTCACGATTTGTGAGTTCAAGCCCCGCATTGCGCTCTGTGCTGACAGCTCAGAGCCTGGAGCCTGCTTCGAGTTCTGTGTCTCCCTCTCTCTTTGCCCCTCCCCTGCCCTCTCTCTCTCTCTCTCAAAAATAAATAAACGTTAAAAAAAAAACAACAACACAGAGAGCCATACCTGCAGCTAACAGGTCTCAGGCTGGGTCTCAGGGAAGTGGGTCCAGGTGCACGGGGCAGACCCATGATGCTTTGAGGTATAGCGCACATCACCTGGTCCAGGAGCCTTGTAGCATCCTAGCCAGTGGGGGAGCGTAGGCCCTGGTCCCCATTTGCCAGATGAGGAAATCGCCAGTGCAGCCCAGTGGCTGAGTGGGGGTGTGGGTTCCACAGCTGGTTTGTGGTAGGGTTTGGACGGGAACCTGGGTCTCCTGATTTCCCGCCTGGGGCTCCCACCTCCAAGACACCCTGCACCGAGTCCCTGGTGGCTGGGGATCTGCCTAGAGGGGGGTCGGTTAACAGAAAGAACTTCGGTTGGGGGAGGAGGGTTGAGGGCGTGTGGCCCACCATCTGCCTCCCACTGGCTCCCTCTCTGAGCCACATTCCAGAAGCTGAGAAAGAGGACATTCCTCTTCCCTTGCGCTGGCGACTCCTGCCTTGACCCCTTACGCCCAAATAAGTGGGTTAATGGAGGTTAAGTGTGAGCCCTGGACTGGAGGTCTGAGGGAGTCTGAGTTGCCTGCGAAGCCAAATTCTGTCAAGTGAATCTCAGTTTCCTATTGTCTTATATTAAAAAAAAAGAAAAAGAAAAAGACCAAAGATCCCAAAGGACAAATCTAACAGACTGAACATTGCAGGGTGGGGGTTGTGCAAGTGCCAGGCACTGGACTTGACCAGTGCCTTATCCCACCTTATCTTGACCACTTGACCCACCTTATCTTGGCCACTTGACCCACCGTATCTCATTTAATGCCCACAGCAACGTTGGGGGTGAGCTAGTGTCGTGCTGGTTTTGCAGATGAGAACAGGAGCCCCCCCCCCCCCGGCATCTGGCTCAGTGAGAAGGGGCTCAGGGGATGTGGGGGACTTTCTGGCACGAGGCACAGGGGGATCGAGTGACCCGTTCCCCGTCAGGGGCTGGAATTTGAACGTGGCTCTGTGTGACCGCACAGGGGCGCGGTGGCACCAAGTGACCTGCCCCTCCCCACCCTCCGTGCGCTGCGTGACCCTCAGCCTCACAGCCCCCACTGGCAGGCGGCCTGCAGCTCACAGGGCACAGAGCTGGGGCCGAGAGAGCAGAGTGAGGTGAGCCCTGCACCGTCGCCACCTCCTTCCCAACCGTGTGCCAGCTTCTGGGCCCAGGCCGCTGAGACTCCTCCCATGGGGTGACCCCCTTGGGCCAATCGCACGGCGGCCCGCCCAGCCTCTGAGCCAGGCTGTGCCCTGCCCTGCGAGCTCCTTCCCTCCCCCCTGCTTCTTGGGCTCTGTGGGAGCAGAAAGGTTAACACCCCTAAGGCCTGCGGGAGAGGAGGTGCTTCTGGGAAACCCTCAGAGCTCAGGGGCTGGGGAGAGAGAAAAAGAGGGAAGGAGAGAGAGGAGAGAGAGAGAGAGAGAGAGAGAGAGATGCCTCTACCTGGCCAAGGAAAGATGGGGAAGGGGCGTGATGACTTTCTTGTGGTCCTTTCCAGGGGTATTTGTGGGAGAAACACACATGCATGCATGCGCTTGCTTTTGGAAGAGCAGGTCACGACCCCTGCTGTTCATGTGGCTCCTGAGATGGGTGTGTGTGTGTGTCTCCCGGCTCCGTGTGCCGGGCGGTGGAGGGGGCTCACACGCCTGCTGGGGTTTCCGGGAGTTCCTCCCGGGCTGGCCACCCCGTGCCCTCGCCTCCACTCTGTGCAGCGGGGGTATTACCATCCCCGGCTTACCGGAAAGGCTCCGAGATCCTAGGACACTTGCTGAGGTCACCCAGCGTGGGCTAGGATTTGGATATTGTCAGGCAGGCTACTGCCAACGTCTGTCCTCTTTTTGTTTAATTTTTATTTATTTATCTTTTTTGAGAGAGAGTGTGTGAGCGTGGAAGGTGCAGAGAGGGAGAGAAGGAACCCCAAGCAGGCTCCGTGCTGGCAGCACAGAGCCTGACATGGGGCTCGAACCCGGGAACCGTGAGATCATGACGTGAGCCAAAATCAAGAGTCGGACGCTTAACTGACTGAGCCACCCAGGCGCCCCAGAGTTTGCTTTCTGGTCGGAGGAGAGGACTAACATTAACGAATAAAACATGTATTATGTCAGCAGGTGTAAGGACTGGAGAGAAACACAGTAGGGGTTTGGGTGGTTGGGAGTGCCAGCCAGGGTGGGGGGTTGCAGTCTTCTACGCGTTCTAGCCACAACCTGAAGGAGGTGAACGAGCGATGTGGGTGTCTGGGGAAGGAGCATCCAGGCAGAGGGGACAGTGTGTAAAGGGAGGTGTCGGTATCTGGGACACTCATTCTGTGTGTGTGGGTGGGTATGAGGGTGTGTGTGCACACACGCACACATACACACACGTATGAATGTAACAGGTGCCTTGAGTCTGAGGGACCCTGACCTTGGGAGGGTATTGGGTTTGCCCAGACCTTCCCACCTTGAAAGATTGCCCGAGCACTGAGCTTCCTGCCTGCCTGGGCCGGGGTCTGGATTACCCGGGCCACGGTGAAAGAAGGGCACAGCTCTGGGCTGGGGGTTGGAGTGTCAGGTTTTTAAAGTGGTTGGCTTCGGATTCAGCCTTGTGATGAGGCTACCACTCCTTCCCCAGACCCCTTTCTGGAAGCCCAAGCCCACGTGCACATCTGAAACAGTACCTTTGACCTGCTCGGTCAGCATTGGGGATGAACTGGATCACTTGACTTCACTTGGGGCTTCCTGCCAAGACAGACAGCCTTGATTGACAACACCAAGTCCATGACTGTGGTCATTAACCTGCTTCCTTCCCTTGAAGACATAATGTTCATGTGTCTCTGTATCGCTTGAACCAATGGGGCTTGACTGTGGCTGCACTTTTGAATTACTCAGAGAGCTCCTGAAACATCCTGATACCCAGACCCACGAAATCAGAACTGCTGGCAGAAGGGCCCATCCATCCATCTGTCTGTCTATCTATCTATCTATCTATCTATATTTGTAAAGTTTGTTTATTTATTTTGACTGAGAGAGAGGGACGGAGAGAGAGGGAGAGAATCCCAAGCAGGCTACACACCATCAGCACAGAGCCGCACATGGGGCTTGATCCCATGAACCGTGAGATCATGATCTGAGCTGAAACCAAGAATCGGACGATCAACCAGCTGAGCCACCCAGACACCCCAAGCATCTGTATTTTTTAAAACCATCGCAGCAGGGAACCTGGGTGACTCAGTTGTTTAAGCGTCTGACTTTGGCTCAGGCCACGATCTTCTGGTTCATGAGTTCGAGCCCTGCATCAGGCTCTGTACTGACAGCTCAGAGCCTGGAGCCTGCTTCAGATTCTGGGTCTCTCTCTGTCTCTCTCTGCCCTTCCCCACTAATGTTCTCTATCCCTGTCTCTCTCAAGAATAAATATTAAAAAAAAAAAATTAAATCCCTCCCAGTGATTCTAACATGCAGCCAAAGTCCAGAATCAGTACCCTTTACTATCAGAGGGTATTTTTTTTTTTAATTGGCTTTCTCCCATTGAAAAAAAAAAAAAAAAACCTAAACTACAGAAGTTATTTTAAAAGGAAACTTTAAATCTGGTAGGGTTGTGGGAATTTTTTCCTTTCTGACCCCAGGGAAGAGAGATGACTTTATCATACTCCTCACTTCTTGGTGCATCCTGTTTATAAAAAGCCCCTTGCTTATTTCTTTTTCCCTCCTTTTATCCTGTCCTTCCTGCTTCCTCCTTTGCTCACATAGACGACTTTCCCATCGATGACCGTTTTAACTGTTGAACGTGGACCTCTTGGTCGAGATGTATTCTTACAAAATGTGCATGGCCGTTGTAGGTGCCGGGATTTTTAATTTTCTCCAAAGGGATTGTGTAATAGAGTTCACTCGTTTGCCTTCTTTTCTCCCCCTGCGTAGTTTTAAAGACCCACCCCTGGTCCTACCCGCACCTAGTCTACACCTAATGGCCACCAAAATCGTCTGCAGTGCCCGTCTGCTATCTCTTACTCATCCTTCTCCATGGTCAATGGCATCCATTGCCAGCTTACTGCCCACTACGAGTGATATCGCATGGAACATCCTTGATATATTTATTCCTGACAGTCTCGGGTTCCCACAGTATCTACCCAGGAGGGGATATACTGGGATATGTGGGTCATCCTCTTAGACCCAGGGCTCTTCTCCCACGGGATGTTATGGAATTTGGGGTCCAAGGACCCGGCTGACCTGGAGCTTGGTGGGCCAGGCTGGCATTTGGTGCCTACATGAGCACCGGGCAAATTCTTAGCTTCCTCTTGGGCATGAAGGTCAAGGCCACTGTGTCTCAGGCTCCTGCCCCTGGTCAGTCCACTTGGTCTCTGGCTCCTGGCCCTTGGAGGTCACATTCCTCAAACTTTTGGAGGCTGAGTCATTGCCCACGTGGGTAGGACTGGGGTGGGCGACAGGGGCTGTCCCCAAGACAGAATGAGAGAGAGAGAGAGAGAGAGAGAGAGAGAGAGAGAGAGTGTGTGTGTGTGTGTGTGTGTGTGTGTGTGTGTGTGTGGCTTTTTCCTCCCTTCTAGGACCCTGGCTGTGAGTGACAGAGGCTGGACACCAGGTTATGGGGAACAGTTTGGGCAGATTTGCTTTGGGTGTGAGTCATTGATGGATTCTAGAGGGGCCGATTCTGGAAAACCCCTACTATTCTGGAAAATGCACCAGCAGGCCTGCTCAAGAAATTCAAAGGGGAGACGGGAGGTGGTGGCCTGGAGATACAAACAACACTCAGCGCCCAGCACCCCCACAACGCCAGCAGAGGGAGGCAGGGGACTTGGGCTGTGACCGCCCGCCCAGCTCCCCAGCCCCACTCCATTCTCTCACCTGCTGCATCCGTGTGCCTGGGAGACAGTGTGATACAGGGTTTCCCAAATCCAGTCGCTCCTGGGCCACCTTCTTGATGTCACCAGATCCACCGGCCACCTGGGCTATTATTTATGTTTCAGTTTAAATCCAGTCCCTGAAAGGGGCTTAAAAACACATGCATTTAAAACGTATTTCCGTCCCTTGTGTAAATGGAAAACTGGCGGCGTTTGCCATAACTGGAAAGGAGCTACAAGAATACATATAAGGCAAGTAGAGCAAACTTGTTAAAATGTTGCTGCAGCCTGTTGCCTGTGGAAGCCTCTGGATTCCACCTCTGCTGGCGTGACCCCCTGGAAGTGGTGGGCAGGCTTGAAAGAGAATCGATGAATTTCAGTTCATGGTGCGGGTGCTGCGTCCCTGTCCCTCCGCTGTGCTGGCGAGAGAGTTCCTGGAGAACATGGAGTGGAGGCCCCTTGGGTGGCCCCGTCCCCCACCAATGTCCTGCACACTAACCACATCCAATGCATATTTTCCTAACAGAGAGAGGGTGGAAGGAACTTGAATTTCTGCCACGCTCAAGGGAGCGCTTACAGTTGTGGCAAAGCCCTGTCGGTGCTTCACAAGCGGTGTGTGTTGCGTATCATAAATATTTATCGCATAAAGGAGCACGCGAATGAGTGAATTCTGCACTAGAATGTAAACTCCACCGGGTGGGTTTTCTGTCTGTTGTGTTCAGTGCTGTGTCTGATTCCCACAAGTGCTTTGCACCTAATAGGTGCTCAGTGAACGTTTGGTAAGTCGACGAGTGGATCGGCGAGACTGTAGAAGAATGGGTGAATGAAGAAATGATTGAGCACATGAATGAGTGAGTCTTCGACTCAAGAGTCAGGCCTCTTGTAAAGTTGCAGGCCCCCAGGGAGGCTGGCCGAGCCCTGAGCTGGGGACCAGGGGACCAAGAGAGCCAACGGGAGAAACCAACATAAACACAGCCTGGGAGCAGCTCAAGGGTGTCTTAGCAGCAGCTAAGAGGAAGCAAAGCATCCTGGGAGCTGTCCTCATGGGCTCAGGCAGGGGGCACGGCTGGCAGCCACCCCAGCAGCCAAACCCTCAGTGATGTCCTCCTTACCCCACCTCGCCAACAGGCCACAGACGCGTAGATCTGAGAGGGAGGGGCTGTTCTCTGCATGCGGTAACGTGATGCCAAGAAGCATTTCTCAGCTCTAGAAGGCTTGATTTTCTTCTGTACCAGGCTGGGGTGGTGCTTTTGGAGATTTGCACGTCTGTGCCAGCCCTCTCCCCTGCCCCCCAACACACACACAAAAGGGGCAGGTTTTTAAGGAAAATCCCCACAAGTTCTAACAGCTGTCTCTGCACTCGAGTGTTTACATGTGCTCATGTGCCGAGCGCAGAACATACGGGATAATGTTTAACCAACATGTGGTCAGTGGCACTCTGGTTCTGGGTGGCTCCGTGAGGACCCGGTGAGAGGCCAGACTTCCTCCTCATGGGCTTTGAAGGAGGGTCAGTGGCCCCCTTGACCCCCCATAGCCCTGCCACCCATCTCCACCCCAATAGGAAAAGGACATCCTTTTGTTACCTTGAAATAGCAAAACACACTCTTTCTGGGCTTTTTCCCTAAGCTGATAGGGAAGTCAGGACTTTAATTCTTTGGAAAAAAATTGCCTTTTAATTTCTTGTGCCCGTAGAATACGGGCTCAGCCCAGCTACCATAGTCATCAGGTTATGTCATCGGGTCATAGTCACTAGGTTATGACTTCTGAGCATTTCCTAGCTCACAAAAAGAGGGAAAACAATATGAATGTAATGTCCTCGAAGGCGGGGACTGGGTCTCACGCTTGTGATCCCTGCTCCATTCAGGAGGCAGGCACACATGTGCCAGTGGTGTTTTCCGATACTGAAATCTGAGATGGACTGGACCCATATAAAGTTTAGGGTACACTGTTCCCAAGCCTCAGGGTGGACAAGGACGATGGGGGAGAGCTGGTTAAACATCTAGGCTTCCAGTGCTCCCTGTAACTCACTCACTCACTCACTCACTCACTCATTCATTCATTAAGTGACTGTTTATTGAGTTCCTGCCGTGAGGAGAGTTTGTAGATTTAGCAAATAAAAAGCAGCCTGTCCCAGTTGAACAGGAATATTGGAAAAACAACAAATCATTTTTTTTAGCGCAGGTATATCCGGCATGGTAGTTGACACATATACTAAAAAAGTGCTTTGTTGTCGATCTGAAATTCACCTTTAACTGGGTGTGCTCGCTTTTATCTGCTAGCCCTCGCTCTGCACCAAGCACTGTTCCTGGCGATGGGGGTACGGCATGGAAAAGCCCCCAACTTCTTGGAGCGTACGTGCTAGCGGGGGAGACGGACAAACAGACAGCGGAAGGCAGGCTTGTCAGAACGGGGCGCCATCCGGCCCTGCCAAGTCTGGAAGGGGTGTTAGTGCAGCCCACCCACAAAGAATCTTCTGGAAGGAGGGGTCCCCAGGGAAACGGGAGCCACTGATGGTGATGATAGGGAGGAGAGTGGACATGTCAGCCGCAGTGAGGTGACATCTGCTGAGTACTCTCAGTTCTGGAGTGCTTATGTCGGCCAAGGGCAGGATCAGGTTCCTTCTGGTGCCCGTTCTTTATTCGTCCTCTCCCGCTGTTACTTTTTATTATGGAAAATTTCCAACACACAGACGTCAAGAGAATCCTATAAAAGTCCCCCAACACGAATGTCGACGCCTTGCCAATCTTTTCCTGCAAATGACCTTTTTCCGATTTTAGCTTTGTTTTCTACTGAAGTATGACAGTCTTCCAGTAAAGTGCACAGCTTGATTAATTTTGACAAGGGTCTTCCGCCCGTGTTTACAGCTATGGAACTCCACTCAGGTTAAGATATAGAACATTCCGGGTCCCCAGGAGCCTCTCTCCTGTCCCTTCCTGGGATCTGTACTTCACCAGCTACAGCTGATGTCTTCTCTACAGGGCATTAGAGTGGGGAAAATATTTCTACACATAAAATGGAAAATTTTGAGCCTCTTTCCCCTCTTCTCCCTTTCTTTTCTTCCTTTCTAGTTTATTTCCTGATCTAGTTACTAGAAAGGTGCATTTTGGATTATAAAAAGATCTAGAACAACCTAGATTAATTCGTATTAAAGCGGTTCAGAGATTAGCTATTGTTTTGGATTATTGTGTTAGTCTTTAAAAAAAAATTTTTTTTTAATGTTTGTTTATTTTTGAGAGAGAGAGACAGAGACAGAACATGAGCAGGGGAGAGGCAGAGAGAGAGGGAGACACAGAATCCAAAGCAGGCTCCAGGCTCTGAGCTGTCAGCACAGAGCCCGACGTGGGGCTCGAACTCATGGACTGTGAAATCATGACCTGAGCCGAAGTCGGATCCTTAATCCCTGAGCCACCCTGGTGCCCCTTATTGTGCTTAAAGGCCTTTCTCCCTCTCTGTCCCTTTTTTGCCTGAACACTAATTGGCTAACTCCAGTGGGTATTGGAGATTGAAAGCACAACTAGCCTTGGCACCTGCCCCTCCCCAGTGTCCGCAGCATCCTGGGTGACCAGAAGTGCCCCAGCTGTTATCCTGAGATTGTCTTTGAGGAGCACAGTCCCTGCCCCCCACAGCCCTCATGGTTGGGGAAAGAGCCATTGAAGCATTCTGCCGCCCAGGGCTGCTCCTTCCCTGACACCCCACGTGTTCCCCGCAGACACTGCAGGAGATCTTCCAGGCTGAGAATACCATCATGCTTCTGGAAAGGTCCATCATGGCCAAGGAGTGCCCACTGAAGGTGGCGCAGACGAGGCTGGAGTGCCGGACCTGGCGCCCCAACGTGGAGCTGTGCAGGGACATCCCACAGTTCAAGTGAGTGGGGGAGGCCAGGACACAGAGGGGTGGGTCCCGTGAGCTCCCAGGAAACCTGGGTCTGAAAAATGGACCCCCCTCCCACCAGTCAGGATGTGTAGCCCCACTGCTCAGCAGGACACTGGGCGGGGGGCTAGAGTTCTGGGGTCCCCTGGATAGTCTCCGCCACCTTGTGCTCTGGGAACCCTCCAGCTTTCCCCTGAGAGCTCAGCAGAGGGAGCCTCCCAGGCCGGAGATCCCCGTGCGCCTGCCAGCCCCTGGGAGGGGCTCCAGCACACCTCCCTCCGTCTCCGTCTCCCTCTTTGTAAAGTTGTCACCCACGAACACTGGAATAGCTTAATCCCGCCCATCCCGCTTTGTGAAGGAGAGACCCTCCTCACTGGAGAGGGGTTGCAAAGCTCATGCAGGCCCCGAAACGGGGGTTTGGGAGCGCGGGGCTGGGGTCTGGAATGGGATGACGGCCGGGCAAAGCAGGAACAGGCCATCAGACACGGAAATTTGTGTGACCAGGGGCAGGCCCCTTGGTTGTGTGTGCCCTGTGTGCTAGGGACGCTGGTTTAGCTAGCTGCTGCTGCGTGACAAAAGCCCCAGGGCTCTGTGGCTTGTCCCCCTCCTGAGCTAGATGGGCCGAGATGTGGAGAAGAGAGCCGGGGAGGAAGGAGGAAGAACATTCTGAGAGAAAACACTGGGTGGCCCCAGGTGACGGTGTTTGATGTGGGCACAGCCTGAGATAATCATTCAGGAAACAGAAAAGCTGGGTGTGTTTGTTGGCCGGGAGTGGACAGGGAAAGTGGCCCCAGGCTTTGAACTTGAAGACCTGGCTGCCTGCTCCCCAGCCTGCTGCTGGCCTAGAAATGACTGGAAGTTCTTCACCCTGGGAGTGGGTGCCGTGCCCGGGGTCCCCCTGCAGCTGGGCTGGCAGGGGTCCAGGTCCCGGGTGAGGGCTCAGGGGCAGCTCTCCCGATCCCTCTTGTACAAGTTCCTGCTTCTTAGATGTTCAGGTTGGTTCCGGCACCCTCTGGGGCCAAGGGGTGTCTGATAACCCACCCCTAGGGGACTTTCACGGAATAGGGCTTTTAGGGACCAGATGTCGTCCTGGAAGGCCCATTACTCAGGGACAAGCTCCCTGCCTCTGTGTCCACCAGCTGTGCCCCCGAAGGGGGTAGACGGGGGGCGTGGGTGGGCCATGTTTGGTTCAGGAGCCCCGGGCAATGTGCGTGCGTGCACTCACACGTGTGTCTGTGTGTACATATGTACGTGTGTGCACGAGGGCTTTGGGAAGTCAGCAGACAATAGGATTCAAGCCATCTGCCTTCTCCAGCAGCTGAAGTGTCCCATCTATGCATTACTCTCCTCACCGCCCGCCCCCATCCCTCCTTCTCCACCTCTGGGCCTTCTTTCCTGTTTCTTCTATAGGTAGCCCCTATCCCTCTGACCCCGTCTCCTGGCTCAGGTCCCGTCCATGCCCATTCCCGAGAACGGGCACCCGTTTATATTTACATTTAAATTAATGAACATGAAACAAATCTCCTAAAACTCAGCTCCTGACGTCCACGAGCCACAGTCCAAATGGGTGGCCAGAGGCTACCACATTGGACAGCGCAGAACATTTCCGTGGCTGCAGAAAGTTCTGTTGGACAGCGCTGGACTAGAGGCCCAGGGAGCCAAGAGTTTCCAGGCTTCTATGTGACCTGTCCCTAGCCCAGGGCCGCCACGGGGAAGCCCACCCTGATATCCAACTCAAGCCCTTTGGGTAGCATGTCCTCTGGGCCTGAGCACAGAGGCGGGACCCACGGCACAGCCCCCGAGACTGGGCCGCTATCACAGGTCCCTACGGCTGCTGTCACAAGTCACCGCACACCGGGTGGCTTGAACAACGCTTCTGTATTCGCTCACACTTCCGGAGGCCAGATGTGTGAAATCGACGCGGTGGCCGGGCAGGCTCCCCTGGAGGCTGGGAGGGAGAGTGTGCACCGTGACTCCTCTTGGCCTCTGGTGTTGCCGGGTGTGCGTGATGCCCTCGGCGTGGGCCGCATCACCGCCACTGCCTCTGTCTTCACGGCCTTCTTCCACGTGTCTCTCTGTGCCTCGCATCTCCCCCTCCTTCCTGGGATAAGGGGCCCTGTCTTTGCGCTTAGGATCCGTCCTGAATGCAGGTTGACCTCACCTCAGGATCACCTACACCTGCAAAGACCCTATTTCCAAATGGTATCACCTTCACAGGCCCTGCGGTTTTGGACTTGGACGCATCTTTGGGGGCCACCCTTCAACCCACTCCATGTGGATGTTGTGACAACCTCGTAACGCCTCTCCCGCCCCTGTTCTTGCCCCTTCCGATCTCATCTTTAGGCGGTGGCCCGGAGATTTTCCCAAAATTTGAGTCAGCGACTCACACCCCCTCCAACACTAGCACACCATTTAACCCCCCAGGGGCCTCCCACGGCCCTGAGGACAACCCAGGCCCCTCGATTTTGGATTTTGCTGTGCTCTATGCTCTAGCCCTGCCCTCTGTCCAGTTGGGTAGCCACCAGCTGCACATGTGGCTTCTCCATTTACATTTCAATGAGTTAAAATGAAATACCATTAACAAAAACAAGTTTCTCCCTTGCTCTGCCTGCATTGCAAGTGCCCACGGACCCCACGCGGCCAGTGGCGCCCAGAGAGCACGGTGCAGGTATAGAACATCTCCGGCGTTGGGAAGTCCTGTCCTGTAGAATACGTTCCCTCTTGGGCTTCATGCAGCCAGCTGGTTCTCATCTTTTTTCTCGGGTCACAAGCTCCCTCCCCAGAAGGGCCTTTCCTGATGCCTTTGGAAGTTTCCCCAGAAGCAGAGCTTCGGGAGAAAGCGAGTGGGGGGAGGCAGGATAGGGGAGCCCGGCTTCGTCCTGATCCCATCGGAGTCTCTGCATCATGAATTGTACCATGGAGGTGGTCCCACCTGGAGGCAGGGGACAGCCTTTTGTACCCCTATGTGGGTGAGCCGTTGGCTTCTCTGGAGAAGCATGGGCCTATGAAGGTCAATATGTATGAGGACGGGTGCCCCAGCCAGTAATGGGGACCCGAGCAGGGCGCCAAGAAGGGACACCCCACCTGACCATCTTTTATCCACATGGCATTAGCCAAGCTAGTAGAGTTTTTTGTTTTTTTTAATGGAACAGAATACATACAACATAAAATCTACCAACAACGTTCAAAGTGTTGTGCAGTTACACGCACTATCTAGCTCCAGAACATTTTCATTCATTCCACCCAAAAGGACACCCCACAAACCCTCCCTCCAGCCCCGGGCAACCACTCATCTTTCTGTCTCTGTGGATTTGCCTGTTCTGGAAGTTTAATGTAATTCACATAATACATAACCTTTTGTGTCTGCTTTCTTTTCGCTCAGCATGAGCCTTCAAGGGTCCTCCCTCTATAGCAGGTGGCAGGGTTTTGTTCCTCCGTGTTAGGGCTGAATAATATCCCATCATATGGATGGACCACCTTTCGGTTGGCCATTCCTCCGGTCGGAGGACAGTGGGGCTGTTTTCACCTTGTGACTCTTGTGATTAGTGCCGCACAGGTATTCGTCCAAATATCTGTTCAAGGGTCTCCTTGCAGTTCTCGTGGGTATACACCGAGGCGCGGCATTGCTGGGTCACGTGGTAAGTCGACACTGAACTTAATGAGGACCCACCAGATTGTTGCCCCAAACATTCCGTGTCTTCCATTGCGCTTTTCGACCTCGGCAGCGCCCGTCGCGAACCGCCTTGTCTCCCTGTCCCACCTCTGTCTTCCCTGACGGCCGAGCCTCATCCGTCTCTCTCAGGGCTGCCTCCCCGCGCCTGGCACAGTTCCCGGCCCCTGGCAGGTGCGAACTGTGCCTTCTCTGCTCTCGCCCCAGGCTCGTGAACGAGGTATTCACCATCGACGACACCTTGCAGACCCTGAGGCTGAGGCTGCGGGAGACCCAGGACACGCTGCAGCTGCTGGTAATGACCAAGTGCCGGCTGGAGCACGAGCTGGCCGTCAAGGCCAACACGCTGTGCATCGACAAGGAAAAGTGCATGGGCATGCGCAAGACCTTCCCCTGCACCCCACGCCTGGTGGGCTACACCTGAGGGGCCGCCTCCGGCCCCTGGCATCCTGCTCTGCGCCCGTTCCCTGCGCAGGGTGAAAATGGAAAAGGCAGAAAAATAAAATAAAGTGTCATTTCCTCCCTTTCCTCCTATCATGGGAAAGACCCCAGGCTATATATATATATATGTATATATATATATATAATGTATGAAAAGTCCAAATAAATGTGCCCAAACCAAAGATGTTGGAGGTCATTCCTTGCTGCAGAAACCGGCCTCGTAGCGGATCCCGGGAGGAGACAGACTGATTTCTTGGGGACGGAGCACTGAGAGGGTCTCGGCACCCCTGGGAATAGAACAGACCACATTTAAAAAACAAACAGACCAACCCATTTGTCCCTTTAGGAGCACAGTGTGTAGACCACGGGATCTGAAGACCGGATACTGGAGCCGAGATTGGCCAGAACCCAGCTGTCACTTAGGAGCTGGGTGGCCTTGAACGGGCTCCCAGCCGGAGCACCCTCATGTACAAAATGAGGTCAGTCCAAGGTGGAGGCCGCTGTCAGCTGTGTGGGGCCGGGCAAAAAGCCAGGATTTGGAGCCCACAAGTCCTGGGTGTGAATCCCAGCGTTGCTATGTGGGGTGTTTTGGAAATCGCTATGGGAGAAAAAGGAGGTAAAATCAGTTCTGGTGGGGGGGGGGGGGCAGGAAGAGGCAGGTGAGGGTTGAGAGAGAGCTCTAGGCAGAAGTTACATCGCTTTGAAGAGTTAAACGGAGAACTGGCGTATCACCCAGCTGTTGTACTCCTAAGTATATATCCAGGATCGTTGGAAACAGGTACTCAAAAAAACACTGGTACACGGATACTCATAGTAGGGTTAATCGCAATAACTAAAAAGTGAAAGCAACCCAAATGTCCATAAGTAGGCAAGAGGTACCCTGTCCATGCAATAGAATTTTGTTCTGCATAAAATAAGACGCACAAAGCGCTGACATCTGCTAGAATACGGATGAGCCTTGAGGACATCACGGTAAGTGAAAGAAACCAGACACAAAAGGCCACATATCGTGTGATTCCATTCATAGGAGACGTCCAGAATGGGCAAATCCCTAAAACAGCCGATTGGTGGTTGACCGGGAGAGGGGAATGGGTAGCGATGCTCCGTGGCTACAGGGTTTTATTTGGGAGTGATGGCAATGTTTGGGGACTACATACCGGGGGTGGCACAAATTGCAGATGTGCTAAATGCCATAGAATTGCTCGCATTAAGTGGTTAATTTTATGTCACATGAAATTCACCTCAATTAAATGGGAAAAAAAAAAAGTCCTATTAGAGGGTGGGATTTTTGGTGAGATGAACGGCCTGAATAAAGGCAGGCAGCTATTGTCCCAGGCACAGAAGCCCTTGGAGAGGCGGAGGAATCATCTCAAAAGAGTTTCAACTTTTTTTCCTGGGGCCAGTGTTTCCCAAGCTTTGTTATTCACGTCGGTGCTTCCCAGAGTTTGGTGCACGTGCACGGATCACCTGCAGACCTTGCTAAGTGCAGGCTCTGAGGCCGTGGGTCTGAGGCAGAATCTGAGTCCTGAGGTTCTGACAAACAGCCGCGTGGGGTTGATAATCCAGGGACCACACTTGGAGTAAAAGTAACACCTGCTCAGTCTGCCGTGACCAAGCACCACCCTTACTGTTACTCCATCTTTTAAAAAATTTTTTTTTAATTTTTTTAAATTTCAGAGACAGAGGGAGTGGGGGACAGGGGCAGAGGGAGAGGAGAGGGAGAGAGAGCATCCCAAGCAGGCTCCTTGCTCAGCGTGGAGCCTGACAAGGCTCAATCCCACGACCATGAGATCATGTTCCGGGCCAAAACCAAGAGTCGATTGCTCAATCGACTGAGCCACCCAGACGCCCCTATTCACTCTATCTTTTAGATTGTTACACTTAAAAGAAAAAAAACAACTTAGATTTGTTTCAAAGGCAAATTTGTGGCATGACTGTAGACAGGAGCCTGTGCCCAGAGTGGAGCAAAACAAAATATTGCTAATGATGTTGGCTCAGGAAGTATTGTCCGCCCAAGGTGATCTTGTCTCAAGGTGTCTCTCCTTTTGTTCTAGAAAGGAGATCAAGTCCTAAAGAGGTGTTAAAGACGACCTACCATCCTGTGGAGACTGTCCTTGAGGTAAGCTTGCTTGAAAGAGGACAGAGTCCCTTTTTCTACTAATGAGTTTCGATGCTGTTTAAGGCCTTGAATGCACGGATCTAAGAAGGCCCTCCTGCAGGCAGGAGGCCGTAGGATCTTTAATGTGGGGATGTGAAGTGAGCAGGCTGGTGTTTTAGAAATAATTCCTTGTGCCGAGGAGTCAAGAGGGGAGGGAAGTTGGGAATGTGGTCTCGGAGCGCAACAGAGAGGTTAACCGAGGCTGCGTCTGGGGACCGGGGCGATACCCAAAGCCTCCGGAAGAGACGGGCCGGGGTACGGAGGTCCTGAGAGTGAGACAGAGATGCACTGCTGGAATTCGAGGCTGCAGTGGAGAGAGGACACAGGGGAACAGGGAGCACCGAGAGGGGCAAACAGCATCCAGGGGAATCAGTGTCCAGGGGCTTGCAGATGGACAGGCAAGCGTGGGGGTAAAGAAAGCCCTTTAGAAGCAGGTGTTCTAAGTATCCCGCTGGCCCGGATACCCTTGAGTGTCATGCTTTTGGAAAGCAAATTGGCAACAAATGTCAAGAGCCTTAAAAATACCTACGCCCTTCCACTCACGAACGTCTTTGTTAAGACTCTCTTTAGAAAGCTATCCCAAATGCAGACCCAGATGTACGCGTCATGGCTAATTTGCTCTAAGAGACCTCTGAAAATTGTTCTATCTAGCGGCAGAGAGAGCAGCCAAGCAGGCACAGCCAAGGCGTGGAATATGGTGTAGCTACGTAAACAATGGCAAATGCGAAACGCTTGAATACGGAGGGAATGTGCTTCTAAGGCTGAAAGCCCAGAGCACAAGATGGTGGTGTTAACCTATCCTCAATTGTGCCAAAAGTGCACAGGAAAACAGACTGTTGAAACGCACCGGAATGTTCGCAGTCAATGCTAAGCAAGCGCTGGTTTCTTGTTTGTTTATATGAACAATTATCCGCAGTGAACATGTGTTCCTTTATTAATCAGGAGGAAGTGCTTTTATAAATAGACTTTCCTTTGCGCTAGCTTTGGATTTATAGAAAAGTCTCTAAGAGGACCCAGGGAGTTCCCGTGTACCCCTCACCTGCCTTGCCCTGATGGCGACATCTTACCTAACTGTCCTTAAGGTGCGTTTGCCAAAACTAGAAAATTAACATTAGTGTGTTACTGTTAACTAAACTCCAGAATTTGTTTCTGCAGTTCAGACTTTTTTTGTCCTAAGATCCGACCCAGGGTACTTACTACTTTGCATTTGAAAAAAAATTTTTTTAATGCTTATTTTTGAGAGATGTGGACGGGGTGGGAAGGGGCAGAGACAGAGGAAGACACAGAATCAGAAGCAGGCTCCAGGCTCTGAGCTGTCAGCACAGAGCCCAACGCCGGGCTTGAACTCGCGGACTGTGAGATCATGACCTGAACCGAAATCACCCAGGCCCCCCGAGCACATTGCACTTAGTTGTTAAAATTCCCTCTATGACAGTTTCTCAGGTGGTCCCTGTTTCTTGTAACCTTGACAATTTTGAAGAGTACTCGTGTTTGTGGGGACTTGAAGGTGTTTGTCAAATGTCCCTGAATTGGGGTTTGTCTGATGTTTTTCTCACGACGAGTCTGGCATTACATGTTTTGGGGGCGGGGAGAGACCACTGAGGTTGAGTGCCTGTCTCGTCCCCTCACATCGGGGCTTTTGTGACATCCACGTGGTGGGTGACGACTCCGGTGATGGTGACTCCATTCCTCGCAGAGGGTGGTGCCCGCCAGGTGTCTCCACCATGTGCTACTGCGTTTTCCTTCCCATTCTCTAGAAGTCTCTAAGCCCAGCCCACACTGGAGGGCAGGGGGACTTAGGCCGCCATCTTGGAGGGAGAGTATCTACACACATCATTTGTAATTCTTTCCTCAGTATGCCCTTTCGGCCTTATTTATCCTATCGTTTATTTGGGTCCATGCACTCAGGGATGTTGGTTTTATGCTTTGGCTTATGACCTAATAATACGTCATTTACTGTGCCTCTCCAATTGTTCCTGCCTTGGCCACTGGGAGCTCGTTCAGGTTGGTTCTTGTGAGCCTTTGACATCCCCCCCCGCCTTCCGATCTTTGAGCACTTCCTTACTTTCTGGCCCTACAAGATGTTTTAGGCTCATCTTGATTTTTTCTTTCCTGCTCTATACCTAGAATAATCCAGTTCTCTGAAGAGTCGTGCTTTGGTTTTGTGTTTGTGAAACTGAAACTCTATAGCCGTTAAACACTAACTCACCAGCTCCCCCCCAGCCCCCAACAGCCACCATTTTACTTTCTGTCTTTATGATTTTTTTTAATGTTTATTTTTGAGAGAGAGAGACAGAGCGCGAATGGGGAAGGAGCAGAGAGAGAGAGAGGGAGACACAGAATCCGAATCTGAGCCGTCAGCACAGAGCCTGACACGGGGCTTGAACTCACGGACCGTGAGATCATGACCGAGCCGAAGTCGGACGCTTCACTGACTGAGTCACCCAAGCGCTTCTCTGCCTCTATGATTTTGATGAGTCTACTTCATACATGCGGAATTGTACATTATTTGTCTTTTTGTGACTGGCTTCTTTCAGTTACTATAATATCCTCGAGGTTCACCTGTGTTGAAGCACATTGTAGACTTTCCTCCTTCTTAAAGGCCAGATGGCAGTCCGTTGTATGTATAGACCGCATTTTGCTTACGCGTCCGTCTGTCGATGAAGGCTCAGGTTGCTTCCGTGTTTTAGCTGCCATAAGTAACGCAGCAATGAACGTGGGTGGGTGTACGACTATCTCTTTGAGACCCTGCTTTCACTTGTTTGGGGGTATATATGTGCCCAGGAGAGGGATTACTAGGTCATATGGTAATTCTAGTTTTAATCTTTTGAGGAACCACCAATCCCATCCCAAGGGTTCACATGTCTCCACATCCTGGTTAACACTTGTTACTTTCTGGGGTTTTGATGGTACCCATCCTCATGGGGTGAGGTTGTACCTCCCTGTGGTTTTGATTTCCCTGCTGATGAGTGATGTTGGGTGTGCTCGTTGTTCAGAAATGTTTAAATTTTATGTATTTGTTTGTTTAACTTTATTTATTTTGAGAGAGAGAGAGAGAGAGAGAGAGAACAAGCAAGGGAAGGGCAAAGAGAGAGGGGGACAGAGGATCCGAAGCAGGCTCTGTGCTGCCAGTGGAGAGTACGATGTGAGGCTCAAACTCAGTGAACCGTGAGATCATGACCTGAGCCGAAGTCGGACGCTCAGCTGACTGAGCCACCAGGTGCCCCATGAAATTTTTTTTTTTTGCAAAGAACATGTTTATTTTTTATTTTATTTTTTTAACATCATAAGAAGGTATAATTTTGTTATTTTTTTATTTATTTTTATTTTTTTCAATATATGAAATTTATTGTCAAATTGGTTTCCATACAACACCCAGTGCTCATCCCAAAAGGTGCCCTCCTCAATACCCATCACCCACCCTCCTCTCCCTCCCACCCCCCATCAACCCTCCCCATGAATTTTTTTAATAAGGGGCTCCTGGGTGGCTTAGTCCATCGAACATCCTCTCTTGATTTCAGCTCAGGTCTTGATGTCATGGTTCGTGAGTTCAAGCCCCAAGTCTGGCTCCGTGTTGACCGCACAGACCCTCCTTGGGATTCTCTCTCTCTCTCTCTCTCTCTCTCTGCCCCTTCCCTGCTTGTGTGCTTGCTCACTGCCTCTCCCTCTCTCTCTGTTAAAATAAATATATAAACATTTTTTTTAAAAAAGAACATTTTGGGGTGCCTGGGTGGCTCAGTCCATTAGACGTCCATCTTGAGCTCAGGTCACGATCTCACGGCTCATGGGTTCGAGCCCCACATCGGGCTCTGTGCTGACAGCTCGGAGCCTGGAGCCTGCTTCGGATTCTACTAAAAAAAAAAAATTTAATAAGAAAAAAAGACAGACTGCCAGACTTGGTGCCAGGAGGCTTTGGATGAACTGTAAGAATTGGTTTTGGCAGAGTGACGGGGCGTGAGGTGTACTGGAGGAACAGCGACACCCTGAGATTTTAGTCACCTCTGTACGCTCAGTCCCCACACATAGCGTGTGTCCCATAAACACTTTCTTTAGAGAATCATAAATGGCCAAAAAGCACATGCAAATGTATATATATCCGTCTTGGACTGTGGCCTGTGGCTGAGTTTTAGGAGAAAGGGTAGTTGCGTTTGGACCGGGGGTGGGGGGGGAGGTAAGCCTTCCAGTCCATCTTCTGTTTGCAACACCAGAGCCCCGTGACGTGGGGTCACGGTGTGGCCCTCAGAAGCTGGAACGCTGACTGCAGCCTCGCAGGGTGTCTCCCCACGGGAGCCCGGGTGGGAAATCCCAGAGAGAACCCCCAGTGCTGGCTCCCTGCCAGGCCTGGGGACAAATTGGGAGAACTCGGGGGGGAGGGGGGTCTCCCGATCGACTTGTTTTCCCCATCCCTCCTGGCTCCAGGGGACATACCACTCCCTGAATGGGGTGTGTGTGTGTGTGTGTGTGTGTGTGTGTGTGTGCGCGCGCACATGCGTGTGCCCACCATCGAGGCCTTCTCCTGCCCCCATGGACTAATCCAGCATTTTAGCATCTTTCAGAAGACCAGGCTTGTGCTAGAAATTCAGCAGACTTTGGAGACAAAGTGAGAGGCCACAAGAGAGGAGACAGGATTCCAGATGTAGGGGGTGGCAAGGCTGATGGGCGTGGACCTGAGTCTCGATTTGTAGGAAGCCTTCAAAAATGTATTGAACTCATTACGAACATTTAAATAATAAATTCTGCATTAAAATGTATTTTGGGGGCTTCGCTTAAAGGCAGGCTTATCTGACTACCCCACACCCACATTCCCCTGTGTGGCTGATATTCTGAGCTGGGAGCACAGTCTCCACTGCTCCCTATTGCCACACACTGGTCCTGCTCCCCACCCGACCCCCACCCCATATCTTGCCTGCTGACCACTTAGGGAGCTGATTTGCTACTTCTTGGTTGTTGACGCTTCCTGAAAAACCCTTTGATCCAGCCTACAAAACTGAGACCCAGGGGCTAGAGAAGAAAAGGGACCTCACGTAGAGTCACACGACTGCAGAGGAAGCCAATTTGGAGTGGGGACCACGGGGCTTGGCTCCTGTCCTGTTGACTTCCTGCCATACCTCGCTTCCCCCCGTGTGCATCGTTTTATCATTTATCATTGGGCCAGACACCCAAAGCGACTAGCCTTGTGGTCTGGTTCCCACTCAGGGTGCATTAAAAGGAGCATGGGGTCTAAGACACAAAGGCTAGAGCTGCAGGAGGCCAGACGCTTACGAACTTGAACGCTCTCGTGTATTCTCTTTCCCAGTCCTGTTTCACTAGTTCGGCAAAGCCGAGTCCAGGAAAAGTATAGTAAAACCTCAACAGCAATGCAAGAGTCCTGGGGATTTTTCATTTTCTGGTTAACAAAGGTGATCCCAAAGGCTTTAGAACCACAGGGTGTTTCTTGAATGACTGGATGGGCCAGTGAACGGATGGAGCTAGTGAGGGCCTCCCCAGGTGTCACTTTCAACCCCTTTTTCTTGAGAAGAGAAAGCCCTGCCCAGAGAGGCACGGTGACTTGCTTAGGGTCACACAGCAAGTTAGAGTTGAAACCACTGCTTCTCACTCTCTTCGGAACTCCTGGGCCTGCTGGTGGGAACCCTGCTGAGGGGTCTCTGTCCACTTTCTTGCCCCCGTAGGACAGCGGAGGGGTCAGACTGGGTCTGTCTTTGCCGAGGGTGACCTTGAAGACTCCAAGAGTTGGACCACCATCTGGTCTGGGAATGAAGTTGGCTGGGAGTTAGGATGCACAGGAGGGCCACCCTTGGAAGCTGCCTTACTCCATAGGAGGTTGTATTCATTCATTCATTCATTCATTCATTCATTCATTCATTCACACCTTCATTTGACCTACTCCCCGAGCATCTGGAACATGCCAACACTTGTCCGGGGCCCCAGCAGGGACCACACCAGGCCAAGTCCTATCTTCACAGGACTCAGGTCCTCAGCTGGCTGTCAGCATCCCAGGGGGAGACCATACTGTCTCCCTGAGGAGTCCAGTGAGATTTTTTTTAAAAATGGGCTTCAAGTGTGCACCCGTCTCTTGAAAAAGTGAATTTGCGGGGTTTTCTCTTACTCCTGTTCCCTCAAGCTGAGCTCCACCTGCTCCACGGGGATCAGCCGCCCTTAGCTCAGCCTGGGCAGCTCCTCCAAGTGCTGCTCCAACCCAGACCCCTCCCCAGGTCCGTTCAGCCATCCCACACCTCTTCCCTTCTCCCCTGAGTCCCCCCCAGAGGCCTCCCCCAGCCTCAGGGAAGGGTGTGAGCAGTTGCAGGCTGCCTGTATTTAGGGAATTCAACCCGATCAGTTTTAACACACGTATTCACCCAAGAAACCACAGCCACGGCCAAGATAGCGAATGAACCCATCACCCTGACAAGTGCTGCCCCCCCCCCCGCCCCCCACCGTCATCCTTCCCCCTCAACCAGCGGGCCACAGATTTGCTTTCTATCACTATAGACTAGCTTGTGGTTTCTAGGATTTTATGAAAGTGGAGTCATATGCTCTGTACTCTCCCTCTTTTTTGCTTTCTTGCGCTCAGCATCATGACGGAACAGATTCGTCCGTTTGTGTGCGTCCATAGCTGGTTGCTTGTCATTGCTGAGTAGTCTGCTGTCCCTCCCCCTGCGGTTTTAGTGAAACCCAGGCCTCCGACTGCACTCCACACGAATGCGTGATCGCCCCCACCTCCCTCCACAGCCTTGGCCCCTCCTCTCTCCTCACTCACCAAGCCCAGGCCATTCCAACCTCTCCATTCCTCAGTGCCCCCAGCATAAATAAGCCTGCCCTCTGTGAGGACCCCAGGGAAGCCTCAGCATTGCCAGGAGGAGTTCCTTGAGCCCGCACGAGCATCAAGACATGGGCAGAAAACATACATCATACATCTCAAACAGTGTTTAAACTAGTACTTCAGATAGGACATCTGGGTGGCTCAGTTGGTGAAGTGTCTGACTCTTGGTTTCAGCTCAGGTCATGATCTCAGAGTTCGTGCATTCAAGCCTTGTGTCGGGCTCTGGGCTGACCACTGACATCATGGAGCCTGCTTGGGATTCTCTCTCTCTCCCTCTCTCTCTTTCTTCCCCTCTGGTGCTCGCTCTCTCTCTCTCAAAATAAATAAACATTTAAAAATAAATATAAATATAAATTTCCCACTAAGCACTCCTCTTAGAAAGAAAGAAAGAAAGAAAGAGAAAAGGAGGAAGGAGGAAGGAAAAGGAAAGGGAAGGAAGGTAGGAAGGAAGGAAAGAAGAAAGAAAAGGAAGAAGGAAGGAGGGAAGAAAGAAAGGGAAAGGAAAGGAAGAAAGAAAAGAAAGAAAGAAAAGAAAGAAATGGCAGCTTGCATGTATTGAGTACTGCTCTGTCCCAGACAGTTTCTCCAAGTGCTGTCCCATTTAATCATTGCTCGGCCCTGAAACATGGGTTCTATTTATGTCATTTTATGGAAGCGGAAATAGAGGCACAGAGACGTTAAGAAACTTGCCCATGGTCACACAGACAGTAGTGAAGTGCCGAGACGGGACTTCAGCCCTGCTGTGTGACTTCAGGGTCTGAACCGCTGACCACAGCCTCCCACGTAAAGGCCAGGTATTAATGAGGGGGACCGAGAGTCCCGGAGGGGTCTGGCAAGACTACTGGCAAAGGCCAGTCCCGCAGGAAGAGAGGCTCCCACAGCCTTACTCACCCAGCGGCTGCCCGGGGAACAGCATTTCTCCTCCTTGGCTAACATACGTCGGTAATAATAATCGAACATCACCTTTTGATGCTCGTGAGATGCCAGATGTCTCCCCCTCTGGCTCAAGTCATTCCACTCTCATCTTTTAGAGTTCCTGCAGACAAGGAAACTGAGGCACGGAGAGGCTAGGTCACTTGCCTGCAGTGACACAGGACGAGCTGGCCCTACCCAACCCCCAGGGGGCTCCCCGCTGATGCTCCCCCCTCCACACACACAGCAGCCAGCATCAGGCCACAAGGCCCTGGGAGGGAGGCGGCTGCGTGTTTGTCTTGCCCAGAAATGCCAGTGCGTCACCATCACACAAAGTCCTGGCTGTTTGCTCCCGTCGTTCCCGGGGCACTCTTGACAAGTGTCCCCCTCACGAAGGCTGAGGGCGGAGGGGAAGGAATGGGAGGCAGGTTCAAAGCACACAATTAAAATTCCGAAGGAACTATGTGAAGTCCTTCTATTCCTCCCCTAAAAACACACACAGAACATTCTTGATCTCTCTATTGGGCTGGGGGCTGGACTGTAAGCCTCTTGCTGTACCTTCTCCGGTGCCATGTGACTGACTGCAGCCAGGCTCCAGGGAGGAATTCTGTGTCCCAAAGACAGCTGGTCCTTCCCTCCTCCCCACCCAACTAAGCTGCTTGGGATTCCTGGCGCTCCTGTGGGAGCAGGCAGGGGTGTGGGCACCCGTGGGGAGCGGAGGCCAGGATAGCCTGAGTGGGGGGCATCCAGGCTGGCACCGCCACTCCTCCCCCCCCCCCCACCACATGGCTGGCGGGTTTAGGCCCGGCAGGGTGTGTGGGGTTGGAGGGCGGGAGTGAGTGCCGCAGGCTGTTGGTGGTCTCAGAAGATAAAGGAGACCCATCAGCCGAGGTTGTGAGTCCGGGAACTGGCCTTCCCAAGGGGTGTGTGGCCTGCTGTCCCAATAAGGGGTCATCCTGATAGGGCACTGAGAAGCAGGCAGGGAACCCTCACGCCCTAGCAGGGCAGGACTGCGAGCAGGGGCTCCCTCCCAGGTGCGCCTCACTCTCAGGGATCTGGGGAGAAGGGGGTGGGGTGGGGGGGACCGCTCGATGGGCACACAGGCCTCCTTTGGAGCCGGTGAAATGTGGAGCCCGCAGAGGCAGTGGCGGCATAACACAGTGGAGGTGGGAGAGACCCCTGAGTGGTGCACTTTGAGGCGGTGAATTTTATGGTGTGTGAATTTCACCTCGGTTTTAGCCAAGACGGAGAAGGAGAAGGAATTGTGGCCTCTCCTTCCTTCCAGCCACATTTTCCTCCCTAAGTAAATGTCTGTGTGGACTCTGGAACATTTCCATTAGATGTAAGAAAACGTGTGGATGGAAAAATTGGAAAATATCTTGACATTTTACATAATAAACTGATACACACACGTGAGTGTAAGGAGGCCCTTTGGGCTCAGGGGCCTGCCAGGACAAGGTCCACGCGTGCCGGAACCAAGGGCCTCCTGACCCTTTGCTCCTGGCTTGCCTTACCTGGTCCTCGCCCTGCCCCCAGTCGCCTCGCCGGGTGCTCTGGGCTTCTGTCTCCTGTCACCCTCTTCCCCTTTCCCCACAGGCCAGGTGGAGTCAGCATGAGGGTTAAAAGCACTCCCTGCAAGGGGTCCAAAGCCCCTTTGCCTGGGTTTAAATCTGCGCTCTCCAGCTCACTGTCTGGGTGACTGTGGGCAAGTGTCTTCAGTGCCCCGGGACTTGATTTCCTCATCTGTAAAGTGGGGACAGTGTTCTCATGGTTTCTACTCACAGGGGCTCAGCCAGGGTTATGTGAGATAAGGTACATGAATTGCAGGCCGCAGAGACTGGCACACAGCAGGGGCTGGCTAGCTGGCCCTGCTTGTCCACTGTCGGTCAGGGACCTCCTGCCACCACCCAGAGAGCTCTGGGGCTGGAAAGGGGGGAGGGGCCGGGGGGATGGGGCCTTCAAAGGACTTGCTAGCTAGCATACGGGACACAGTAAGTTTGGTGAGGGGGTCCTCACTGCTGCCTCTGGGACAAGAGGGGAGGGAGCGGGTTTGAAGCCCCCAGGAAGGGATTGGAGGGGGTGAATCACCCTTGGGATGGAAGGAGCAGAAAACGCTGGTGCGTCCCCACCTTGCCTCCACATCCTGGTTTCTCACAAATCCCAGGGGACTTGGCTTTGCCCAGAAATGGCCCCAGGAGCGTTTCCATCAGTTCACTGGATGGGGGGGGGGGGGGGGTCATTCCTGCCCTCCCTCCACGTTTAACTGGTCCAGAGAAGCAAAGATGCTGGACAGGCAGTGGAGACGTGGGTGTGGCTACTGTGCAGGTAGGGAGATGGCAGATGAAGACAATTGAGCCTTGGCCCCACCCCTCATGGTTGTATGCAAATAAGGCCCAGCCTGTAGCCCCGCCCCATGAGCCACGCCACGCCCCCCTCTGCCGAGTCCCTGAATGGACACAGGGTACAGGCCAGCTCAGTGCCAACCACCCTTGGCAGCCCACTCCTCGTGGGCACTGCCCACCTTCCCCAAGTGCCTCCTCCCTACCCACTGGCTTCTGCAGGGCTGAGGAGGGGCTGGGACCCCCCAGCTCCTGGCTGCCAGCCACACTGCAGGCCCTGAGGCGGTGGGAGAAGGGGCTCAGTCAGGTAGGTACATGGATGAGGAAAAGCGTGTCCTGCGGGGCTGAGGGTCTGGTTTTCTGTGTTCCCCTTGTGCTCTCTTAGCATCTTGGCAGGAGATCCCGGGGGGGGGCAGAGGAGGTGGGTGGAATGGGGTGCTGGCTGGTCCTGGCACCGGCTTCTGAGGGCCTAGGGAGCCAGGGGGTGGATCTTGGCAGTGGGACTGGAAAACAAACTCCTCCCTCCAGAGCCTCCCTCCTGGGGGTGGGTTCCCAAGGTGGGAGCAAAAACCAAGTCTAAAGCTTCCTGTCTGCCGAGGCTGGCCTCCAGGCTACCTGGGCTCCCCCTCCTCCCTCTAGAGCGCCCCACAGGAGAAGGGAATTTCGAGAGAAGCCTGATTTTGCCAATCTGGCTGTAAGGCTCAGCGTGCATATCAGCTGAAGGAAAAATCCTTCGAACACCAATCATGTTGGCATCTCTTGCCCAAAACCTTTCAGGGCTCCCCAGTGCTCCTAGGGTGCCCCCAACCCCAACCCTCACTCTGCTCCACCTCTCCAGCTCCGCCTTCCTCCTGAGCTCAAGCCACACTGGCCTCCCACTTTCCCCCCAGGGCCTTTGCACATCCTGTTCCCTCCTTCAGCCAGTTACCAGCCTTTTGCCTCAGTGGCCAGCTCTCAGTCAGCTCATCAGGACAGCAGGAGCCCCCCGCAGGGCCCTCTCGGCTTCCCTTCCTTCCCAGTGCTTAGCTCTGTTGAGAATTCTTGTTTCGGGGCGCCTGGGTGTCTGTCAGTAGAGTGCCTGACTCTTGATTTTGGCTCAGATCATGATCCCAGGGTCGTGGGATCGAGCCTTGTGTCATCGGGCTCCTTGCGGAGCGTGGAGCCTGCTTAGGATTCTCTCTCTCTCTCTCTCTCTCTCTCTCTCTCTCTGCCCTGCTCCCCAGCGCACATCCTCTCTCTCCCTAAGGAAAAATAAAAAGAATCCCTGTTCTTTTGGGGCAGTGTTTCCAAACTATCTCAATAAGGAGAATCATGTGAAGTTCTTTTAAAAATGCAGCTTCCTGGGCCCATCCCCAGCCCCGGCATCAGAACCCAACAGGGTGCTGTTTTTTGCGCCCCTCGGGTGGTTTGGTCCATCACCGTGGGAGGTCGCTGCCTGCACCCCTGGTCGACTCCGTGCCAGGAGATGGGCACCATGTTTTTCTTCAATTCTTAACCACCATACCTCCTGCACTGCGTCTGGCAGGTGACAGGCCTTGGGAAATATTTGTCAGATGAATGGATGACTGCAGAATGAATGGAATTAGTTCCGGTGACCAACTTTAATTCAATTCCAAGTGTACTTGTTGCCCTGTCTACACAAGACTAGCTCACCCGGAGAAGCCCACAGAGATTGACAGACCCCTGGGGACATGAGCTGAGGGAGAGTGGACATTAACACACCCACGCTGGGGTCCGAGATAGAGGCAGCGGGAGCCGGCCTCTGCCATTGAGGCCCCGGTAGAGGACAGAAGTGTCCTCGAGACCATCCTGAGGCTAAGCCCTCCCCCTTCCCTGGGAAGGCATCGTACCCCCAACGCAGGCGGAGACCAACGAACCGTTCACACCTGTGGGGAACCGAGGAACCAGGCCAGGGTAACAACAATTAGAATAGTAACAATCATTAAGGTCCGCATTTTTGGCACCCCTATGATGCTAGGCCCTGTTCTGGGATTACACAAGTCCGCTCTTGCAATCCAGTAGCTGCTGGGCAGAGACAGTCCCTTGATTTGGTGCCCTGTGCTCGCTTCCTCTCCCTTCCCTCCCTCCTTACCTCTGCCAAGTGTCAAGCTCCCTATCCGAACAGCTCTTTCCTGCCTTCCACCCTGCTGGGTCCCGGATTTCAAACAGCCCTCTCTGCCCACCAGTGTTCCTGCGAGCACCGAGCTCTGGATTTGGGGTTCTGAAAACATCGCCACTGCCGCAGAACGGGGGCCCCTCTGTCTGATGCAGCAGTGGAGGGGTAAGGGGGAGGGATCACGGTGCATCAGAGGGAGCCCGCCCCACCCCAGCTCTCCCCCTTCCTGGCTTCCCACCCTGCAGCCAGCCCCCACAAGGCAGCTGCCTGCATTTCAGGATTTTGAGCTTGGCAGGACGCCTGGGAGGTTCATTTCTGAGGGGGCAGAGAATGGAAAGAGGCGGAGGAGCAAGAGGCTTTCCCAGTGCCCTGCCCAGGCTGGGATGGGTGGTATCTTCCAGATCAAAACCCAGCTGGCCGGCACCCAGGCCTGCAGGGAGTCCCTCCCCCTTGACGCAGCCTGGGAGGGATGGGTGTGCAAAACAGGGGCGGGTGTAGGGGGTCAGGCTCGGAGGGGGACAGGCTGTGGGGGCGGGTTGCCCTGCAGTCCCCCGAGGGGTTGCTATCAGACCCCACCCCCCAGGACCAAGGGGGCGCGTTCAGAGCCTGGCGGGCCGCCTGACACTAAAGGCTTGTTTGCTTCCTGCCCACACTTGCTGGGACTCGCCTTAGGCTGGGCACTCGGGGCTGCCTATGCCAGTGCCTGTGCCAGTAGGCACCCCTCTTCCACGCCTGCATCCCGCATCCCCGAGGGCAGCCCTGAGAGTGCCGCAAAGGCCAAGGGCCCCTGGGTGGTGACCTTTGGGACAGGGCCGGGAGGGACCAGAGTGAGCTGAGCCCCTGGACTTTGCCAGGCCTGGTAAACAAGGCTCCCAGAGGTCGAAACAAAACAAAACAACACAACCGAAAACCTTGGGAGTCTCCGGCCAGCCCTAACTCCTTGGAGTAGGGGCTGTGAGTGGCCAACTGGGTGACTGAGGGTGGGCACTGTATGGGCCAGGGATTCTCAGCCAAGCACTAAGTAAGGATCCCAGAAAAACTCGTAGTTCTCTGTCCTTCCCCTTACCAAACCTGGCCCCCCAGCTTGGGTGGGTCCAGAAAGGAAGCCCCCTGGAAATCGTTGGTCAGTCCAGGATATGAAAAGAAAGGAGGCAGCAAAGCATTGCTTCAGAATGGGTGCAGGGGTTACATCTGGGCTGAGGGTCCATAGGTCTGAAGGGGCGAGGTGTGTTCAGAGTCAGGAGGTCACTGTATTCCTGATCTGGATGGGGAGGAGCAGGCTGGGCCAGGGGAGGGGGAAGGGGGGTGTTTGGCATCCTAGATTCTGACTTTGTCCTTTTGGTTTGTGCAATCTCACGAGGCCCTAAGTTCACAAGGGCCCTGCACTTGATTTAATGTTCCGCCTGCGCATGATCTTGTAATTCTTAGTAATTTTGAGCCAGAGACCCTGCATTTTCATTTTCCACTGGGCCCTGAAAATTATGTAGTTGATCCTGGTCTTAAAACTCAAGGACACAATGGTAGCTCTAGAGTTTCTATTTAGGGGAAGCTTTTCGGTGAAAGGCTGGTTGGAAGTGAGAGCTGGACAAGTCGTGAACCTGCACGTGGATAATAAGAATGGTGATGCTGAAAACCTTATCACCTTATAGTGCTTACTCTGTGCCATTCCTCATTCTAAATGCTTCCTATGAATTAGCCCATTTAATCCTCATGACACCTCTATGTGATCAGAACTACTATCCGCATTTTACAACAGAGGAAACTGAGTCTCAGTGAGGTTGAGGAGGTAGCCGGGTCAGTCCTGGGCAACTTGGCTCTGTAGTCCTTTGCCTTCCATTCCCATTTATTGGTGTTTAGAGTGGGTTTCTTGTAGACAACATATGGTTGAGTCTTGGGTGGTTTTTTTTTTAATGTTTATTTTTGAGAGAAAGAAAGACAGAACATGGGTGGGGGAGGGGCAGAGAGAGAGGGGAAGACACAGAATCTGAAGCAGGCTCCAGGCTCCGAACTGTCAGCACAGAGCCCAATGCGGGGCTCAAACTCACAAACCATGAGATCGTGATCTGAGCCAAAGTCGGATTCTTAACCAACTGAGCCACCCAGGTGCCCCTGGTTGACAAGTCTTATTTTTTATCTGCTCTGCCAGTCTCTGTTTCCTCATTGGTGTATTTAGCCCATTTACATTTAATATAATGGTGCAGTTGGATTAAAATCAATGCTCAGTGCCCTTTTTCTTCCTTAAAAAAAAAAAAAAAGCTTCCCATCCTGGGGCACTGGGTGGCTTAGTCATTTGAGCTACTTGATATCAGCTCGAGTCATGATTCCAGGGTCATGGGATTGAGTCCTGCATCAAGCTCTGTGCTGAGCATTTTTAATTGTTTTATATGATTCTATTTTTTCTTCCTCTCCTTGCCTATCAGTTATTCTTCTTTAAAAAATTGCTTAGTGGCTGTCCTAGAGGTTTTGCAAGATACATTTACATCTAATCTGAATCCACTTCCCATGGCTTCTCAGAGTCTTCCGACACTCTCCCTTCCCTCCCTTACAACATGGCTACCATCCATCTCCCTTCCCATGTGCTACAGTCACCCAACACATTGCTGCTGGTGTTGGTCATGTATTGCAGTCATTAGTTTTGTGGATCCTCAAACGATCTTTTTTAAAAAATCTTTATTTATTTTTGAGAGACAGAGAGAGACAGAGCACAAGCAGCATAGGGGCAGAGAGAGAGGGAGACACACAGGATCCAAAGCAGGCTCCAGGCTCTGAGCTGCCAGCACAGAGCCCGACGCAGGGCTCGAACCCAAGGACCGTGAGATCATGACCTGAGCCAAAGTCAGATGCTTAATCAACTGAACCACCCAGGCGCCCCCTCAAACAATCTTATGAGGCAGGGCTGTCCTCAGCCTCATTTTGAAGAGCAACCAGCAAAGCATGAAGTGTTTAACAAGCTGCCCAGGCCACAGCCAGCAAGTGGCAATGCTGAGCTTTGAACCTGGGTGTCCTCACCCTGCATCTCAAGCAGCCTGCTTTTGTTTAATTGATGTGTTTTATATCACGCGATGGAGCAAAGTTTTCTAAAGAGACTTTTATTCTCATTTTATATAGTGTTTTCAGCTACTATTGTTCTGCTTAGTGTATGATTATTATTTAGGGGGGGTGCTTTGGAGAGCTCAGTGGAAACAGGGAGCTACCAAAAGAATTTTGGTTTTGGCCTCACCCACTGACGCCCTGCTCCCGTGTAGGCTTAGAGGGTGGGGCTTGCCATGCCCACCTCAGTGGCATGATGCTCTGAGGGCTGGGTCATCCTATGTAGAAACACAGGCTTCTGCTCCCCAAGATCAACACTCTGGCCTGTGTTGTAAAACGTCTCTGCAGAAGAGCCTGATCTCTGGATCCTCAGGCTGTTCCCTAGTGGCCCAGGGATTGCCCTTGGACGGAGGCCAGAGAGGCATTCTGGGGACCTTCCCTGCAGAAGCTCAACTTCCTGAGCCAGCCCAGACAGTACCATTCTCAGGGACAGGCAGGAAAGAGCCACTTTCTGTTTGTAGACACTGACCGTGCCCTGCTGTCACCCTTCCTTCTTCCAGCCCTCCTGGAGTCCCACCCCTTTTGGCAGGGAGAAGGAACCTGACCAAGGGTCCTGGGGCAGGAGTGGGCAAGACAGTCCACCCCAACCCCACTGGGCTGATTTTCCAGACTGACAGGGATCCCCCTGCAAAGAGAGCATCTGGAGTCAGATCTGAATTCCTGGGGCAGACACCACCCTTGCTGATGTTTGAAGGGGAAGCCTGGCTAGAACACTGGGGACCTAAGAACCTCCTCTCAAAATGTCTATGGAGCTGGGGTTCTGGGTCACCCAGTGACCAGTTAGGAGAATGCACACTGTGCTGGGCATGTTTTTGTCTCACCAGCATCCCAACTTCCCTTTGGGGAACCACCCTCCCCATTTTTTCAAGTGTCCTCACCCTTCTACTCCAGGAGACAGGTAGGTCAGACTTGGCCAGTCAGCATCATCCATCCCCAGCCATCATGTTGGTTCAAGATGTCTGCTGAGAGTCAGCCCTGGGACTTATGCTGGGACTACCTAGAGAAAACTTTTATTTGCTGAGCTTGTTGAGCTGGTGAAATGTAAATTTGGAGCTGCTGGTGGCTGACTTGCCTGCCAACAGAGGGAAAACAGAGCCTAAAGATGATTTTTTAAAATGGCATTTCATAAAGAAAAGAAAGAATGAATTATTCACTAAATAGGACAATTGGCTACACATTTGGTGGAAAATTAAGTCAGATCCCTTCCTCATATCACAAACAGAAATGGTTCCAGTTGGATGAAAGCAAAAAGGATTAAAAAGTGAATGTAGCAGAGGGAAATGCAGATAATACTTTTTGATAATTTGGGAGTGGGCAAAATCTTAGATTGCCCTGGATTTGCATGACACGAAATCCAGAAGCCCCCAAAGGAAACTATTTGCAAATTGGCTGCATAAAGACAGAAACGTACATAGCCAAAGATACCACAGAAAAAATTGAAAGCCTGATAATGATTGGGGGGAAATATTTGCAACATGGCAATGGACACATACACGTAAACACCTCTAATTACAAAGAAGTCTGATCATCAAGAGGAAAAAAAAGGAAAGACCACTCAAACCCAAACTGGGCAAAAAACATTAACAGGCAGATCACAGGAGAATAGTCAGCTGAACCATTGTTCACTGCAAGAAGCACTGATCCAAAGGAGCACCTCAGGGAAGGGATCAGAAATGATATCATCATGAACCATTAAAGGAAAGGAAAATATTCAGCTCTGAAGGAAACAGGTTAGAGCAGTGCTATCCAATGAAATACAATGCCAGATGCGTAGGAAACTTTAAATTTTCCAATAGCCACTTTAAAAAAAAAAAACAGCAACAGGTAAAATCAATTTTAAGACCACATTTTACTTAATATTTCAGCATGTTGTCAACACAAAAATTATTTATTGGTTTTTGATACCATGTCTTGGAAATCTGGTGTGTATTTTACACTTACGGCATGCCTCGATTCAGGCCAGCCACGTTTCAAATGCTCGGCGATAACAGATGGTGGCAGCGACCATGCTGGACATTGTGGTATTAGAGACTAAGTGAACAGATCACAGACCTGGGGCCGTGTCCTGGCTTTCTCACTGGCTAACTATGTGACCTTTTTAATGCTTCACATCTTCCTTTGAAAAATGGCGCTATTGGGCTGTGTGGGTTTTAAATGGAACTCACATAAGGCATCCGGGCTCACCGGCTGGCACAGAGTTAAGAGCATAACAGTGTATTTGTTGTTCCTGGTTATTATCAAATAGCTGCTTCATCTGTAAGCACCGTGAATGAAAAGAAAGCCAACGTGTAAAAATGGCAGGGTGTTAGATTTTAATTCAGCATGAGGAAAAAGTCCAGGACGGAGAGCTGCGCTGTCCAGCAGTATAGCCACCAGCCCCGAGTGACCGTGGAACGCCAGAAGAGCTAACCCCACAGGGAAGTGCATAAGTGTAAAATAAAACACCAGTGCAAAAAATAGAATGTAAAACATGCCACTACCTTTTTTTAAATGTTGGTGAGATGCTGATCATGTTTTGCATATGTTGGGTTCAAGAAAATACATTATTATAATGAGTTTCACTTATTTCGTTTTACTTTTGGAAACACCATCAGTGTGCTCACATATTTCTATTGGACAACGTTGATTTAGGACTCTGCGCCAGTGGGATCGAATGCTTTGCTGGTAGTGAGTTCCCTATCCTAAGAGCACTTCAGGTTGAGGATGCATGGCGGGGGAGTGGGGAAGGCGTAGGATGACAGAGCGGGGGACTTACGGGTCTCTTACGCCTGAGGCTCTTAGCCACAGAGGAGCTCCTAGGGCAGCGGCCCAGCACGTGCTGGCAGCCGCTGACCTTGACCGTCTGTCTGTAGGTGACCTAGCACGCTGCCCCGGCTCCCGCCCAGCAGGACTCACCTCTTCTACATGGGAGCCCAGCATGACACAGTGTTGGCTCAGGGGGCAGCAGCTGGCCAGAGGAAGGATGGGGCCCTGCCCGCCCTCTGTGTCCTTGTGGCTTAGATCAGCTGAAGGTCAGCTCCTTGAGGCCCTTCTTCTCTCCTGCCCCCAGTGTCTAGAGGGAGGGCCCCCCACTGCTCTCTGCTCAGCCCCAGATCCTGGGCAGAGCTCCCACATGTGGGGGAAGTACTTGGCTGCCTGGACACATGGAGAGGCCCTTGGAGGGAGGATGTGAGTGGAGGCAGAGCCAGGAGCACCATTCCCCCCGCCCCACACACACACCCTGGGGGCCGGACAGCTTCCTCCCTGCAGCCTGTGTCTCTGGGAGGAAGGGTCGACCCCAGTACCCGCGAGTTGGCCTTAGGCAAGTGGAACAATCAAGAACTGCATGAATGTTGCTTAATACTGAAACCCACAACTAGCAGGATGGTGCAGCCAGAGCTCGGCCTGGAGCTCTGATCCAGCCCTGGTGTTCTCCTGTTCCCATGGGACCTTGGGCAGGTCCCTTGTCCCTTCTTGGCCTTGGTTTCCTCCCTCACCAGAGCAGGGAGGCGGACACGAAGTTGTTAAATTCACCCACACCAGGTCCTCAGCTCCTATCTGTGGCATCCTCTTTTCATTTTTTTTTTTTGATTAAAAAAAATTGTTTTAAGTTTCTTTATTTTGAGAGAGAGGGAGAGAGAGAACAAGCAGGAGAGGGGCAGAAAGAGAGGGAGAGAGAATCTCTATGCTGTCAGCACAGAGCCCGACGCAGGGCTCGAACTCACAAACCGTGAGATCACGCCCTGAACTGAAATCAACAGTCTCACGCTTAACCGACTGAGTCCGTGACGTCTTGTTTCTCGTGCTGAGTCTTGTCTGTCTCAGCTGGATGACATCGACAAAGGCAATAATGATAGACAGCAGCTAGCATCTGTCGGCATCCGTCCCGCTTGACATGCGTTTCACTAATTCAGTCCTCCGCCGCCTCAGGGGATGGGGATCACCATTGGCTGTTTTACGAAGGCAGAAATGGGGAACTATGAGCTTCATCCAACGCTTTGCCACAACCAAGTACCACGGACTGGGTAACTTCCACTTATTTTTAATAATTAAATTCTGGGCAGCAGAAATTTATTTTCTCACAGTTTGGAGGCTGGGAGTCCAGGATCAAGGTAGGAACAGGGTTGGTTTCTTCTGAGGCCTCTCTCCTTGGCTCGCAGACACCTGTCTTCTCCCTGTGTCCCCATGTCTCCCTTCTCTGCCGGATTTCTTCTTCTTCTTTTTTTTTTTTTAATATTTATTTATTTTTGAGCGAGAGAGACAGAGCATGAGCGGGGGAGGGGCAGAGAGAGAGGGAGACACAATCCGAAGCAGGCTCCGGGCTCCGAGCTGTCACCACAGAGCCCGATGCGGGGCTTGAAGCCATGAACTGTGAGATCATGACCTGAGCTGAAGTCGGATGCTTAACCGACTGAGCCACCCAGGTGCCCCTGGATCTCCTCTCCTGTAAGGACACCAGTCACCTTGGATTAGGACCCTCTCACATGACCTCATTTTAACTTAATCTCCTCTTCAAAGTCCCTGTCTCCAAATCCTGTCACAGTGTGACCAGATGAGGCTTAGAACTTGCACATATGAATTTGGGACGGGGGCACATTAGGCTCGTAACACCCCTCGGAGGCAGGGAGGCCTCTTCCCCCTGTATCCCTCACAGGCCTGGCCCATGACAGAGGGTCTCAGATAATCTTTGTTTACAGTCAAGGTTGGGGGGTGGGGGTAGGGAATGGAGTTCAGGGTTCTTCAGCTCTACCCCAACGTACCCCCTATGATGCTGACAGCCTAGAGAGGGGGAATGGCCAAGTGAACAGAAATTGCCTCCTCCTCGTAGAAGAGTGTTGACCCCAGTGGGGAGGTCTAGGAAGGCTTCCTGGAGGAGGTGATGTCAGGAGAACAAGAATCCTAGCCAGGTGAGACGAGTTGGGGAAGAGCTTCCTGAGCAGAGGAAAGAAACAGCAGGTGCAAACTGATGTATGTGACAGAGGGTGTCTTAGGAAGGGAGCTCCAGCGTCAAGTTCAAAGCCAGGGGATAGAGGTGGCAAGAGAGAGGAAGGGGCAGCCCGGGAAGGTCCTGAATGCTAAGGATGGTGGACTTTGTCTGAGCGCTCTAATAGTTAAGGAGTGATGTCAAGCAAGGGAGCAGATGTACGGAGTGAGTTCACCTTGGGGTGGGGGGTGGGCTGGCCCAGAGCCTGAGCTATCACACCCACCCCCTCCCGTGCCAGCTGTCTGTCCCAGCCACACCTCTCACTCACTCACAGCCCTTTTTTCCCCTTTGTCTGGGAAGCCAGGGACCCCTCTCCGTCCACTGTTGAGCCAGGACCACCCTGAACCGTTCAGCATCTCTGTTTGCAAAGTCAGCTTTTCAGCATAGAGTCTAGGAAGGCGGCGGTGTCCCAGCGTCCCCAAAGGAGCATGTTATCTCTGTCTTCACAGGGACTGGATGTGCCTTCCTGCGCTCCCCACACACTGGTGGTGGGTCAGGAGGGTCTCCACTGGCTGAGCCTCCAGAGGGACTCAGAGTGAGCTAAATTGGGCATGTCCCGTGACACAGAATGTCCCCACTCTGAGCTGCTTTGGCTACTGGTAACAACAATAATAGAGCGGCTACTTACCGAGTGCTTAGTCCATGAACACGTCCCCAAATTAATTCACTTCATCTTAATGGCAACCCTATGAGGTGGGGACCATCATGATCTCTGTTTTATACATGGGGAAACTGAGGCACAAAGCGGCTAGGGCACTCACACAGGGCACCACCACAGTGGTGGTCCTGGGACCATGCTTGGAGAAACATTGCTTTAGTCTCTGGCCACTCAGAATAACTGGGTGGCACTCTAGCAAACAGTCCTGGCCTGGGAGTCAGGAGGCTCAGGGTTTTTAGTTTTTTTTTCTTTATTAATGTTTATTTATTTTTGAGAGAGAGACAGAGAGAGAGAGAGAGAGAGACAGACAGACAGACAGACAGAGCATGAGCAGGGGAGGGGCAGAGAGAGGGAGACACAGAATCCAAAGCAGGCTCCAGGCTCTGAGCTGTCAGCACAGAGCCCCACATGGGGCTTGAACCTGCAAACTGTGAGATCGTGACCCGAGCCGAAGTCGGTGCTTAACTGACTGAGCCGCCCAGGGGCCCCTAGAGGCTCAGTTTTTATCCTTGGTCTTGAGTGACCGTGGACGAATCTGTCTCCAACGGACTCAGTGTAACATCTTCTGACACCCAGACTGTACATGGGGCTTTTCTTCCAGGCTCACGCATTTCAGGGCCTGAAGCTTAGGGACTCCTCCATCCTTCCCCTCCCTACCTGCCCTACGTCCCACGTGCAGCTGAAGGTGCCAGGTCCAGATCCGTGTGGAACCTGTTTCCCTGCTTGTCGTGCAGGTTTGGATGAAACAGACTTAGGGGGAGGCGGGGTCAGGTTTTAGGGGAAGGAATCTGTGGAGATGACTTACAAGGCTTGCAGATAAGCAGTCAGACTTACCGGCCCGCCCCACCGGCCGCTGGGGCAATCACACAGACAAGCGTGGAAACAGAACTGTCCCATTCGCCGCCAGACAAAACACACTACATCCCGCAACAAGGAATTGGGCTGCATTGTTCCATATGGGAGCCACGAGCCAGAGGTGGCCCCTGAGCACCTGAAACGTGGCTGGTGTGAATTTGAAGACTTTGTTTAAAAAAACAAAAAGATGTAAAATATCTTTTTGGTATGTTGTATCTCGAAAACATGCTGCCATGATGATGTTTGGGATCTATGAGGTTAAAGAAAATAGATTATTAAATTTAACCTCACCGTTCTTTTGAAGTTTATTTATTTTGAGAGAGAGAGAGAGAGAGAGAGGCAGAGAGAGGGGGATACAGAGGATCCGAAGCAGGCTCTGTACTGACAGCAGAGAGCCCGATGTGGGGCTCGAACTCACGAACCGTGAGATCATGACCTGAGCCAGAGTTAGGTGCTCAACTGACTGAGCCACCCAGGCGCCCCTAATCTCATCGTTTTTAACGTGGCTACGAGAAAATATAAAATTATATATATGGCTGCTGTTTTATCTGTATTGGACCGCATCTTGATTGCTTCCTTCCCAGAAGGAATCCAAATCCAATCCAAATCCTTTGTGCAAAATGTCCCAACTGTATCCCAGCCGTCCTTAAGTTACGAGCATCCCGGGGAGGAAGGGATGGGTGGCTTATCTTCACTCCCTACGGAGCCCAAGTCAGAAGAATGCCACGCACGGTCCCTCTCCCCTGGCCCCTCCGTGCCGTCCGTAACCCATGTGTAAAAGAAGGAATTGTGTGAGTCTCCTCGAGCTGTTTCCCAAGTTACCACGGCGGGATGGCCGGAGAGGCAACGGTGCGTTCTCTCCCGTTCTGGAGGCCAGGAGTCAGATAGGAAGGTGTCGGCTGTGCTGACACTCTAGGGGGTCTGTTCCCAGCCTGTGCTGGCGGCTGGCCGTCCTTGGCGTCCCTCGGCGCACCCTGCATCACCCCAACGGCCCTCGCCACCCCATGGCCTTCTCCCCCGCGTGCATATCCAAAGTTTCCTTTTCTTACAGGGACAACAGGGCCCACCATAACTACCATTCACTCTTCTCAGTTACCAACTGATGCCATCTGCAAAGACCCTACTTCTAACAAGGTTACATTCTGAGGCTCCGGATAGACATGGATTTTGGGGGGACACTGGTCAGCTCGGCACAGGGACCTGCGCGGGTAGGGCATAGGTGGTCTTCAAGGTGACCGGGCAGGTGGGGACAAGCAACATCATGGGCGTGACCCCTGACACTTCTTTCAGTGACCAGCAGGTCGCTCCAGGATGCCCGAGGGGCCTGCCCTGCCCCCGAGTGGCTGTGGCAGGGTGGCGGGGGGGACAGCTTCCCACGAGTGGAAGTTTGGGGACACTAGTTTCGGGGCTGCAAGGCAGAGGTTCTAAGTCATGCCCCCACTAAGCCTCCCATGGGAAGCGACCGTGGGCGAGGGAACCACATGTAAGGGCTGGCCAAGTCCCTAACTAGCTAGAACCCTGGGGTCCCTGGTCTACTCCAGACAGCGGTTCCTAGGCCTGGGGACACGCCCCTGGGTCAGGAACCTCAGTGCCTCTCAGTTACCACCAAACTCCCCGTGGGGATGGGGACTGCTCCCAGCTACGGGAACCCCGGCCTCTCCAGGAAACAGGTCTTGTCTCAATGCTGGACGCAGAGAATGGGGGCCTTTTGCATACAGCACCCCCAGGGAGGGCGGGACAGCCGGCCTGTAACGCAGGCGTGCTGTGCGACACAGGCAGAGCACACTGTCCCCCAAACCGTGAAGCTGGCACCCCAGATACAAGGCACGTAGTCACCTTGCTGAACTGGCTTCCTCCTGATTTCCCGCCAAGGCTGTAGGAGTACTTAATCTCCACGCTTGCCCCTGGAGGTAGACGTTATTATCGCCCCCCGTGAATTCATGTAAGGTCTTGCTTGTAGGTGACAGAATGCGCTCTGGCTAATGTGAGCAGAAAAGGTTTTTCTGAAAAAACAATATTAGGTAGAAGGGTTAGGGAGACAAGCGAGGTTTGTCTAGCAGACAGCGACAGGTAATACCGCGGGGGACGCTTTGACAGTCAACTGCCCTAGCTCCCGAGCTCCTGCGGACACACGAGCCCGGCCACTGCCGTTCCCAAAGACTCAGCTGCCTCTGACCCCAAGTTCACCGAAAGCGAAGGCGATGCCACAGTTCACTAACCCCCCCCGCCTCCCGTTCCCACCGACGTCTGATCTATTCATGGTCTAGTGCTCCGTCCTGGATACACGGGGGCTGCAAATTTGAGTGGGCTCCTACCACGGGCACTTCCCCAGCGACCGAAGGCCGTGCGGAGAGGAAGGCAGCCACGAAGCGAGAAATTGCGCTTTACAAGCGAGAAAACGGAGGCTCAGAGAGGTTGAGTAACTTGCCCGAGGCAACACAGTGAGAACCGGTGGAGGTTGGCTGCACATCCACTAGGCTAGCTGGAGGACCTGAGGTCTCCCACGGACCGGAGGGTTTGGACAGGCTGAAGTGGGAGAGGTCATGTGCGGTGGAGACACCTGTGTGATTCAAGACACGGAAGGAGGAGGCGGCCCTTTGGAGGAGGAGCTGTCGTTCTGTGTATCCTGCTGAAGAAAAGCGCCAGGAGAGCAAAGGGGCTGGGAGCCAGGGCCGATGACCAGCGAGGACCCACGGGACTCTCACCGGCCGACACCCACCCCGACTGTGCCCTGCCGGAGTGGGTCCCTTGCCGAGCTGTTCCCCCTCAGACCCCAGCAGACCTCTCAGAGCTGAATGTTCTAGAGTCGGGTTGACATTGATGGTAAACAGAGACATTCCAAACCTGGAGGAATTGGAACAATGCAGCCACCGCGGGCCGAGGCTCGGAGGTGACGCCGGGCGGGGCCGGGTTCCATCCGGGCCCGGCTGTAGGGCATGGGCAAATACCCCGAGTGCCTACTGTGTGCGAGGTGTGGGGGGGAGAGGCATTCCTGAGCTCCCTGCCCAGAAACCGTGGCGGCCAGCCCGCAGGGTGCGGGGCCGGCCCCCTCTGGAAGGAGCAGGGAGAGTTTCGAGGTCACCTCTCCTCTGCGTCTTGGGGCTCCTTGAGAGCCCGGGGAGGGGCCGGGCAGGGCAATTCCAGCTGCCATGTCCCTGCACACCAGGCAGGAAGGTATTGCCACCCCACCCTGTCAGCGGGGCCCGACGCCGGCAGAATGAAGCCGGCTGTCCCCAGGCTGGGCCTAGAGACACGGGGCCTCCGACCCTGCTTTCCTGTCGCTAGTTAGTATGCATTCCTCTAGGACTGGAATCCGAGCCAGAAGGTACAAGACAAACAACTCGAGAGAAGTTTAAGGACTGCAGGACAAAGTAGGGCGGTGACAAATACAACCATGGCAAATGCACTCCCTCCCCTGCAGAAGCTTCCCCTGAATTGGGGAAGGGCCTCGGAGATGGAGTCTGGGTTGGGGTCAGGGGGTGATCCTTCCATCCTCCCCCCCTCCCCCCACCCCGCCCTGCCCCGCCTCCCAGGGTTTTCTCCCACTTCCTGCCCTGGCTCCTTCCGGTCCCCGTCACAGACTGTGTGTACATGAGGGTGTCCCCTCATCGGTTCCCCCCTCACGCTGTTCCCAGCCTCTGGGCGGGGGTCTGGGGCCTCGTAGCAGCCCAGCGCCCACCCGCCCACCCGCCCCTGCCGTCGTCCAAAGCGCGGTCCATCTGCAAACCTCACGAACTGCTCCCGGCCCACAAAGAGCCGAGCGCCACACGGGGAGGGCAGCTTTACAAATCCGGGTAGCTGTTAGTCGTTGCTGCTGCTTTTGCAGACGCGTGGCGGGCTCTCTTGTTTCCATTGTAGGTTATGGAACCGGCATGTGATGGATGGGCCATGGAAACGAGCAAACTGGCCCTTCCCTGCAAATGGCTTGGTAAGCACCAAGCCCTGGGAATCACAGAGCAGGAAAGCTTCCCCTGGGAGCTTAGGACTGCGTGCCTCACCCTCCTTCCTTTTGTCTCTCTGAGCTTGGGTCCCTGGGAGCATCAGAAAATTTCCAGAGCTTCCCTGAGGGGCAGGGAGTAGGCCTGGCCTGGCGGAAGTCTGGGGGACACAGGCACCTGTCAGCTGAATCTCAGGCGCCTGGAGGCAGGGTTGCAGAAGGGACATCCTGGAGGGGATGGCTAGGAAAGAATGTCTCCTCTCGACCAGAATCGCCTTCCCCTCCGTCCGAAGCCCCACAGGGGTCTCCTTCTGCCTGCGTCATTCAGTCCCAGGATTTGCCCGGAGTGCTACATGAGGGGACCAGCCTGACCGGGCGCCCGCCTGCCTTGAGCGGATGATCTCCTGGCCGGTGGGAGATGCTGAAGCCCCAGATGACGAAGCAGATGATTTCAGGTGGTGGGAGGGTGATTTCGCGGGGGGGGGGGGGGGGGGGGGCGGGGAACGAGACCGGATGATGGGACGGGAGTGGACGGGGTGGCCTTGGGGGTGCAGGATGTTAAATGGGGGAAAGGTGGTGGGATTTCAGACAGCTTAATGAGGTACAGGAAGTCATCCTAGAAACCCTCAAAGAAAGATCAAAGAGAGGAGGAAGCAGAAACTTCTTGCAGGGGGCTCTGCCCTGCCCAAGTTCAAGGTTGGCCTCGCCTGTCCGCTCGCTCGCACCCCGGAGGGGCCCCGCTGCTCCACCTTGCAAGTGCAGGAGGAGGCGAGGTCGTGCCCGTAGGGGCCCCAGATCTTGCACCAGGCGTGGGGTAGGGTCTACGGAATGATACTGGTCCTTCGCCAGTGTCCCAACCCCCGCGCCCACGCCTTCCCCTCCCGCCTGTAGATCACGGCGTGGTATCAGTCTTACTTCATGCCACATGCCCACACGAGTTCTGAGATGCGCTGGAACCGGGGGAGGGGCGGCGGGGGGGTGGCGCCCTGGCATGCCTCGGCGGGGGGCCCTGGCCGAGCTCCTTGCCCACCTGTTGGTACCCGTCCCCTTGGCCGATCTGCCAGCCCGGCCTCTCTGGCAGTGGGCCTCTCCAACTTGATCTCAGTCTCTCTTCTTGGAATTTCCCTCCTTTCTAGGTGCTCTGGGGAAAGTCTAGTTTGGGGGGCTGGGGTCAGGCCTCCGCAACTCCTTCTTCAGGTGTAGTGAGTCTATTGGTTTCCCACAGGGGCGCCTGGGTGGCTCAGTCAGTTAAGCATCCGACTCTTGATTTCGGCTCAGGTCGTGATCTCACAGTTCATGGGATCGAGCCTCCCTTCAGGCTCTGTGCTGACAGCGCGGAGCCTGCTTGGGATTCTCTCTCCCTCTCTCTCTGCCCCTCCCCTGCTCGTGTGCATTCTCTCTCTCTCTCTCTCTCTCTTAAATAAATTAAAAAAATTTAAAAAGCCCACAAATGCCCACAAACCTCGTAGCAATAAGCAACATTCATTCATTAGCTTGCCAGTTCTATAGGTCAGAAGTCCAGGTGTGACGGGGCTGGGTCCCCTGCTCTGGGCCTTGGGGGTCTGAAATCAAGGTGTTGACTTATCTGGAGGAGAACCTTCCCACGTGGCCCCCTCTCCAAGCCTGCACCGGCAAAGGGAGCGCTCAGTGCCCGTCTCAGTCTCCCATTTCCTCTTCTGCCGCCGGCCAGGGAAGCCTTCTTGCTTTTAAAGGGCTCTCGTGATGAGGTTAGGCTAAATGGTCCTTTTAACGAGCTCCAAGTAAATTGCCGCGTGAGGTAAGAGAGCCACAGAGCTCACCATTGTCACGGAGTCTCCCACGTGCCCTCCCTGGGGGCCGTTCTTTCCGTGCTGCCTCCCTGGGCAAGCAGCGGGTCCCGGATGGTCCACACAGACCTCCTCCAAGATGTCCCCTGTGAGGGCGCACCACCTAACTAACCTGGGAAGTCGGAGTCCTGGTTCTGAGCTCTGCCTTTGCCGCCAGCTGGCCATGTGACCTTGGGCCAGCCACCTTTGTTTGGGCCTCAGTCTCCCCATCTGTTCACCTGGGAGATTGGACTGTATCACAGGTTCTCTACTCTGACTGCCCTTTGGAACCGCCTGGGGTAGCTTTTAAAAAATATAGCGTCTCGTGGCACCTGGGTGGCTCAGTCAGTTGAGCGTCCAACTTTGGCTCAGGTCACAGTGTTATAGTTTGTGGGTTCGAGTCCCGCCCTGGGCTCTTGGCTGGCAGCTCGGAGCCTGGAGCCTGCTTCCGATTCTGTGTCTCCCTCTCTCTCTGCCCCTCCCCTGCTCGCACTCTCTCTCTCGCTCTCTCTCTCAAAAATAAATAAACATTAAAAAATTGTTTTGAAAAATCTAGTGTCTGCACCCTATGCTCTGTGATCCCGGCCTAATTGGTCCGGGGTGGGGCCCAGACGTGGGTTCATTTAAAAAACCTGCCATGGAGATTGGGCAGATCCGTTAGGGTTGAAAAGCACAGAATCAAAACTTTCCAAAGCTGAGAGGTTCTCAACCTTGGCTGCACATTAGGATCCCTTGGGGAGTTGTTTTCCTTTTTTTTTTTTTTTTCCCCAAAAGACTAGTCAGTGCCCAGCCCCACCCCAGAGCCTAACTGAATTGGATGGAGGTCGGCTCCCTTTTAAAATCTCTCCAGGGGTTGGCAGCGTGCAGACACAAGATTGTAACTGCCCCTTCCTGTCCTCCCCCCATCACACTGGGTGGGATGGGGACAAGAGAAGGCCAGATTGAAGAAGGAAGCAGGGACAGGGAAGGGAAGTCTGCATTCTGGGTCAGCTCCAGGGACCCCTCCAAGCGATCGTGGTCTTTCTCCTGAGCCCACTTCCCAGGACTGAGGATTAAGAGCCGTCTCATTGCTTAGCATGGCGCTCCTCGAAGGGTGGTAAATGTCCTCAGAAGCCCCCTGACCCCCCCACCCAGGCCAGGTGGAGCAGGTGCCTAGGTGAATCTGACCTCCGCCTTCCCGGGAAGGCCTCCCAATTTCTCACCGCTGGGATCCCCGCCCTCAGGTTCCCAGCTCGGCCCTACAAACAGGCCCCGGCCCTGTTTTCAGCGTGGCCACTGCCTCATTCTGCACCATTTCCTTCCAAACAACTGGCTTCCCCTTCGGGGAGGTTATCAGAGCACAGTGCAGGGTGGACAGGGCCGGATTTCTGCCCTGGGCACTCCCCGGAGACGGGAAGGGGAAGAGGATGGGGCCCCGGCTGGACTGGCTGACCTGACCAGTGGCTGATCCCGCAGGAGAGTTCCAGGCAGGAAGGCTCAGCTCTAGCAGTCTGCCGGGAGCACCCACGATATACAGGGAGTCCTCCGTCCCTCTTGGAATGATGCTGCCTTGCAGACAAGGCCCAGGCTTCTGGCTGGTGGGCCATGCTCCCGGGTGGCTGTGTCTATGGTCTGTAGGGACCTGAGGGTGGGTCTCTGTTCTCACCATTTCTCACAACTGAGAGCCTCACAGCTGTCCTCCCCGCTTCCGATCTTGCCGCTTCCATTTGTTTTCCGCAGAGCGACCAGAGCATCCTTGGGAAAACAGGGGTTGGATCCATAACTCCCGGGTTTAAACTGTTCATGGGCTTCCTGCTGCGCGGCGGATAAATCCAAACTCCTACCACAGCCCGTGAGAGCTGCTTACTGTGTCCCCTGCCTCTCTGATTTCTTCCTCCCCCCACTCTTCCCACTCACAACAGCCTCCTTTTCCTCACTCAGATCCTTCCTACCCCAGGGCCTTTGGACTTGCTATTAATCCCCTCTATATGAAGTACTCTTCCCACCGGTGGTCATTCTTCTGTTCTACCTGTTACCCTTCAGTCCCAGATCACCCTGCCTAAAATACCTACCCCCCATTACTGTCTAGGTCACCCTTTTTTTATTTCTTCCCAACACATCACTATGAAAAATGTCTTATTTTTTAACTTAGTTTTTCTTTCTTTCTTTCTTTGTGTTCTCTCTCTACTCCTAGAAAGTAAACTCCTTGAGGGCAGGGACCTTGTCTGGCCTTTTTGCTGTGAGTTCTTGGGCCTGGAAAACGCTCAGTAACCTTTGGCTGAATAAATGAACAAAAGAAATCGACATCGTCTCCAAGCACGTAGTGCGTGCAAGGTACCGTAGGTGTTCGTAGAAATGCACGCGTCAGTGTCCCAAATGCACTACGTGCCAAGGGCTGTTCTAAGAGCTTAAGCTCAATCTCTCAACAGTCCTGTGAGGTCGTTGAACACTACTAAGTTGTGTTCACATTTTACAGGTGAGGCAATAAAGGCACAGAGAAGTTAGCGACCTGGTCAAGGTCACCCAGCTAGTCAAACCCAGGCGTAGCCAGCCCCCTATGCTGTACTGTCTATGGGGAAACAGGAGGCGTGATGCAAACTGCTTAGCTGGATTGGTTGCACAGGCCGGGGAAATCCATTCCATTCTATTGTGGCCACCCCCACATGGCCATAATAAGGCTGCAGAGGGCAGGGGGGTGGGGAGGGGAGCAAGGGATTCTCCTGAAAACCCTCAAAGAAGCAGCAGAATCCCATGACGGGGCAAACTGCTTCCTGCCACTCCAGACTCAGTTTCCCCATTTCCAAGGTACAAAGGAGGTGGGCGTTTCTATAAGTGACAAATGGGTATCAGCCAGAAGTGTCACACAAACCCCAGCATGGGGGCGGGGTGGTGATAGCGAGTGGGGCTCAGACAGCAGGGGAAGGCACGAGGGTCTAGGTCAGAACTTGGGGGCGGCGTAGAGTGCACACCCAGAGTTTCTGCCTGCAGGGCGTCGGCCCTTGGCCCTGATGGCAGCACCCCATTCTCCTTTGGGAACTCCCCCTTGGCCATCTGAACCGGCAGAACTGGAGCAGGGGCGGGGAGGTGGCCGTCCGGCAAGGTGCCTTGCCCTGCCCGGGCCACTGCTGGGCACGTGACCCAACCTAAGCCAATCAAATCCCCTCTCCAGACTGGAGTTTCAGCTGGTGGGGGCGGGGGGGGGGGGACAGGAGGGGAGGAGGAAGGCAGTACCCACTTCCAGACTCCTCCCAGGGTGTGCACGTCCTTACCCAGAGCCCCCTGCTGTACTCGCAGTCCTTAGAATCCCCTGCCGACGCCTCTGACCTCATTTGCTACCACTTTCTCCATCACGCACCACAGTGACAGCTACCACGTCACTTTTTTACTCCTCAGGGCTTGCTCCTCACCCCAGGGCATTTGGACTTGCTGTTCCCTCCGCTAGGAACATCCCATTCCAGACCTTCCTTCCCCCTGCTGGCTTCCTCTTGTCATTTCAGCCTCCACCAAAGGTGTCCTCGGAGAGCCCTTCTGAGATCACCCAGCTGAACCCCCCGCCCTACCCCACTGGCCGGGGTCTCCCATATCCTCCTGTTGTACCTTCTTTATGGTGCACAATGATGGCTCAGGTTATTTTGCTGACTTGTTGGTTTACTTCTGTCTGCCTTCCTTCCCTCGCTGGATATAAACCCTGTGAGAGCCCTTCTCTGGGAGTCTTACCTCCCCGAGCTTGGCAAAGCCCCGGGCACTTGGTTGGGGCTCAAGGAATAAGGAATGAATGTGGTCATGGGTTAAGTCTAACCCCAGGGAATCCTCATAGGGGATCCTTCAACGAGTTCATGAGGGAATTCGTTGTCCTGTTTCCAGAGGGGAAAGCTGAGGGCCGGTGAGGGGAGAGGAGGCCATATCAGAACTCACTCAACCTGGTCTTCCTTCCCCGAGAAAGCAGGAAATGCCCCAGCCACCTCCAAATGGCGTACTTGGACTTTGGGGTCACTTTGCACAATCGTGAGCCAAGCTACCCAGGAGCAGGGAGTCCCTGGCCTTAGGCCTCCCCTTTTCCTCTCCCCAAGCTTCTGGGAAGAAAGAAGCCTTTGCCTCTCTTCTCTGGGAGAAACACAAAACATTCTCATGTGGAGAAGAACCTGGGGGTGGGAAGAAGGGAGGAGACGAGGCAGACGAGCTGGGTCCTGCCACACACCCGTCCACACAGATCCGGCTGGCACGTGGGTGGTGTGGTCTGACTGGTTGGGTGAGTCTGGGTGTGGGCTGGTGAGGGTGCCAGCCGGTGAACCGTGATACCCCCAATCTGGAGATGGAGAGGCACTCTGGGGAGACAGCTTGTCTCCCGATGGCTCTCTGGCTCGTGAGCACAGACTCTGGTCTGGGACCATCAACACAAGAGACCCAGAGAGTCCCTGGCTCCTGGAAGGATGCCATGGCCACTTGAACAGGGCTTCCTGAGGGCGCCTCATCTGGTGGAGGGCGAGGAGGAAGCATTCGGGCTGGAATGGAGTAGCCGGAGCATAGAGATGGGCTCGAGATAAGCAGATAAACGAAGAGGCAGTGAGGAGAGAAACCTCAGTGGGGGCACTAAGAGGGTTGAGTGTGGTCATTAAGAGTTTGGAGCCGCAAAGACCTCTGCCACCTATTTAGTTAACCTGTCTGAGCCTCAGTTTCCTCATCTATAACATGGGGATCACAGTACCCACTTCCTCATGGTGTTGTGAGGGTTAAGTGAGCCAGGACAGGGAAAGTGCTTAGCACTTAGTACAAGCTCAATAAATTAAGCATAAAGAGGAGTACAAAGTACAAAGTACAAAGTAATGGGCGTCTTGCACCCATTAACTCTTGCTTTTTCTCCTAGCTAAGCTTTACTTTGTCTAGGAAATTTGGGAATGGGCTCCACCCCTATAGACCCCTCCTGTCTAAATTCTATCATTTTGGAACGCTGGTTGATATTGGCTCTAGCTAAGGTGTTAATGGCTGATGGTGGCTAATGGGATAATGACCTTAATGGCTTAATGAAGTTCCCCATTTGAGAATATTTGCATATTAACCAGTGACAGCTTGAGAAGCCGGATGAACTTTCTCTGCAAAGCCCAGGGTGTGGCTGGGAGGGAAGACAGAAGGAGTTTGGCCCCAGCGGGTCTTCCTGGGTTCTCCTACCCCTCCGGAGTGCACTCGCATCCAGCCCTGGGTGTGTTGAATGGGCGGCCACTCACACAACTGCAAAGAGGAAAGCTTCAGGTGACTAGAAAGACTCCTAAAACATGGCTTTGGGGATCCTGCACATCCTGTGTGTGGGTTGCACAGAGACAGGATCAAAAGATGTGCCAGGAAAAATGGTCTGGGAGCTACATGGGAGAAGAGGCCCCAAGATTCGCCCTCTCTTCCTCTGAGTCCTTGTTCTTAATTACCTAGGTTTATTCCAGAACAAGTTTTCCTGAATTCGGTCATCTCCGTATCACGATCATCACCACCATTTCTGCACCTCCTGCCTGTGCTGTTAGTTAAGAGCTCGTTAAACTCTGTCTGGGGGCCAAATGCAGTCCCACATCAGCTTTGGTGAATAGTTTTATTTGAAGCGCAGCCATACCCATTCATCTAGGATTGGCTTCAGAGCTTTGAACTCCTGTCAGAAATGCTGTGAGGTCTGTGATCCCAGAGGTGAAAACATCTACTACCTGGCCCTTTACAGAAACAGTTTGCTGACCCTTGATTTTGTTTTGTAAAACAAAACAAAACAAAACAAACAAAACACCAAGTTCTGGTTTTTTTTTAAGTTTATTTATTTTGAGACAGAGAGAGAGCACGCACCCACAAGCAGGGGAGAGGCAGGGAGAGAGGGAGAGAGAGAATCCCAAGCAGGCTCCACACTGTTGGTGCAGACCCTGATGTGGGGCTCGATCTCAACGAGCTGGGAGATCGTGACCTGAGCCCAGATCAAGAGTCGGATGCTTAACCGACTGAGCCACCCAGGTGCCCTTCCACTTGTGTTTTTGAGTTAAGTAGACTTACTTAAAAGGGAAACTATATCACTGCTATAGATTGAAAACCAGACTCCCTACCGGTGAGAGGAAGTGCACTGGAGAAAATAAACATAATGAAAGCAAAAAAGTAGTTTTCATTTCTACCTAGGTGCTCTTGCCTAACCAAAGTGCTTTTTTTGTTTGTTTTGACTTTTTATTGAAGTATAATTGGCATGAAAAACCTGTTCGTTTCAGGTGTACATCACAGCACTTCAATATTTGTATACGTTGTGAACTGATCCCCAAAGTAAGTCTGGTTACCACCTGTCGCCTTATTACAATGTTATTGACTGTATTCCATCTTCTGTACATTACACCCCATGACTTATTTTATAACTGGAAGTTTGTACCTCTTAACCCCTTTGCCAGTTTCGCCCCACCCTCCCCACATCCCTCCCCCTTCTAACCAAACTTCTGAGTTGTGACCTTCTTTCCTTGGAAGGGTATCATTCCATCTTCAATGCAGCAGATAATTATTGAGCACCAACTGTATGCCATGCATTATAATGAACGCCTGTTGCCCTTGTGGGGCTTTCTTGGTGCCAAGTGCTGTTTGAAGCTTTTCATCTCTGCTAATTTGTGAAACTCTATGGCCCTGTGAGGTGGGTGCCATCACCCCGTTTATCATCGAGGCAAACCGAGCCACAGAGAGGTTGAGAGATCTGTGGAAGTTACACAACTCGGGAAGTTGATAGGGGCTGGATTGTGGCTGCCCACCCCCCCCCCCCGCCATTTGCATGTTGTAGTCGTTAACCCCCAGCACCTCAGAACGTGACTCTATTCGGGGACAGGCTCTTTAGAGAGGTAACTCAGCTAAAACAAGGTTGCTGGGGTGGGTTGTAATCCAATATGCTTACACTGACATTCTCATAAGAGGAGGTGGGGACACAGACACACAGAGGGAAGGTGATGTCAGGACGCTGGGAGAAGATAACCATCTACACGCCAAAGAGAGAGGCCTCAGAAGAAGCTAGTCCTACCGACACCTTGATCTCGGACCTCCAGCTTCCAGAACTGGGAGACAGTCAATTTCCGGTGTGCAAGCGACACAGTCTGTGGTACTTGGCTGTGGCCTCACACGGAGGCCACACACGGAGGGGCGGAGCCTGGATGTAATGGCCACGCTCCGTCCGTGGGTGCTGGAGCATCCTAGCACCCAACTGAGACTTTCTCCTTGTGCTCATCAAAGAGACTGAACAGGACTGGGGAAGAGAATAACATTGTTACTTGCCATAATTGAATGTTACGAATTCCACGCCCATGGATTGCCTCAGACCATCTCCTGGACCGCCAGGGTGTATGCTTCTTGCTTTGGGGAAGGTAAACCTGCCACCTGACCAGTTGAGACCAGCCTGGGTCCATGACAGCCCATGGGCCCATGATGCCCAGCGGTCGACTCTCCTAGACTTCTGCGTTACTGCTGAGCATCTTGAGATTCCTTGGGCCAACGCTTGGCTCTGCTGATCTGCTTGGACTTGACCGCTGGAAGCCATCCTCGGAGATCTCAGCACGTGGACCCACCCCTCAGTGACCTCACAGGGCAGCGCAAGGCTCCTCAGTGTTACGGGCACGCGCACCTTCTGGGGATCGTGTTCAACACAGGTTCTGAGGCAGCCGGTCCGGGGAGGGCCTGACATGCTGCAGTTCTAACAAGCTCCCAGATGATGGCGCTGCCAGGGAGGCAGGGTGCCCGAGGAGCTGGGCGCATCCGCACATCCAACAGATGCCGTGGGTCCCTGCCAGGCACCAGAGCCATCTGGTTAGTTCCCCTGGAAGCGGGGACTTTTAGAGGCCATTTCAGGGGGGAAGAAATCTCCTTCCTTAATCTTTACCAAAGGTTCATTTGCCAGTGGCCTGGCTCCCAAATCTGGGATCCTCCATGAAGGAGACGCTGGAATAATTTTGCAAGCCATTGCACCGGTGTCTAATAGACTTTTATACTCCTGGAGAAGAGTAAGCCTGGAGAGCTTCAACATAGGCTTTGGGGCGCCATGCCACATGTTGGTGAGTTGAGGACCCTCGGGCTGCATAGGGAAGGGATGACCCAGTCCCGAGGCACGATCAGTGCCTTCTCCTTCTCTAGGGATCTTACAACCTGAGCTCTGACGCTCCAGATTGCAACTCACTGAGCGATCCTGGACAGGGCGTGGGCATCCATTCTAGAATCTTCCAACTCCTCCTCCAGGACCAGCCACCTTCCAAAGCTTAAAAGATACCTCTTCAGAGTGTCCTTCTCTTCTCTGATCCGTCTGACTACCCTGTCTGCTATAACTCTCTCTCCCAAGTCTGTTGTTTATCTTCTAACCTTTTTTATACTGTGATCACTGGTATTTCTTTACTTCCTAATGGCAGTTGCCACAACGTATAATTATATGACTGTTTGTTTCTTATTTATCTCATGGCTCCCTCACCAAATTGCACCCTCCACTGGGTCAGGGACCGTGTCATTTTCATTCACCTGTGTGTTTCATTCACCTCTCGGCACTGGGTGTGGTGCCAGGCCCTCAAAAAGTAGTTGTTGGATGAAGAACTAGGATAGCAATGCTTCTGAACTTCAACATGCAGGGGGTTCACCTGGTGATTTCGTTAAAATGTAGATTCTGATTCATTAAGTGGGTAGGGCCTGAGAGCACGCATTGTTCAAGGCTTCTCATGGGATCTTGTTGCCGCTGGTCTGTGGATCGTGCCTTAAGTAGGCATGTCCTAGGTAAAATCTATCCTCATCAGTTGTCCACCCCACCACCCCCTGTCTCCTTTCTCATTGCTCAACACCCGAGGGGAGGTTTCCAGTGTTTCAGAAGCAAGGAAGGGGCTATTCAAACCCAAGAAATGGTTAGTAAAGCAGTAGGAGACATTTCAAGGAGCCCAGAACTAATGAAGCTCCAAAAGCTTAGCTGAGAGTGGGCACACCGGGCTTTCAGAGGTGTCCAGCTCACATGAGCCCATCTGTGGAGACGTTGGGGACCTAAAGAAAGACAGTCCCACCCTGGATCTCTCCCAGCAGGGTGATAGGCTGTTCCAGGGCTGGAAAAGGGAACCCATGCCTCACCAGCCTGTCCTCCTTCTCGATGAAATCTCATCATGAACATCCAGCAGCTTAACAGACCTGGCCTGGCTGTTCCAGAGGTGGACGCTCCCCATCACCTTGGTGACAATGTCTGGTCTCCACCGCACCCGTGGACTCACCCAAAGGCCTCTCCGAATACAGAACGATACAACCGCAGGACAAGGTTGTTCAGTTGAACTTCTGGTGCTTCCCAGGGGCCCACATCTGTGGGAAGGTATGGTGGCCCTCCACCAGCCAACATGTCCACTCCCTACATGCCTAGGGTGTCAGGAGATCGGTGTTAAGTTGGACGCTCAAGACCATGACCATATATGGCTAAAGGACTAAGTATTTCGCAAAATGTGGTCCACACACCACTGGCATCAGAGTCACTTTGCAGTTGGGGAATGGGAAAAGAGAGCTTGTAAAACACGCAGACAGGCTCCACCCCCGGCCTTTGGAAGCGGGGCCCAGGAATTTGCATGGTTCACGGGCTCCCCGGATGATTCATATGTGCTTTTACCTTTCAAGGTCTCTGGGCTCCTATAGTTGCTTCCTCCTCAGTCTACGTAGTTTTTTAATTTCCTTTTGTGTCAGCTCTATTGCGTGCATATCTTCGATCATGAGCTGCCTCAAACCCCTTTGGAAGCTAGAGAGTAGAGTAAATACACAAGGCTTTATATGTGACTAGGTGCCCCAGGAACCACCCTGCCCCTTTGATGCGCCTCTTGCCAGTGAAACTGCCATCAAAGTGCAGCCCGCACAGAAGCTACCCGGCGAGCCCTTCCTTATTACCTGAATCCAGCCAGCCGGTCCCCAAGGCCAGCCCATCTTTGAGACGCGTCTGTGCTGGCAAACACTCCCAATGGACCAAACCATGCCCTGCACGCTTGGCTGTTTCGTCTGAGCCCCAGACTCTTCAGCCTTCTCTATAATATTGTTTTCTTTACACATGTCTCTGAAGGGACGTCTGAGTCCCCTGTGGCTTATTCTCCCAAACCCGGCGCCTGTCTAGAGTGTGAGCGCAGCCTTGCATTCCGTGCTCCTATCATTTTTCACCTTGTAATTTCTCTGCCTGAGCCCACTCTGCCCCCCCTTAACCTTCTCCGCACAGCAGCCCGTCAGACCATGGTGCCGCGTGTCCGTGTTTTGGTTTCACGCCGCTGTATTGAAGAAAAATGACTCGTTTACTCGTTGAGCTATTGGTTGGTCACCCTCCTACCCAGCCACGGTGTCTTTGAACTTGCTGCTTCCTCGACTTGGGGCTCTCTCCCTTCTCTTTTGCCAAGCCAACTCCTCGATGTCCTTCAGGTCTCAGGCCCCTTCCTTAGGGAAGCCCTTCCTGACATCTCAGCCTGGGTCAGATCCCGTCCCTGCAGGCTCTCGGAACACCGGCTAACCTCTTCCTTTACAGCGCGCTTTCCAGGCGGGCATTCGCATTTAGTAGAGCGACACCTTGGTTCATTAATTCATTTTGTTAGGGTGATTGTGCGCCCCGGTTTCCCGGGGACGGTTCTGATTTGCGATTTATTGCCCCACTGCATTTATTAATAGCACCCCCTCTGCTCTCGAAAGTGTCTCACTTTGGATGATGAGCTATATGGCCGTCCCTGTGGGAGCAACCCCACCCGACTGTAAGCTCCGTGAGGACCGGAGCCTTACTTATTTCTGCTCGTCACTGTGGTTCCAGCACCTGGCTCCAGAGAACCCGGCAGATCCTTCGTGGCTACTTGTGACCCATCCTTGAAAGTGATCCGGCGTCGCTTCCGGCATCTTCAGCGGGTCAACTGGACGCCGGTCAGTGAGCCCAAGCTCTCAATGGGCTGAGTGTCAGAATTTGCAGGCATGTTTTAAAGCTACCGCCTATCCCCAAGAATTTGAATTTCATTAATTGAGTCATCAAATATTTATTGATTCCAGCGCTCCTTTCTTGTCACATCGTTTGTGCATGACACAAGAGTTCGTAGCTGAGAGGCAGAGGGTAAAATCTAGCCTACAGACAGTCCTGCAAGCCGCATGCCTAGCGTGGGGTTGTGTCTGCTTGGAGAACAGGGCGTTTCATTTTTCCTTTGCACAAAGGTGACATCTTTGTGCCATGCTGTCTGCGCTGGAAGGAAGCCTTTTTCTTTAAAAAAATTTTTTTTCTTTAATGTTTATTTATTTTTGAGAGAGAGAGACAGACAGAGAGAGAGAAAGAGCGTGAGCAGGGGAGGGGGGGAGAGAGGGAGGGAGACACAGAATCTGAAGCAGGCTCTGGGCTTTGAGCTGTCCGCACAGAGCTGACCGGGGGCTCGGACTCACAAACCGTGAGATCATGCATGACCTGAGCCGAAGTCGGCCGCCCAACCTACTGAGCCACCCAGGTGCCGCAGGAAGCCTTTTTCTAAATCATTGGTTTGGAAGAGGAAGCTTTTTCAAATTTTCATAAAGGCGCTGAAAAGACTAGCAGGCACCCTGACCCATCACCCACCCTGTGTCAGATGCTGGCGAAAAGGACCTGAGCAAGATAGACGTGGCCTCTGCTCTCAAGGAGCTTACGTTCTATTGGACAATGAAGATGAAGAGGAAGGAAGTGCACAGACAAGAATTAAAAAATATCATTACAGATTGTAAACAGCGTTACAGGGCGAAAAGCCCCTCACTGAGCTCCTACTCTGTGCTGGCTGCTGGAGGCAGAGGTCGGAGTGTGGCGGGCGAGGCTGCCTATGCGGGGCCACCACAGCTCGGGGGATGTCCTGCAGAGGGAGGAACGAACAAGAGGAAACAGAGATGGGCTGTGTCCAGAGGATTTTAGTCCCACAGAAGGAGAGAATTCCCAGACTGTTCAGGTGTAGGGACTTCAGGATCAAGAGCCTCAATGGCCCAGATCCTGCCCAAAAGCATAGGAATGGACAAGAATTTCTAGTCCTCCTCCTCCCAAGTTGTCACTGTTTGAATTTGGAACTGGGGCACCATGAGCGGGGTGTGCGTGTGTGTGTGTGTGTGTGTGTGTGTGTGTCTTCCCCCAGAAACAGAAGACATCTTCCCTTCCCCACACCCAAAGTTCATAAGCATTTGGGAGTCTGGCCTGAGTCCTCAGACTAGGGTTCCCTGGCAGAGCCAGGGGTCACTCAGCTTAGGGGAATGTTTCCATGCGCTTACAGTGTAAGAGACAACTCCCCCCTGCCCCCCACCCCCACCAAGATACCGAGGAATCTTAGGAAGAAATACAAAACAAAACCCATGTCAGTGTCAAGCAGGGTAATGAAGGAACAGTGTTGATTAGTAAGTTCCATGAAATAAACAGTTTTGTTTTTAAAGGTTTTATTTTTTTAAAGTAATCTCCATACCCAGTGGGGGATTTGAACCCACAACCCCGAGATCGAGAGTCACGCGCTCCACCAACTGAGCCAGCCGGACGCCCCTGAGAGCAAGCGTTTTTCGACCTGCTTGTTCACTGCCGGACTCCCAGTGCCTCAAGCAGTGTGTGGCACGTGGGACATTCACACCAGGTACACTTTTTTTTTATTCGTTTTTCTGAAGGACGCTTAGTGTGCGACTTGCAAAGTACTGTGAGGTCGGGGACATCAGCCTTATCGTTTATTTAGTTTTGAGAGAGAGAGACAGAGTGTGAGTAGGGCAGGGGCAGAGAGACAGAGGGAGACACAGAATCCAAAGCAGGCTCCAGGCTCCGAGCGGTCAGCACAGAGCCCGACGGACGCGGGGCTCGAACCCACAAACTGTGAGCCGAAGCCAGGCATTTAACTGACTGAGCCACCCAGGCACCCCTCCCCCACATCAAGTATACTTTAAGTGAATGATTGGAAATATATTATTTCTGTGAGCGATTGTTTGGCAGAAAGGAAGGAAGGCAAGGAGGTTTTTGGGTTTTTTTTTTGAAAAATTAAAAATATTTAGAAGAGCACAAAGAAATATTTTTGACTCTGCTTAAGATCCCAGGAAAATGAGAGCACACCCTGGACGCTGTTAACAACGGGGACTTTTTTCTTCCCCTCTGCCTTTCCGGGGTTAAACCGTACTCCGTCTTTTCAGGACGGGCCAGGACAGGGGACCTCTGCCCGCCTTGCCACTCTGGGAGACGCCAGACGACTTTCTTCTGGGACTTGCTAAGGACGTCCCCTGGGCCTACCTGGGCTCCAGATGCTTGGGTGGTAATGATCCTGGTGGTGGAGAGCATACTGCCCTGCTTCCTGTCACTCTTTCTGACTGTATCTCAGGGTAATTCAAATGTGCGAGGGCTCACAAGCTCCGTCCCCACGGGGCCGAACCTCCTGATAAAACCCGGGAGCTTTAGTCAAGCAGCCAGATGTTTTGGGGCTCAGTGCCAAACATGTCTATGATGGGAAAAACCCAGACACAACCCCTTAGGTCTGTGACGTCTTCGAGAGACCCGAAAGCCCCTTACAACGTGGTTAGGGGCCGTATCTACAGGGGCCTGGAGATTCTGCGGCCGTGGACTTCGGTGACAGTTGAACCTCTGTGTCGTAGGTCCAATGGACGAGATTTGTATTGTGGATCCTTCCTATATTTGCAGGATGCTTCACGACAGGGAAAAATGATGAGATCCAGAGCTCCAAGCTGTAACTGGAGGACGCGAGGCGGTGGGGGGGGGAGGGTTCTTCTCTGCTGGAAACCATTGCCTCCATCCCGCCCCCACTCAGTCTGTGGAGGTGGGCGACAGGAGGAAATGGTCTCTCCAGAGAATCTATTTCTCAGATCCCACTCCAGGAATTCAGGTCTTTTGGCCGTTCATCCAGCAGGCAGTAAGGGCTTTCGGAGCTGTCTCTCTTATGGCAGATGGGCAGCCGGCTGAGCCTTGCCTAAAGTGCTGATGGCAGGGCATTTGGTTAGCGGGGCGGGGGGGTTGACCCAATATTAGTTTCCTATAGCTTTCATACTTGGAATTTTTCCTGGGCAGCTCTCGTCCAACAATCCTGCTCCACATCTGGAAAAGCAGCTGAGAGAAAATGTCGCTTGTGAGGTCTTTGCATGTGCTGGCTGTATTCCTCCCTGCAGAGGCATCTAGAGCTGTAAGCCAAGGTCAAAGATAGAGTTGGACCCTGAGAGATGAAGCGATTTGCCAGGATAACATGGCCAGCGGGAGATTTTTTGCTGCTTGGCTTCGTGACTTGCTTTGCCCATGAAATGTGAGCGCGCAGAAGCTTTTAATAGCCGGTGTGAACTTCATTCCCTTATCTCCCCACCTCCCTGAGACCAGCGACGGTCCACATCGAGGCTGCTCCATCAGCCTGCATCGTGAAGCAAAGATGATACGAACACGTGGTCACAGTCAACCCGTAACGGACGTATAATACGAGCAAGATACAGCAATTACCTGTGTTGCCGGCCACAGAGATTGTGGGATCATTTGTTACCATGGCGTCACCCAGCCTATCCTGACTGATACAAAGACTGCAGCTAGAACCCATCCCTCCAAATCCGAGTCAGCGGATGCTGATTCTTAGTGTGTTCGTTATCTATCCCTGCATAACCAAGTACCCCCACAATTAGCACACCTACATTCACTTAGAGTTTCCGCGGGTCAGGGATCTGGACAAGGCTTAACTGAGTCCTTTGCCCCAGGACTTCCCACAAGTCAAGATGGTGGCCAGATCCGGGGTCTCATCTGGAGGTTCACCTGGGGAAGGATCTGCTTCTAAACACACATGGTTTTTGGCATTACTCTGGTCCTCAAGGGCTGGTGAACGGAAGGCCTCAGTTCCTGGCTGGCTGTTGGCCAGAGTTTCCCTTGTTGTTGTTGTTGTTCTGTTGTGTTTTTTGTTTTGTTTTGGTTTTTTCCTGTGGATCTCTCTAACATGGCAGTTACTTTATGAAAAAAAAAAAAAAAAAAAAAAGCATGCTAACCTAGAGGCCATAGAACAGTCTGCTGGCTGGACAGAAGTCACAGTGCTTGTAACCTAATCACAGAAGTGACATCCATCATTCTTGCCTTATTCTGTTCATGAAAACCCAGTCATGCGTCCAGCCCACTCTCAAGGGGAGGGGATCACACGAGGGTGTGAGCCCCAGGAGGTAGGGTCACATGGAGAAAGGGCGGCACCCTAGCAGCCTGTCCACCAGTTTGCTTGCAAAGGACATGGCTATTGATTGGAAGTGAGAAAAGCCTCTTCGACACCTGTCAAGATTCAACTGACCCACCAACCAAAAGGGGGGTTCACTGGCCGAATCACCTTCCCATCTCGTCCGTTCCCATCCGGACTTTATGGATTTAGATATTTTCTTTTAGGGTCTCCACCCTTCTTGACCAAAGCCCGCCTAGTCTCCATTACCTATCCTGCTACAACTCCAAGTTCTGCTACTGCCTGAAGGTTGGGGATCACATTCGCCCCAGGGCATGGACACCGCTTGTCATTCCAAGAACAGAAAAGAGTCAACAGAAGCAGGTTATGAGCAACGGGCAGAACCTTAAAACGTTCAAGCCAGCAAGGCCACACAAGAGGGGCCAGAGTTCTCAGTACCCTGTGCTCCTCACCCCTGACCCCCACCCTGGCCTTTTGTCAACCTGTTCCTGCCGTGAAGCAATCAGCCAGGATGCCTCATAGGTGCGACAGCAGACATGCATTTCTCATTCACGCGTCTGCAGCTAGGCTGGAACAGCTCTGTGTCCCAGATGGGAGTTCTGTAGGTCACTTAGGGTAGCTCTGCTCCCCACGTCTTTAATTTTTCTGGAAACCGTGGGCTACTGGAGGTGTCTTCTGCTTACGGAAATGGCAAAAGCACACGAGGGTAAGCCTTACTGGCCAAGCGCATTCCCAGCCTTTGCATGTGCCCTGCCTGCTAATATGTCATTGACCAAAGCCTGCCAGTGGGCTGCCTCAAGGTCAACGGAGGGGCGGGGGCGGGGGGAGGGATGTACACTCTTCTGGCCACAAGGCTGGAGTGTGGATGCACACTGCTCTATAGCAGGTGAAGATTTGGGACCCAGAACTCAATCGAACACATTCTAATTTCCCCCCCACACCATGATGAGGTTTTCAGCTTATCATGGAAACACCAGGAGTGTGAATACGGGTGGGTAAAGGTAGGTTTCTGCCTCCAGTTTTAGCGGAGAGATAGGACTGTATTTAAAGAAACCAAACTAGGAGGCATAGGCAGCAGGTGAATGGGCGGGTAGGTGGGGCTCTGGAGCGGGGTTTGGGAACAATAGAGAGGAACAGTGGGTCCCCTCCTTTCTCTGGGTCCTGGAAAGGCTCTTTGGTGTCTGGCCAGGTGCTTCCCGGGGTGAGGCACGCCCCACCAACAGGCACACTGGAGGTGATTTAGGTGATTCGGGAGGAGGCACTGCCTAGAGTGAGAGTGAGTTTGAATCACACAGTGAGAAGGAGTTTCTCTTTCCTGGTGATCTTGCAGTGGTTCTGATGACAAGAAGGAGAGTCTCCTTCTGCGCTAACGTGTCCCTGATACCTCCCAGGGTGGCTGATAGATCCCCAACTTCAGGTTCGTGGTTCTTTCAGGCAACAGGATCTGGCTAGAATATACTGACACTGGGGTGGGGGTGGGGGGTTGGGTAGTGTTTATAAGGTTCTCATCTATCTTTGCCGAATGGCACTGTTTCCTGTTTACTGTGATGCTATAGGGCTTCCTTTTTTTTTTTTTTTTTTAATTTTTTTTTCAACGTTTTTATTTATTTTTGGGACAGAGAGAGACAGAGCATGAACGGGGGAGGGGCAGAGAAAGAGGGAGACACAGAATCGGAAACAGGCTCCAGGCTCTGAGCCATCAGCCCAGAGCCCGACGCAGGGCTCGAACTCCCAGACCGCGAGATCGTGACCTGGCTGAAGTCGGACGCTTAACCGACTGCGCCACCCAGGCGCCCCTAGGGCTTCCTTTTAAAATAAATATAGTTAGGGGCGCCTGGGTGGCGCAGTCGGTTAAGCGTCCGACTTCAGCCAGGTCACGATCTCGCGGTCTGGGAGTTCGAGCCCTGCGTCGGGCTCTGGGCTGATGGCTCAGAGCCTGGAGCCTGTTTCCGATTCTGTGTCTCCCTCTTTCTCTGCCCCTCCCCCGTTCATGCTCTGTCTCTCTCTGTCCCAAAAATAAATAAACGTTGAAAAAAAAGAAAAATAAATAAATAAAAAAAATAAAATAAATATAGTTAAATAAACAGAGTTGATTTAAAGGAAAAAAATAAGTGAATACTAGTTCAGGGGGCATGTAGCGGCAGCTTGGCCATTAGCATTTGGTAAATAGTGACGTGGTAGGAACAGGAGAGTGGTTTTGCTGCCGTCGGTCTGATTTCAAATCCACGTTCCATGTGTCACTTGAGGCCTTTGAGCAAGTTATTTAGGTAGCTAATCTGACCCTCAGTCTCTTTATGGAGAGAACGAGGGCACCTTCTTTTGCAGGGCTGTGGGGTTATATTGAAGGGAATGTTGAAGCGGAAAGCCACCTGGACCGTCCATTCTGGGAGAGCCTCCTGGGTTTCCTGTGTCCTCCGAGTGGCCACGGGACAGCAAATGCCAATGTCCCTGCTGGTGGCTGGGCCCCACCTGGCCCTCCTCGGCTGCAGCCAGACCCCACTCTCCTTCCCTTTAAGGCAGGGCCTCAGTTCAAATGAACACCTTCCTGCCTCCTCTCTAGCCCTACAGAAAACCTGCTTAGCGGATAGCCGTCTTGAGCAGCATTAAATTCCAAAATTCAAAGAGAGATGACAGGTCAGGCACCGGAGCAACTGGGGAACCTCAGGACCTTGGGGGTGGGGCATGGCCCTTCAGAGGGGCTCTCAGATCCCCTAAGGATCTCTAATTTCCATTCAGGGAGGCTCTCCCCTTGCAGAGCTCCCCAGCAGGATTGAAAAAAAACTGGCATCAGTCAGTTTAAACATGGCATTCCGGCCCCATCAGCCAGTGCATAATAGATTGGTATTTCCTAAAAGTGTTTCTAATTCTCTTTTCCGTAACGCGGTCTACTGCCTTGTATTTTGGGGTGCATGCAAATAATATGAACCTGTTAAATTAAAAGCTTAAAATATACTGTTATGCTGTGGCCCTGTTTTGGAACTTCTTCGATTTTTCAATATACTAAATGCTCCCCCCACTCCACACATGGGGCTTGGGTACCTCTGGCCTCCTCCAACTCCCCAAGAACCTCCAGAACACATTAGTCCTCTCAGTTTCCAGATGGGAAAACTGAGGCTGGAAAGAGAGGCTGGCTGTTCCTTGTCTTATGCTGTCACTTCTAGGGATCATAAATTCCAGGGCTGTGGGTTCAAAGGATGTGGGTGGTGGTTTGTGCAAGGGTGTGTGTGCAGTGGGGGGAAGCAGCAAGTGGGGGGGGGGCTCGGCGGGAATCCTAAGACTTGGTTCCCGGTTGCCCTGCCCCCTCCCACCAAGGTCGGAGAATGAAAATAACAACCGTTCATATGCACGGAGCACTAACTATGTGCCAGGCACTGGGCCCGCGTGTATCACCACTTTCAGGTCTTCCAACAACCCTACAGTTCCCATTGTGACTCCCCTTTCCAGAAGAGGAAACCGAGGCAGGAAAGGTGTAGGAAGGACAGGATCACAAAGTTGAGAAGTGGGCCTGAGAAAGGGTTCTCCAGCAGGAAGTCGGATTCCAGATCCCTCGTTCTGAACCCTTAAGGGAAGGTTGGAGGAGAAAAGGGGGGCAGAGGGACCGGAGAGGGGAGGGAGTGGAAACCCGTCCGGGCGAGCGCGGCGGAGGGACTCCTGGCTGCCCGTAGCGGCGCGATTCTCCCTCTTTCCCCGAACTGCGCGGCAGACTCCGCCCCAAACTTGGCCCGAATTGCGCCCGGGGGCGGACGGGGGCCGGGGGCGCTCCCCGGGCCGCAGCCTTTCCCTCCGGCGTCCCCCCACCCGCCTGCCGCCGGCCCTCCCACTCCGCTCTCCGGGCCCCTGACATCACGCCCCGGGAGGCGGGATCCGGGAAGGAGGAGACGCGGGGAGGAGGCTCCGCGCCACCGCGAGGGAGGAGGGAGGGCGCGCAGTCCCAGCCCAGAGCTTCAAAACAGCCCGGCGGCCTCGCCTCGCGCCCCAGCCCGTCCGTCGGTCCAGCCGCCTCCGCCCGGTGAGTGGGGCTCGCGCCCGGGAAGCGCGCGCGGGGCGCAGGGCCACGTCGGGGGGGCTCTGGACAGCGTGCGCCCCGGGAGTCGGCCGCGCGCCCCTGCGCGCACGGGACCGAGGGAGTCCCGCCGTTGGTGGGGGGGCAGGGAGGGGCCGAGGCCCATCCGTACCGAAACCCCCCCCCCCGGTCCTCCGCCAGGGGACCAGGGCGCGGACCTTCCCCGTGCGCCGAGTTCGCCCCGCACCCCGAATTCCACCTCCCCACCCCCGGACCGCTTCCTGCGCCTTTTGCGCCGAGGCGGGCGGGAAAAGTTCGGGGAGGAGTCAGGGCGGTTCCCCTCGCCCCCGCCGACTGCACTCCCGGGGCTCTCGGAGTCCGGCGCAACCGTTTGTCCCGGGAAGGTCCCGGGCGCCTCGGCGCCCCGTCCCCCATCTTACCGAGCGGCGGGCCGGGCTGCGCCCAGGCCGGGGCAGTGGGTACCCCCTCGGCGGCGGCTCCGTTGCGCCCCCCAGCGACGAGGAGCAACTTCCTTGGAGGAGCCTGGAGGCGCCGCTGGGAAGCCGCTTCTCCCTTCTCATTCTGGTTGGGGTGGGGGTCTTTGGGGGCCCCACCCATGGGTTCCAGAGAAAGTGGAGGCTAGAGCTCGAGTATAGAGGGACTATACACTCTCCAAATCCAGGGTCCTAAACACACCCCAAGGAGGCCCTGATTTGGGGCTCACATGGGGACATCATAAATGGGAGCCGGTTGACGGTATCTGGACAGGAGGGATACCCCGCAGAACAAAGCCCTCCTTCCAGGCCGCAGAAGCCACCCCTTATTTTTGGAACGAGACGGACAGCCCGGTATCAGGTTTGGGGAAAGTCACCCTGCCTCCTTCCAAACTCCAAAGACGACACGTGTGTGTGTGTGTGTGTGTGTGTGTGTGTGTGTGTGTGTGTGTGTGTGTAATGGAGAGGCAAGCCTGAAAAGTGACAGGCAGAGGAAGGGTGAGGGGCTTGGGAAGGCTGCAGCCCCAATCTTGTATGATCCCACTGTCGAAAGGCACCTAGGACGGGCAGATCCATAGGGCAGAAACAGAAAGTACAGGTTGCCAGGGACTGGGGCGGGGTGGGGGGTTATCGCTTAATGGGTAAGTTTTATGTTGGGGAGGGTGAAAACATTTGGGGTATAGACAGTGGTGATGATTGCATGACATTTGGGGTGCATTTAATGTCACTGAATTCTACAGTTACAAGTGCTTAAATGGTCGATTGTATGTATTTTTACCACCATTAAAAAAAAAAAAGTCTCCAGCCACCTCTGTACTTCCGTCTGAATTAGTGGAGTCTCAGAGGCTGCTGGCCATTGCAAGCCACCTCTCTCAGAATTTGGCCTCGGTACAAGGAAGTAGAAGTGAGGCTGAGGAAGAGACAGGAGCCCGGGTCCCCCTAGGACTGCGGGAGGGACCGGGATGGGAACTGAAGCTAATGGAGTGTTTGCGGAACGCCTGTGCAGCATTCAGTGCGCCCACGCTCTCCCCTTCTGGAAGCTTCACACAGCTGCGTCCATCCCTGCTCCCAGGTGGCAGGTGGGGAGAGCCAGGTGGGAGACGTTAAGTCAATTTCTCAAGAGCACTGAGCTAGTGAGTGCCCAGAGCCAGACTTTGAACCTCCCTCTCCCCAAGCTCTCCCCTTATCCACCTGGAAATGCCCCGGTGGGTTTCCTGGAATGGGGCGGGGAGGTGGGGGGGGGGTGGGGAGACCCTTCTGGGAAAAACAGGGCCCAGATGCCCAGGGGGCCTTGGCAGATGCCAAGCCCAGAGTTGAGGGAGGGGCATGGGGGTGGCAGGAAGACGCCTAACCTGTTTTCCCACTGAGGGATTTGGGATCTGCCCCCGCCAGGAATTGAGGGCCAGGAATTGAGGAGTGGGAGTTGGAGAGCGGGCCACGTAGCCTGGAGCCTGCTGTGTCCCTGAAGTGGGGAAACTGAGACTCACCTGAAATCTGGGGACTGGTGTCTGGGGTGGAAGCCACGGAGGTGGCCAGCCTGGTGGGGAGGCTCGGGGGCTGCGGCTACACCACCCACCCAGCAAAGTGACACCCTGTCTGGCAAACGGGGCTCCGTGGCATCTAACTGTAAATACAGGGCACGTCCATTCAGTCACCCCTCCCTGGCTTCACAAGGCACTGTCTTCCTGCGATGGAAGCAAACGTTTCACCTAGATTTCCTTTCTCAACCTCGCACGTACATTCCAGGTAGGAGCCGAAACCACGTGCGTGTGCGTTCAGACTCTCCATTTTACAGCCACAAGTGATTCATAGGTTGACTCAACTGGCCAAGTTTTCATCCCCTGGGGACTGTCCTGCCCCTCTGCGGCCTTCCTGGTTGATGGGGGCACAGCAGAGGCCAGCTCTCTGTCGCAGTAGACTCGGTCAGACGTGACCCGGAGGGGAAGTCTGTCGAGGCAAAAATATAGAAGTGCTTTTGCAAGGCCAGATGGGATGGCCATTGGATTGCTGGCTGGTTGATGAGTCGTTTGGGAGGAAGAATCCAACCACCCTCCCTGGGGGGGGGGGGGGGGGCAGATAAGTGTGTGTGTGTGTGTGTGTGTCTGTGTGTGTGTCTGTGTGTGTGTGTCTGTGTTTTGTAACATGTGGCCGCTGCCCAGCTCTGTGGACAAGTGGGGCTCTGACACAGAGCAGGGGTGGCGGCTGCCATGCCCCAAAGGTAGGGTGGGGTCCCAGGCACTGGAGCAGAGTCCTTGGAGAAGAGGCAGGTGGAGGTTGGTGCTGGGCTTCTAGGAGAGAGAATCAGCCCTGGACGTCAGCTTAGGAGAGCAGGCACTTGGTAGTGGCAGCTGGAGTGGGGAAAGGAGGCACCTGGCACCTTAGATGGACCGGAGGCCTGACTCTTGGACTTGGCTTCAGCTTGTCTGGGGAAGAATAGGGGTTGGGGTGGGGGTGGGGGGAAGCAGAGGCTCCCCTTTCTCGCCCCAGGCGTGATGGAGTTACCCAAGGCCCTGCAGGAGTTACCCAGAGTGCAGAGTGGAATCCTCCCCAGATGCATCTGGCTCTCGTTAGGGACAGGCCAAGGTGGGGGGGGGGGAGTCTAAAAATATCAGAGGCAGAACTGCTACCCAGCGAGAGTGCTGGGCTAGTAACCGGATACCCAGGGTGGGGGCTGGTGGTGGTGCCTGTGACGCAGAGCTACCGTAGCTCTGTTCCAGTCACTTGGGTTCTTCCAGGCAGCTGAGCCTTGGGCAAGGGCCTGGGAGGGGCGAGAGCTGTCTGCATTCAGGGCAGCCAGGGGCTAAGATGGGGAAATTTCAAGGGCGTGCGAACCTTAGAAAATCCCAGTTTGACAACTAGGGGACACCCTGACTTGCCCCAGGACACCCGGCAGGTTGTCAGCAGAATCAGGAGCAGATCTGGGTCTAAGGGTGCACTGCCCAGGAGCTCAGTGGCATCGGAGCCGTCATGAGGGTTCCAGGCCAGCTCCCCAGGATCAGGGTCCCTTACGGCATGTGCCATCCACCTGGGATGCTGAGTTTTCCGTGCTCATGTACTGATGGGAGAAAGGTAGACAAGACACTATGCCCAGGCAGTACGTCACTTCCCGTTGGGCCTTGGGTCACTCTCGGGCCCAGCCGTTGGGCTCTGGGGGATGTTCGCCCATCTTGGGGCAGGATGTAGGGAGAAGGAGGGGCTGAAGGAGAACCAGCTATATGAGTCCCTCCTTCCTTCCCATCTTAAGACACTGTTGGTTTTGTTCAAGAGGTATCTGCTGTGCCTAATGAGTAAGTTGTTAATGTGAATAACTGAATTCCTACGGCCCCCACTGTCCTTGGGAAGTGGAGCTGCTTTTGATCTAAAAGGGAAGTGAGGGCGTAGAGATTGCCCCAATTCCTGCCCTCTGTGGACAGGTTGGATGACCTCAGCTTCTAGAAGCTTCCTAGCATTCCTAGGTGGTGAGCTGGAGGAGGGGTCGCCGGGGGCGACATTTGGCATGGAGATTATCTTGAGGAATACGGGTGTAAAGGGCGTAAACTCCCTATCACCGTGTGGGATGTGGGGACGGAGAAGTTAAGTCCCTCACTGCAGATCGCTTCCCCGTAGAGAAGTCACTTGGAACGTTTCTGGGTCTGACACTTCTGATCACAGATTTATCTGGCACATGCCGTCAGTAAATACGACTCAAAGTCGTCTCGTTCGTCTTGTTCTCATGAATGCTTCTCACAGTGTGTCGTCACTGGCGGCACGCGAGATATTTTTTGAAGTTCTGCAAGCTGAACGTGAACCAAGAAAGAGTAATCACGTCTTTTTGTCAGTTGGGGTTTCACATCAACGGCACCCAGACCGGTTCACAGATACACCGTTTGGTAGAGTGAAACTACAGTTGATGCTTTCAACTTTAACACGTTTTTTAAAAAATAATCAAAGGGTGTCGTGGATAAGCCCAGCTGATCCAGAGCAAAAAGCTTAGCCCCGGAGTGACTGCCGTTTGGGAATTGGCATCACCGTGACCGGGATGGATACGCAGTTCACACTTCGGACGACGCCACCGATCCTGGAGTATCTGTGAGCTCTCCGCCCCAGCTTCGCTTCCGCAGAAAGATCCGTGTGTTTGGCCTCAGACCTCGCAGCCACTCAGCTTCCCAGGGAGTCTCTCCCTTTAATGAGGGTCCTTGTGCTGCCCGGATGACCTCAGACGGATGGGAGGAGTTGTGTGTCGGTGTAGATAGGAGTGGCTTGCTTGAACCGAGGGAAGGGCGAGGGAGCGGCTGGCTGGCCCCCTTTCATCTTGCTGGGTACGATTTAGCAACTCTGTGCAGAGAGCTGCTACAGGCAGAGAGGGATTTCGCTGTCTTCCAAGGAGGCTGCAGCCTGGTCCAAGGATGCTTGTGCCGGGACCGGGACAGAGAGAGAGATGTGGTTTCGGGGAAACCGGTGGTTGTGGTAGGCAGAGGGTTTCCTTAAGCCTCGTGGGACCGGAGATGGGCTCAGCAGAGTCCCTAGGATCTCCCCAAGCAGTGATGGTCCTGGGTGTGCGGGCGGGAGCAGAGAAGAACGGCGGACAATGCTGGCGGGATCCCACTCGAGGAGCGGTGTGCAGGTCGCCTGCCGTTCAGGGAGGGCAGCAGGGGGCACAGAGCGGGAAGGGGAGAGAGGGGCCGGGTGGAGGGGCTTTCCTCCAGATCCCCAAGAACCTGGCTAGGGAGGCGGGCATGATGATGTTCACACAGCCTTGTTGCAGTGGAAAAGGCAGAGAGAGAGAGGAGGGGGGGGGGAAGAGGAAGTAACCTAGAAGCAACCTAAATATCCATCGGTCGTTAACAGGACAGTTTACAGAGGTTAAAAGGAACGAGATTCATCTGTGTGTCCCTGTGGAGAAAGATCCGTAAGGCATTGTTATAGCAAAGCGATCGGTGGGGAAATACTCTTTTTGTATGAAAACCAACAAGGACTAGCGGCGTTTCCTGTGGCCTCGTATGTATCGTGTGGACGTAAGGAAGAGTGTCTGGAAGGACACATCAAAATAGGTCTGGTGGCTGCCTCTGGAGAGAGGGGAGGGAAAGGAACAGCAATGGAAGGAATGGACACAGGAACCCCAGCCTCGTCTGTACCAGAGAGCATGTATTCATGCGCTTCCTCTGTACCTGAAGTTCCATAAGTTCCGGTAACCCCGGGGCCAGGGTAATGGGGGGCCATCCAGCCCCCGGGGAGCGTTCCCTTCGGAACATCCCACCGTGGACGCCTCGTGGGTGTAAGGGGTTTCCTGTCTGGGTGCTGTTAACAGAATGGGGCGACAGTGAATATAGTGGCCCCAGTAGGGCCATTATGAGAACCCCCGAAGGGTATCCAGGAGGCCTTGGGGAATGGGAGCTTTGAAGAGAATTCAGAGACACGTAAGGAGCCGCGGCTGGAGCCGTGTTTTAGGTTGGTTATCTGAGGGGAGTAGAAAATGGCTTGCATTCTGGCGCCATTGTCCGTGGCAATAATAATAATTACCATTGCTGCTGTTCTAGCATTTTTAAGGTGCAGAGCAGTTTCCTGGGCCACGGGCTTTGTATCCTTTATCTGATTTAAAATGAACACCGGGGCGCCTGGGTGGCTTAGGGGCGCCTGGGTGGCTCAGTCGGTTGAGCGTCCGACTTAGGCTCAGGTCACGATCTCACGGTTCGTGAGTTCGAGCCCCGCGTTGGGCTCTGGGCTGATGGCTCAGAGCCTGGAGCCTGCTTCCGATTCTGTGTCTCCCTCTCTCTCTGCCCCTCCCCCGTTCATGCTCTGTCTCTCTCTGTCCCAAAAATAAACATTAAAAAAAAAAATTAAAATGAACACCAACCCGGGATGCCTGGCTGGCTCCCTCGGTGGAGCCTGCAACTCTTGATCTCAGGGCTGTGAATTCGCGTCCCACGTTGGGTGTAGAGATTGCTTAAAAACGGAATCTTAGGGGCACCTGGGTGGCTCGGTCATTTGAGCATCTGACTTTGGCTCGGGTCATGATCTCGCGGTCCGTGACTTTGAGTCCCACATTGGGCTCCCTGCTGTCAGCACAGAACCCGCTTCGGATCCTCTATCCCCCTCTCTCTTCTGCCCCTCCCCCGCTTATACACGCGCTCTCTCTCTCTCTCTCTCTAAAAAATGAGTAAACAGTAAATAAATAAATAAATAAACAGTAAACAGTAATAAATATTAAAAACACCAAACAACCGCCCCGTGAGGGTAGGGACTGTTATAATCCCCGTTAGTAGATGGAAAAGTGGAGTCTTAACATTTTTGCTTAAAATCACCCAGTGGCTGTGTTTTGGATTTGAATCCGGGTCTTGTGGACCCACAGACCCTGCTGCATTTGATGTATCCCGCCATGTCCGTCTTTGTGAAAACAGACATCGGCGTCTGCCTCTTGGAATAATCCCGGCCCGTCGAGCCGGGAAAGTTCCTTTGTTAGCACATGTTTTGGTGGGTGTCCCGGAGGCTGGCATCCTTCCTCCGAAGCCGGCCATCTGGGCAGGCCTGGGCCCCCCGTCCCGTCCCCCCCCCCCCCCCGTCCCGTCCCCCCCCCCCCCCCCCCCAGCCGTGAGCTTGCTGCCCCCCAGCCTGTCTCACGGAGGACGGACCCGCCCCTCCCCCAGGCCGTCTTGATTCTGTTTCAGGTGTGTGTGGAATGGCATTCTGGGAATCCCGCTTTGGCCGGGAACCTGGAGTCTAAAGCTATCCATTCTTTCTGCTGGTCTTTGCCGAAGGCCAGGGCAGGTGGATGCGGGGACCCATCTGGTGAGGTCACGGGGGTGCCTCCGGCATCCAGCACCCAGCTCAGCGTGTGGTAGCAGGTGCTCGGGGACCCTCTGTCCTGGGAAGTGCTGAGAGAGGGAGTCACCCCGGAGTCTTGGGGCTCCATGCTTTCCAGCTGGCCCCAGAGGAGGATCCCAGGGGTGGGTGAGGAGCCAGCCGGAGGCTGCAGGGGGTGAGAAGGGAGGGGAGAGACTCGGGGGTGGGGTGGGAGAGATAGCTGGGGCCGGGACAGCTAGCCGTTCCCTGTCCCTCCCGTGGCGGGCTCCGCCTGGAGCCACGTCAGGCCCCGGATGGCACGGTCAGCGTCCATTTGTGTCAGAGTGACACGGGGTCACATTCTTCTAGGGCAGAGCCCGAAAGAGGCTTCATTGCCGCCACGCCCAGAGTGCGGTCTGCACACCCACAGGCATTAGGAGGCAGTTTCTATAGCATACGGGCAAACATTAGAAACTGTGATGCGCTCATATTTATTTAAAATTTGTGTTACTAAAATGTCCATCGCTTGGCCCGGGATACGGCTTTTCCTTTGATGGAGTGATACACGCTTAAAAACGAATCGACTCAAGCTCATGTGTTTTATTTTTTTTTTTTTTCAACGTTTATTTATTTTTGGGACAGAGAGAGACAGAGCATGAACCGGCGAGGGGCAGAGAGAGAGGGAGACACAGAATCGGAAACAGGCTCCAGGCTCTGAGCCGTCAGCCCAGAGCCCGACGCGGGGCTCGAACTCACGCGAGATCACTGGAGATCTCGCGAGATCGTGAACTCCCGGACCGCGAGATCGTGACCTGGCTGAAGTCGGACGCTCAACCGACTGCGCCACCAGGCGCCCCGAGCTCATGTGTTTTAAAGACGGTTATGGGTCACGTGTGGCCCCGGGGGGGGGGGGGGGGGGGGGGGGGGGGGATACAGAGACAGGGCAGAAATGATAATAGTGTTGTGTCTGTCACTGTTTCCCTTCACTCCGTGATATGCCCACCCCATCCCCCACCCGCCCCCAGATGCCGCGAGTGTTGGCTGCTAACACAAGCTCCCCCTTTTCTGGGCAATTTCGAGGACCCCCTCACCCCTCTGGAGACAGCCGGGAAGTCGTGCTCCTGTCCCCTGGGTCTATGGACCACACCCCGGGGCACCTGCCCAGCTGTGTCCACGACCCTGGCTGAGGTCCCGCCACCGTCTCCCAGGTGGGGCCCTGGGGCTCTCCCAACGGTTTTCCAGGCTAGAGCTGATGAGCCTCGGAATATTCCTCTCCCTGCACCCAGAGGCTGGGTGGGACTTCCCAAGCGGAAGGAGGACACTGATCGTCTGGAGGCCCTCTTCTTGGAGATGCTTCCAGTCTCCACTCCCCCTCCCTTCCGCCTCAGGGCCTGCACAGGGCTCTGGAGTGGCCTCGCGCCGTCAGGGGTGGTGGGTTACCGGCCCCCAGTGAGCTCAGCCAGGTCTGCACACTGGCCTGTTCTGGACAGTCCGTGCAAATGGGATCGCGCGCCACGTGGCCTTTTGCGTCTGGCTTCTTGTCCCTCACAGCACGTCTTCGTGGTTCTTCCCTGTTGCGGCACGTGTTAGTGCTTTCTCCCTTTTCAGGGCCGAATAGTATTCCGTCATATGGGTGTCACCGCTTGTGTTCATCCGTTCACGAGTTGCTGGACACAGGGGCTGCCTCCAGCTCTTGCCTCAGTGGTGAGTGACACTGCGGTGGACATTCAGGTACCTACTTAGACCCGTGTTCCCGTGTCTGTTGGGTGTATCCCTCGGCGTGGAGTTGCTGGCTCGGATGGTAACCGTGTTTAATTGCTCAAAGAGCCGCCAGCCTGCTTTCCAAAGTGGCTGTACCTTCTTATGTTGCCACCAGCAGGGTTCGAAGGCTCCAGGTTCTCTGCTTCCCCAGCTCGAGCAGGTTCCTGGGGGCTGGGGCCTCTGGGTCTGAGGGAGGACCCACCAAAGGTTCTGGGACCCGCTGACCCAAGTGAGTGGGCAGTGGGGGGGTCTGGAAGGAAGAGACGTGTGCATGCTGTGTGGGCACCTGCCCGGGGTAGAGTTGGAATCAGTGCAAGGTGCTGTTTTCTGCACGACGCTGCAGTGACTTTCGAAGGCGCTGGACACGTTAAATGGCGCGAAATCACTCTGTGAGAGGTGGTTCCCTTTTTGATCCTCTTTCAACAATCCTGATTCCATCGAGGGAAAAATCTTAGTTGGCGCTGACACGTTTCATGCCTTTCCAACCTCGCTTTCCTTCTTCAGACGGTGCGTGTCTTCATTGTAGCCCTCGGACAGACAACAGCACTGAGCCAGAACTTGGGGACTTTGGCAGGGGTGGGGGGGGCATTTGTTTTCACAATCAATCTCTATTTGTAGCAAGTGATGCTGATTTTCCACTGCCAGGGAGCCAGAAGATTTCTTTTAAAAATACGTGTATTTCTGTTAGCGAGTGGGTTTATTTAAAGACCAGGATGAAGTCGATTCCCAGAGTGGCACTCGAGAAGGTGATGGCAATGGAAGTTGGGAAAACCTTGTTCTGGAATGTAGGGCCCGATAATCACTGGTCTTGAGTGTTTCACAGAGGGAATCTCTTCCTGTCGTTTGTCCCCATCCCCTTCCCCCCCCCCCCGCCCCCGCCCAGTTAAGGGGCGTGACTTGCCAACTCTCAAGTTAGCGAATCTGTATGGGCTGGGAACCCCAATGGAGAGCTGCTGGGTTAGAGTTCTCCAAGAAGCAGAACGAACAGGATGTGTATATATATATAGAGAGATTTATTTTAAGGAATTGGCTTACGTAGTTATGGAGGCTGGTGGGTCCAAAGTCTGCAGGGTGGGCTGGCAGGCTGGAGACCCAGGGAGAGGAGATGCTGTAGTTCAAGTCTGAAGGCCGTCTACTGGCTGAATTCCTTCTTGCTTGGAGAAGGTCAGCCTTGTCCCAGTCATGCCTTCGCCTGATTGGATGAGGCCCACCCGCATTAGAGAGGATAATTTGCTCTTCTCGAAGCCCACCAATGTAAATGTTAATCACACCCCAAAACACCCTCACAGAAATACGGTGGCTCAACCAAGTTGACACTGCTAAGGATCACAGCTGCTTTAGGGGAGGCAAGGCACATAGCATTATATAAAACAGAATCCCTTTTAAATCATTCCCTTCCAGCCTTCCAAGGAGAAAGTCTCAGTTTTGTGCCAATATGCCTTCAAACTTCCCAAACACTTGTGACATCCTGTTTCGGCAAGGAGACAGCAAGTTGGCTTGGGACCTGGCTTTCAGCGGCCCCGGTTTCTAGCTGGCATCTAGTAACATTGTTTTGTTTCCATTGTATTTCTTTTTCCCAACACCCTTGGTTAATGGCAGGCAACGCCGACTTTCCATTTGAGTCCTGGTACAAGGCTTCCTTTTATAAAGATGTAAGCTTCAGGGCGCCTGAGTGGCTCAGACTTCGGCTCAGGTCATGATCTCACAGTTCGTGGGTTCGAGCCCCGCCCCGCGTCGGGCTCTGGGCTGACAGCTCGGAGCCTGGAGCCCGCTTCAGATTCTGTGTCTCCCTCTGCCCTCCGCTGCCTGCACTCTGTCTCTCGCGTTGTCTCAGAAATAAATAAACATTAAAAAAAAATTTTTTTTATAAAGAGGTAAGCTTAGAAAGTGAGGAACTCACTAGTACCAAGGGAATGACGGGACCCACCTGAAATTCCGAAGGTGGTACCCAGGGGAAAGCGACGTAAGCATAGTGGGGCCAGTGCCCGAAACAGCCCCTCATGCTCCACGTTCCCTGAGCTGCCCGTTGCCATTTTTGATTTCTTTCCCCCCCAGGAGACCGTGCGAGTGGTTGATTTCCGTGTGGAGGGTCCCACCGGAGAGTGGTGGCAGTGGACAGGACGAGAGCACCCTGGCTCTGTGGGAAGGGCTGGCCTGGGGGCGGTGGTTCTGAGAAGCTCCTTGACCATGATAATGGTCGTGGTTGCTGGCGTGCGTCCCAGCCGCTGCTCTAAGCACTCGTGCTGTAGTATCTCCTAGAAGGTCCTAGATGGGAGGTGTGCCATCATCGTTTTACCAGTGGGGAAACTGAGGCACAGAGGGGTTACACTGCTAGGCTCCAGTCCAGTCAGTCTGGCGCTGTTTTCTTGCATATTTTGCCCCCGTTACCTCCTGTTCATCTTCTCCCCTCCGTCCACCTCCCCGTGTTAACTCCCCTGGAGGTGCGGGCCCGGCTTTCCTGGTCTGGGGGCTCCTCGGCCAGGCTACGTTGTAGGAAGTGATTCCTGGTCCCTGACTTGGCGGCACAATGCCTATACAGAAATGCCAGCTCTTGTCACTTAGGAAAGGTGACGGGCTGTTAACGTGAATGCCTCCGATCTCCCGGGGATTACTTGAAAGTCACTAGTACAGAGTGTTCTCTGAAGGCAAAAACGTCCCCAGACTAATGGCTGTGAGGATGGGGTGACGCCCCGAATCTGACGCCGGCTTCGGCCCCGGCTGCCTAATTCGGTTCCACCTCCCTGCCACGCTGACATGCTGCATGCCTGCAGGGGCACCAGCAGCCCTCTCTGGGCTGGGGTGTGGGTCTGCTGGGTGGCATAATGCCAAGGAGCTCCTTGGATGCCAGCAGCCGGCAGTGAGATCTTTAATTGAGGGGCTCAGGCAGCAGTCATGGGCAGGATGACAGTTACTAGGTCTTCTGCGAAAGCTGCCCGAGCCAGCAGACGTTCAGCAAATAATTGCCGCGCAACCTTGAGCTCTGGGGATATGATGAGCGAGACATTGTCTCTGCCCCTTGAGGACCGAATCTGATAAAGCAGTGTTTCCACTGTAGCAGTTAGCTTCTGCTGTGGAACAAACCACTCTGAAACGTAGTGGCATAAAACGGAAACTGTTTACGGGGAAACCTCGCTTCACGAGCGCAGATTGTTGCGGAAACGTGCTTGTCGTCCAAAGCGCTCGCGTACCAAGGCGAATTTCGGGAACGTTGGCCCGTTTATCAAGTTGAAATTTATTAGAAACGTTTGCTTGTCTTGCGGAACACTCACCGTACATGTGCCTCGCAATCCAAGGTTGTACCGGGTTTAGTTCGTGATTCTGCGGGTGGGTGGTGTGGGCTGGGCTCGGCTGGGCGCTCTCTTGGGTCTGTGGTCAGCTGGTGGGTCAGCTGGGGGCTGGCTGGTCGAGCGTGGTCTTTGCCGGAAAGGCTGATCTCTGCCCCGTGCAGTCTCCTGCCCTCCAGCTTGTTCATGTGGTAGCTGAGCAGAGAGAGAGAGAGGAAGTGCGTGAGGTCTCGGGAGGCCCCCGCTCCGCACTGGCACTGCGTCCCTTCCACTGCCTTTTCTTGATAGAAGAAATCACAGGGGCAGCCAGGGTTCAGTGGGTGGGGAAATAGATTCCACCTCTTAAAGGGAGGAGACGAGTTGCAAAAATTTTGTTAAAATCGTGTGTGCTTCTGAACATGAGGGATGCTGGTCTGCCTTTTTATATCTTGTGATGTCTTGCCTGGTTTTGGAATCGGGGTAATTCAGGCCTCCAAGGATGAGTGGGGGGGGGGGGATGTCGGAGGTGGGGGGGGCGGGTTCCCTCTTCTTTGGTTTCATTCGGTCGGTGTTATCCTTTCTTGAGTGTTTGGCAGAATTCACGAAGGAAGCCATCTAGGCCCAGAGTTTTATCTTTGGGAAGGGGCTCCAGGCCCTTGATAAATATTTCTTCTTCCTTCTGTTAGCAAACTTGAAAAGTCTAGGTCTGTTTCTTTTTCTTAGCTGTTCAGCTCCTTGAACTCTGTCTCGTTCAGTCATTCCCTCCGTACCTATTTACTGAGCACCATCGACAAAGCAGGCACTGTTCTAAGTGCTGGGAGGGCCGTCTGCACCACACAGAGGGTCCCTGACGCCGTCACGGAGGAGAGCGAGAACGCCCAGGTAATCAGGTGCATTGTGGCATCAGGCCGCGGCAGGTGCCGTGGGAGAAAGATAAAGAAGGGCTGTAATGTACGTCACTAAGATTGTCCTCAGCAAGTTTGCCTGTGTTTTTTTTAACGTCTATTTTATTTTTGAGAGAGAGCAAGAGCGTGAGCAGGGAAGGGGCAGAGAGAGAGGGAGACAGAGAATCCGAAGCAGGCTCCAGGCTCTGAGCCATCAGCACAGAGCCCGACGCGGGGATCGAACCCATGAACCGCGAGGTCATGACCTGAGCTGAAGTCGGACACTTAACCGACTGAGCCACCCAGGCACCCGGACGCCTTCTTTTCTAAGGTCTCCTCTCTCAGCCTGTTTCTGGGTCCCACCATCCGCTCTTGGTTTTCTCCCCACCCTGTGCTCACCACCCCCTCCTCCTCCGTCCCCTCTCCTGGCCCAGTGCTTTCTCCATGTGGGCTCCATGTCCCACCTGCCCACCCACCACACCGACGGGTTCTGCTAGGTGCTCCTGTTCTCTCCTGAGTGAAAGTCCCACCTGTATTCCCACCACCTGGCCACGTATCCACATCGTTCCCAGACTTGGCTAAACATGCTGGGCCGTTGCCCTACAACTGTGCTCCTCCCGCTCTGACCCGCGTGCATCAGCATGCTCAAGCTGGGGGCCCCCAACCCCTCAGCCGGTGCCAGGCCTGGTGACTCTGCTTCTGAGAAGTTCTCGCTGGTGCCTCCAGCCTCAGCTGGTGCTCCCTGGCCTGTTGCTGCCTCGGTCCAGACCCTTGTTCCCCACCAGGGATCTACCCCAAAGGTGTCAGCCCTTGGCCTGCTTCTAACCCACCCTCTGACTTCCAGAGGTAGATCTTGGTACTTTCCTCCTTGAGGGGCGCCTGGGTGGCTCAGTCCCTTAAGCGTCCGACTTGGGCTCAGGTCATGATCCTGCGGTTCGCAAGTTCGAGCCCTGCGTCAGGCTCTGTGCTGACAGCTCGGAGCCTGGAGCCTGCTTCGGATTCTGTGTCTCCCTCTCTCTCTGCCCCTCCCCTGCTCATGCTCTGTCTCTGTCTCTCTTTCAAACAATAAACATTAAAAAAAAAAGTAAAAAAAAAAAAACCAAACAGTCTTCCTCACTTCCTGCCTTACTCATTTGTGTATCACCAGGGCCTGGTTTATGGGGGGGCGCTCAGTAAATGCTTATTTACTCAGGAGCAGGGGACGCCTGGGTGGCTCGGTCAGTTAAGTGTCGGAGTTCGAGTCCCGTGTCGGGCTCTGGGCTGATGGCTCAGAGCCTGGAGCCTGTTTCAGATTCTGTGTCTCCCTCTCTCTCTGCCCCTTCCCCTTCTTTTGCTCTGTCTCTCTCTGGAAAATAAATAAAGATTAAAACAATTATTTTAAAAAACAAGTAAATAAAAGCAGTGAGCAGTAGGCTAGACTCTGAGCCTGCTTCTGCCACCTGCTAATTTGATGGTATGAACAAACCCTCTTATTTTGACTTCTAGCCAGCAAAGGGGATCCTAGCCCTTGCCCATCCGTGTGACGGGGCTGTCACCTCCCTGACAAAAGGAAAAGGAAATTCAGATTTAGGGTGGGCAACGTTGTAGTTTCTCTAGTGCTGGGTTGCCTGGGTTCAAGTCCCAGACCCAGCCTTTACTGGCTGTGTGACCCTGGGGACGTCGCTTCACTTCTCTGAGCCTTTCCTTCGCCTCTAAAAGGAGGCTAATTGTAGCACCTACGTCATGGTGTTTTGTGACGAATGAGTGAGAGCCCAGAACAGTGCCTAGCACACGGTAGGCACCGAATGTCGCCTGCCACCATTGTTGACGTCGGACTGAGAGACTCAGGCCTGCGCAGGCAGGATCGTCCTCGGCGGCTTCCGCCCTGGAGCACCGCCGAATCCCCGTGTCCTGTGTGTGGCCGTGTCTGCCCCAAGCCCAGTGCTGGCTCCGTGCCCGGAAGCCCCAGCCGCGGTGAGAGCAAAGCCGGGCCGCCCAGGGCAAAGGGGCTTCTGCCAGCGTCAGGGCATCTCGGACGCCTGGATATTCCAGTGTGGCTGGTGTCCAGATACCAGGGCAGGAGGCCGAGCTGACCTCTGCCTTCCTGCAAACGGAGGCCAAAGCCACCGTCCCCTCTGAGTGCCGAGGGTGCTGGGAGGGGCCTGGGCTCCAGCCAGCCGGCCCGCCAGCTCCGGCGCAGGCCTCGGAGCCCCTGTGACGGCACAGCGTCCCCCGGGGTTCAGTGCCCAGGGCGTCCTGGGCCTGTCCAGCCCGGGCTGTGGGTGGAGCGCTTCGGGGCCGAGGGAACCCACCCCCACCCCCCGCCCCGGACCTCCAGACGCCAAGCAGCCCAGGTCTGTTTTGAAAAGCTCCACACCTCAGGGCTGACCTCCTGCCCACAGTTCCTGGAACGGCGCCAACTCAGGCTGAGAACGGGCCTTGGTTTAAATTGTAGGAAGGACTCCGGGGGTGGGCTGAGTGGTCGTCTCAGCAGTGCGCCCTGTCCCCGCGGGAAGCTGGCAGGCTCTCTCTCTTGCTCCTCAGCACGTAAGGGAGCACATGCCAAAGCCGCTTCCTTTTAGGGGCCACAGGGGTGGGGGGTGGGGGTGTCTCTCTAGGAAGGGGAGGAGAGGAGGGACGTTAACCTTCTTTTCACCTGTAAGGCCTTGTGGTGATGTCCCAGCATCAGCGGCAAGCCAAATGGTGCTTCTGGCAGAGGGAGGGCCGGTGAGTCACCAGCAGGACTTTGTCCCCACCCAGGGCTAGACGTGCAGTGCGTGAACACACACACACACACACACACACACACACACACACACACTTAACTTCAAGCAAACATCCGACCAAGGCAAAAGCAGGACAGCATCTCTACTAAAGAGCCAGTGAGGAGCTACCAGTCCTCGGTGTGTCCTGTTTGTTGTCTGAGGTCTGGCTGGGCATTTCTGGGAGCGCCGTCCCTCATCCCGTCGGCCATCAGAACTTAAAACTCCCTGAGCCGCCAATCCTCCTTCATGTGCCCGGAATCTCCATAGCCCGCCCCCTCCCCCACACTGGCTCTGGTTCTGACGCCCCGAGGATGCTGGCGCCCCCGAAAGCCATTTGCTGCTCTTCCGACGACCCCGGTTACTGATTCTTTCTCTTGCAAATAATTCTTTTGACTCTGCAGTTCTAATACCCTGGGTTGTCTGTTATTTTATGTGATTATGTTGGTGGGTATTTTATAGCACGGAGAGCATTTAGGCCGTCAATCTGGAGATACTTTCGCGTGGTTCCTACTGTGCACCAAAATCAAGGCTTGTAGAGTGTCTGTGGGACCCACCTGAGTTTCTGGGTGGAAAGGGGGTGCATTGGGATACATTTTGAAAACAGGACTGAGTCCGTGTAGTGTCTGGGTGAGTGTTTTTAGTGATCAACGAGAAGCCTTATCCAAAATCCAGACCAGTCTCCAAGTAGATCAGTAAAGACAGCGTTCGATTCAGTGGGGCCAGTGAGTGAGCCAATAGGATCAAAAATGCCAGAAACACTTTTTTTTTTTTTATGTTTATTTTTGGGAGAGAGAGGGACAGAGCATGAGTGGGGGAGGGGCAGAGAGAGACGGAGACCTAGAATCCAAAGCAGGCTCCAGGCTCCAAGCTGTCACCACAGAGCCCCACACAGGGCTGGAACTGAGGAATGGCGAGATCATGACCTGAGCCGAAGTCGGACGCTTAACCAACTGAGCCATCCAGGCGCCCCTAAAGTGTATTTCTGGTTTTTTTTTTAAGTTTTATTTGTTTATTTTGAGAGAGAAAGAGAGAGCAAGCACACAGGGGAGGAGCAGAGAGACAGGGAGAGAGAATCCCAAGCAGGCTCCACACTGTCAGTGCTGAGCCCAAGGTGGGGCTCGATCCCATGACCTTGGGTTTGTGACATGAGCTGAAATCAAGAGTCAGACGCTGAACTGACTGAGCCACCCAGGTGCCCCTAGAACGTATTTCTTAATCAGACCCTCTCTCATAAGCCCCGTCCTATCCCAGCCGTAGCTAATGGGCCTGTGCAGAGACATGCTGCCTCCCCAGATCCCTCCCGCCTGCTGCAAAGATTGAAGGAAGTCCCACCAAAGGTCAAGGATGCAGGGATGGCTTGACGCTTCCTGAGCCCTGTCACCTGATGTTAACTAGGCTGCCATGTGATTTCCATTAGGCCCTAACCACGTGAGCGGGGAGGAGGGCAGCAGAAAATGTCCTGGAGCCCAAGGTGGAAAATAGGGGGTTGGAGTCCCAGCTCTGCCCAACTTTGGCAAATCACCTGCAGCCTTTGTGAGCCTCAGTCTTTCATCTGTAAAGTGGGGATAATGATACCTTGCCCTGCCGGCTTCACAGGGCTGACATGAAGGTCCGACACAAGACACGCCGTGTAAACTGCAACTCGACCTTTAATCATGAAGAATCACGTGGGTGACCCCTCGGCGCACCCTCTCCCCAGGGACCTGCTGGACCTCCTCCCTGTCTTGGGGGCACGCGTGCATTCCTGTGCGCTGTCGCGGTCAGGGGCAAGTTCGCTAGTCCTCCCTGAAGAATGCCCGTCTTTCTTGTCATGTGGCAACAGCAGCTGGCAGAGGGCAGAGGAGGCCGGGACTGGGAGAGGGGGCCTGGCTGGGTCGAATACCCCACGAGGGACGTCTCACCACGGGCTCGTAACTGTAACAGTGTTCTGCAATAGAAGACTCGGAATGGTAAACATTTGGCGAGAACTAAAGACAACAGACAGAGCCCCCCGAGGGGTTGAAGAGGCAACTAGTAACGCCAAGGAAAAGAAGGGTTCTTCAAGGGGAAAAAAATGCAATCAAAGCACACTGTTTGTCTCTGTAGTTGACAACAGCTACGTGGTCAAAAGGTCAAGGTCGATGATTGGCGTATGGCAAGACTGTATGGAGACGGAGAGAGTGGGCAGGTGGGGGGCGACGGTGGTAAAGAGACTCTCCCCTGGGCAGGAAGCCGATGTTTGCAGTAGATGAATCAGGCGGGGAGGCTCCTGGCTTGACTCGGTCCGTGGAGCCCGAGACTCTTATCTCGGGGCCGGTGAGTTCAAGCCCCCAGGTTGGGTGCAGAGATTACTTAAAAACTAAAATCTTTAAAAAATCCCAAAAAACAAATACAGTAGGTGAATCAGGAAATAGAAGTGCATATGGAAACATGGAACCCTGGGGAAAAACACAGCTGAAGGGGTTAAAAGTGATTGCTTCCGGAGACCGGGAGCAGGGCAGGGCAGAGGCTGTGGTTTTTCATCACACGCCTTTGATCCTATTATCTTTTGTGTTTTTTTTTTTTCCTTGTCATCACCTGTATTATACAGATCAAAACATATTTTTTGAGAAGTTCTGCAAGTGCTAAGACTTTGATTTCTAGACTGGGACTTGAAAAGCTCACCCGTACAGCCTCCCACCTTTCGGAGCGTCCCGATCAGTGGCTGGAGAATCCGCCAAAGGGAAGTACACCGTGGCCTGCCCTCCTGCCTGGAGAAAGCCATGCTGGCACGTGGCAGCGGCTACTGGAAAATGCTTGTGGACATTGGAAACCTGTCCCCCGTCCTCCAAGGGGTCTCCCACTGAGCTCACAAGGGCACCTGGAGTGGGGGCCAGGACACCCTCCAGACCTGACCTTGCTCCTGCTTCCCTGTGGGATCGGAACAAGCCGTGGCCTCCGTTCCTGGTCTCGGTTCCTGCCTCTGGGCGATCAGGGCTTTGAGTTTTCTGAGAACATTCATAGTTACGCATTTTTAGAGCTACAAATGATAGCAGATAGCTTTCCGTGCACCGGGCACAGCCATAAACAGATAGATAATAGATAGATAGACAGATAGATAATAAACAAGTGAACAAAATGAGGTACCCTGAGGCCGTGAAAGTCCTCGGAAGAAAATGAATGGGGGGACAGGATAGACAGTACCAGAGGGGGCATAGGTGCTCATCGGGTAATCTGGGAGCTTCTCTGAGGATGGGCTGTGGGAATTGAGACCTAGACAATGCGAGGGAGAGCCAGCTGAGGGCGGAAAGGAGGCTGTCCTCCAGGGAACTCTCCTCCAGAAAAATGAGACCAGGCCAGCCCGCTAGAGCACTGAAGGCCGCAAGAATAGGGAAAGCAAGAGGCATCGGCATTCAGTAGGGCATTTTTTGGAGGGAAAATAAATCTCTGTGAATGGCAAGGATAAATTCGGTGCCACCTTGGGTTTGGTGGGCTGGCCTTCATGCAGCCCCCAGCCCCGGGAGGTTTGTCTCTCCTTCAGTATCTCCAGAGAGGGTGCACGGAGACCCCGTGCTGGGGTGAAAGATGGGTGCGTGTCACGAGGAGAGCACCGCTGGGAAGGGAGGGCCCAGGGGATGCCAGAGGCTGGTCTGTGCTGGCCAGAATTACACTCCCCTGGGAACTAAGGGTGGTAATAAGTCAAAGACGTGGCATCGAGGCTTCTGCGCCCACACGGGACTCTGCACAGCTGTGGGTCCAGTAGGTCAACTTTGAAGATGGAGTATGGCACAGCACTAAGTGTCCAGTATGGTCAACTGAGCAAAAAAAATTAACAGTGAAATCCACTGCCTGCACGTACCCTTTGACGCAGCACCCCCACTTCTAGGACTCCGCGGAGAGCAGCGTAAGGGGGCGCCCGGCTGGCTCAGTTGGTGGAGACTGCACCCCTGCATCTCAGGGTTGTGTGAGCCCCACACCGGGTATAGAGATCGCTTAAAAATAAAATATTAAAAAGAAAAGGAAATAAGTGTAAGGATATCCCTGGGCAGTCTGGCGTGAAATAGCAGGACGTCCGGAAAGGACCTGAATGGCCATCAGCAGGGAACCAGTTGAGCAGACTGGCTTCAGCCACACAGCCCAACACCAGGCGGCCATGCCAACGACGAGGTGGAATCCTGCGCGCCCGAAGAGAATGATTAGTGGTGGGGAAACTAGGCTGGAGAATGGACTCCCGACTCCACACCCAGCTCCCCTCTCGGTGAAGGGAAAGTGGGGCTCGAGGGGAGCAGACACTCCCGCTCCCCTGGGTAGGGGGGAGGTGTGGGGAAGAGCAAAGCACCGCAAAGCGCGCCCTGAGCTCCACCAATCCGGAAGGTGGGCGCTGGATGCCCCCTCCAATCAGGAGCAGAGGAGCGGGTGAGGGGCGGAGCAGGAGGCCGGAAGTGTCACCCAGGTGCAACTCCCTCCACACGGAAACCGGAAGAGTGTGGAATAAGTGTTCCCACATAACTATTTCTGGAAGGACACAGAGGAAAATGGGAAGAGGGGTTCCCTGAAGGAGAGGAAGTAGGAGCCTGGCCTCAGAGATAGTGGTAAAGGGACCCTTGACGTAAAGGTGCAGGAGTGAAGGGCCCTTCTTTAAAGGTTCCTGGGATCTCTCCTACTTATGAATGGTTTCTTCCAAAGCCTGTGGTGAGGTCACTTGCCGTGTGTCAGGTCCACAAGTTCTTTTTGTCCCATTTTGCTTTTATGGGAGATCCAGGCGTCATCGTGGGGGAGCCCTAAGTAGGTTGCATTTACTTCTCTATTCCCGAATTTTCCTGGACACCTAACAGTTCAAACCAATCTGTAGCCACCCTTGTCTGCCCCTAGATCTTGGTCTTACACTGGACTCAAGACATTTTGTAAAAACTTAGCGTCTTCTCTGCGGGAGCTCCTTCATAATGTCTGGAATTCCAACCGAACTCACTCCCAAGTGTTAAAGCAGTGCCTTCCAGACATTAGGCGTTCTAGAACCACCCTCAGGCTTTTTGCTAACACTGAAGACCTCCCGTCCTTTTATTTACATAATATTTTTCTTAAATGATTCACTTTTGAAACTTCAGATTTGTTTTGGGGCGCCTGGGTGGCTCAGTCAGTTAAGCTTCTGACTCTGGGGATGGGCTCAGGTCACCATCTCACAGCCCATGGGATAAAACCCTGCCTCAGGCTCCATGCTGATGGTGCGGAGCCTGCTTGAGATTCTCTCTCTCTCCCTCTCTGCTTCTCTCTCTCTCTCTCTCCCTGTCTCTCAAAATAAACTTTTTTTAAAAAACTTCAAATTTGTTTTAAAAGGATATTTCATATTACTACTGTAAATAGTGTTACTTATGAAAAGAACCTTTTAAATTCTTAAATTCTGGCTACACTCTATGACCTACCCAAAGTTCTGCTTATTCTTTTTGTAAAAAAAAAAAAAAAGGCAAGTGTTTGAGACAGGCTAACACCGAACTGGGTCTTTTTCCTTGGTGGACTCAGAAGGATTGGAGTGGGGACCTTCTTACTTCGTGGTTCAGTGTTATTTAATGACCTATCAATCAACGTATCAACCCAAACCATGCCCTATAGCATTTGAATTCCACACTTCGGAGAAACCAGAGTTAGAGGCTTTCTCCCCTCTTCTGGAAAGTTTTAGTTATGTTTCCATATGCTTTTGTGTCATCTGAACTGGATAATATATTAAGTCCATTATCCCCTGGCATTTATGGCCCTGCCTGATTAGGTTGGCTTTCTGGTAAGGGTCAGAAACACATCTGTTTGGAGGCAGCCTACGATGGCGGCTAAAAATGATGCAGGCGTAAACAAAGGAGTATTTGTCCTTTTAACAAGAATTGGAAGAATTTCTGAGCTGGTTCACGGATTCTTCCCGAGCGATGATGCGCAGAATCGCCGCTGGGACCGCGCAGGCCGAACTCTGGAGCCGCGGCTCCTGGCTCATTGTTAGGGAGTCCTAGGTCTTGGGGAGTCCCCCCGTGTGAGCCCACGAGCCTCTGCCCCCCATGAGGGAATGATGAGTCCCGTGAGTGAGAGAGCATGGTCAGAAAAGACAAGCCCCCGGGGACGAATGCCTTTGGTGCTTTTGAGCAGCTCTCCAGTATCACTTTCATCCACTTGCTACAACCCTAGCTCTTCGGCAAGAGTTCCAATTTCACTTTGCTGTCGCTTCCTATGGCGGAGTATGCAGACTGTCCAGCCAGAGTAAAAAGTTTAGCCTGAGATCTCAGTGGTTTAACATCCAAAGGCTTCTTCGTCAATCACAGTATCTGTCCAGAGCGTGAGGCTTCAACGAGTGGTGGCTGCACCATCCCGGCCACTTCATGGGGGAGGGATGTGGGAGGACGCACACCTCCTCTTCAGCCCGGAAATGCGCTCCAGGGTTGCTTACAGCCCATTGGCCAGAGTTAGTCACAAGGCTCCAACCTAACTGCAAAGGAGGCTGGGAAATGTAGTCCTGTCAGGCCCAGAGGAAAATGAATCCGTCGCAGCTGTCTACCATCCACCATGTTTCCATTTTGTGGTTAGATGTTCACATAGGGATGGATGTTAAGAGGAGGGGTGTTTGAGTGGGGATTAATTTTATAAATGGTCAGATCGTTAGGAAATACGTTCGCGTTGGGATCACTTTGGCTCTGCTAAGCACCATTGCTGTGATCATGAATACTCAGACCTCCAGCTTCCTGGGAGCTGTGAGCCTCCCAGGGCATTGCCACCATTGCCTGGTGGGTGGGGGCTCAGGGAACAGCATTTTGGCACACATAGAGCCGCTCATTCCTGCCCCGGCGCCCATAGTGTGCTGCTTTGAAGAGGTGCGCGCTTTTCTGAGTTAGCGATTTTAATCGGTCCTCACCCGACTTCCACAAGGGATATTTGGCATTTGGATGCAACACGGAGCAGCTCCTCATGCCAGACTTAGGTCTATACAGGGAAGGAAAGATGAGAGAAGAGCTGGGTTTTTGTTTTTTTAACTTTGTAATGTTTATTTATTTTTGAGAGAGAGAGAGAGCACAGGCAGGGGAGGGGCGGAGAGAGAGGGGGACACAGAATCCGAAGCAGGCTCTGGGCTCTGAGGTGTCAGCACAGAGCCCGACGCAGGGCTCAAACTCACAAAACGCGAGATCACGACCTGAGCCGAAGGCAGACACTTAACCTAGTGAGCCAGCCAGGCACCCTGAGAAGAGCTGTTTTTGATTTGCTAAAACCCCCACTAAAAACTGCCTATTTTTTGCTTAATTTTGCTCTGCCGTTGACACGTGTATTTCTCTCTCTCTCTCGCCCCCTTTAGCATCTCTCTCTCTCTCCCTGGACTTTAAACGCACCCCCTCGCCCCACCGTGCGCTGTGAAAATGTTGGTGCTCCTGGCTTTCATCATTGTCTTCCACATCACCTCTGCAGCGTTGCTGTTCATCGCCACCATTGACAATGTAAGTTCCCTTTCTTTCCGACCGTCCCAGAGCCCCCGGATCCTACAGTCTGTAGAAGCAGGATTGAGAACTTGCCCAAGGCGATTAGGATACGGGCTTGTCCTCCCCCGTGAGACATGCCCCTCTCAGCTCAGGCCTCGGGACTCGGCCAAGTGTGGAGGTTCAGAGCATCTCATGGTTAGGTCTGGATGCACAGGCACCTGGATCTTCTTGTCCCTGATCCCCCACATGCCTGGTGTGATGCCTTGGGTGTAGGAAGCTCTTTCCTTGAATTCACTTGAATTCATCCCTCCACTGGGTAAATTTCTTAACCCCCACACTGTGCCATTCCAGGGCCGGACCATTCTTTGCTGTGGGGCCGTCCTGTGTCATGTAGGGTACTTAGCAGTATCTTTGGTCTCCAACCACTAGATGCTATTTTGTGACAACCAAACGTCCTTGGACATTGCCAAATGTCCCCAGGCGGGCAAAACCACCCTCAGTGGAGGCCCACTGCCCTAGATCCCCCAGGTGACCCATCCCAGGTGATTTCTGCCCCTCCTGCCTTTAACACCTTACAAGTCAGGAACCCTGTTGCTAGACCCCCCCAGTCATGCCTTCCCTGGCAGAGCTCACGCTTGGAACTTTCCTGCTGCCCGTGCCCCCGGAAACATTGAACTCTTACTTTCATATCCAGCCTGCGGCCGTATAGCAGGGATGCATTTGAGAAACCACCCATCGGTAAAGACTAATAGGTCTCCTAGCAGGAAATGAAGCTTGGTACCAGAGGTCCTCCTGGCCCGCACTTAGCCCCACGGGCCTGGCTTCAATCCTGATCATTTCAAACTCAGAAGCATTTAGAGTCAGAAACACAGCTTAGCAAGCCACGGGTGCGCCTTCCGCGTGGCCACCGATGCTGCCGACATCGAGGACTCCTGTTGATTGATCATCATATAGGAACCTAGATTATCACACCGCCTGCCCCTTAGCGCTCACCCTGGCCGGGTCCTGCGCTAGGCCCTTATACATGCACCCACCCATTTGGTCCTCACCTCAAGCCTACGATACGGGTCCTCTTCTGACACGGTTTTATGATGAGGGAGCTGGGCCTCCGGGCAGTTGGACACCTGTGCTCAGCTCACCTGCACTCAGTGGCGGGACTGGGATTGGAGCCCTTCCTGACCCTGGATCCTGGCAGGGAGGTGATTGCAGTGATCAGTCTGGGTTCCAGAAGGGTCTCGAGGAGTTGCTCTGCGGGGCCAGGGCAGAGATCACAGTGATGCTGTGGCTTAAAGGGTTCGGGCCTCTGTGACATAAATGGTAGTGAGTGTTCTTTTAGAATCCCCTTTCTCTGTGCTTTGCAACTTCCCCTTTGAGATCCCGAAAGGGTCGCAAACGTCATGAGAGGGATAGACAGACATGAAGGGCAGAAGAGCCCTCAGCCACAGCACCAGCTAGTCCTTTGGGGCACCGTGGGTATTTGTAGTGCTGTGGCACTTACCAAGAAGACACGGACAGGCTTTTTTTGGCCAGTTGGTAAGTCACGGTGGTCATTATGAGTTAGGAATTACTGTTGGCATGTAGCTGGCACATGGGAGCTCGGTGAATGATGACTGGACAGATAGGAGAGGGGGGTATTCCAGTCTTTGGATGGATAGAAGACAGAAGAAGGGCCCACTGGGGGCGGGGAGCTGTAGAAGGCACAGAGAGGAAGAAAGCATTTGGGCCGAAAGCAGAATTTGGCCTGCTCGTCTCCTCCACAACAGCCTTTGCCCCTGGATTTCAGCCTTTCTGGCTGCCCCCTGACGTCGCCCCTATAGTTCGTATGGATCTGCCACTATGAGCTCTTGTTATTGCCAGATGAGCCTCATTCCCTGCTGAAAAGCAGCCCAACAGCACGGACCTCGCTTGGGAGCCTGTTGGATGTGCAGAATCCCAGCCCCACCCCAGACCTCTCGAATCAGAATCTGCAATTTTCTAATTTTTTAAAAATGTTTACTTATTTTTTCGGGAGAGAGACAGAGTGTGAGCACAGGAGGGACACAGAGAGAGGGAGACCCAGAATCTGAAGCAGGTGCCAGGCTCTGAGCTGTCAGCACAGAGCCCGACGTGGGGCTGGAACCCACGAACCGTGAGATCATGACCTGAGCCGAAGTCGGACACTCAACCCACTGAGCCACTCAGGCGCCCCCAGAATCTGCATTTTAACCTGATTCCCAGGGGCCCCACATGCACCCTGCAGACTGAGAAGCGCTGGTCCCGTCCCGAATATTTATTTCCCGCTGTGCCTCGCACCTGGGTAGAAGTCAATGCTTTCGTGATTAACCGACCGCCCTCCCCTGTGTTTCTGCTTTGTGTTCCAGGCCTGGTGGGTAGGAGAAGAGTTTTTTGCAGACGTCTGGAGAGTGTGCGTCAACAACACAAACTGTACAGAAATCGATGCCAGCTATAAGGGTGAGTGCGAAGCCGATACAGAAACACCGAGCGAGAAAGGAACGCTCAGGCGGAGGGCTCCCCTGTTCGCTGCTTTCATACCCCCTCCTGCGCTCTCGGGGTACTTGGAAGGGGCTGGCCCAGTGCTCCGTGCAGGCCGGAAACAGGAGGGGTGTGCAGAAACCAGCTAAGCCGCCTCCCCTCCGCCGCCCCGGTTCTTGGCCCATCAGAGCTTCTGTTTCTCGCGAGGTGTCAGGCCACTTTTCCCGGTTTGGGCACAGCCACCTTCTCCCCTGTCCTCACAAGGCGGAGAGCAGAGAGCCCAGAGCCCAGCAAGCTGCCGGGTGTCTTCAGGAGGGCATCCTGCTCACGAGGGCTCCGCCCTCACGGCCCGATTCCCTCCTAGAGGTCCCACATCCGAACGCCATCCCATCGGGGGTTAGGATTTCAATAGAGGAGTTTGGAGGAGGCATAGTCAGCCCACGGCAGCCCCAAATTGCACCATCCCTAGTTCACCCCGAACCATGAGATCGTGACCTGAGCTGAAGTCAGACACTCAACCAACTGAGCCACCCAGGTGCCCCCTGGATTTTTATGCTTCATGGAACTGTAATTTACGAATCAGAAACTGCATACTTCTTAAGGGCTCAGTTCAAAGAGTTTTCCCAATGCTATATATGCCCATGCAAGAGAGAGAACTTTCCCATCACCCTAGAATGTTCCCTTGGGCCCCTTTCCACTCGTTTCCCGCCAGCCCCGTCCCGAGGGCAACCACTTCTGACTTGTGTCACTAGAGTTCCCTCTGCCTGTTGGGACTTGATACAAATGGAGTTGGACAGTGTGTATTCGTGGGCAGGGGGCGGGGGGCGGGCTTCTTTCCTCACTGCAAGGAATGGGGTGAGAGCCTGGGTGCTCTTTGGATGGCACTCCTGATGTACAGCCAGGAGGGACCGTGAGCCACTGCTCTAAGCATTTCATTAGATACTTCCAAGTTGGGGCACCCAGGTGGCTCTGTCAGTTAAGCATCCGACTTCAGCTCAGGCCCTGATCTCACAGTTTATGGGTTCAAGCCCGGCCACGGGCTCTTTGCCGTCGGCATGGAGCCTGCTTGGGTTCCTCTGTCTCCTTCTCTCTCTGCCCTTCCCTGACTTGTTCTTTCTCTCGAAGGAAATAAACTTAAAAAAAAAAAAAAAAGTACTTACAAATTATGCTTTCCTCCAGTCAGTTTCAGGCAAAATTGGGGAAAAAGAAGAAGGTTTGTCGTTAGGTTTTCCCGTGCAACTTTGGCCACCATCCCCTCACCCGTGTTAGCTGCATCCTGGTGATGACGTTCAGCCGTTATGCGGGACTCCCTGCTTGCAGCGCCCCCTAAAATCCTTACATGGATGGATTCCTTCTGCTTGCCCTGCCTGAAGGCAGGGGGCGGGGGGGGGGGGGGGGGGGAAGCTGGGAACCACGTAGGTGGCTCCAGCCTGTGCCCTTGACTCCTTGTCTACACTGGCAGTGTGCAGCTTCCGCTGTGTCCTTTCGTGCGATGCCCTCCATCCAAGCCCAGCTCTTCTCTCTGCTGGGACTTCCTTCTGCCGAGCCTGGCTCTCCAAGGCTGATCCGAGAACCCTCCCTTTCTCTTCTCCTAAGTAGCGGTCATAAGGCTGATTCCCTTATAGTTAGGGGGTATTCAGTAGTCAGTTCTCAGAGCACTTTCTGAAGGTCCCTTGGGCCCGTGAGCCCCACGTCCCCAAGAATCCCTCTGGAGGCCTCTAATCCTGCTCGAACCAGAACCTGCCAGGTTGGAACCTGAGGGTTTGTACTTAAAAACAAATTCCCCAACCACGAGGCGTGCATTTCGGGGCAATACCCAGACCAAGAGGAAAAACACAACAGGTGGTTCTTGCTCCGTTTTCCAGATAAGGACGTCGGGGATCATGTGGTCCAGTCTACAGATGGACACTGAGGGGGAGGGGATGCCGGGAGGACACCTGGCCGCTCTTGTGCTCGTAGTGTGCAAATGTCCGTTTACCTCCTGTCGTCCTCTCTCGGGAGCTGTCACTGTCACCGTGGCCCCGGGGGTCTGCGGTCCTCGGTCACGCTCTCTCGCCCCCTCCCCACAGATTATTCCACGGTGCAGGCGGTCCAGGCCACCATGATCCTGTCCACCATTCTCTGCTGCATCGCCTTCCTGATCTTCGTGCTCCAGCTCTTTCGCCTCAAGCAGGGAGAGAGGTTCGTGTTAACCTCCATCATCCAGCTCATGTCATGTAAGTAGAGCGACGGGCTTCCTGGAATAAGCTCCCCTCCCTACTGCACCACGACTGCGAGCCAGGAGCGGCGGCAGGTGAGGTCTTAGAAAGGAGAAGCCGGCCGCCACGCTGCGGCGGAACCTTCTATACGTCAGAGTCTGGGATTTAGTTGGAGGGTCAGGGCAGGCGTCCCCAGGACATGAAGTCTTGAGCTGGCATCTGTAGGATAAGTAGGAGTTGGCATCTAGAACGTGCTGTCTTGATACTGAGGGGAGAGGCAAAGGTTCCCCCAGGGAAGATGCCACTAATGTCTGTGTGTGCTGGTGATTCGGTCAGGATGGCTTTTGGCTTCAAGTAAGAGAGAAAGGCAATAAACAAGGGCTTCAGCCACAAAGACCTTTACTTTTTTTATATGACAAAGAGCTTGAAGGTGGAAGAAGCCATTGTTGGCCTGGCAGCTCAGCAGCATCAAGAGCTTCCACTCGGTTCTTTGATGCTTTTCATCTTCAGAGTGTCAGTGATGACTTCCTCATGGCCCCCAAAAGGCTGCTGCAGCTCCAGACATTCATCCTAATGTCACAGTATCTAAAGCAGTAACAGGGGAAAGTACAGCAACAGAAGACGCATTCTCCTCCCTATCTGTCTCTTTGCAGGGAGTACTATTTTTCACTGAAGGCTTTTTCTGCGGCCAGAACTGGGGCACATATGGATCCATAAAGTATAGCAAGTAAACAGGAATAGGACTGCTGGGTGGGGGAGGGGAGGGGGAGATGGTTGGCAAACAGTGGTCCACGGGCCAAATCTGGCTCACTGCCTGTTTTTTTCTTTTTTAATCTTTTTTTAAATGCTCATTCATTTTTGAGAGAGAAAGAGTGTGTGAGCAGGGGGAGAGGCAGAGAGAGAGGGAGACCCAGAATCTGAAACAGACCCCAGGCTCCGAGCTGTCAGCACAGAGCCCCACGCGGGGCTCGAACTCACGGACCGCGAGATCGTGACCTGAGCCGAAGTCGGCCGCCCAACCGACTGAGCCACCCAGGCGCCCCTCGCTGCCTGTTTTTATAAATAACATTCTAGGGGCGCCTGGGTGGCTCAGTCGGTTGAGCGGCCGACTTTGGCTCAGGTCACGATCTCGCGGTCCGTGAGTTTGAGCCCCGCATGGGGCTCTGTGCTGACAGCCTGAAGCCTGCTTCGGATTCTGTGTCTCCCTCTCTCTGACCCTCCCCCGTTCATGCTCTGTCTCTCCCTGTCTCAAAAATAAATAAACGTTAAAAAAAATTTTTTTTAAATAACATTCTACTGGAACATAGCCCCGGCCACTCACTTGCACAGTGTGGCTGCGTCCACGCTCCGGCGGCCAAGCTGAGTAGTTGCGACAGAGATCGTAAGTGGCATACAAACCCTAAACTCTTCGCTGTCTGGCTGACGCCTGGCTTACACCGGTTCTGACTCACCCTCCGGGCCGTGCCGACAGCCACCCGAACAAAATCGGGTCCGGCTAGCAACAAGTGCGAAGTCAAGCGTTCACGGGGTAGGCGGCAATATTCTGTCGCAAAACATTAGCTGTGATCTTTCCAAAAGATCAAAAGTAACTACTCCCCAGTCATCGAAGCTTACGTGCATCTTCTTCTCCAGCCACGGTCCCCGCGGGGGGCTGGTACACGCCGTGTCAGTGGTCCGTGATCTGTTTATTTGCTTTCTTTGGACAGGCCTGTGCGTTATGATAGCAGCTTCCATTTATACCGACCGGCGTGAAGACATCCACAAGAACAACGCGCAACTGTATTCGCTGACCGCGGACGGCAGATATGGCTACTCCTTCATCCTGGCGTGGGTGGCCTTTGCCTTCACCTTCATCAGCGGCCTCATGTACCTGATATTGAGGAAGCGCAAATAGGACACCCAGAGCTACGTGGCGTTTACCGCAGTACAGAATCCACATTCAGATAACCGTTTTGTATATAATCAATTGTGTGTGTGCGTGTGGTTTTTCTAGCAAACATATCGTTTCCTTTAAAAGCCAAAAAAAAAAAAAAAAAAAGAGAGAGAGAGAGAAGAGTTTTTGCATTCTTGAGATCAGAGAGAGAATAGACGATGAAGGCTGGAACCCAGAACTCCTGCCCGTCCAAAAGTCGCGAGACGACAAAGCCAAAAATCCAGCCATGCTCAAATCCAAACATGTTCAGTGGGATGTTTCTAGACCGTGGCGATGTGCTGTGATGTGATGTGACGAGAGACCAAGAACGCCAGGTCTCGGGGGACGTCCTCCCCCCCAGGCTGGAGCCTCGCCGAGCACCCCCCTCCCCTCGGCCTCCCTTCCCCATTCTGTCTGTGCTGGTGTTGGAGGTGTGGTGAGGGGGGGTCTGGGTGAGGGATCGAGTCTCCTCAGATGTTTAGCCAAGTTCTATGCGAGAAACAGATGTGTATCCCCTGCTGTTCTGTCTGTATCCAGACCAGAGCCCAAGGGTCTTGTGAGGGGCTGGGTCCAGAAAGTTCCACCCACGTTTGCTGACGATGTCAGGTGCTTGCCTTAGGGAAGGTGAACTTTAAGGGGGGTCGGGCTGAGGCTCACCCTAAGGCGGAGAATCTCAGCATGTGACCCCCAGCAACCTAGTAAGGTGCAGACTGCCGGGGCCCCTCCCCGGACCTACAGAATCAGTGTCTTCAGGGACGGGGCCTGGCAACCTGCATTCCTAACAGGCTCCTCGTGTTGAAGCCGAGGACCACAGCCCCAGGGCCGGGTGAGCACAGCTGCCTCGTCACAAGACGTAAAGATCTTGTGGTGAGGTGCTGGCCGCCACCGGCCTCTGTTAGCTCTTGTCTCTTCCACAGCAGCTCACATGTGAGTCATCGTCCCAACTGTGCCCAAGCCAGTGTCCAGACAGCCCGATGGCCTAAAGGTGCTGCCTTCTTCCTCCTGTAAGTAGAAAAGCCTGTCCTGCCTTCCGAGGCCGGCCGGCCTCCGCTAACCCCCATTTCTAGAGCCTCAGCGGGCCCACCGCCGTTCATTCATTCAGCAGCATAAATCATGGAATGCTTGGTACATGTCAGGCCCAGGGCCCGCCGAGTGGGGACAGTCTTCTCAGGGGCTCAGCGTCCGCTGGAAGAGGCAGATTAAAAACTACTTAGGAAAACTAATCACGAACTATGACGAAGGCCGCAGAGAACACAACCCAGGTTCAAGAGAGACAGGCCCTTGGGTAGGGGGGAGCCTGCTGTTTGCCTGCCTATTTTCAAATGCTCCTGGAGGCACTTAGACCGGCAGAAACGTCACTGTGGTCTGTGACACAGAGTGCCTTTGTCGGGCGGTGGTGTCTCATTACACCCCAAGGACACTTTTGTGGAGGGTCCCAGGGTCCCGCCTGCAAAGGCAGCCGTGACAGGCTTCCGGATTGCAGTGGCTCCCGAACATCGGTGTGCACGGTGCCGCCTGGGGAACGTGCTTTGGTAGGGTCCGGAGAACGAGCCCGCCAGGTGCTTCCGAGGCTCTCCTGCAGAATAGGGCCGTGGGGAGTTTGTCTTTGGGGTGAAAGCACGGTGAGTGGCAGGTGACCCCGGGAAGTGCCTCCCGTAAGAAGTTCTTCGCCCCTCACGGTCTGTACCCTCTTGGATTTTGGGCATGCCTCCGGGGACATGTGCCTGGGGCCCCGCGTGGGACCCATCTGCCGTGTCTCCGTGCTGGCACTTTGACCTTCTGCTAAGTGGAGCGATGACTTGTCATAGCCTGGTTCCCGTGGAGCTGGGAAGATGCCCCGACGTGGTCTTAGGGCCACCACGGATGCCAGTGCAGGATGGGCTTTTCTCTCCACCCACTCGCTCATTTCTTCGTTCATTTTCAACAGCGCATTAAATGCTTACTCTGTGCCGGGCACTGTGTGGGGCTCTCAAAACACAGGGTGAGCAAATTCATTTGAGGTAGGAACTCCCTCCTCGTGGAGAGGCCACCAGCACAGCGACAAAGGGACAGACACGGGGAAAAACCGTCACCTCTTGCTTCCATGGAAAACCCATTGTAAGAGTGTGGGCCATACCTCCCGGGGTTTGCAAGATGCTACATGAGCCTCAAGGAGGAAGGTGGGTCTGCGTGCCCCGGGGCTTTCTATCCAGGGGGCTTTTCTAGAATTTTCTAGCTGCCACAGTGGAAACAAACAAAAGTCTTAGAGCCCCAAACCTGGAAAGCCGGCTCCCCAGGCAGGGTGTGAATTTCCCTCCCCAAATTTGAGGGGTACATGAGTGTCTGAAACGACCCCGTGGATTTTCCTGGCTGGTCACCCCTCCTGTGGAGCATGTTTGGTGTCCACATCCATCTGTGATGCTCCGGTTTTGTGAAACATGAGAGGTGCTTCCTCCCCCGCGTGGTGGGATGTGTGACGTGCATCGGGAAAGTAAGGTGGTAGCAGGAGGAAGAAAATGCCCAACCTTCTTCGCCCTAGACAGAACCAGCCCTCACTCGGCAGTTAGGGTCAGTTATTCAAGGACAACCCCAATGAAGAAACTTAGCTGAGACATCCAGGAAGCGACGACCAGGACCAAACACATGACTCGTAACAACTGCATTTGAAGGGAGTGTAGTTTGTGCATTTTAGGACATTTTTATAAAGTACTGTAATTCTTTCGTGGAGGGGCTATGGATGGAGACAGATTAACTTGTTTTGTTATTTGCATTAAAATTCCTTTGGGTCTCTGTTCAGATGAGTTTGGAGGATTGATTTGTTGGTCGGAGCGGATGTATGTGTTCGTTGATGAACGCAGGAAAGTTGGGGGCCTTCCCCCCCCCCCGACGCCGCCCCCCCACATACTCTCTGCTCTAGTTGTGTGCCTGGGTGCATTCGTTCTTCAACAGAGCTCAAACCCTAGGATTCTCTGTACTTGCCGCTAAGGAAGACCTGCCCCCGAGCCTATAGGTAGACGCACTCAGCCCAGTAACTGGAAGATAGGAGTTGTGGCTTCCTTTAAAGTCTGCCTGGATGAGAGATTGACTTGCTAATAGTTGAAAGGCTACTTACTATACAGTAGCTTAGACAGTTCTGTGTATTGAGGAACAGTGGTTTTGGGGGGCAGTGTTACGGAAAGGCTTGGGGGCTGAATTTGAATCTTGGCTTGGGGACAAAATGGGACTTTAAGGTAGTTAGATCCTTTCTACTTAATGTGTCTTTACAGTAGTCTATTTCCTATATTTTATATAATCTGAAACTGTGCATGACAAATAAAGTTTGGAAGCAAACTGCCCAGAACCACAGACTCGAATGTTCCCAACCGTGCCAACCATCTAGCGGAGAAGGCTGCCATTTTGAGTGGCGGGGGCGCTATTTCATTTCCCGGCAAGATAATCCTGGGCAGTGTTTACAGCGAGCCATTGATATCTGACAGTTCACCACAGGACAATTTCCACCCCCCCCCCTTTGCCTGCAATGGAATCTGTTTCCCCGAAGAATAACAGGCTTCTTCTGGGACCCCGTGCTGGAAGGCCCCACACTTGGTTAGCGATCTGCTCGCTAATGCCACCTTAAAATTTGTAATGATATTTAAGCAAACAGCCCCACTATTTCTGTTTGCAACGGTCCCTGAAAATTATGTAGCCAGTCCTGTTCTCCAGTTTGCTTAATAAATGCTTCTGCTTTAAAGGGTTTGGTCAAGGGGCGCCTGGGTGGCTCAGTCAGTTAAGCGTCGGACTTTGGCTCAGGTCATGATCTCATGGTTTGTGAGTTCGAGCCCCGCATTGGGCTCTGTGCCGACAGCTCAGATCCTGGAGCCTGCTTCGGATTCTGTGACTCTCCCTCTCTGCCCCTCCCCGATTTGTGTTCTGTCTCTCTCTCTCTCTCAAAATAAACATTAAAAAAAAAGTTAAAGGGCTGGATTATGATGAAAGATCTTCTGAGCATACTCTGCTAAAAAATGAAAGTTCAGCCAGGAAGAAAGAAAGAAAGTATAGATACCTTGGTAGATAAGTAGATGGGTAGGTAGGGAGAGACTTGGGTATATCAAAACACAGATGGGAAGATGATAGACGGATAGATTGACAGGCAGATAAAGAGATAGATGATAGATGAAGAGAGAGAGAGATCTTGAATTTTTACCTAAGGAATGCCAAAAGTAGTAGTAACAATCTATCTGGGGAATCTACATCCCCTTGTCTCGACACGGGCATTGCAAACTAAAACCTCCAGGGGTTTCTATCTGTATTCTTTGTGCGTCTAGGGTTTTTGTTGGTTGGTTTCGTTTGGTTTTTGGTCCGTGTGGCAGGTAGCTGGTGGTCACCCCAGAGAACTCAGTTTTACGTATTTCTTCGATTTGGAAGAAAGCTTGTCATTCATTCATTCACCAAATATCTGTGGCCTCCCACGATTTATCCTGGAGAATGCTCATGTGTGCTTCAGAAGAATGTGTATTCTGCTGCTGTTGGAGGGAATGTTCTGGAGATGTCTGTCTGGCCCATTTGGTGTAAAGTGTAGTTCAAATCCAATGTTTCCTTATTGATTTTTTGCCTGGATGATCTATCCATTCCCAAAGGTGGGGCACTGAAATCTACTATTACTGTATTGCTGTCTGTTCTTCCCTTGGGACCTGTTAACATTGCTTTATTTATTTAGGTGCTCCGATCTTGGGTGCGTTAATATTTATGACAAAGGACTCAATTCATCACGAGGATATTGTAAATATTTTTTCACCAAGTATTTGTGTATGTATTATGGCATAAGCATTGTGCTGGTTGCCAGGTACATTATGATAAACTTAGTCCCTGCCCTGGTGTAGACTTAGTCCCAATTAAAAAGAAGGGGGGGGTGGTGCCTGGGTGGCTCAGTCGGTTGAGCGTCCGACTTCAGCTCAGGTCATGATCTCACAGTTCGTGGGTTCGAGCCCCGTGTCGGGCTCTGTGCTGACAGCTCAGAGCTGGAACCTGCTTTGGATTGTGTCTCCCTCTCTCTCTGCCCCTCCCCTGCTCATGCTCTGTCTCTCTCTCAAAAATAAGTAAACGTTAAAAAACAATTATTTTAAGTGCAAAGAGGAATACTTGACGGTACGTGAAAATTACATGCGATTCGCATTTCAGTGTCCGTAAGTAAGGTTTTATTGGAAGCCAGCCATGCCCATTTGTTCAGTTATGGTGCCAGCTGCCTTCACGCTACAGTGACGTCCACACTACAGTGGCAAAATTGTTGCAGAACGTGCCTGGCTCTAGTACTGTCTGGCCCGTTATAGAAAATATATGCCATCCTCTGGTCTGATCAGACAAGAAGGGAACTTCCTCCGCGTCTCTTTTGAGGAACAAGAGGAGTTTTCCCGGAGCCCTTTGGCAAACTCCTCCCGATGTCACTGGCCCGAGGATTCCACTTTTCATGCTTCACCCAAACACCGGCGGGGGGATTAAATTACCACGCTTAGTATTGACCTCTTAGCTGGGGATCACATTCCTTCAGTGAGGCATATACTTATGAACCACACTCTCAGAAAAGAGAAAGGAAGAGGCGAGGAAGTGTCTGCCCCGGTCTATCCCTTCGCTGCCCAACGTCCATGCACAACTTCAAAAGACTTTTTAAGATTCATGGGATGTACTAACCCCTTCCCAAGAGGTACACACCCTGAAGCCAAAACCAGTTAGTACTTCCAGCTCCAGGGTTGTTTGGTGGCTTTATTTATTTGAGAGAGAGAGGGTGCAAATGAGCGAGGGGCAGAGAGAGGGAGAGAGAGAGAAGCAGGGCTCACCCAAAGCCGTGTTTACCAAAGCCGGTCTCATGCTCGCCCGACGAGGGGCTCGAACTCACGAGCCACGAGGTCATGAGCTGAGCCCAAGTCAGATGCTTAACCAGCTGAGCCACCCAGGCGCCCCTTGGTGACGTTTATCATCCTCTTTATCAGGTCCGCACGTGGCTCCTGTGACTAAAGGCTAAGTCACATACGCCCAGTATGTGGATCAGTAGAAGGAGAGTTGATGCCCAGTGACCTAAGGGTCACCGTCCGTTGCGAATACCGAGAACTTCCCTGATGGGGAGCGACATCAGTGGTTGGTCAACCCATGGCCTCTGATTCCACTCAGTGGCACAAGCTGTATCCAAGGCTGTATCCAAGATGGGCAGTGGGGAGGAGGGCCCCTTCCTCCTTCCCGTGGGCATGAGGCCTGGTGTCTCAGAAGAGCCTCGGGCGGGGACAATCGCAGATGGGGTTCCTTTGGCCGTGCAAGGCCAAGCCAGCCAGACATCTTCCCTGGCTCTTGGCTTGTTTCTACACAACAAGCTTTTATCATCACAAATTTTGACGGGAATCCTGGAGCTGGGTGGTTCTGCCTGACGATCTTTCACGAAGTGGGCCTCATCTCTGAGCCTGAGAAGTCCCGTCTCCTGGTCCCATCCCTCAGTCTCTTGAGGCAGTAACTTCAAGCTTTCATAATCCAAGCTATGTCCCTGGTCTTGTCTCTTTGTCTGGTGGAAAAAGCTAGGATCTGGGGTATCTTTTCTTGTCATCTCCTCCATTGCGCTTGGCTTTCCGCCTCCACACCACTGATCCGTAGTTTCGAGCAGGGCTTAACAGACCACTGGCTTGCTGGCCAAAGGCCTGCTTTTTTGTGGCCCAAGAGCTAAGAATGTTTTGTCGTTTTTGAAGAGTTGTAACAAAAAAACATGTCAAGATGCATATGCAGCAAAGACCTTGTGTGGCCTGGAACACGGAAACGATTTACTGTCTGCCCCTTTGCAGGCAAAGTGTGCCGCTTCCCGGGTTAGACTTCGAGTCATCCGTCACTGCACATCTCTGAATCACTGGATTCCCCTGTCAGTTTGGATTGCAGGCTTCAGACAGAAAGAATCTCAGGAAAGCCGTGTTTTCTTCCACTCTTGCCATCGGGTGAACCATCTCTGGCTCAAGGCTTTTTCTTTCCTTACGTTTTGTTTATGTTTTACATTTATTTTGAGAAATAGTGGTGGGAGGGAGAGAGGCAGAGAGAAAGGGAGTCCGAATCTCAAGCGGGCTCTGTGCTGCCAGCAGAGAGCCTGATGTGGGGCCCGAACCCAGAAACTCTGAGATCATGATCTGATCTGATCATGATCTGATCATGATCGCTTAACCAACTGAGCCACGCAGGTGCCCCTCGATTGACTTTTTCTCGAAGGAGCTTCTCGACGGCTCTAGGAAGCTGAACATTGTAACAGCCTGATAGGTTTCGACAACCCTTGCTGGTCCGACAGCATCCACAGGTACATGGTTGGTGTAAAACAGGGTTAAACGTTTGGTCCTGGCCCAGCCCAGTCCACCGCCTGATTTTGCAAACAGGGTAACGCTGGCACACAGCCACACCCACTGACTTACACATTGTTCGTGCCTGCTTTAACAGGCAGGGATGAGTGGTTGCCAAAGAGACCATACTGACCGCTAAGCCTGAAACAGTTGCTATCTGGCCCTTTACAGAGAAGCTTGCCAAAACCTGGTATAAAGCAAATGTTTTGTGATCACAGTGCACGGGCCACCGCTTCCCAGCCTGGAATGGCGGGGCCTCACTGCCCTCTACCCTGCCCCCTCCACTGGCCAGTTGCACATTTAGAGTGTTACTTGTAGTGCCCAAATTTAATCCCAGTCAGGGTTCTTAGCTGTAAGCAACGGGGACTCTGGCTGATTTAAACAGAACGGGAGCTCGGTGAAAGCAAACCGGTGAAGCACAGGCTTGGATGTAGGCAGTCACATCCCCGTGATTGCCTCCGATTCTTCCATAGAACCGTCTGGTAAGGAAACCACTGCTGTCACCACAAGCTGGTGCTTTGCACCGAGAACTTGACCTTAGGAAGCCTGCTGCTCCACCGGAAAGCATCTATCTGTGCTATCCCTACTCCTTTGGATTCAGAGCCTGGCACGGTGCGTCTGATCGATGGGCGAAGACTGTGTCAGGTGACCACACCCTCGCCGCAAGGGCAGCTGGGAAACAACAGGCATTTTCAGTATCTATAGTGGGAGGTAAGGTCTGCAAGCCACCAAAACTCAGAAGGAAGGAAATTCCCCAACAAAGGAAGGAAGTTCAAAGGCTGGGCAGTCAAAACCCAAGAGCAAATGCCTGCTACATCCTATCAGGATCCAGTTCCCTATTTATCCACAGCTAAGTTCGTGCTTCCCAAACTTTATTCACCCGTCTCTCCTCGGCCACATGCTCCTTGCTCATAGGCATATACGGCCTGGACTGTTACTTGCTGAACGTTTTTCTTTAAAGCAACTAGTTTTTATGTGAATACATTTATTCAAAAGGAAACTCGGGGCGCCTGGGTGGCGCAGTCGGTTAAGCGTCCGACTTCAGCCAGGTCACGATCTTGCGGTCCTTGAGTTCGAGCCCCGTGTCAGGCTCTGGGCTGATGGCTCAGAGCCTGGAGCCTGTTTCCAATTCTGTGTCTCCCTCTCTCTCTGCCCCTCCCCCGTTCATGCTCTGTCTCTCTCTGTCCCAAAAATAAATAAACGTTGAAAAAAAAATTAAAAAAAAAAAAAGGAAACTCTAAGGTAAGTTGAAAATCACCCTCGGCTGTCCTAAGTGACATAGATATGATTAAATTAAAAACAAGAATGCTGTTACGTGTAGTGCAAACCGTTGTCTGGCAGAGGTTTTGAGCCTGAACACTGCTGTTTCCTAAGGAATAAAGGAGGCTAGTAACCGATGTATAGGTGTTAAAAAATTATCAGGACCGTAGCTGCTTGACATAGTCAGAAAGCTAACAAGAGAACGGAGGAGACAGGAACTTCCTCCTATGTGATGTGATTCTAGGTACCACCTAAATGAGTTGGGTACCACTGGGGGTGTTTGCCTCGTCATGATAATATAAAAAAGCATGCACTAAAATCTTTGCTGGTGCAAGGGAATTCACACGTACGCTCCGATCCTATCGGATTTCCTGAGTCTGCTCTTTCTGAGCCGGGTTTCCTCTTTCAGGCTGGCCGCATCAGACATCCCAATCCAACAGGAGATTAGAAACGTGTGTTTTTGTTTAGCCACGCCTGGGTGTGTGATCGGAAGCTTCCAGCCTCCGAGGAAGCCTGCCATGCCCCATACTCTCAAATCCCCTCTGACCACAATCCCCGCTCGAGCTTCTGCCACCGCAGCGACCCAGGAAGGCGTTGCGCCATCCCGCACAGGTGGCCGGCAGGAGCCACATCTCTGCCAGGTGGCTGCAGTGTGCTAATTACAGAGCATGTCGGGCTTTAAGGAGCTGAGGTTCCTAACTCCTCTCCCGTAGGGTAGGGGCTTTGGTTCGCCTTTTCTGGTCACTGCATTTCTTGCTCCCACCCCAAGGGCATGGCCCAGGACTTCTGCGGCCAACTGGACCCTCCCTGGGAGGCAAGGCCGGGTCACGTAAAACACACTGGCCTCAGAACCAGACAGGCCCGGGTTCCAATCCGACTCGGCAGTTAGTTGCTAAGAGGCTTCGGCAAGCAGCTTAGACCCTGTGAACCTCGTGTCCTGTTCTGCAAAATGGGAGTAATGCTTGGTCCCCCTAGTCCCCCACCCGGCCAACATGCGTTGAGCACCTACTGTGTACCACACACTGGGCTGGGCACGGAGACACAGGACGTACCAGACCGAAAGGAGCTGACGTTGTAGTGGGGAGAAACAGATAAAAATTACACACTGGGACACAATCTGTGAAGGAAGCCGTGTGGCACGAAGACAGAGGCCTGACCGTTGAAGCTGAGACCCGCGCCAGGAGAGCTGAGGGCAGACGGGGCCGAGCAGCAGAGCCGGCTGGGTTGTGGGGTCCCGTGAGATGGCGCACGTACCGGGCTTGGCACCGAGCGGGGGACCCTGAGCGCTTGCGGAGACACCCGGAACTCCGGTTTACGGAGCACGGTCACGGGAACTGTGTCATTTCGTTTGATTCCGTTGCAGCCCATCAGGCAGAGGAGGCAAACACCGTGCATTCGCTTTTATCGGTGGGGAAGCAACGAGAAGAACAGGGAAGTATAGCAAGGAGCCAAAGCCATTTCCTTCGGTCTCGCCTCTCCCCAAGGCCACCTCCTTTGGGGCGCCTGGGTGGCTCCGTCGGTTAAGCGTCTGACTTGGGCTCAGCCCGAGATCTTGCAGTTTGGGGACTCTGTGCTGACAGCTCAGAGCCCGGAGCCCGCTTCGGATTCTGTCTCCCTGTCTCTCTGCCCCTCCCCCGCTCATTCTCTCTCTCTCTCTCTCTCTCTCTCTCAAAAATAGATAAACATCTTTAAAAAACCACCTCCTTTGATGGACGGTGGATGCTTGCAAGATGGGAGCGGATGACTTAGCTACTGTTGTATGACAAGCAGAACCTTGTTCGACAGGTGTCTCTCATCCCGTTTCAAAATGACTCATGGTGATGGCACAGATGGAGGAGACGAATTGGAAACATACGTTCTCTTGGGCTCGGAATTGGGATACCACTTCTGCTGCCTTTTGTTAGCCAAGCGGGTTACAAGTCTTACCCAGGTTCCAGGGAGAGGAAACAACTCCCTCCTTCATTTGGGAGGACCACACTGTCACTTTACAGAGGATGGGGGTGAGAAGGTGAAGGCGGGAGGGAGCAAAGTATTGAGGCCATTTGTGTCATCTGTTAGTGCCGACTTCCATTTAGGGGCATAAAGTAGACAATGGGTTGTGTGTGTGTGTGTGTGTGTGTGTAGCAACTGAACCTTTTAGAGCACACACCATTCGGGAAATGCTCGTGAAAATGCAGACTCTAGACCTGTTAAATCTCTAAGGACCTGTCCCAGGATCTGAATTTTAGGACTCCCAGGTTTTTCAAGTTTGCATGTCATCATTTTAAGGGATCAGACCTAGGTACCGGAGTCAGATGAGTTTTAATTTTGCATTTGGAGATGAACACTGGAACATGTGTTCATCATCTCTATGATGTTATGGAACATCATAGAGACATCTAGGCCGGTCTCTATGCCTCCCTCCAAAACAGTGTGTATCGAAAAAGTGTCCTGCTTCCAATGTATTTGCTTTATGGACTTGGGCAGGCCAAGCGGCTGGACAGTGAACGAGCTGGTGATACTACCACCCCCTAGTGGCGGTGTGTGGCAATACAACGTAGCAATAAAGCACCCTTAGCAGATAGGGTCTTTCATATCCACTTTACCCAAATCCAACACAGCTGATAAGGGCTAATGTGAGTTGTTCCTCATCACTGTACAGTGAAATCTCTACCGCCAGAACATTGCTATGGTCCTCTTCATTAGCTCCATTTATTCCTTTTTAGCCACGTGATGCTGGTACTTAGAATATTGCCCCACGGACACAGATCTGCAGGTTACAACCGGGTGTCACTATAGAATGACTCTTCTCACATGAGAAAACAGTATATTTTCAGTGCCAGCCCCCTTCAAAGTCATTTTAAATAATTCTATCACGAGAAATCCTTGCGAATGTTTTCTTTCAAAATTTGTCCTCGCAAGAGCTCCGTGGTATAGACCAAAGTTGCTCAGCGTTGGCGCGATGGACATTTGGGACCAGATAATTCTCTGTCGTGGGGGCTGTCCTCTGTGTGTCAGGTATGTAACAGCATCCCTGTCTAATCCACCCATTGGATGCCAGGAGACACTCCCCCCTGCCCCCTCCACACACACCAAATTGCGTCAAGGTAAAAGGTCTTAAGACGTTGCCAAAATTGCCCTCAGTTGGGAACCACCGCCATAGAGTTTCATACACCGGGAAATACGGTGACTGGTGACCCCGGAAGGCTGCAAGGGCACTGCTGGAAATTTGCCGTGAGGGTGGCTGGGCCCCGCGCAGCTCGCATCACTGCAAGAGAACAGGGCAGAGCCGACGACAGAGGACCCGGCTGTGGCCCTTGGCACGTGTCGGAACACACAGGAGAACAGCACAGGACGTTCCCGGTCCCGGAGTTTAAGCCGTATGTTTGCTCAATATGTGTCATCAGCTGGAATAAACAGAGACAGGAGGAGCCGGGAAGCGACTGCTTCTTTGTGTTTGTGGAAGGGCGACGGTGCTGTTTCCCCGGGGCCTCGCATGCATGCGAGGAAGGAGAGGTGTGTGTGGCTCGACCTTGGCACAGGTTTACCTTAAATAACAGATTTGGGGGGGCCAGAAGAAGTTGGACGTGCTGCTGCCTCATCCGGGAGGGAAGGGGAGAGGAGGGTTAACAGGTGGCCCACCATGCCTCTATCCTCTTAGCTAAGCTTAGGTTTGCTTTTCCGGAAGCCCGCTTTTCCTGTTTGTCATCCTCTGTCATCCTATGGCAGCCTGGGATGGGTGGACTTTGGTCCAGAAAAAAAGGATCCCGAAAGACCCCCAGCCCAGACCTTTTCAGAATAAGCTGCGATTCTTGGATCACAACGAAATATCTCACTGGGACCAACGAGACATGCCTCGTGGGGGCTAATGACCCTGCCGAGCCTCTGGTCCCAGCATTCTCCTTGCTGGGTGACCCGTGGCAAACTGCTTGATTTCTCTGGGCCTCTGCTTCCTGGAAAACGAAACTGGCTGTTGCAGCAAGTGCAGGAAGCATACAGACGGTGCTCAGAGAGGGCTATTAATCTCGAATTATTATTGTTGAGTCACTGGGCCAAGGCCACCTGTCAAGTAGAGTGGTAGATCCCAGGCTAGAAATTAGATTTTCCGACTCCAAATCCTGGGTTCTTGCCACATGCCAGCACCACTTGGGAAGCTTCTGGAGCCCGGATCCCGCAGAGGCAGTCATTTATTGGCCCGGGGAGCAGCCCGGGTGTGGAAGTTGTTAAAATTCTCCAGGTGATTCTAACATGTAGCCCGGGGCTGAGAACCTGTCTCTGGTCTGCATCATAAGTCAGGTGCAATCAAGTAACAGGCCCGTGCGGTATTTGACCTTCTGTGACTGGCTTATTTCACTTAGCACACCGTCCTCCAGGTTCATCCATGATGTAGCATGTGACTGGATTTCCTTCTTCTTTATGCCTGAATAATATTCCCTGGTAGGTAGATACCATGTTGTCCCTATCCATTCACTTGTCGATGGGCATCTAGTTGGTTACCACCTGTTGATATCCCTTGAGGTGCCTCAAGTAGTCAAACTCATAGGAACAGAAAGTACAATGCCGGCTCCCAGTGGCTGGGGGAAGGGGGATGGGGGGCTGGGGTTCAGTGGGTACGGAGGTTCGGCCGTGCAGCTTGCAAAAGTTCCAGAGATCTCCTCTACGCCATAGTGCTTGTGGCAAATGATGGCATACCCTCAAAACTTTAAGAAGGTAGATCTCCTGTTAGGTGTCTTATGTTTACAATTAAAAAACAAACAAACAAACAAACAAACAAAAAACAGTGGTAGGCGATGGGCTGTTCGAGGAAGTACGGAAGGCTCCAGAGTGAGCAGAGCCCAGAAACAGCAGGACTGAATCAGGAGGGGCTTCCTGGAGGAGGTGGTGGCTGAGCTGACGGTGGAGACGGACCTTCTGGGAGGAGAGGTGCCAGGGAGAGCAGGAAAGCTTGGAGCCAGCCTGTGGAGCGGCAGGTGGCGGGAGGCCTTTTAAGGGGGTTAATGGGAGCAGCAGGCTGCTGGGAATTCCAAGCAGGGATCTGGAGCCTTCAGCGTGAACCGCAGACATCGCAGACCTCGCAGCTGCCTGCTGGGAGCAAGGTGTGGCCTGCTGGCTCCTGCCTCCCCACCCCCTGGTGAGTTGACACAGTAACCAGACTACCTGTGAAAGGGTGATGACTCAGCCTTCCCTCTCAGCCTCCGTCTTGCTCGGCTTGTTTTCTGGCAACGGAGGCAGAGAGGTCCCGTGGGCAAGACGGGGCAAAACGTGGCAAAAATGACGGGCCACACGGTGCCGGAGGCTCACCTGGTTTCGAGGTTGGCCGATTTTCTCTCTCATCGTACGTGGAAAGGTCTGCATAGCTGCGGGTGGGAGAAAAGAGTTTCGTGAAGCGTCCACAGACCCACGGCCTTGGGGTCCCCTGGGGAGCAGACGACCTGCGGATTCGTGGCCACGCCCTAGACTGTTGGAGTCCGTCCCTCCAGGGGCGGGGCCTGGGAACCTGCCGCTTTGACAGGCTCTCAGGGATCCAGATCCGGAGAGGTGGGTGGATGGCAACTGGGAATGTTTCACAGGAGGTTTAGCCTTGTCCACCAACCCAGACAGCCCGAATTCGGAGGCGTGATTGCTCTGCCCGCCCGAACTTCCTTTCCTCTCTGCTGGTTGTCCGCTGTCTCGTTGAGCGTCATGAAACGCCGAGTGAACCTCCAAGGCGGTTTGGAAATGCAGTGACCTGACTTCACTGTAGTCCCACCAAAACTGATAAATTAAAAAAAGAAAGGAAATCTCACCTCCTACCCATGGTCCACTCATGTCTGAAATACCTATCCATGCGGATATTTATTGCTTTTTTTTTTTGACTGGCTGATATTCAGTCCCCCTTTGCTTTGGTAACAACGCCCCAAATTCCTCTTGGAGAGTCATCTCTCCCTCCCTGTGGGCAACCTGACGGGCAGGTCAAGCGGGCGTTTTGTGGCGCGTGACCCAAGCCAGCGCAATCCACGTTTCTTTCTTAGACCCTCCTGGGCTCCTCGAGGATCCCCAACCCTGGCGTTTATTCCATCTAGCAGGTGCTTCTTATCTTTGCCTTCTTTCTGAGCCTTCCCTATCTACACCACGATTGCGTGGGTCATCTTAGGTGCCTCTCATAAATCCCCCTGCTCCTGAAGTTCTGGTCGGCTTGCCTCCTCAAAAGGTCTCTCCTTACCTACGTGTACATGCTGCTGCAGTATTCTGGAAAGCTTTGGCTTTCCCTGCGAAAAGGAAAGGAGTGGAGGCAGGGATGATCACGGGCGTCAATGCCTTTGAATTCCTCTGCCACATTCAATGGAGTCCACCAGGAGAGCCTGAGGTTTTTCTGGCAGACAACATAGAGAAAGTGGCTCATGGAGGCCAGTCTTCTACTTGGGTTAGGTTTGCAGCTGCAAGTAATGGATTTTGATCTACCTCACTCGACTCCAATTTGACGAAAGGGTGGAAAAAGGAAGAGAGGAGGAAGGGTGATAAAATCCACCCGCCAGGGCTGTGGTTTCTAAGTGCAGGCGGAATTCTGGAATGGGGAACGCCGTCAGGGAAGGGCTTTTGACTTGTTAGGAAAGCCAGCGGGCGTCTGTGGTCATTCTGGTTACATTGTGTGAATCAAGGGCAGAATCTGAATCGACGGAGAAGTGTTAGAAAAGAAACATTTTTTTTTTCTCTGCCCTTCTTGGCTTTTTGTGACCCGTCTAATAATCAAATTAACCTAGGACGGATTAACAAGAGAAACACAGATTTAATGAGTACACAGCAGAGTGCCACAGGGACCACGAGGCCCAAGGGCAAGCCGGGAAATGGAGGCTTATGTTTCATCTTGAGCTGAGGAATGAGACAGGGGCCTGGGGCTCCACAGTCGGGGAGGGTGACTCAACTCACAGCAGCAGAAGAGCAGGTGTTCGGTAAGGAGACGTTCTTCCTGCCATACAGATATGTCATTCAGATTAACAAGTGACCTCTTGGTAATAGCTCTCTTTCTGGGCCAGACCCCCTATCTAAATTCTTTTAGGTAGTTTAAAGAAGAGGTAAAAGTTTTTCTTGAGTCTGCTGGGTCTTGAATGCCTTCCGCTCAAAACAGTCCACATGCCAATAGTCCACATTTTGGGGAGACTTATTCTGAACCCCTTCAGAATCAATGTGGAGGCCTGGGAGAAATGGACCGTGTTGTATCTAGGTAATAGCTAAAACACTTGCCACACTGACACCGTATTTCAAATATACTATTTAGTAGCATTGTGACAGTTGGTTTCAACGCGCAAAGGACAAAAATGTTTCATTTCAGTTTCAGAAAGGCGGAGAAGAGGCATAGTGCCACCTGGTGGCCATTTCCCCACATTGTAATCAAGCCTCAGAGATGAAATTTGTGGCATTCAATGTAGGAGGCGAAACGCGAAATTCCACTGCCCTCAACATCTGGCCATTGACCTGGGATATATACATCTCTATATTCAATTAAATTCTCAAGTATTAATCAAAAAAATTTGGTTTGGTTTGGTCTGATAAAAGTTGTTCTTTTTTAAAATCAGATATTCCCCAAAGAAGAGAAATGATTCCAATGATTCGTTTTATGGCCATTCTACATTTTCCTCTGCCATGTTAGTTTTCCTGGAGGAAGAAGGGTGTGCACATTTATTCTGTGCTTCTTAGTAGCCTTGGGGCAGAGTAACTGGACGCTGGGGTCTGCCTGGTATATTCATTGAAGATTCCCTGGAAAGTATTCCCCTACCCCCGGACATCACTTCCACGGCTTCTGTCCACATCACTTCCCAGCCTGGCTCCTGTCATCTTGTTCTGACCATTGCAATAGATTTGTAATTAGTCACCCTCGTTCCCTGGTCTACCCACCACCCTCACCCCAGTCTCCAGCTTATTTTCTACGTGGCAACCAGAGTGACTGCAACCTCTTCTGATCGATCGTGTTAACATCTGGGTTGAAATCTTCACTGGCTCTCCATAACTCCCAAGACAACAACCCAACCTCTTTCTGTTTTCTAAGCTTTCATTTTAATTCCAGTAGAGTTAACATTCAGTGCTATGTTAGTTTCAGGTGTACAGAAAAGTGATTCACTTCCATGCATCACACTCAGTGTTCATCATGACAGGTGTATGCCTTAATTCTCAACCCCTGTTTCATCCAAGTCCCCGCTGTTTCCCCTTTGGTAACCATGTTTGCCCTCAATAACAAAGAGTCTGTTTCTTGGTTTGTCTCTCTTTTTCCCCCCTTTCCTCATTTGTTTTGTTTCTTCAACTGCACCTGAGAGAAATCATATGGTATTTGTCTTTCTCTGACTGATTGATTTCGCTTAGCATTATACTTTCTAGCTCCATCCATGTCATTGCAAAAGGCAAGGTTTCATTCCTTTTTATGGCTGAGCAATATTCCATTATATATATATTTCACATCTTCTTTATCCATTCATCACTCGATGGCCACTTGGGCTGTTTCCATGGTTTGGCTCTTGTAAATAAGGCTGCTATAGTATGTTAAGTTACAAGTTAAAAATAGAACTACTCTACTATCCAGTAATTGTGCTGCTGGGTATTTACCCCCAAATACAAAAACACTAATTCAAAGGGATATATGTGCCCTGTTTATAGCAGCATTATTTACGATAATGACCCAACTTCTTTTTTTTCTTTTTTCAATATATGAAATTTATTGTCAAATTGGTTTCCATACAACACCCAGTGCTCACCCCAAAAGGTGCCCTCCTCAATACCCATCACCCACCTTCCCCTCCCTCCCACCCCCCATCAACCCTCAGTTTGTTTTCAGTTTTTAAGAGTCTCTTATGCTTTGGCTCTCTCTCCCACTCTAACCTTTTTTTTTTCCCTTCCCCTCCCCCATGGGTTTCTGTTAAGTTTCTCAGGATCCACATAAGAGTGAAAACATATGGTATCTGTCTTTCTCTGTATGGCTTATTTCACTTAGCATCACACTCTCCAGTTCCATCCATGTTGCTACAAAGGGCCATATTTTGTTCTTTCTCATTGCCACATAGTATTCCATTGTGTATATAAACCACAATTTCTTTTTCCATTCATCAGTTGATGGACATTTAGGCTCTTTCCACAATTTGGCTATTGTTGAGAGTGCTGCCATAAACATTGGGGTACAAGTGCCCCTATGCATCAGTACTCCTGTATCCCTCGGGTAAATTCCTAGCAGTGCTATTGCATGACCAAACTTCTTAACACAGGCTACCAGTCTCTAACAGTGTCCCGGGTGCTGTTGCTGCCTCATAAGCCTCACACTTAGAGGCTTAGAGTAACTTGGGTTTTGCTTAGTTTTGTGGGTCAGGAATTTGAATGGGGCTCAGCTAGGCTGTTTGGTCCACATGGCTTCCACTGAGGCGATTGAAACCCAGGATCTGCTTCAAAGAGGCCCTCCTCACCCATGGGTCTGCCACCTTGGTCCTCCCTGGTTGCTGCCACCCTGTGACATCTTGTCCTCCAGGGTCTTCATGCAGCGTGGTGGTCTCAGGGTAGATGCACTTTTTTAGACGGTGGCTGGTTTCCAAGGGGGAGGAACCAGAGCCATCGCTCCCACTGTGTTCCACCGGTCAAAGCTGTCATCGACCTGCCCAGAGTCAAGGTGGTGGAGAGACAGGTCCACTAGGTAGGGTTGGGGCAAGGCCACACTGCGGGAGACCAGGCAGCATGAGGGTCTGCTGTCCAGGGCCTGGCCCCTGCAGAAGCACAGATCATCCTAAACCACCTGCCTCTTACACATGTGCCTCCCTGCGCTCTTAACCTGGTGAGCACGGCCAAATCAGGATTTCCAGACTCTCCGTGGCCTGAAAGAATCCGCAAGCCACTATTTTGTCCCCCAACTTTTTATTTTGAAAAGCTTCAGCCTACAGAAATCTAAGAATGACATGACGCCCATACACTTTCCACTTAGATTCACCAACTATTAACACTCTGTGGTCGTATTTGCTGTGATGTGTGTGTGCGCGCGCGCGTGCGTGTGTGTGTGTGTGTGTGTGTGTGTGTGTGATTATTTTATGAACCATTTGTGAGTTAGTTGCAGACATCAAGGCATGGGGTTAAATGTCCATCATTTAACGCAGACACAGCACTGTTGTCTGCACAGTCTATATAGTTGGGACTTTGCTGGGTGTCCAAATGATGTCCTTTAGAGCTGCTAAATCCACGATCCACTAAGAATCACGCACTGCATTTCGTTGGCCCATGGGATTTCCCTCTTCCATGCAATCCTCTACGTCCAGAGAACTTTGCTGAGTTAAACCCCTCGACTGGCACAAGCCTTCCCAGCAGATGGTCTCCAGGACTGGCCTGTCTCCCCACCATGCTCCACTGTATCTCCCTGCTCATGTTCCTCATGAATCACATTGCCAGCGCTCTAGGGAAATCTTGCGTGTTCATTTCTTACTCGTTAATGTCCTTAGGCCACTTCCGAAAGGGCAGGGGCAGTATCTACTCTTGTTCTCCATGTCAGCCCCAGGCCTGAGGTCTGGCACCTGGCAGATGTTCGATAATTCCTTGGTGAATGAATACATGAATATTTCACTGGGGAAATTTAACGAATCAGTGAAAACAGTTTGGGGTTGGCTGAGCTTTGTGTCCCAAACCTTTACTATGTCATAAACCTCTTGCCAAAACTGCTAAGAATTTCTCCTTTGTCTTGGGCTATAGCCCAGCCTACCCAAGCTTGGCCTCTAGTTTGCTCAGAGGAATAACTCCTGCTCATAACTCTACCAAATTGGTTTTATACAGAGCCCACGTGGACTGAAACAAGATCCCAAATCCTACTGCTGAACTACCCAAGTGTCTCTGCTTGCCACTTGTGGGTCCCAATCTGTGAGCAAGAGATGGGTGACTCCAGCTTATGGGACAATCTCTTTTTCTTCTTCTTTGTTATATCTATATAAAGTTTATCTTTTTTGAAAGAGAGTATGTGTGTGAAGGGGGAGGAGCGGAGAGAGAGGAGAGAGAGAGAGAATCTCAAGCAGACTCCTCACGTCATTGCAGAGCCTGATGTGGGCCTTGATCCCACAAACTGTGAGATCACGATCTGAGCCGAAATCAAGACTGACTGAGCCACCTAGGTCCCTGGGAAGATTTCCTTTTCATGGAGTGAGATGCATTATTCACCCAAAGGGAGCTGGCTCAAGCCGTGGCAGTGATCAGGTTAATTTGCAGGTAGTCCTGAACATACCCTATGACCCCCAGTAATGCCCATCACATGTGGTTTTCACCCGCTGTGCTATGTCTGTACCCTTTCTTCAAGGCACTTTGGACATTCCAGAATTCTCTTACCATTAGGTACTCCCCAAAATGGAGTATTTCCTTGAATCCAAAGAGTTAACACTCTATATTGCAAAAATCAAGCATTACCTGCCTCTTGTGTTACCGTGGCTTAAATCCATTCCATCAAACTTTACCAACTGCATGCACTATGTGCCCCCAAATCCAGGGGAATCAATAAATCAATCTTGGGTGCAGAACTATTATCTTCACACATCAGACATTATTTCCCTCCATTAGAGAAAGAAAAAGAACTTCCAGATGTGTCCTTGCCCCTGTGATTGGTAACAGTATCTATAGGTGTGTCCATTGGTATCAACCTTAATTTGTTCAACTTCCTGTAACCTTTAAGGAAGGTGAAGTGACAAACACTCAGAGATCGACTGACACTTATACATATTACCCATCCAGAGGGTGGAGTAAAATTGGACTTAAAAAAAAAATCCCTAAAATCCAATTCAGTCAGTTCCTACCTTTTGGCCTCATGAGATTTTTGTCAGGGGAGAGATGCAACTTGATTTTTTATCCACCTTGAAGGAAACCCGAATAGGCCACCCCTCAAAAAAATAAGCCGCTCTGGTGTAAGGATCATGGTGAGCTGAAGGCTGCTGAGAAATGGGAGACATGGGAAAACCTCCTTGCTTTCCTCTGCCTAAAATCGGGGCATTTCACATGTGATCTCCTTCGGCTGGCTCTCTTCTGGTGTCACCGATAGGGTAACAGTTGAGAATATCGCCCCTGCACTTTCCAAAAGGCAAAAGCCATTAATGCTTTTTGAGCCACCAACTCTAAGATGCTTGCTATCGGCCTTCCTCCCTCATCCTGTTATTGTGAAACTCTTGCTTAAGCTCGTGTACTCACCAACATTCCAGAAGATTTGCTGGCTGGGGATGTGTTTCACTTCGGTGAATGCCCACCACAATCTTGTCCATGGTGTCAACTTGGAGCTTGGCTTAGCACATGAATGTCTACTCCGCGTCAGCCGAAGGGTGCAGTCCTCCCCTAAGTGGAGCCCTCGTCCTGTGCTGAGGGATGCCCCCCCACCCCGCCCCGCCCCGCTGCATTGCTCTGAGCCTGAAACGGGACCTCACAGAGGGAAGCTCAGCTCATCAAATTCAGTTCAGAACCTGGCTTTTCCAGGAGGAGTCAAGATGGCGGAGAAGTAGGGGGACCCAAATTTCCCTCATCCCTCAAACACCTCGGTATTGAGGTCAGAACACTTGGAATACCAGGAATCCAGTCTGCAGAGGGACAGAAAAATCACAGGTGTACAGAGACACGTGGCGGGACAGAGGTGTATGTTTGTGAATTGGGGGAGATGAAATGGGCAGTGTAGACACAGGGTGGGGGGATCCCCTTCGGTGGAGAGACAAAAGGAAGAGAAAGAGAGGCTGTGGAAGTGTGGGATTATATTCGGATAAGAGAAAACCCTCTCCCGACCACTGGCCAGGGAATTAAAAATATGAAGGGAGCCTGTTTCTACCTTGCAAACAGCCTTAGGAGTTTAGGTCAGAGTTTTCAGGGGTGTATGACTTTGTCTGGGACTGGAGCCAGCAGTGTGTCTGTGTCCTGGGAAAGAGGGGAGCCAGTGATCTTGGGGGTGCACTGGGAGAAAGCAGTCTCCTCCCTGGAGTGCTGTGGGAAGAGAGTGTATTGTCCCCCACCAAGGACAGAAGCCCCTGCAGGTGTCAGCCAGAGGCCCTTTGTGGCTGGGTGGAGCGGTGCTATTCCAGAACCACACCTGCACACAATGGGATCCTTGAAGATACCGGGTTTTGAATCCTAGTGGAGTACCTGGGAGGCATGGGGGACTGTGGAACAGGACAAGCCACCCACCTGGGTGGCTCTGTGAGGATGGCCTGAACAGCGTGCTTTGAGACACCCAGTTCAGGGAGGAGATTGGGGTGTCATTTTCCTTTCACCCAGGGGTGGGGCTTCAGGGACCAGGACAGAGGCCCCCAGGGGACGTGGGCCCCCGCTTACACCAAACCCTGCCCCTCCGTACGTGGTAACTGCTTATCTACCGGGGTGAGATTGACACTGACCGAACCAGACACGGCACAGTCACGGGTCCCAGGCACCAACAGATAACTGTCTTGTGGTTTTTTATGTTCGTCTGTTTTTTTTCTTTCCTTTCCTTCTCTTCTCCCTTACCTTTCTACTCTCTTCTTTCTTCCCCCCTTGGAATCAACCTCAGAGCTTCTGATTTGATTTTTGATACGTTATTATATATAAAATATGTATTTTTTTCCTCTCCTCTGGTCATTTAATCAGGTATTTTTACCCTATTCTTTTTACACCTTTTCTGTATCTCCTTTTTTTCCTCTTTCTGGATTAAGCCTACGGTTTCTTTGATTCTCTGCCTGGTCTTTTTTTCCACCCCTGTCATTTCTTCGTTTGGGATAAGGTTTCTTCCCTTCTCCCCGGGCCCCCCGCTTCTCCTTTTTCCCAGGGTTACTTCAGCAAACGAATCAAAGCACATGAGGCGGAAGGTCCAACTCCCCACCACGGATAGCGAGATAGAGCAGCCAAAGACACAATAGTACATGCAAGACCCTCTAAAAACACTTCCTCAAATGCCAGGCCCTGGACAGCGTATGACCTCTTTTTAATGTAGTAGTTGTCACAGGTGCAGGACATAGCACAAGCTATTACAACACATAAAGGCCAGAATCGGGCTCTTCCAGTAGAAATGTCTTAGGAGATAAAGACACAGGAGACCGTAAAATAATAGCTTTATTTATGACTGGAGATGTGAAGATATTCACAAAATGCCAAGGAAAACCATTCCTCGTTCAATTTTTGAAATCTCACAGCTCAGAGGACTGAGCTTTCACTACAAACCAGGAAAGGACACCTCTCGAACAGACGATTCTTTACGCTAAGAGTTGGTGTTCCTTTTCTCACCACCCCACTGGGCCCTGAAGTACACATATGCAGTCTGCTCACGGTTTCCTGGGGAGCTTGTGCTGGCTGCCGCCTCACTTTAGTGCCCCTCAGAGGAGTTCACGGGCCGCATCTCTTGGGGCCCCCTGGGGTTACGTCCTCTCTCCGAGTATGACGGCAGCCAGCAAATGAACAGAGAGTAGCACTGAGGAGTCAGCAAAGGAAAGCTTTGAACCTCAGGCAGACAACTCCATTTTCTGGAGCTGAAATAGAGGGTTGGATACTGCTCTTATCATAGATACTCTGTGTTTTTTACACACAGCACACAACGTGTAACTAATTTTATTATAGATATCAAAATATACAAACAAATTTAGGGAAAACCTCCAGGCTCTTTCCCCAGATGACTGACAGGGCCAAAAAGAAAAACACAGGGAGAGGGCAAATGACTAGCCCTTAGGATTTGAACAGAAGGAGAAGACATTTATTTTCGTAAAATCTTGGTGAGCACCCCAGGGATGACCCTTCCTCAGCAGAGAGCTGATTTTTCTTGTACCTACACTGACCACAAAAGCAGGGCACCGAACGCTGATTTCCAAAGGCGCAAGAAGTGGCTGCTCGTATCCTTGGGCTTTGGAGATAGAACAGCAGCGCCTCCATAGTCCCAGAGGTTATGTACACGGCACAGCCGAAGTGACGTGAGTCCAGGGAAGCATATGTTTTAGAACATATCTTCTGGAAGTACTTATTGAATGCAAATCAGAAATTCATGAAACGAGACGTCACTTACAACATAAGGACGAGGCCTGTCCCTGTTCAAAGGGTTCACAATCTGAACTGGCCCCTGGCAAATAGTGTTAGAGGAACACTGTAAACCAACAACTCAAAAATGAAAAAACAAAACAGCGCGATACAATAAATAATCACCAAAGACTTTTAGGTGAGATTTTCAGAAAACCCAGGGATAGATTTTATATCACAAAATGGTCCATATCGTCCAAAAATGTCTTTTGACTGGACGGTAAAATAGTATTTGTTGGAAGCTAAAAATTGAGATAAAGTACAGGCCATTGGGAGTGGTAAAGCTTTAATTTCTCCGATTTTCTTCCAAATAAACTTATTACTAGGGTTGTCATGGCAGAGAAAGAGGTGATAGCTTTCCACAGGGGCACACTTGGGGTTGATTTTAGCGATGTTCCAAGTCAGCGCGATGCCCCTGGGTCTCAGCACCCGCTTCACTTTGAGCTCAGGCTTCTGCGGGGGAAGCGTGTCTCGGGTTTTGTCTACGAGCTCGGGCAGCAGTGGTGGTGGTTCTGGGAGAGGCGGCAGGTGCTCAAAGGACTCAGGAGCCTAAAAACACATTTAGAAAGTTTAGCGAGCTGGCTCGGCGGGCTCTGGTAATTTACACGCGCGTGACTGCAGTTCTAAATCTACTTCCCAGTTTTCTGTCCGTTTCTCCAAATCCTCAGGACAAAAGGATGCTTCAAGACTATGTGGGGCTAGGGCCGGTCTTTTTAAGCACAAGCTGCTTTTGGCATTATGATTTGCACACTCTGCAGTGTCACTAGTCCAGAACGGTGAGGTCCCAGACGTTCTGGATCATTATTCCAGCTCATTTCCAACTTGTGTTCCCAAACGCTGTGCTAGTTTACGTGAATGGTGTGAGTGTACACGAACACCCATTTCTCTCCACCGTCATCAACAATGGCGACTGCTCTTAAAAATCTTTTGTATACACACACACACACACACACACACACATACATTTGTATTTGCTTTAACTTTTATAGCTTCTGGAAGACTCCATTATTTTGACTGCATACATAAGGAGATGTACAACAGCACAGTCTCAAAAGCACAAGCTGCAAGGGGACCCAAATGTGTCTGCCTAGGTAAATGGGTACTTCCCCTCAATCTGGAAGAAGCATCCCTTATAGAGCATCAGTACCTGGGCTGCATTTTGTGCCACTGGGGTTGTCTCTTTTGAGGTTGAAACCGCTTTTGCGGGTGACTCCAGGGTGGATACTGAACTTTCTGTGAACACAAGGTATAAGAAGTAAAATTTATCTGCAACAATCAATTCCATAGCCTTTAAGCAAAGCTAGTTACGTCTACCTTAACTTTGTGTATCACAATTATACTGTTAAAACATATACTCCAAGTATTAGGAACCTTGAGACAACAGAAGATGACATAATATTCATATTATTTAATAATAATTAAATGTGAACTAAAGTTACAAAACTGTGAAATAAGATGACAAACTTTTGATAAAAATTCAAGACCCAAAGGTGCTACATACAGCGAACTTTCCTTCAAATGGGACAAGAATTCTCCCCTTAAACACTGAAGTCACTATGTAAGCTGGAAGTAGGAAAAACTACACACAGGAGAGTGCTCCTGGCTCAGGGCTCTTAGAGGTGGCTTGGGCTCTCTCAGGCCAACAGGATATTTGCAAACAGAGCCATCTGCAATCCTGTATAAATAAGTGACACACACAAGTCCTGGGAATTCAAATGAAGTATCAGGCAGCCTGCAGGTTACAGGACTCTGCTGCGGAGGCTGCTTCAGCCTAGAGGGCATCGGATATACCACTGACCCTTGAACAACACAGGCTCGGTCCACCTAGACGTCGCTGTTTTTCATTAAATGTAGTACAGTCCTGTACAAATATTTTCTCTCCCTTGTAATTGTCAAGCCATTTTTTTCTCTAGCTTACTGTATTGTAAGAAAACAGTATATACGACATAGAACACACAAACAGGTGTTGACTGTTATCAGTAAGGTTTCCAGTCAACAGTGGGTTGTTAGTAGTTACATTCTGGGGAGCCAACAGTCATATGCAAGTTTTCTTTACTTTTTTCTTTTTTTTTTTTTTTAGTTTATTTATTTTGAGAGAGCAAGAGAGCAAGTGTGAATGGGGGAGGGGCAGAGAGTGGGAGACAGAGAATCTCAAGCAGGCTCCACACTGCCAGCACAGAGCCTGATGCGGGCCTTTGAACTCTCGAACTGTGAGATTATGACCTGAGCCAAAATCAAGAGTTGGATGTACAACTGACTGAGCCACCTGGGTGCCTCTAGGCAGATTTTTTCTTTTCTTTTGTTTTTTTGATAAAAATGTTTAATGTTTATTTACTTTTGAGAGAGAGAGAGAGAGAGAGAGAGAGAGAGAGAGAGAGAGGCAGAGAGAGGGGATACAGAGGATCCGAAGCAGGTTCCGTGCCGACAGCAGAGAGCGTGATGTGGGGCTCGAACTCACAAACCATGAGGTCATGACCTGAGCCAAAGTTAGACGCTTAACTGAGTGAGTCACCCCACAGATGTTCAGCTGTGTGGAGGCTGGTGTCCCTATCCCCCACATTACCCAGGGTCAACCATAAATTGTGGACTGTGGTAAGGGAGAGGGGAGGGAAAAGGGAGAAAAAGGAGAACAGAAGAGAGCTGGTGAAGGGAAGAAAAGGGTAAAACAGAGAAAATGTGAGCCTAAGGGAGAGACAGAAGGTTTTAGTTGGCCCAGGACAATGTTCTGAAGTTGTATCCATGTAGTTGTATATAATAATATTTTGCTTATTTAAAAAAAATTTTTTTATATTTATTTATTTTTGAGAAACAGAGTGAGACAAAGCATGAGCCGGGGAGGGGCAGAGAGAGATGGAGACACAGAATCCGAAGCAGGGTCTAGGCTCTGAGCAAGCAGGTCAGCACAGAGCCTGATGCGGGGCTCAAACCCACGAACTGTGAGATCATGACATGAGCCGAAGTCGGAGGCTCAACCAACTGAGCCACCCAGGTGCCCCTATTTTTTTTTTAAATAAGCTCCCTAAGTGGGGTTTGAACTCACAACCCTGTGATCAAGAGCCACGTGCACCACCGACAGAGCCAGCCAGACACCCCAACATTTTGTTCATATTTACTGTTGAGTAGCATTTAGCTGTATTATAGATATGCTGCAACCTGTTTCTCCATTTATCCACTGATGGACATTTGCACTGTTTCTAGTTTGGGGCTACATGCATAAAGTGGCCACAAACATATGTGTCAAGTCTTTGTGGATGTGGGTTTTCATTTCTCGTGGGTCAATCAATACCTAAGATTAGAATAACACGGTCACATGGTAGGGGTGCAGTTGACATACTGAACCACCAGATCACTTCGAAAGTGGTTTTACCATTGTACATCCCTCCCGCTACGGCCTGGGAATTCTAGGCTGTTCCACATCCGGGCCCACACTCTGTGTATTTTCAGTTGTTCTCCTTTGTAGCCATGTTGTGGCATCTCATTCCAGTCTGCATTGGCCTGGTGAGTAACAATGTCGAGGATGTTCTCTCGTGCCAGTCTACCATCCCCACAGCTTCTACAGTGAAGTGTCATCCGTTTGTTGGCGTTTAATTGGCTCTTTTTCTCCCAAGCATCTTAAGGGAGAAGCTTATCAGATTGCTCATTTTAGACTTTCCATTTTTTCTAATATAAACATTTAATGCTAGTAACTTCCCTCCAAGCACTGCTCTATCTGCTTCCCTCAGATTTTGCTGTTTCAATTTTCATTCAGTTGAAAACATTTTCAAATTTCCCTTTTGACTGCTTTGACTCCTGGGTTATTTTTTAGAAACGTGTTTGGTCTGCAAATACCTAGGGATTTTCCAGCGATCCCGGTTACTGATCGTGAATTTAATTCTGCCGTGTCAAAGAACATACCCTATAGGACTACAGTCCTTTTAAATATACTGGGACTAGTTTTATGGTCCAGAACACAATCTATCCTATCGCATGTTTCATATGCACTTAAAGAGAAGGTGTATTCTGCCATGGTTGAGTTGAGCGTTCTACAAACGTCACTTAGCTTAAGCTGGGTTGGTAGTGTTGCTCAGGTTTCTACATACCCCGTCAAGTGCTGAGAATGGAGGGATGGAACCTCTAATTCTAATGGCTTATTTTTCTATTTGTCATCTCAGTCCTATAAGTTTTTGCATCAGGAATTCTGAAATGCTGTGATTAAGTACATACACATGTAGGTTTCCCAGGTCTTCCTGTTGAAATGACTGCTTTATCATTAGAGATAGTCTTCTTTACCCCTGGTAATATTCCTTGTTCTCAAGTCCATTTGATGGCAATACCGTCACCCCAGCTTTCTCACGACTAGCGTCTGTATGCTTTTGCATAGCTGTCTCCCTCCATCCTTTTAACCTCTCCATGTATTTGTACCTGAAGGGCATCATATAATTATCTTATAGTTGGATCTTGTTTTCTTATCCAGTCCAACAAGGTCTGCTTGTGAATGTAGTGTTTAGACCACTAACACATATTCTAATTATCAGTATGGCTGGGTTTAACCCTACCATCTTGCCTTCTGTTCTCCATTAGTTTCGTTTGCTCTTTGCATTTTTTGTGGCTTCTCTTAGATTATTTAAAAATTCCATTTTAGGGGCACCTGGGTGGCGCAGTCGGTTAAGCGTCCGACTTCAGCCAGGTCACGATCTCGCGGTCCGTGAGTTCGAGCCCCGCGTCAGGCTCTGGGCTCGGAGCCTGGAGCCTGTTTCTGATTCTGTGTCTCCCTCTCTGTGCCCCTCCCCTGTTCATGCTCTGTCTCTCTCTGTCCCAAAATAAATAGAAAACGTTGAAAAAAAAATTTAAAAATTCCATTTTACCCTCACTATGGTCTATTAGCTATACTTGCACTTAAAAAAATTATTGCTCTAGGCATTACCATATGTATCTTCAATAACTTAGTCTGTTTTCAAGTAACATACTAATAAAACGTTAAGACCCTCACAAAAGCATACATCCATTCCTGTCTTATGCACCACTATTGTCATATATTAACTTCTACATATATTATAAACCCTACAACATGGTATTACATTCTTTCACATACAACATTTTCCATCTGCTATCATTTTCATTTTGCTAGAAGAACTTCCTTTATTTTTTTTTCTACAAATTTTTATTTAAATTCTAGTTGCTTAACATAGTGTAATACTGGCTTTAGGGGTAGAATTTAGTGATTCATCGTTTACACGTAACACCCAGTGCTCATCATTACAAATACCCTCCTTCATGCCCATCCCCCATCTCCCACCCCCCCTCCATCAACCCTTAGTTTGTTCTCAATCATTAAGAGTCTCTTACGGTTTGCTTCCCTCTCTCTCTTTTCCCTTCCCATACGTTCATCGGTTTTCTTTCCTAAATTCCACATGAGTGAAATCATATGGTATTTGACTTTCCCTGACTGACTTATTTCACTTAGCATAATATACTCTAGCTCCTTCCCTGCTGTTACCAATTATAAGATTTAATTCTTTCTGGTGGCTGAGTAATAATCCATTGTGTGTGGGTGTGTGTATGTATGTGTATTATCGTACACATACATACACAAACACCTTTAATCCATTCTTCAATTGATGGGACACTTCGGCTCTTTCCATAGTTTGGCTATTGTTGACAATGCTGCTAATAAACATCAGGGTGCATGCACCCCTTAGAACCTGTATTTTTATATCTTTTGGATAAATACTTAGTAGTGCAATTGGATTGTATGGTAGCTCCATTTTAAAACTGTTGAGGAACCTCCATATTGTTTTCCAGAGTGGCTGCACCAATTTGCATTCCCACCAACAGTGTTAAGAGGGTTCCCCTTTCTCCATATCTTCACCAACATCTGTTGTTTCCTGTGTTGTTAAATGTTAGCCATTCTGACAGGTGTGAGGTAGTTTCTCAATGTGGTTTTGATTTGTGTTTCTCTGATGATGAGTGATGTTGAGCATCTTTGCAGGTGTCTGTTAGCCATCTGGATGTCTTCTTTGGAAAACTGTCTATTCATGTCTTCTGCCCATTTCTTAACTGGGTTATTTTTGGGGTGTTGAATTTGGTAAGTTCTTTGTAGATTTTGGATACTAACCCTGTATCAGATATGTCATTTGGAAATATCTTCTCCCATTCCTTAGGCTGCCTTTTAGTTTTGTTGATTGTCTCCTTTGCTGTGCAGTAGCCTTTTATCTTGATGAAGTCCCAATAGTTTATTTTTACTTTTGTTTTCCTCGCCTCTGGCGATGTGTCTAGTAAGAAGTTGCTACGGCAGAGGTCACAGAGGTTGCTACCTGTGTTTTCCTCTAGGATTTTGATGCTTTTCTGTCTCACATTTAGGTCGTTCATCCATTTTGAATTTATTTTTGTGTATGGTATAAGAAAGTGGTCCAATTTTCCCAACACCATTTGTTGAAGAGATGGTTTTTTTCCCATTGGCTATTCTTTCCTGCTTTGGTAAGGATTAGTTAACCATATAGTTGTGGGTCCATTTCTGAGTTTTCAATTCTCCCTTGAAATGTTCCACTGATCTATGTGTCTCTGTTTGTGCCAGTACCATATTGTCTTGATGACTACAGCTTTGTAATAGAGCTCGAAGTCTGGAATCGTGATGTCTCTACCTTTGCCTTTATTATTCAAGATTGCTTTGGCTGTTCAGGGTCTTTTGTGGTTCCATACAAATTTTAGGATTGTTTGTTCTATCTCTGTGAAGAATGCTGGTGGTATTCTGATAGGGATTGCATTAAATGTGTAGATTGCTTTAGATCATGTAGATATTTAAACAATGTTGGTCCTTCCAGTCCATGAGCATGGATTCCCGCCCCCCCCCCCCCCATTTCATTGTGTCCTCCTAAGTTTATTTTGTAAGTGCTCTTTGGTTTTCAGAGTATAGACCTTTTACCTCTTTGGTTAGGTTTATTCCTAGGTATCTTACTCGTTTTGGTGCAACTGTAAATGGGGTCGATTCCTTGATTTCTTTTTCTGCTGCTTCATTACTGGTGTATAGAGATGCAACAGAAGTACAGAGATGTACAGAAGTACATCGATTTTATATCCTTCAACTTTGCTGAATTCATGTATTAGTTCTAGCAATTTTTCTGTTGGAGTCTTTCAGGTTTTCCACAGTAAGTATCATGTCTGCAGATAGCAGAACTCTGACTTCTTCCTTGCTGATTTGGATGCCTTTTATTTCTTTTTGTTGTCTGAGGCTAAGACTTCCAGTACTATGTTAAATGATAATGGTGAGATTGGATATCCCTGTCTTGTTCCTGACTGCAGAGGAAAAACCTTATTTTTCCCCACTGAGAATATTGGCTGTGAATCTTTTGTATATGGCTTTTATGATGTTGAGGTATGTTCCATCTATACCTACTTTGTTGAGGGTTTTTATTAAGAATGGATGCTGTATTTTGTCAAATGCTTTTTCTGCATTTATTGAGACAGTCATATGGTTCTTATCCTTTTATTAATGTGGTATTATCACACTGATTAGTTTGTGAACACTGAACCACCCCTGCAACCTAGGAACAAATCCCACTTGGTTGTGGTGAATAATTCTTTTAATGTACTGTTGGATTCAATCTGCTAGCATCTTGTTGAGAATTTCTGGGTCCATGTTCATCAGGGATATTGGCCTGTAATTCTCCTTTTAGGTGGGGTCTTTGTCTGGTCTTGGGATATTATATTAAGAACTCTTCTTTAAATGTCTGTTAGAATTCCCCTGGGAAGCCATCTGTCCCTGAACTTTTGTTCGTTGGGAGATTTTTAATTACAGATCCAATTTCTTTGCTGGCTATGGGCCTGCTTAAATTTTCTATTTCTTCCTGTTTCAGTTTTGGTAGTGTGTATGTTTCTAGGAATTTGTCAATTTCTTACACATTGCCCTCTGTTTTTTTTTTTTGGCAATTTTTCATAATATTTTCTTAAATTTTTTTTGTATTTCTGTATTTGCGGTGATCTCTTTCATTTGTAATTTTATTTATTTGGATCTTTTCTCTTTTCTTTTTGATAAGTTTGGCTAGGAGTTTATCAATTTTATTCTTTCAAAGAGCCAGCTTAGTTTCATTGATCTGTTTGTTTGTTTCTGTATCATTTATTTCTGCTCTAATCCTTGTTTTCTCCTTCTCCTGCTCACTTTATTTGCTGTTCCTTTTCTAGCTCCTTAAGGTTAGGTGGCATATTTGACTTTTCTTGCTTCTTGAGGTAAGCCTGTATTGCAATATTCTTCCCTCTTAGCAGAGCCTTTGCTGCATCCCAAAAATTTTGCACTGTTGTGCTTTAATTTTCAAGCATGAGTGGGAGAGGGACAGAGAAAGAGGGAGAGTCCCAAGCAGGCTCTGTGCTATTAGCACAGAGCCTGATGTGGGCCTTGAACTCACAAACCATGAGATCATGACCTGAACTGAAATCAAGAGTTGGATGCTTAACCAACTGAGCCACCCAGGTGCCCCAACCCATTTATTCTTTAGTAGGATATTTTTAATCTCCATGTATTGTGGTCTTTCCAAATTTTTTGTTGTGGTTGACTTCAAGTTTCATAGCACTGTGGTCTGAAAATATGCATGCATGATCTCAGTCTCTTTGTGCTTGTTGAGGGCTGATTTGTGATCTATTCTGGAGAATATTCTATATGCACTTGAAAAGTATGTGTATTCTGCCACTTTAGGATGAAATGTTCTGAATAAATCTGTTAAGTCCATCTGGCCCAATATGCCAATCAAAGCCACTGTTTCTTTGATTTTCTGTTTAGATGATTTGTCCATTGCTGTGAAAGTGGGTTGTTGAAATCCCATACTATTACTGTGTTATTATCTGTGAGTTTCTTTATGTTTGTTATTAATGGATTTGTATATTTGGGGGCTTCCACTTGGGGGCATAAATATTTACAGTTGTTAGATTTTTTTTTTTAATTTTTTTTTCAACGTTTATTTATTTTTGGGACAGAGAGAGACAGAGCATGAATGGGCGAGGGGCAGAGAGAGAGGGAGACACAGAATCCGAAACAGGCTCCAGGCTCCGAGCCATCAGCCCAGAGCACGACGCGGGGCTCGAACTCACGGACCGCGAGATCATGACCTGGCTGAAGTCGGACGCTTAACCGACTGCGCCACCCAGGCGCCCCTAGATTTTGTTTTTAATTTATTGTATTATTATTTATTTTTTCATTTAGTTTATTATTTATTTTTTCATTTAGTTTATTATTTATTTTAGAGAGACCACATACGTGTGAATGGGGGAGAGGGGCAGGGGAGAAAGGGAGGGAGGGAGGGGGGGAGAGAGAGAGAGAGAGAGAGAGAGAGAAAGGGAGGGAGAATCTTAAGCAGGCTCCATGCTCAATGCAGAGCCTAACGTGGAGCCTGGGATTATGATCAGAGCTGAAATTGAGTCGGATGGTCAAATGACTAAGCCACCCAGACAGCCCACAACTGTTAGATCGCCTTGATGGACAGACCCCTTAATTATGATATAATGCCCTTCATCTTTTCTTAAGTCTTTGGTTTAAAATTTAGTAATTCTGATATAAGTATGCCTACTCTGGCTTTATTTTGGCATCCATTAGTCATGATAGATGGTTCTCCATTCCTTTACTTTCAGTCTGCACATGTGTTTAGGTCTAAAATGAGTCTCTTCAGGAAACCATCAAAACCCTAGAGGAGAAAGGAGGAAAAAACCTCTCTGACCTCAGCTGCAGCAATTTCTTACTTGCCACATCTCCAAAGGCAAGGGAATTAAAAGCAAAAATGAACGATTGGACCTCATGAAGATACAAAGCTTCTGCACTGCAAAGGAAACAATCAACAAAACTAAAAGGCAACCAATGGAATGGGAAAAAATATCTGCAAATGACATATCAGACAAAGGGCTAGTATCCAAAATCCATAAAGAACTCACTAAACTCCACACCCGAAAAACAAATAATCCAGTGAGGAAATGGGCAGAAGACATGAACAGACACTTTTCCAAAGAAGACATCCAGATGGCCAACAGGCACATGAAAAGATGCTCAATGTCACTCCTCATCAGGGAAATACAAATCAAAACCACACTGAGATACCACCTCACACCAGTCCACAATGTGGAGGTTCCTCAAAAAATTAAAAATAGGTCTACCCTATGACCAGCAATAGCACTGCTAGGAATTTACCCAAGGGATACAGGAGTGCTGATGCATAGGGGCACTTGTATCCCAATGTTTATAGCAGCACTTTCAACAATAGCCAAATTATGGAAAGGGCCTAAATGTCCATCCACTAATGCGTGGATAAAGAAATTGTGGTTTATATACACAATGGAATACTACTTGGCAATGAGAAAGAATGAAATATGGCCTTTTGTCACAACGAGGATGGAAATGGAGAGTGTTATGCTAAGTGAAATAAGTCATACAGAGAAAGACACATACCATATGCTTTCACTCTTATGTGGATCCTGAGAAACTTCACAGAAGACCATGGGGAAGGGGAAGGACAAAAAAAGTTAGAGAGGGAGACAGCCAAACCATAAGAGACTCTTAAAAACGGAGAATAAACTGAGGGTTGATGGGGGCTGGGAGGGAGAGGAGGGAGGGTGGGTGATGGGCATTGAGGAAGTCACCTGTTGGGATTAGAATTGGGTGTTGTATGGAAACCAATTAAACAATAAATTTCATATTAAAAAAATAAATGAGTCTCTTGTAGGCAGCATATACGAGACTTGTTTTATTTATCCATTCTGATACTCTATGTCTTTTGATTGGAGCATTTAGTCAGTTTACATTCAGAGTGGTACTGAAAACATAGGAATTTAGCGCCATTGTGTTATCTGTAAAGTTGGTGTTTCTGGTGATGTTCTCTGTTCCTTTTGGTCTTTTTTCCCTTCCCCACTCAGAGTCTGCCCCTTTAATATTTCTTGCAGGGCTGTTTTAGTGGTCATGAACTCCTTTAGTTTTTACTTGCACGGGAAACTCTCTCTCCTTCTATTCTGAATGATAGCCTTGCTGGATATGCAGCCTGACTGCACATTTTCCCCGTTCAGCATGTTGAACAAATCATTCCACTCCTTTCTGACCTGCCAAGTTTCTGTGCACAGACCTGATGTGAACCTGATTTATTTTCTCTTATAGGTTAAGGACATTTTCCCCTTGCTACTTTCAGGATTCTTTCCTTGTCTGTGTATTTTGTGAATTCGACTACGATATACCTTGATGATGGCCAGCTTTTGCTGAATTTAATGGCAGTTCTCTGTGCTTCTTGGATTTTGAAGTCTGTTTCCTTATTAGGGAAGTTTTCAGCTATAATCTGCTTAAATAAACCCTCTCCTCCTTTTTCTTTCTCTTCTTCTGGGACTCCTATGATACGAAAGTTTACACATTTAAGGAGTTGCTGAGTTCTCTAAATGTACAATTATGATCCAATACATTTTTTCCCTCTTTTTTTCTGCTTCATTATTTTTCATAATTTTATCTTCTATATCACTCATTTGTTCCTCTGCTTCATCCGTCCTCAGTGTCACTGCATCCATTTGGGTTTGCATCTCAATTACAGCATTTTTTATTTTGGCCTTTGAGTAGTGTTTTGTTCTTTGATCTCTGCAGTAATGGATTCTCTAAGTGTCTTCTATGCTTTTCTCAAGCCCAGCTAGTATCCTTGTGATTACTGAATTCCTCCGTCTTATCATTTTGTCTGGGTCACTGGTCTGTGTGTGTGATTGTTAGGAAAGTCTGTTGTATTCCTACTCTTGAGAATAATGGCTATTATGGGGGTAAAAAAAAAAAAAAGCTAGATCCTAAGTGTGTTTTGGTGTGCTTGTTAAAAGAAGTAGATCCCTAAATAAATAAAGCAACATTTAAAAATAAATTTAAAAAAAATGAAGGTAAATCCTGGGTGTGCTTTGGTCTGCTTGTTAAAATAAGTTAGATCCAAAAAACAAAACAAAAAAAGGAAGCTAGGTCCAGTTTCCCCTAGAGCCAAAGCTTTGCAGCAGTCTAAGATCAGTGACTTTGTGCATGAGGGGGGGGGGGGGGGGGGGTCTGTGCTGGCCTCCCGGAGGCGGAGCCTGCTATGCTGATTCTCAGGTGAACTTGCCCTAATGGAGGCGCATCTGCGGGGGGGGGGGGGGGGGGGGTGCTTGGTGTAAGCGGCTCTAGCCTCCACTGGATGGCACTGTTTTGCTCATTGAAGTCGGTCCGTGCTGATGGATAGAGGTGGGGGGACTGAGGGGTAGAGGGTGAGGGGGTGGGGATGGCACTGCCTTGCTCTCTCCTCCTAGGAGCTGGGAGTTTGTGCCCGCCACCCTTCAGGACGCCCTCAGAGAAGTGTGAATCATCACCTTTCTTGTGTGCCCCACTGCTGCCAAATCTCTGCCTTCACCCTGCCTGTGTCTGAGTTGTCCACCTGCCAGGCAGCACGGTACTGCTGTGTTCTATGTTGGGCGCGTGCCTGGGTTTCAAAACTCCAAACTCCAAGACGCAGACCCCCGCTGATCCTCTGGGGGAGGGTCTTGCCTTGCTTTTGCCTTTTGCTCGTCTGTCCCAGAAGAGCAGTCGCAGAACTGCACGGCGGTTCGGAGTTCACTGTAAACTGCAGAACAAGGCTGGCACCAAGGTTTGCTGCCCCCAGCTGGTGTCTGCTCCTACGCTAGCGAACAGGGCAGCATGCTGGTGCCACCCGTTCTTTTTGTCCCCGGAGAGGCCATGCCACCACTCCCACACGTACTCCAAGCAGGGGAACTGTTTCTTCCTGTGCCACCCAAGGGATCCTCAGACCACGGTGCCTGCTCCCGGGTCTCCACCCTCCTTCCCCACCTGCTAAGCCCACCAGGCACGGCCACAGCGATGGCGTAGACCTCTAAAACTTGAGACTTTGCGCTCCACTGCTTGTAACAACTTGCAGCAGTCAGCCTTTCTTCTTTACCCGGTTGATGGTTCCTAGGAAGATTTTCTTCTTGTGCAATCCGCTGCAGGTGTTCTCTCTCTCTCTCTCTCTCTCTCTGTTGCTCCCTTCTCTGTGATCAGGGCTCCCTTCCGTTCGCAGCACCCATAGCTCTTTTCTCCCCTAAATCAAGTCTCTGCAGCTCCCCTTCCACAATATGGCTGTTTTTCTACTTTCAGTTGTGCAGTTTTCCTCGGTCAGGCCTCGGATCGATTTCCCGGGTATTCAGAATGATTTGGTATTTATCTAGCTGTGTTCAAGAGAGGAGGCAAGTTTAGGGACCTCTACCCCTCCCAGAACTTCCTTTATTTTTAATAATGAAGGTTTACTGGCAACAAATTTTATCTTAAAAAGTCTTTTTATATATTTATTTTGAGAGAGAAAGAGCATGTGTGTGGGAGGGGGGAGAAGCAGAGCGAGAGGGAGTCTGAAGCAGGCTCCTCTCCACCAGTAGCACAGAGCCCAATGTGAGGCTCGAATTCACGAACCATGAGAATGCATGAACCCGAGCTGAAACCAAGAGTCGAATCCTTAACTGACTGAACCACCCACACGTTCCTATCTAAAAAAGTCTCAAGTTTGCTTTCACTTTTGAAAGATATACTTGGTAAGGATTTTTCCCCCGGCCTTTTAATGATGTCATTTGACTGTCTTTTGGTTTGCACAGTTCCAAATGAGAAAACTGAATTCTTCATTCTTCTCTCTATGTTTTATGATATTTTTTTTTCTTAAAAACAATTTTTCTTTTTTTTCTGATTGCTTTTAAGATTTTTTTCTCTTTATCCCTGGTTTTCAGGAATTGATTATGAGGTACCTTGATATGGTGTTCTTTGTATTTATCCTCCTTGGAATTTACTGAAGTTCTTAATTATGTGGGTTTGTGCTTTTCATTAAATTTAGAAAACTTCTGACCATACATGTATGTAGGTCCACTTGGTACTATCCCACAGCTCATTAAAAAACTCTTACTCCTTTTTTCCCCAGGCTTTTTTCTTTTCTCTTTTTAATCTTCCTTTAATTTGGATAGTTTCTTTCTAAGCTATTTGGTCAGGTACTATTTCTTCCAATTTACCAATTTGTTTTCCTTCTTCTGTGTTTAATATGCTGTTTTTTTCCAGTCACTGAATTTTGTTTTCTAATTTGGTTCTATTTTGTATATTTTCTTTCTCTTATTATGTTCCTGTGTACTTTTTATCTTTGAGCATATTTCTTTTTTCTTTTTTTAATTTAAATTTTTTATGTAATCTCTACCCCAATTTGGAGCTCAAACTCCAGATCAAGAGCCAGGTGCCCCAGTTTGAGCATATTTATATCACATCTTTCAAAGTCCCTGTCTGTTAATTTTGTCATCTCTGTCATTTCTAAGTTTGTTTCAAATAGATTGATTTTTCTCTTGGTTATGGATTCCATTTTTAAAAAAAATTTTTTTTCTAACATTTATTCATTTTTGAGAGGGAGACGGAGCATGAGCGGGGGAGGGGCAGAGAAAGAGGGAGACACAGAATCTGAAGCAGGCCCCAGGCTCTGAGCTGTCAGCACAGGGCCTGACGTGGGGCTTGAACTCACGGACCATGAGATCATGACCTGAGCCGAAGTCGGACGTTTAACTGACTGAGCCACCCAGGCGCCCCTGGATTCCACTTTTTTTTTTTTATCTTTACATCTCTACTGACTTTTAAATTGGATAATGGATATTATAAAATGTAAATGGCTGTATGTCGAATTCCATTCTCTCTCATTTTAAACAGAACACAGTGAGCTTTGTGTGGTAAGCCATCAAGTTACATGTAGTTCAGCTTGATCCCTTCGAAGTTTGTTTTTCGATTTTGTTAGGGTAAGGCTACAGTTGCCTTTGCTCTAAGATGAGTTTACACCCAGATATTCAGAAGACTCTGCCACTATAGCTGGTCAAAATGGAAACATTTCCTACCTGTGAGCATAAAGCTCTTGGGTCATTCTTTGCCCAGATGTATTGAGTTTCACTCTACCCATGTGTGGCTTAATACTTCAGTAAGGCCTCAAGAGGATTCTATGCTAACCTCCTGGGGCTCTTTCTCTGAGTGGCTTCCTGATTCTGATACTATAGTCTTCCCCTTCTCTCCAGCTGCCTTAGCCTCTCTGGAGGCCAATCTCTGTCTCCTCACCTCAGCAAGACAGACATTCTCTGCTTGGGAGCTCCTACCGTGTACCACAGTCTAGGAAGGGAGTTGGGACAATCTGTACAGCTCATCTCATTCATTGCCTTCTCTCAGGGGTTGTAGTTCCTATCCTGCAATATCTGAAAAGATTTTTAAAAATTACATCTTGTTTAGTTTAGTTTCTTTATGGCAGAAAAGGGAAGTCTGGATCATTTACTCACATCACTACTCTCTATACATACATTTATAACTTTTTTCTCTTGTTATATTACTAACACGTTTTCATCAACACATGTACTTCTTCTACAGCATTATTTTTAATGGCTGAATACTGCCGTACCATATAAATGTGTGCAATCAATCCTATATTTCTAGGAATTTAAGGATTTCCAAAGTTTTATCACAAATAGCACTGTGATGAACATTTTCAAAGAATTTGGGGGTCAAAAGGCTTCCATATTTGTTAAGTTTTTGATATTGATAAAAATGTCGTCCAGAAAGATTCACACTCCCATTCACAGTGTGCAAAATTGTATTTCTTTTAAATCTCTTTAATGGAAAATCTGCCGCACTAATTGAACATTTTGGTGGGAAAGTAAACTATGTGATAAACATTGTGCTAAAAGGATGGGAACTTACAGATTAATAAAGACACGGATGCTGTAGAAAAGAAGTTCCAGTGCTTTCCGGAAGACATATGTAAAGAAATGATTACAGGACGATGTAATCAAGCTAGAATATGGGCGTGCGCTAAATACCAATGGTAAGGAGAACCTGGAAGGAACAGTGTAGCCAAAGTGTCTAAACTGAATATGAAAGGATGAAGAGTGGGGACATCACACAAGCCTAGGGAGGCCCAGAGGGGAGAGGCGTCCCAACAAAGGGAACCGCACACGTGGAGGTGGTGAGGAGAGAAGCAGCGCTACCTGTTGAGAGGCGATTAAGGCACAGCTAAGGGATGTGTAGAACATAAGCTCGAAAGGTTTGCAGGGTCTACGTCATTGAGGCTTCTGTCGTGCTAAGGAGTTTTGATTTTATCGTACACAGGTGTGTACACAGAAAGCAGTATTTCAGTGACAGCTTGCAAGAGTCACCAGAAGCACTAAGTTTAGGGCAGAAACATTAGTTACTAGGTTATGACAGAAGACCAGGCTAAAGGTGATGGAATTCTGAAATAAGAAAATACATGGAGCAGACCGGTTGGCTTTTCAGGAGACAGAACTGATGGGCTTGAAAAGTGACGAGACTGTGGAACGAGGCAGATCTAAGCGTCAAAAGTGTTTCCTTTTGTCTAGGAAAACTGTCTAGCTTGGAAAATGGAGTGAGCTGGTGATACCATTCATCAAGACTGGGAATACAGGAGACAGTCTAGGTTTGACCTGAGAAACGAACTTTTATTGAGAACTGGATATTCTACAAGATAAACAGACTCATGTATTCATGGGTCAGCAGCATGAATTAACATGATCTCTCTGTCCAACTGCTAGATTTCAGACTAAAGCCCCCCCAAGTTAGAGGTCTGATTTATCTTCTCAAGCAGTGACAAATCTGTCTTCCTACTTTTTATTTTATTGTGTCTCCAATCCTGTACTTTGGGGAATAAGCTGAGGGACTCCCTGAGCCTGCACTGACGAGTTAACAAGGCAGAAAGAATTACAAAGCCATAGGATGCTCACACCCAAGTATGGGTAAACAAGATTAGGTGAATAAGGATAGAGAAGGGGGGCAAAGGTCCCCAGAATAGAGGAGGGGGCAAAGGCCCCCAATACAAAGGTGTATGAGGTAAGCAAGATAAGGTATTCAGGGCAAAAGGGCTCCCCAATTTAGTACTATAGCAGAAAGCTGCTTTCACGGGAAGGAAGGACCAAATTAGGTAAACAGGTAAATAGGGCTACAGACCTCTGTGCTGTGGGTGAAGCTGCCCAGAGGGGAGCTGATTAACAAAAGAAAGGTGTCTTGTTAACCCTGAGGTTATGTGCTCTATCTGTCTTATCCTCTAGGCTAGCCAAGATAAACAGACACGGGGCCTCCTGTCTGCCCTTAACAACCATCTACCCATCTGCCTGGTGTCAGGATTTTGTTTTGTTATTAACCCAAACCCCTAAAAACCTTCAAGACCCCCTTTCCCTCACGTCCATGAGTTACTGTTCACAGTTTCATTGCCTCTTTGTGCACATCCATTACCATGTTTGTAAGCCTTCTGATCCTAATAAAAATGGATGAAGGACCCTTAATCGGGGCTCTTGTCTTTTCCCGGATATTAGCCATCTCTCGCTTTTAATCCTGTGTCGGCTCTCTTGCTGGTCAAGAGAGAACTTTAGACTTAGAGTCTACGGCACTGTACCATGTAGTTTAGAAACAGTTTGTAATCTGAATTAACAACCAACTGATTATTATAGATTCCAATTCATTTTCAGATCTGTATTTCTAATTTTCATCACTAAACTGGAAATTGAAGGGTTTCTTAATTCTATCATGAGGTACCTGGAGATTTCAATGGTTCCAACCTTTGTTTGGGTCCACAGTTGAAAGGGGAGAAGGAGTTAGACTATATATTTCCTATGCTAATCTCCATTTTTAAATATTACACAATTTTACTAATGCTAATAAGTAATATTTCAAGAGTTTATCAAGAGTTTCAAAAACATTCAAGTGTAGTTATTAAGGGCTGAAACTCTATAACTCATTACTAGTCCCAGATGACTATATTTTACTTCTTTCTCTTTAAATCTGAGAAAGAGGGCGCTGTTCCTCTTCCCTTTCATGTTATGCCCTAGCTTCCTCTCACAGTGCTATTGTTATAGTTAAAGAAAAAAGGTCTGTACCAAAGAAGAGATTAATAATAGCCCCAAACAACCCAATGTCTTTCAGTGAGTGAATATAAACTATTTTATACATCTATACCACAGAATATTACTCACCAGCAAAAGGGAATACTACTGATACACAACTCTGGTGACCCTCTGAGGGAATTATGCTAAGTAAGGAAAAGAAGCCAATCTCAAAAAGATACACGCATATCATCACAGAACACCCACAGATGGTTGTGTGATTGGATTGTGGTGACCATCACATGAATCTCTACATGATAAAACTGCCCAGAACTACACACACACATATACTAACACACTGAAACAAACTTTATAAATGTGTCAAATGCTTTCTGAATTGTTAGCATCCATCGTACTTAAGAAGGAAAGACAACTCGTTTACCTGCGTTGCAGTTTGATCGGGCTTCTTTTGTCAGATCGATCACAGAATCAAATTTCTTCTTCTCTGTGGCCTGAAAAGTTGTTGTTAAAGAAACAAGATTTTGCCTCCATAACAGAACATATTTTTTAAAAAATAAAACACAAATTTTAAATTACCATTTAGAAGACAGAACATGCTATAAGTCCTTAAGGTTTAATTTAATTCTACTATGAGAGAGAAGCTCAGGAAATACTACGTGGTTTTTCATAATATGACTAAGCAGAGTCTCAGTTAATTTGGTAAGTAAGTATGGTTTTGAAATATGTTTATCATTAAGTGTTTGCTTTTATTTTTTTTTTTTTAATTTTTTCTCTCTCTTAATGTTTATTTTTGACAGAGAAGAGTGCCTGTGCCTGGGTGCATGAGAATAGGAGGGGCAGAGACAGAAGTAGACAGAGGATCTGATGTGGGCTTTGTGCTGACAGCAGAGAGCCTGATCCCAATGCAGGGCTTGAACTCATGAACTGTGAGATCACAACCTGAGCCAAAGTTGAATGTGTAATCGACTGAGCCACCCAAGTGCCCTGTTTGCTTTTTAATGTTTACGCTAGACTGGACCATGGGTATGCCAACTAGTCAGACATTTATTTCACAGAGAATGAATCTCCCGAAGAATGAATAACAAAACTGAGTCATCCGACATGTAGCGACACTCAAGTTCACAGAACTAACATATTCAAATAAACAGCACTCAGAAACAATATTTATTACCTACCTGAACTTCTGCTTCAGCATTTGGTGGACTGTTAGAATTTCCTGACGTAGGTTTTCCAGTATCTGAAAGACAATTATTAAAATACCAACATTTGACAAGTTTATTAAGCAATTAAATATTTATGAACTTTGTAATATATACAAATGCTAAAACATAATAATGAGGATCCTAATTAACCATTTACCAAGTATGGGTACATAGCCACAAAAAGTAATTCAATGGACATACCTATTCCAAAGACCAAGGAACAGTGCAAACAAACAAAAAATCTAATTTTCGTTCAAAAGATTTTGTTCTTCTGTGACTTTACAACTGTATTAGTGACTCTCTTTTGAAAATCCATCTGTAAATTAATACAGCATTTGAGGAAAGACTTGGAAAGGTGCACATTTTTTATTCACAGTATTTCTAAACTAGACTACTGGAGAGAGCTGAAGAGCATCGATCCAGAACCAGTAGAAAATCTCAGATCAATGCTTAATATCCCTTGTACCTATCTGATTCACAATCTTAACAGTCCAAACCCTGGGGGCAATTCAGGAAATACATAAGTGGAGGCAAAGCTTTCTGAAATCAAGATGCAAATACTCTAAAATAGTAAAACGTGAAGAGGAAATGGATAATTTTGAATGAGAACTTCTAGGCCAACAAGAAAGCCGTTGTAAAAGAGACGAACTTTAGAAATCTTAGGTTAAAGATTTTTACGTAAGTGAAATAAGACAGAAACTCTAAAGAACAACACAGTATTCTCACAGAAACTGAAAGTTAAAACATCAAAGATGCAAAACAACAGCAGACTTTAAATCTTAAGTGGACTGTAAGGTAACTTAAAAGACAAAACAAAAAGACAAACAAAAAACAAATCTGTCCCCCCAACACAGGCCAGAGCAAACATGGAAAAATAATGTATACGAAAGGGTAAGTAGTTTTAAAACTCAAAAAGACATTAAACACAATAAACAAACAAAAGGCCATAAATTGATAAACATGAGTTTAAAAAGAAACCTCAGTTATATCAAGGAATCATTTACTTATTCAGATATTATTAACCACAGACATAAATTAAAACACTTTTGGAACCAGAATTAAAATATTTATTTATTGAAAGATAATATTCAATTCTCTATTAGAAAAAAAACTGATTTGAGATTTTCTAATTTGATAGATGGTATTTTAATCAACTTCAGATACCTGTTGGATTTGATGTAATTGGAGCTGTCAAATTAGGACTTTCCACAGAAATCAACATAACATCATCATTGTTACTAAAATGATAAAGAAAATTAAAAACAAAAATAAACTAAACATGCATTATTAGGCTGAAACATGCAATCAGTGGTTAGAATTCTGACTTAACATTTCATAACTGACACGTTTTAATCTAACAATTGGGGGCAGAGGGAGAGAGATGATAAGTATACAATATACATAAGTGTTCAACACATACAAGTCACTCTAACACGTATACTTGCCTTCATGAAAATTAAAAGTATAACTGAAAGAAACCCATTAAGACACTTAGACTCTTCCAGATACAGGACTATAACAAACAAAGCTATAACAAATTAGTTCTGCCACGATTCTACATTGTATCACTATAGTAGAAATAGTTACCATACATTTACTAAACTAAACAAAGTTGGTAAATGATGCTGATTGCAGTTACAGAATATCCTGAGTCCGAAGATTGTCTTCAGCTCCCATTTGACCCAGACTCCTTTCATGAGTTTATATTATTTTTTAAAGTTTATTTATTTGAGAGAGAGGAAGGAAGAGAGAGAGAGAGAAAGAGAGAGAGAGAGAGAGAGAGAGAGAGAGAGAGAGAATGGGGGAGGAGGAGAGAGTGAGGGAGAGAGAATCCCAAGCAGCCTCTGGGCTGTCAGCAAAGAGCTCAATCTCATGAACCACGAGCTGAAATCAAGAGGTGGATGCTTAACCCACTGAGCCATCCAGGTGGCCTGAAATAAGAGAGGCCTAAACATAATTCCGTCTTTTCTTTTTTTTAAAGTAGGCTCCACCCTGGGCATGGGCTCCCACAGGCCTTAAACTCACAACCCCTGAGATCAAGACCTGAGCTGAGATCAAGAGTCAGACACTCAACCGACTGAGCCACCTAGGTGCCCCTACTACTTTCGTGAGTTTGATATTTAACATCAGAATCTTTAAGAAAATCTTGACAAAAATTTCATTAAGCCCATAAAACTGTTAGATGAATTTTCTATGCACAGAGTTACACCACTTTCTAAATTAAAAAAAAAAAAAAATAATAATGTTTATTTGAGAGAGCCAGAGTGTGAGCAGGGGAGGGGCAAAGAGAGGGAGACACAGAATCCAAAGCAGGCTCCAGGCTCCAAGCTGTCAGCATAGAGCCCAATGTGGGGCTCAAACTCACAAACCGTGAGATCCTCACCAGAGCCAAAGTCAGATGCTTAACTGACTGAGCCACCCAGGCGCCCCTATACCATTTACTTATAGATGTTTTAAATTTGAGCTTTTGTGGGACGCCTGGGTGGCGCAGTCGGTTAAGCGTCCGACTTCAGCCAGGTCATGATCTCGCGGTCCGTGAGTTCGAGCCTCGCGTCGGGCTCTGGGCTGATGGCTCAGAGCCTGGAGCCTGTTTCCTATTCTGTGTCTCCCTCTCTCTCTGCCCCTCCCCCGTTCATGCTCTGTCTCTCTCTGTCCCAAAAATAAATAAACGTTGAAAAAAAATTTTAGAAAAGACTATCTTTTTTCCAACAAATTACCTTGGGAATTTTTGTTGAAAACCACTGGATCATAGGCATATTCTCTAACCTGTCCGCCGATTTGTAGGTCTATCCTAAACACCACCACATAAGTGCTGTCTTAATGACTATAACTTTATAAAAGTCTTTTTTTTTTAATGTTTGTTTATTTTTGAGAGAGGGAGAGAGACAGAGTGTGAGTGGGGGAGGGGCAGAGAGAGAGGGAGACACAGAATCTGAAGCAGGCTCCAGGCTCTGAGCTTTGAGCACAGTGCCCGATGCAAGGCTCAAACTCACAGACCTTGAGATCATGACCTGAGTCGAAGTCGGACACTTAACCGACTGTGCCACCTAAGTGCCCCAACTTTATAAAAGTCTTAAACTTAGGTAGTGTATGTCTTTGAACTTTGTTCTTCTAACACTGCTTTCATCTTCTAGATCTTTTGCACTTTATGTAAGTTTTCAATCAGCCTGTTACTATCTATAAAAAAAAAAAAGGTCACCAGGATTTTGATTGAGACTCCACTAAATGTATAGAACAATTTGGGTGAAGTGACATTAATAATGAATTTTCTGATTTGTAAACATGACATATCTCACCCTATATTTAGGTCTCCTTTAATTTCAGCAATTTCTTGTACTTTTAAAAACTAACAGATGAGTTTTTTAAGAGCAGCTTTAGGTTTATAGCAAAATTAAGTGGAAGTCCAGAGAGTTCCCATGTACTTATTGTCCCTAACCAATCTCCCGCCCACAACTTCCCCATCAAAATCCTATGTCACGGTGGTATGCTTGTTACAGATGATGAACCTATATTGACACATCATTATCATTGTCAAAGTCCACACTCTACAATTGGTTTCACTCTTCGTGAATATTCCATGAGTTCTGACAAATGTAAAATGATATATATCCACCATTATAGAACCATAGACAGTAGTTTCACTGCCCTAAAAGTCCCTGTGCTTCACCTATTCTTTTCTCCTCACTAACTCCCTGGTGGTATTTGATCCTTTTAGTGTCTCCATAGTTTTGTCTCTTCTAGAATGTCATGTAGTTGGCATCACAGTATATACAGCCTTCTCAAATTGACTTCTTTCATTTAGCAATATGCATTTAAGTTTTTTCTGGATCTTTTCATAGTTGGAGAGCTCATTTCTTCTTGAGTATCGTGTAATATTCCATTGTCTTGAATGTATCGGTTTATTTATATAATGAAGGACACCTTGGTTGCTTCCAAGTTTTGGCAGTGACGAATAAAATTACATTTTATATGATTCTATTTTCTTCCCTTTCATAGCCTATCAGTATATACTTCTTTAGATGGTTCCCTTAGAGTCTATATGTTTACAATGAATCCAAGACTACTGGCAAATAACACTATGCTGCTTCACAAGTAGGGCAAGTACCTCCCAACAACAAAATATTCCTAATCTCTCCTGCCTTTGCCTTGTATCATTGCTATCATTCATTTCATTTAAACAAACACACACATACATAAATACACTGTTGCCATTGTTTCCAACAAACTCTTGTCAAATCACTTAGTAAGATGAATAAAAGCTTGCGCTCTACCTTTGCTTATTACGTCTCTGACAATCTTCTTTTCTTTCTGTAGATCTGCTTTTCTGATTTATTTTCCTTCTCTGTAAAGAATTTTTAACATTTCTTGCAAGGCAGGTCTACAGGCAACAAGCACACTAAACTTTTGTTTGTCTGAGAAAGTCTGTATTTCTCCTTTGATACTGAAGGCGAATGTCACAGAGTACAGAATTTTAAGTTGGTGGTTTTTTGTTCTCTCAACATTTCACTCCACCCTCTTTGTGCTTACATCATTTCTAAGGAGAAGTTGGAGGTAATTCTTATCTTTGTTCAACTATGGGTAAGGTGTTTTTTTCCTCTGGCTTTTTTCAAGATTTTATCTTTGATTTTCGGAATTTTAAAAATCGTATGCCCAAATGTAGGTGTTTTGTTTTTTTTTTAAATATTCATCCTGCTTGGTGTTTTCTGAGATTGCTGGTTCTGTGACTTGGTATCTAACATTAATTTGGGAGAAATTCTTCGTCATGATTGCTTAAAATATTACTTTTACTCCTTCTATCAGCCTCCTCCCCTTTTCTATCCTTCTGGTGTTCCCATTATGCTTATGTGCCTTCGTTTGTAGTTGTCCCAACTCCTTGGAGATTTCTGTTGTCTTTTTCTCTTTGCTTTTCTGTTTTCAAGCTTCTATTGTCATTCTCAAGCTGGGTGAAGCTTTCCTCAGGGATGTCCATTCTAATAAGCCCATCAAAGGCATTCTTGTTGCTGTTTTGATCTCCAGCACTTCTTTTTCATAAAATTTCCAGTTCTCTGCTTCCATTATCTACCTGTTCTTGCATTTTTTTCTACTTTTTTCATTAAAGCCCTTAGCAAAGTGGTAATTTTTCAAAATTCCTAGTCTGATAGTTTGAACATTTCTGACTCTGCTTCTGATGCTTGTTTAAGTCTCTTCAAATCGTGTTTCTTGCCTTTTAGTGTGTCTTGTGATATTTTGTTGTTGTTGAAAGGGGGACATGATATACTGGGTGAAAGGAACTATGATAAAAAGGAAGTTGGTAATGCATTAATAAGACGGGGCAGGGAGGGGAAGCTTCTACTGGTCCTGTGATTAGCTCTCAGCTTTTAAGTAAGCCTGTGCCCTTGGAGTGTGGACTTCACTTGACCAGTGCTTCTCAGTCCCCGACACCCTTCAGGCGGGACAGGATGGCTGGAGCAGGTGCAGTTGGGTATTTACTTCCTCCAGATGGAAGGCCAGAGGGAGCAGGAACTGGACATTTCCTTTCCCCTAGGTAGGTTAACTTCTGGTAACAGTTTCTCTCTAGGACAGGCCTTGTCAAGAACAGAGTGCTCTGGTGTATTCTAGAAGCTTCCTTTCATCATCCGCCTCTATAAGCACGAGGGGATTTTTCTCCAGTATTCACCGTAAGGCCCTGGCAAAGCCCCACCTGGAGTTGCTAACTCTTGATTTGTCTACACTGAGCCTCCAGCAATTACAGTTTAGGTCTTCCTACCCTGGGACTGGTTCCCACGGAGTCTTCTGCTCTAGTTCCTGGATGTCGTGATGAATATTTCTGCCTGTTGTCCTCTCCATTGGGGGGCGGGGGGGGACGTTGCTCTGTGACCTTACTTCTTCTCTAGTGCTTCTAAGAAGAGCTGTTGATTTTTTCAATTTGTTCAGCTTTTTACTTGTCGTTAGAAAGGAGTGACGACTCCCTGCATGCTGGATCACAAACCTGGTATCTACTTTGTAGTTTTGAAATTAGGTCTTACAGATATTTTAGTAATCTTAGCCCTATGTATATGTCAAAGAACATTAGTGTAAATAGGATGGATTTTAAATTTGAAATTCCAACTGTCTGTGGCCTGTATGCAGAAACACTGTATTAAACAGGACTTATGTAACACATATACACACATACACACACACACACACCATGTAATATAGAGGAACAGTATACTATATACATGCATATATACCCTATATGGAAACACAGAAAAATACTTTACATTACCCACATATTTACAATATCCAGCACTCTGCATCTCTTTACCTTTGCATAGATTCACATTTCCATCTGGTTTTGTTTTCCTTCTGCCAACAGAACTTCCTTTAACATTTCTTGCAGTGCAGGTCTGCTGATATATTCTCCACCCCCCTATATTCACCTTTTTTTAGTGGGAAAATGTCTGTTTCCCCCTACGTGTCTGAAAGGTATTTTCACAGGAGTGTAAAAATTTTAATGGGTCATTTTTCTTTCAATGCGTTAGAGATGTCCTCATTCCAATGCTTTAGAAATGCCTTCTAGGGGCGCCTGGGTGGCGCAGTCGGTTAAGCATCCGACTTCAGCCAGGTCACGATCTCGCGGTCCGGGAGTTCGAGCCCCGCGTCGGGCTCTGGGCTGATGATGGCTCGGAGCCTGGAGCCTGTTTCCGATTCTGTGTCTCCCTCTCTCTCTGCCCCTCCCCCGTTCATGCTCTGTCTCTCTCTGTCCCAAAAATAAATAAACGTTGAAACAAACAAACAAAAAATTTAGAAATGCCTTCTAGTTTGCATAGTGCACAGCAAGAAGTCTCCTTATCTTATTTTTTTTTTCTTGTTCCTTTCTATGTAATGAGTCTTTTCTCTCTGGCTGCTTTTAAGATCTTGTCACTGGGGCGCCTGGATGGCTCATTCGGTTGAGTGTCCAACTCTTGATTTCAGCTCAAGTCATGATCTTTCAGGTTCCTGGGATCGAGCCCTGTATAGGGCTCTGTGGTGACGGTGCGGAGCCTGCATGGGATTCTCTGTCTCCTCTCTCTGCCCCTCTCTCCGCTTGCATACACCCTCTTTCTCTCTCACACAATAAATAATACACACACACACACACACACACACACACACACACAAGACTGCTTGACACTGTTCCAAAGGTCTCTGATGCTCTGTTCATTTTTTTCTTTTTTAGTCTTTTACCTCCCCATGCTTTTGTTTGAACAGTTTCTATTACTATTCCACTGTTTTTTAAATGAGTAATTATCTCTTCTGTTCTTAATCCTAATCAGTGTACTCTGCATTTACTGTGTTTTTCACCTCTAGAAGTTCAACTTGGGTGTTTTTGTTGTTGTGTTTTACATCCTCCATCTTCCTTTCTATCGTAGGACATGAACGCTATACAGGTTAATAGCTGTTTCATGTTGTGGTTGTCCATCAAACATACTTTTTCCAGGTCTGTTTCTATCATTTCAGTTTTCTCCTTGCTATGAATTATATTTGTGGCTACTTTGCATCCCTGGTAAAGGTGCCAGACATTGTAAAATTTACACTGTTGAGTGAGGGATGACATTTCATTCTTTCAAAGAATGCTGGACTTGATTCCGGCATGGAGTTAAATACTCAGGATTAGTTTCATCCTTGGTGTCCTTTCAGTTTTTTGGGAGTAGGTCCACTGCAGTTTTGAGGATGAAGCCAGCCCCACTATAACATGCCCACCTAAAGACTCTACCTGGTGTTCATACTTTAAGTTTCTTCATTGTAGCCAGAGGGAAAGCAAAATGTTCCTACCCTGTACAATACCCAAGAAATGTTTGGTCTTCTTCTTTGCAATGGTTCTTTTCCCAGCCTCTTGAAGTTTCATCCTTTGCACGTAAAGATCTGTATTCAAACAATAACTCAAGAGGGTCCCTTTGCAAGTCATCAGACTTCTATCTTTACACACTTTCTTTTCATCACTGTTCTGCCTCACAATTCTAGCCAACTCAGACTTCCAAGTCTCTGATCTAAATGTAGCAAGATCTCAGGTGCACCTGGGTGGCTCAGTAGGTTAAACATTGGGTTCTTGGTTTCAGCTCAGGTCATGATCTCACAATCTGTGAACTGAGCCCCATGTTGGGCTCTGTGCTGACAGTGTGGAACCTGCTTGGGATGCTTTCTCTCTCCCCCTCTGTCCCTCCCCTGCTCACTCTCTCTCTCTCTCTCAAAATAGACAATTAACATGTAAAAATAAATAAATAAATGTAGCAAGACCTGTAGGCTGTTTGGGCTCTTCCTGCCCCTGTCTTTCAACCTGCGAAATGCCTCTGGGCAGTAAGCTTGAACACTGTAGGGTGCATTTCAGGTGCTTCCCTTTCCCCAGGGAACCCAGTCTTATGCTCCCTGTCGAACATTTCTGAACACAATTCTTTTTCTTTTTTAGTTTGGTTTTCTATTTGTTGACAACCAAAGAACAATTCCTGTAGTAATTAATACTTCATGGACAGAAGTGAACATTTCCTACATGCTCCCTTTAGTTTTGTGAAATCAACTGGTTTAAATGCACATTTTAAAGCAGATTTAATTCAATAATTTTTCCCAAAATTTATCAATAAGAGAGTCTAATAGCCATCATTTCTAAGTTCAGTAAATAAAAACAAATGTTTAGATCGAAATTTGATCAAGAACATTTTAATCTTCTATCCACTTTTGGTCTCTAACAAAACTGTTTTGTATGTATTTCTTTCTACTAGTGATAGTGATCATATGGTTGAAAGATTGATAACTATATTTATTTTGTTGCTTAACCATAAGCAATTCTTTTCAGATGTTCACTACACCAGAGTCAAAATCTCTTTATCAATCTCAAAATTCTTCATTTAACATTTGTAAAGTATGTCTAGTATTTTTTTTTAAGTTTATTTATTTAGGTAATCTCTATCCCCTTGTTGGGGCTTGAAAACTATAAGTCACATGCTCCTCCAACTGAGCCACCTAGGCAACCCAAATACAGTACAGTGCTATTTTAGGAGTCTAAGAAACCAAGCAGAAGACTTTAAAAGAGTGGAATTTTTGGCTTTTTCACTGGGCTGGGGTGGTAAAGACTGCAATTTGAGACCCACTAAAGTGGAGGGACCTAGTGAATGCTCCAAGCTTTCAGCCAGGAATCCATGGAGGTCTAGGTTTTTTGTTTTGTTTTGTTTTAAGTTTCACATATGTTTGTTCCATACAAAACAAAACAAAACAAAACAAAACAAGAGGGCTATGTCTTAAGAGCCAGAGTGAACGAAAGGTAGAAGGAACCTTGCCACATTCACAACAAGCCTAAATTTATACCATTCTCTGAGGAGCTTAGGTGACCAGGCCCTACTCTGCCAGAGGACAGAATGAACCTTGTGTACAGTATGATATCATTCCAGAGCCTCACCAATTTTTCAGAAATTATCATGTGTGCCAAAAAACAGAATCAAATGACCAGAAACTGACAGAACAGCAATAGCAACAGTTACACAGATGATGTGGATGCTGGAGTTTTAACACAAGGACATTAAAAAAACTATAATTAATACTTTTAAGAATAGGGAGGAAAGACAGAGATATAGTTAAAGCCAGATAGAACATTCATCAGGAAAGCAGAAACTATGCAAAAAAAAGACTACACTGAAACTAACAAGTCAATTCATATAAAGACACTATTAAGAAAGTGGAAGGACTTGGGACTAGAAAAAGGTGTTCATTGTAAACGTATCTGACAAAAAAACGTAAGACAGGCAACTCAAAGGGAAAACATGCAAAAGTCTTAAAGAAACTTCATAAAAGGTATTAGAATGGCTCACAACCATAACATTGTACTTCACTACATTATTAGAAGGAAATATAAATTCAAAACCAATACGTGGTGTCATCAACGTACCAGTGTGGCGAAGCAAAAAAGAGAATATCAAGTGATGGCAAGGATATGGGAGAACAACCACCTCATTATCCTTTCCAATGGAAATACAGCTTTGGTATGATTTCCCTGGTAAAGTGTTTGGTAATATCTATTAAACCTGAAAGTACATATATACTCTAGGACCTACCAATTCCATTTCCAGGCAACAGAAATGTGTGTATGTACGTTCACCAAAACACATGTAAAGGAATGTTCATAACAGCACTACTCATAATTTCCCCAATCTGCAAACAAACCAGGTGCCTGCGAATAAGTAAACTGAGGTATATTCATATGATGAACATTATACAGAAAAGAGAATGAACACATCATTGCTGCTCAGTGGAGCATGGATGAGCCTCACAACATATAATGTTGGACAAAAGAGGCAAGACACCAAAGTGTTCCCTGAGTCTGACTCCATTTCTATAAAGGTGAAAAACAACCAAAAACTTAGGTTAAAAGTTCAGATAGTGTTACTTAGGTTGCTCTGGTAGGAGCAGGATTGGTGATTAGGAGTGAGGCATGAGGCAGAATGGATGGCACTGGTTTGACCCAAGGGATAGTTACAAAATGTTTTTATTTTCTAAGCTATACATTTGCCAAGCTATACATTTATCTTTTGTAGTTTTCAGTGGGCATTGTCAATTAACTTAATTTTTAAAAATTATTTATATAAATGTATGTGTATATATATGCATGTAGAAAAGTGTGTCTGTTTGTGTGTATATAAACTGTTAATACTTACCCTGAGAAGCTAATCTGTGTATCTGCACATTGAAGATTGGAATCCCATGACCATTCAAAGACATGTGACTTTTATAAAACTGTTCTACTGACTGATACCAGTGATGGCTGGTTTTTCTTTTTTTTTTTTTTTTTTAATGTTTCTTTGTTTATTTTTGAGAGAGAGCACAAGTGGGAGAGGAGCATAGAGAGAGGGAGAGAGGGAATCCAAGCAGGCTCCAGCTGAAGAGCGGATTAATAAACTGGAAAATAGGTCAATAGGAAATATCCAGACTGAAGCCTGGAGAACAGAAGACATGGCGGCTACAGAGAACCAACTAATTGAAATACCGGAGGGGAGAAGAGATGGAATGGTGCCAAAGGAATATCTGAAGAGACAATGGCCAAGATTTTTCCAAAGATAGTGGAAGACATAAAGCCAGATTCATGAAAACAGTGAGTCCCAATCGAGATAAATTAAAAACCAAACAAACACTAAACCCAAGCCCCCACAACTAGCATCATAGTGCACCAATGAAAACCAAAGGTAAGTAGGATATCTTAAAAGCAGAAATACAGACACGATCTTTGAAGAAACAACAATCAGACTGAAGCTAACTTTTCAACAGAGATGGTAGAAGTCAGAGGTAAAGACATCTTGAAAGTTCTGAAAGCAAATAACTACCTACAAGTCAATACCTATATTAAAATAGTCTTTAAAAATATAGACAAAATGAGGGCACCCAGGTGGCTCAGTCAGATAAGCATCTGATTTCTGCTCAGTTAAGCATCTGACTTCTGCTCAGGTCTTGATCTCATAATTCATGAGTTCGAGCCCCACATTGGGCTCTGCGCTATGTGGAGTCTGCTTGGGATTCTCTCTTTCTCCCTCTCTGCTCCTCCCCCACTTGCACTCTGTCTCTCTCTCTCAAATAAATAAACTTAAAAAAAAAAAAAGACAGAATGGCATTGTTTCCAAACCAAAAAAACCTGACAAAATTTATCTTGAGCAAAATTAAAAAAAGAAATAACAAAGAACAAAGTTCTTCAGGCAGACGGAAAATTACCGCAGATCAAAAGACAGAAATACAGGAAGAAATGAAGAGCAACAGGAGTGGTAAATATGTGGGTAACTCTGAGTAATGACTGTAACAAAGCAGTGATACCAGGCGCCTGGGTGGCTCAGTCGGTGAAGCATCCGACTTCCCCTCAGGGCATGATCTCACAGTCCATGAGTTTGAGCCCCATGTTGGGCTCTGTGCTGACAGCTCAGAGCCTGGAGCCTGCTTGAGATTCTGTGTCTCCCTTTCTCTCTGCCCCTCCCCTGCTCATGCTCTGCCTCTCTCTGTCTCAAAAATAAATAAAAACATTAAAAAGAAACAACAGTGATACTGTCTTGTGAGATTTAAAATACAGAGGACTTTGAACAACAAGGGTTTGAACTGTGCATGTCCACTTACGGGTGGAAATTTTTTCGATCAATAACGTACAGTACCCCAAGTGTATTTTCTCTTATGATTTTTAATATTTTTTCTCTAGATGGCAGTACTGTAAAAATACAGTATATAATATATAGTACATACAAAATGTTTAATTGTTTAAGTAAGGCTTCCAGTTAACAGTAGGCTATTAGTAGTTAACATTTTGGGGGAGTCAAAAGTTATGTGTGAAGTTTTGTGCGTGGGGTCGACGCCGCATTATTCGAGTGTCAACTGTAATGTAAAATGAAAATGTGTGAAAACACAAAAGATGGAGTGAGAGCAGTAAACGGAGTTACAGGGTTCTAAGGTCAAGCACTGCCTACAAAATGGCAGAGGTAGCAATTCATATGAGATTCTGATTACTAGAGTCAAGGATCCAAATCTGATCTTTAGGGCAATTTCTAAAAGAACAATGAAGATGTGTAATTAACAAGGTAATGGGGAAAGAGGAAAACAAGATTGATTCAAAAGGCTAAAATAGCGACCAACACACACAGACAAGGGAGAAGGAGCATAAAATAGATGGAATGAAAGAGAACAGAAGAAAGACTGTAGTTCTGAACCCACGTATTTCAGTAAGATTACATTAAACATAAATCTAGATTTTCTAATAAATAGGCAACTATTTTCAAATTGGGTTTAAAACACATGTTTAATTTAATAATTAAAAAGCTAGCACCGATGTAACCACCGCTCAGGTAAATATATTTTATATGATCAGCATTTCAGAAACCCATGTGCCTCTATCCTGTATTACAAATCTCCTCCATAAATAGCATTTGTAGTACTAATTTCTTTGTTTTATTCTTTAGGTTCACCATCTAGCCTTGAATTCCTACATAATGTACTTCTATTTTTCTGGCTATTTTTGACATTCATTTGAACAGAATCGAACCATTCAATGTTTTTACGGGAGTAACTCAGTTGCATGTGACTGCAGTTCCTCCGTTTCCACTAACGTACAGAATTCCACTGTGCGGATTTACTGTAATTTATTCACTTCAAGTGTAGACGGGCTTTTTTTTCTTTCTCGTTTTTGACTATTATGGAAAATGCTAATAAATGTTCCTCTGCATATATCCTATTGCACATTTAAAGGGCATGTTTCAAAGGATAGGAATGTGAGGTCAAATGATGGTCAGATCTTCAGTATTCCTAGATAATGCCAAATTTTTTCTAAAGCATTATACCAATTTGCTCTTCTAACAACATTTTAAACAGTCAGTTCCCTTTATTTCAAAGCCTCTCCAATACATCTGGTGTTGTTGGATTTTTCAATGTTTTACTTTTCCTTACCTGATATGAAATGACAGCTCATTGTGGCTTTAATTTGCATTTCCCTGATTACTAATGAAAATGAGCACCTTTTCATATGTTTATTGGTCATTTGGAATTCCTCTTTTGTGAAATACACATACAAGTCTTTTGCCCATTTTCCTTTTGTATTATCTGGCTTTTACTCACTGAAACTCTTTTATATATATACTCTGGGTACTAGTCCTCAATAGGTTCTATGTGCTGCATATGTCTTCTTCACCTTGATGGCTTGTCTTCTCACTAAAATTACAGTGCCTTGAGAGAAGAAGTTTCCAATTTGAATGTGGTAAATCCAAAAAAAAAAAGATTTAATGTGATCAATTTTTTCGCTTATTGCAAAGGTATTTGTGTCTTAAGAAATCTTTCCTTATCTGAAGTTCATGGAGACAGTCTATATTACCTTCTAAAAGCTTTATAATTCTCCTTTCGTTATTTAGTTGCTAATCCACATGAGGATGATTTTTATGTATAGCCTGATAAAGGGATCCAGTTTCTTTCATATTTCCCTCAACAAGAGTAGCAAAGTAACTGCACTATTTACTAAGTCCCTCATGTCCCAGATGATGTGCCATACATTCTCCATCACTGATCACATGTGTGTGTGTGTGTGTGTGTGTGTGTGTGTGTGTGTATACACATAGGTTTCCGGATTCTCCATTTGTCTATCACTCGTATCACATTATCCTCATTATTGCAGTTTAGCAGTGTCCTGACATCTGATGGCAAACTCCTTCCTTTGTGTTTCTCTAGTTGATGGACATCTTGGGTTTCTTAATCTACTGCATTTACGCACACATTTTAGAAATGAAATCATCTTGTCAAGTTCCACAAAATTACACACTGGGGAACTGATTGGAATTGCACTCCATAAATTAATTTGAACAAAAGTGAGAACATTCTATAAATACTGCATTGGGCAACCCATAAACATAGTACATTTCTCCAGTGAATTTTTCTTAAAATCTCTGGAAGTTTTGTTCATTTTCTTCAGTTATTACATGTCTTATTGAATGTATTCCTAGCTTAGCTAATGGCTGTATTTGGTGCTACTGTATTGGTGTGGTATCTTTAAAAAATATCTTATAATTCCCTAATTGTTCGTATCAGGTATACAGGAATATAACTGATTTCTTACACATTTGAGATTGGCAATGTTGCTAACCTCTTAGTAATCCTAATAATGTATCTGTAAGTTATGTTGCATTTCCTACATTATAATCCTACCCTAATCATCCAAGGATAGCAATAATATTTCTTCCTTCTTTTTAAACCCTCTAGATTTTGACTTCTTTTTCTCCCATTAGCCAAGAGATCCAGTAGAAGGTTAAAGTGATGACCGCAGGCATCTTCTATTTTATATCTTAAAGGAAATACTTCCAATATTTCACCATCAGATCTGTTTTAGGGTTTTTGTAGATATTCTTTATCAGATTAAGGATGTTACCTCCCTATTCCAAGTTTGCCAGGAATTTGGTTTTTAATCATCAACAGGTATTTTGTCAAATCCGACCTCTATTGAGTTAACAATGATTCTTGTCCTGGCAAATTACATTCGCTGATTTTTTTTATTGTGGAACCAACCTGGCAGGATTGCTGTGACAAACTCAACTTTTATAAATTATTGGACTCGGCTTACTAGTGTCTTGTTTAGGATATCTGTGTCTGTTTTGTGGGTAAAAGTGGACTGTAGGTTTCCATTTCTGTAAAATGTTAAAATTGACTTTGTATCAGAATTGTGTTAGATTGTAGTATCTAGTCTCATAAAATGAACTCAAGTATTTCCTCTTTTTTTATTCTTTGGAAGAGTTTAACACCGGTGTTGTTTCTTTCTTCGGTGTTTTTAAAACTCACCACTGAATCCATCCATCCAGGTCAAGTTATACACACTTGTTAGCATGGCTGCCTAGGACAAGTTCCATAAATGGCAGATTCTTCATGACAGAGCATAAGGTAGATTGTTCTTATCAGATAAAGCCACAAACAAATTTGCCATATTGGTCTACAAAATGCTATTTTCATGGGGTCTTCACTTTTCAACTTCTATCACTAGCATTTTATTTTTCTTTTTAGTCACTTGATGAGTTTCAGCACACACATTAAGAGGTAGTAACAACAGGGACGCCTGGGTGGCTCAGTCGATTAAGCGGCCGATGTCGGCTCAGGTCATGATCTGGCAGTTTCGTGGGTTCTAGCCCCGTGTGCGGCTCTGTGCACTGACTGTGCAGAGCCTGCTTAGGATCCTCTCTCTTGCTCTCTCTCTCTCTGCCCCTACCCTGCTCACACTCTCTCTCTCAAAATAATTTTTAAAAAATTGAAAAGAAAAAAAGAAGTGGTAACAACAAAGACTCGATGAAACGGGACTCCTGGGGCGCCTGGGTGGCTGAGTCGGTTAAGCGGCCGACTTCGGCTCAGGTCATGATCTTGCGGTCCGTGAGTTCGAGCCCTGCGACGGGCTCTGTGCTGACAGCTCAGAGCCTGGAGCCTGTTTCAGATTCTGTGTCTCCCTCTCTCTCTGACCCTCCCCTGTTCATGCTCTGTCTCTCCCTGTCTCAAAAATAAATAAAAAAAAAAAACGTTAAAAAAAAAAAAAAAGAAATGGGACTCCTGCCTTCATAAACTAAATCAATGCTTTCTTCATAGCAGCTTCCTGGCTCAAAACTAAAATGAATATTAGGAATATTAGGAATGTAAGGGTTTCTTCCGAGGAGTCAAAACTGCATGTAAATTCCCAAATACCAAGAATCTGCTGCAAATGGTGTAGATTTGGGATGCTTCTCCTTCTTTTGCTGCCTCCTTGGGTATGTGCAGTTCTCTGGAGAAACGGTGTTGTTCTTCAAATAATGGCCATCCTTTATTTATTTTTGGTTATATATTTTTCTCTTTTTAAAAGCTGGAGTATAATCTAACATATAAAAGTAAAACCTGAGGACATTTTAAGGAGTTAATGTTAAGAATAAATAAATAGTAGTATAAAGCTCCAAAACTGTTCAAAATCACCAAAGAGAAGAATTCACTAAAATGCCCCTCCCCCCATCATCTATCTAGGCTGGAATCAGTAATCGTCTTTCTTTGTTAAACCTAATGATTTCTTCCCTACCAGCCCCAAATCTTTTAGACAAGATCAGGGGTTCCAGGTCTTGGATGCTTTTCTTTTTTTTAAGTTTATTCATTTTTGAGAGATACAGACAGAGCATGAGCAGGGCAGAGAGAGAGAGAGAGAGAGACAGAGAGACAGAGAGAGAGAGAGACAGAGAGAGAGAGAGACACGGAATCCAAAGCAGGATCCAGGCTCTGAGCTGTCAGTACAGAGCCCGATGCGGGGCTCGAACTCATGAACTGTGAGATCATGACCTGAGCTGAAGTCGGATGCTTAACTGACTGAGCCACCCAGGCTCCCCTTGGATGTTTTTTTTAGACAAGGAAGTTAGTCTGTTCACTCTAATTTGAAGTTGCCATGACACTGCTTTCAACCTCTAAGAAACTAATAATTTCAGGCACTTCTTCTCCACTCTTACTTTGCTAGCCTTAGTCTTCTCTGTAATTTTTGTAAGCCACTGTTTCACAGGACCTTGACTTTTCCGTGTGTAGAAAAAAACCACAGGAGTGATCAAGTGACCACACTGGTCCCCATACCAAAGCTGGAACACAGCATAATGGAAAACCCAATCCCCTAGTCAATTCTAAACTTGACTTAGTATTGTTTTTCTTTTTAAGTAAACCCTACTCCCAATGTGGAACTCGAACCCACTACCCAGCGATCAAAAGTCACATGTTCTACCGACTGAGCCATTCAGGTGCCCATATTTAGTAAAAACCACCATGTAAAACAACGATAAAAGTTCTGGATAACCAATTCCATTCCTTCACAACAGACAAGAATGAATGTGAACATTTAAGCTGTTCTACGCTTGAGAAACATAGGTTTACAAGCATCTACTTAGTTAAGTATGCATTTTTATAGAAACGCCTACCTTTCAGAAACAGCATCATGTTTCCTTGATAAATTAATCTTTTCACTCGCATTTTGTGAAGGGTTAGCAGATTCAGAGTTCACCGAAGTCTTTCTTTTATCTGGACTACTGACTGACTCTGGGCTCTTATCCAAATACGTCTCTGAATTTGTAACCTGTTAATTGGGTGAGGGGAAAGCACTGAAAGGGAGTGGAGTGTTACCACTTATATTCTTCCACACACAACTACTAGGTAAACTTTCACCTGGAAAATGTTCTCAAGATATTCCCGAATACATATGGCAAAACATACGTTAAGTTATACGTATTTCGATGGCTAATGACAATGATTGCAGTTTCTCTGCCAAAATGAATTTGAAAAATACTTCTAGGAAATAAAAATGATAGTAACAAATGAACTTGTTAGCTTGCGTGGAAAAGAAAAATAAATACCTAAGTACTTATACAACATTTTATTCCTATCAGACTATGTTATAGGAACTCAGAAACATTAAACTTTAATAAGCAAATTTTTACTTTCATTATACTTCTAATAATAAGTGAAAACCAGAAATAAATCAAATTTCCAACTTGTTCTTCCAGTTGGTGAGTTTTGTTTAAAACTTGGAAGCTGAAGTACTTAGTACATGCTTTGGTTGAGAACTTACAGTATTTTTTTTTTTAAGTTTATTTATTTTGAGGGTGGGGGAGAGAGAGGGACAGAGAGAGAGAGAACTTGCTGACAGCGCAGAGTTTGATGTGGGGCTCAAACTCACAAGCCGTGAGATCATGACCTGAGCTGGAGTTGGACACTTAAGTCGACTGAGCTAGCCAGGTGCCCTGAGAACTTGCAGTACTTAAAATATCTGTGTTAGTTGGGGCCCCTGGGTGGGTCAGTGGGTTAAGCATCAGACTCCTGATTTTGGCTCAGGGCATGATCTTACTGTTTTGTGGGTTCAAGCCCCATGTCAGCCTCTGTGCTGACAGCTCAGGGCCTGGAGCCTGCTTCGGGTTCTGTGTCTCCCTCTCTCTCTGCCCCTTCCCTGCTCATGCTCTATCTCTCTCTCTCTCTCAAAAAGAAATAAACATAAAAAAAATTTTAAAAAAAAAGGACAAGAAAATTTTGTCAATCATTTGTCAACACATTCAACAACTTAGATAAAATGGTCACATTCCTTGTGAAGGTAACTTACAAAACTGACAAGAGATCAAAGAGGAAAATGTAAATTGCCCCATACCTATTAAAGAGTTGCATTTCGAGAAAAAGTCTCTCTATAAAAAAAGCTCTCGCCCAGACAGTCTTCAGAGATGGATTCTATCAAACATTTAAGGCAGTAACAAAAATTTTACCACAAACTTCCAGGGAACAGGGGTAGGAATGCTTCCCAATTCATTTACTGAGGCTAGCTACCATAAATACGATACCAAAGAAAATAAAAACACTACAAGGAAAAAACTCAGTGAACGTACATTGAAGATTAGATTCAAATTTTATATAAAAAATATAAACAGATGCCAAACTCCAATGATACCCTTGCTGAAATATTTTGGAAATACATTCTGCTACAAAACGCGTTAGTATTTAAGAATGCACCAAATATAAAGATGGCTTAGGAGATGAATGGATTGACAGATATATGACAAAAATCAACACATAAAAATAGTAAAGGTAGAATTTAGATGGAGTGTATACAAGTGTTCATTGTTACATTTTTTCAACTTTGCTGTAGTGTGTGTTTTAAATTCTTTATCATGATAAAATGGTGGGGATGGGAGCAGTCTAGGTAATCACAAATCACCTCTCTACTCACTTTATTTTCCTTTATTTTTTACCTCTCCACTCACTTGATGAAAGAAATATAAGTGGCATTTGGAGGATACTCTGCAGACTATCTTCTCCAGAGACAGCATCATAAGAACATTCCAAAAACAAATGTATTGTCTTTAAAGCCGACATTTCCTTTCTTAAAATCCAACTACCTGTAATGTGGGTCAGTGAGGTAATTAAAACTCCTATATGTTTATACCAACCTTACAGGCCGTGTTATTGGTTAATACATTTGGTTCCAAGCAATTCTTTTGAGTTTGCAATACTGTTTTAATGCGTCTTTGAAGTTTGGATATTTTCGCCTAGAAGAAAAGAGAAAAACAAATATGAAACCAGAGTACTAAATAATATATAGAGATGAAGGGAAAACTATGTATTTGCCAAAGTAGTCTTCTAACAGGTAGCCACCCAAGTAAATGAGAAATTCTTATATAAGCAAAGATTTAAATCATGTTTAATGCTGATATACCATTTAAGAATGGAAGATAAAAACCCCAAACTTCTAACTGAGCCACAGTAACACTCATGTCGGTACAAACACCAATCAGCAAGTAACCTTAGAAAAGGAGAACCAAACAAACCCGCCGAGACAGTTTGAAACAGGCTGTAGGAGCTCTAATACAGAATATGTTTTGAATTAAAAAAAACACAACTGCCTATGTATTAGGTCAATCGACACAGAATTACTGACAACAGAATAGCACAGAATAATATTTCTAAAAGTATCTCACAAGGGCCACTATTGCTAATAGATTCTATCGCCTCTGGTATAGTACATAATGCTTGTGGTCAAGGATCAGACTTGGGTCTGCTTTATTGTTTCCGTTTCCTAACAGGTAAAATATCACTACATTCCACTTCCAAATTAAATCAGATGAAATTAGAAACTTACGAAGAGTTCATCAGCTACTGCTTCATGTTTATTCCTGCACTGTGTCCTCCCAATGCGTTCGGTCAGTTCTTTCAGTTTGTTATCAAATAGTTTGTAATTTACACTATAGATCTCCTGTCGAATCAAATGTTTGACCTAGAATTAAAAAAAAAAAAAAACCCAAACACCCCATGTTTCAAGTTGAAAAACAATTTTATTTTCTACCCCTTCAAAACATCTTTGCTCTTTTTTGGATTTACTGTAACCAATAAAATATACTTTTTTTTCATATTTTTATGTTTCTATGTATATGACTGTATGCATAAGTTTTATAGAAGTTCGAATATCAAATTCAGCAAGACACACCATCTATGGAGATGTTAGAAAAAATTAAATGTCGTCTCCCAGTGCTAATTTTAGTTTCCTGTAGTTTCAGCTGAATTCCATAATATATATTAAAGGAAAGGTAAAAGCCTATATCCCATTTATATATATATATTTTTATTTTTTTTTAACGTTTATTCATTTTTGAGAGACAGAGCAAGAGAGCGTGAGCAGGGGAGGGGCGAGAGAGAGGGAGACACAGAATCCCAAGCGGGCTCCAGGCTCCAAGCGGTCAGCCCAGAGCCTGACGCGGGGCTTGAACCCACGAACTGTGAGATCGTGACCTGAGCCAAAGTCGGACACTTAACCGACTGAGCCACCCAGGCGCTCCCCCATTTATATTTTTTAATAAGCATAACTGAAAGCTGTATTCCATAAAAAGGATCTCTACCTATCTGAAAACCAGAGCCCAATGAACATGGCTGGTTGGTCTGTAGTAAATCTGAAGCAGATTATGGAAGTCTGAGCCTTGGCCCAGTCATTAACAAGCTACATGACCTTTGGGAAGTCACAATATCTCTCGGCTTCATTTTCTTTGTCCACATAGGGGTAGATAATACAATGCTGAACAAATGATCCTCATAGGATTTTTATAATACGAAAGGTTAATATGTGAAAGAGCTCCATAAAATAGAAAATAGTGAATTGGCATAAAGGAAATAAATATGCAACATAATCCACTTTACTTGCATAGGTTTTTTTAGGGGGTGACTTTCCTATTGTTAAAACTGAAAGAGGCCAGAACAATTAGGTAGTGACTAATGCCGTTTGGCATAAAACATGCTATCCTAACAGTCTGTAGTAGCTATCACACGAAACATTAATGCATTTCATTGTCTGGCTGTTTTTTAGAAAACAGGCTGGCCTATTTTCAGGGAGTATAATTAATCTCAATGCCCACGGCTATGAAAAGCTCTGTCGAACCATATATTCAGAAACATCCACTGTACCTTTTTGAACCTGTAACCTCCTGTAAGCCACTTTCCTAACACAGTAAGTAGTCTCTCTTAATAACAAAACCTGGCATGATACACTTAAGGTATTTCTTGGTAATATCTGTATTTTTCCCCATAAATTCTTGTTTCTTGGTGTCTGAAATTAGAACACAAAGCTTCTATGTTAACTCTTTTATACTGGTATCACCTGGATGATTTCTCATATTCAGCAATTTTATTTGATTATTCCTAAGGTTCTTCCTTCACATTTCCAACCGTTCTTACTCTTCAACATTATCATCTACTTGATTTTTTCTGTAATGCTTAACATTTCTTCAGTGGTTTTCTCAATATTAGGCACGACTGTCATTTTCACTTTCAAACTTTTAAGTATTTGATTAAACTAGTAAGTGCTCAAAATAAGTATATTATATAAATAAGTGCTCAGAAAAACATACTATTTTTTACTGTCGGGTGTTACCTGTTACCCATGTGTGGTTTTTATGGGTTACTGCATACTTGCCAGTTCAATGGCTGGGGTCAGTATGTAAAGCTCATACTGAGATGAATCTTGGAGAAACTATCTAAATGTTTTGAATATGGAAATAGCGTTTTGCTAACAAGTGGAGGCCACACAGTATTTGCGAACCTTCCCTGGTGACAAAGAACCATTATGGGACATTTGTTAACATCACAGATTCCTAGGCCCTACCCTGAATTCACCAACCAGAACTTCCTGGAAAAAGGCCTGGAAAGCTGTATAATTAACAGGCACCACGAGTAATTCTCAGGTAAGTGTGAGAAAAAAGGAGCCTCAAACAACAGTCTTCAACTATTAGTGAGCCCAGTAAAAACCACAATTTAACCAAGCAAGTATTCCTGGTGATTCAGATGGAGGCCTACTCTTAAAACTTGGTTATTTAAAAGGACTAACTGCCCACCTACAGGTGATTACTCTTGGTTAGAGCGGACATTTGTTCTCATTTAGTGGTGATGTTCCTGAAGAACGAGGAAGATGTAATAACCTCCACCAAATACCTCATAAATGTCTTGTGCTGATGGTAATGTGTCCAAAATTATGGTATCAGATGCAAATCCTAGGTACAATTTGCAGATGGCAGTCAAAGTAGCCTAGAGCTTGGAGAAAGACTGGCAATTATGCATTTCCAATCTGCCCCAACTTCCTAGGATGAGGAACTCCACTTATCTATGGGTAGATGAATAACTTGGACTTTAGAAGAAAAACCCCTCCACTTCAATAATTTAATTGAAATCAGTGAGGCCAAGATCCTTACAGAATCTCAAGAGAGAAGAGTCAACAGCTCTGGGACTCTCTCAGGGAAGAACGATGTCAGAATGGTAGGACCTATTCTACTGGGAATCAAACAAGAAAAATAAATAGGTATGGTTTAGAGAGTTAACTGTTTGAACAGGAATTAAAATATCAAGGGATGGAAAGCTAGCTGTTTAGAGATAGGTAAAAAGATAGTAATTAGTTGAAACCCAAGATATTTCCGAAGAATGTGCAAGAAAACTTTTGGCGGGGGGGGGGGGGGGGGCTGACAAAACAAAATAGACTGCATTCCTTAAACCTCACTTGGAAGGACCATTTTCTGTGTCAACTCAGACCATGTATTTTGTGAGACAGATAACAATAATGAATGAAAATTGTAATCTTCCCCTGCCAGTGAAATCAAAATGATACAAAGATTAAATTTTGTCTTTATATGTCCCTATCAGAACTTATTTCTAGGGGCACCTGGGTGGCTCAGTCAGTTGAGTGTCCGACTTCGGCTGAGGTCACGTTCTCACACCTCTTGAGTTCGAACCCCGTGTCAGGCTCTGTGCTGACAGCTTAGGGTCTGGAGCCTGCTTCGGATTCTGTGTCTGCCTCTCTCTCTGCCCCTCCTACACTCTCTCTCAAAACAAAAACAAAAACAAAAAAAACCCATTAAAAAAAAAAAAAAAAGAACTTCTTTCTAACTAATCACCGAAGTAAGACACAGCTGGAATCCACAACCTTTTTCGTAAGCTAGATCTATGCTTACCATAATTTTGCTACCCCCATCCTGCAAATAATAGAGTTATGTACATATTAGAGTTTCCTTTGGTCTTCCTGGAAGAAAAGACTAGGAGGAAAGGGAAAAACTGCTGATTGGCTTTCATGCTGGTTCTGCATGAGTCTTTCAATAAGGTTTCCATTTATTTATTATGTGAATACATATTCATATAATACATAACCATATAACTGTAATGGTCTCTTTTAGAAAACAGTAGTGCTTTTGTTCCTGAAACAGCAGGATAGTTTGGCTTGGGGCTTTGTGGTCCATTATAGTTGACAGACATTAATCTACCATATAATGACTTTTGGGTGAACAATTCCAGTGGTAGCAAAACAGTAAAATATGATTGTTATAATAGGTCCTGTAATGAGGACCTTTTTTATTAAAATTAAAGCTCATTACACTTAAACTCAGAGTTGATCAGACGTAGGAAACTGTAGTACAATCAAATAAAATGGGGCAAAAATGAAAGCAAAACGTGCACTTGATGATGCTATACAGCAAATGGTCAGACAATGCAACATTTCTGTGTAAACCTGGAAATCAGGGCAAGTAAAACTGAATGCAACTGGACTTTATGATGGAGACTTCTGGGCTGTCAGAGTCTATGAAGTGGTCAATTGTGACAAGGTATACCAACAGCTGTAGCTGCAGATCAGAGGACCCCATGACCAGGACAAAAGAGATCCAGCAAAGCTGAAGGTCATGCAGTGTCTTTCAAGGAAATTTAAATGTAATATGACTAAAAAGGCCATTCTCTTTCTACTACAGCACTCTACCTCCATGTGATTCTCCAGGTTGCTCTGCATAGGGCTATATTCGATTCATTAGAGATGGTAAAGTAAACAATGATCTTTTCCCTGATACCTCCATCTGTTGACTCCGTTTTCACACACCACCTTTGCACCAAGTGAAAGTCACCTGTACTATACATCATTGTGGAGATCAAGTAACTTTTACCATTTTTTATTAATCAGAAGTTTCTGAAGCAAACATATATGCCCTGATATTTTACCTTTTCCAGCAATGCTGTTTGCTTTTCCAGAGCTACACAAATATTTTCATCAATTTGCTCTGAAGTTTTCAGGCGCTTAACATGTTCTTTTTTTTCTGAAAACATCCTCTTCTTTTGATTATGGCCTTGGGGAAATGGAAAGATCAGAGGTAAAAACATTCCTTCTAAGGAAAGAAACAGGGGAATTCTCTAATCTAGTGACCAAAATGTGACCAAGGCAACATTTTTTAGCAAATGTAATTGTATAAAAACTTCTGACAAACTAATCCCCCCCCAAAAAAATGATTGTCTTAGGTTTTTACGTAGGGTTCTGGTCTCAGATGCACTTTCCCTTCAACCTTATTTAGTGCCTATTTAACACCAACAAAAACGGAATTATAGCATTTAATCCTCTAGTTACTTAAGTGGTCTTACAGTATTTTTATAAAGTTACTTAGGCAGTCTGACCTATTTCAATATGTGATACTATTATTATTTTTAATTTTAAATCCGTCTTGTTTAATCATCACTACGAAGCCTAGACAAGAACACAAAATTTCTCCTGCGAAATCGGTTTTTTCTTATATTTCATTAACCTACAAAAACATTCTACTTCTAACGAAATTTACTTTTGCTATTTGATTTGGTAGCTCTAGAACATCACTGGTTAATTATTTGACGTTTCTCTGTCACTCTATGCACACACATGTATATGCTCATGTATATATACCCTTATTACCTATCAGCTTATACTTGGCATATGATTTCCAGGTCAATTCTATGGAAAGAAATGAGTTCACCAATGATTAAAAAAACACACTCTTTCAACTAGCCTCCTTATTAACCTAATAAATAAATCTTCAAAATAAGAAAAAATGTAGGGGTGCCTGGGTGGCTCAGTCAAATGAGCATCCAACTTCGACTCAGGTCATGATCTCACAGTTCATGAGTTCAAGCCCCACGTTGGGCTCTGTGCTGACAACTGGGAGCCTGGAGCCTGCTTCGGATTCTGTGTCTCTCTTTCTCCCTCTGCCCCTACCCCACTCGTGCTGTCTCCAAAAATAAATAAACATTAAAAAAAATTAAAAAAAAAAAGAGATGTAGATGAAATAAACCAAACAACTGCCTTAAACCACCTTTTGATTTCTTTGTACTCTTAAGGGAAAGCGACTGATTCCTTCTTTGCCAGAATTTATTTTCCTTTGGGTATGGAAAATACTATTTCCCCCTCCTCACCCTAAATGGTTCAGAAACAAGATACTCTAAAACAATTATTATCATTATTTACTCTTTCTCTTGACTATATCTAGTCTACTGTTTCTACATCTGAGACTAAAAAAATCCCCCAAAAGGAAAATGACTCATTTCTCCAAAAGATGCTTAAGTATGCACTTACTGTTATTACTATCTGTGTCGAGTGCTGATGGCCACGTTGAGTCTGCATTGTCACAATTTGAAACACTGGAATGACCGGTTCTACAGGATTCTTCACTTTTCAAGATGTCAGCAGGACAGTTACTGGAGATGACTGAATTCACCAACTTAGGTATTTTATCAAAAGGCACAAAATGGGTATCTGAACTTAAAATGTCACTTTGTCTTTTATCATGTGACTCAGAAATGGAGTTCGTTTCTAAATGGGAAACGATCTTGTCGATTCTCTTATCATCCAAGGTGTTTACTGTAGATTTTGGTATTGGAACCATACCACTGCATAAACTGGACGGACAACAAATGGATTTCAGATCACAATCCTCTTCACGTTGTTCAAAATAGGACCTTGTTACCTCTGTCTGACATTCAAAATGATTTTTAGAAGTGTTTTGTGAATCTTTTGTCTCTTGTGTAAAGGGTTTCCCAGAAGATTCTATTGTTTTACTTGGCTTTTGGGAAGGGCACACAACTTGTTCTTGAGTGTATTCTGATCTTGTTTCTGAATCAACAGTTCCTAATGGTTTCATTATATTCTGAGACAAAACTTTACTTTTCACCGAGCATACTGAATTTTTATTAGAGTCCAGCAAAGAAGCAGCATTTTCAGACTGTCCATATATGCTCCTTACGACAATGGTATTTGAATTCTGATTACCACTTGAAATATTATTCCCACTTGCTGTTTTCAGTGCTTCGACATTCTTTGACTTATTCAGGATTTCTACTTGCTTCCGGCAACTTGCAGGCATTGTTTTTTTGGCTTTTAGTATCTTCCGCTTACTTCTATCTGGACTTACCATCTTTTATATCCTAGAATTTAAAATACCATATTTAAGTACTTCTCTCTAATAGACAAAAGCTTATTTTTTTGCAGTACTAAAATTAGGGTCAGACTATCTCTGAAGAGACAGGTAATTTTCTTGAAAATTACATCCATTTCCATCTGTCATTAAAATGTACAAGTAATTTTAATTTTAGTCTATAAATCTAAACTATGTAAAACCCAGACTTCATATTGCCAGTAAGCCTCTACTTGATACTAAGTCTGATAATTTTATCCGGCCACTTTTTGTGGTATTACCTCACTGCTGTAACCATTAAAGTCTGGTGTCAACAATCCAAACAGGCCATTCTTTACATAATCTAAAGACTGAACTGCATTTCTTCATAAAAACAAAACTCAATGTTTTGCAAAGAATTTTGGATTTTCTCCACATAATGGCACCTTCTTAAAGCCTTCCTAATGTTCAAATTTCCAAAATAAATGGTAGTGCAGGAGTAATTCCCAGTAGGAGTATAAAATAAATGCTAAAGATACACAACGTGATGCCAGTTCAAACAAGAAAGCCAATTTAGGTTTTGTAATAATTTCTCATAATTTAAGAAAAATCTCCATAAGAGAGAAAACTATCTTCGTGTTTCTCAGTATCTATATCAAGTCTGATCTGAACTGCAGGTAGGTAAATGGCTTAAAGGAAAGAACTCTGCCAAGTGACAATCAAAGGCGTAATAAAAGCAAAATATAGATATATATAATATATACGGGCATGGTAGACCAGTTATCTAGCAAACTATAGAGAACTTATTAAACTGAAAGAATCTAAGACTTTTTAAGGCACAAACGACAATCAAAACTACCTAAGTAATTTTGTCATTTGTAACTACATTCTTACCTGAAGCTTTTATCCTTTTTATTCACTATTTCATATGATCACGAACAGTTCTAGGATTTGTGAGACCTGAAGGTTGAGGTGAATAGTTATTTAATAGCAAGAAAAAAAAAAATCAGAACAAATTCAAATTAAAAAAAAAACCTGTCATGTATAAATAAACATCACAAAATCCAGAAAAAATAGCATACTTTCATTAATCAAGGGCCTGATACAATATAGGATCCTGTTTTGCCTCTATGACTGAATATCTGCCTCTTAGTGAACATAATTTTTGCAGAATTTCCCATAGAAAGAATGATCAAACCAAGGCTTTCTTCCAGCATGGTTAATTTTTTTTGTAATGTTTATTTACTTTAGAGAGAGAACACAAGCAGGGGATGGGCAGAGAGAGGGAAACACAGAATCTGAAGCAGGCTCCAGGCTCTGAGCTGTCAGCATAGAGTCCGACATGGGGCTTGAACGCACGAACTGTGCGATCATGACCTCAGCTGAAGTCAGACACTTAACCGACTGAGCCACGCAGGCGCCCCTATGGTGAAGTTTTAATTGAACATGCTGTTATTTTTTTTTTTTTTTAACAAAGAGAGAAGTTCTTTTGATTGGAAATACATGAGAGCTATATCCTCTACTTACATTTTTAAACATGAGGTAACTGGGAAGTCTTCCTGACTACCTTCTGGCTTCATAAATTTCAATTTGTGGCTTCTTTACTCCTCACATATTTCAGGTGCCAGGCACTGAAGACCACATTCCCATCACTATCAGGCCAACAGGCAATAATTACCTACACTCAAAAGTGACTATGAACCACAAATGTATTCTATTAAACCCACGCTAAGGATATCCTTAATCACAATCTGCCTGAAGCTGTTCTACTGCCAGGTGACACAGAGGTAAGGGGAAATGAAGATGAAGAGAGACAGTAGTCTTACATGATTACAGCATCTTATTTTTTAAAATCTTACAAAAACTTCCAACCATGTGAATACACTGCCATGGTCCTTTCTCATGGCCTTTAGAGAAGGCCGAAAATAGTGAAAAGCCCTGAAAACTTTGGGGGAAATATGCCCCTCCATATGATGCATCCAAAAGGCATGTAATATCCATTAATTATGAAATACAACAATTTGAAAGTACTGAATATTTTTGGGGTGTCTGGCTGGCTCAATCAGAAGAGCATGTGACTCCTGATTTCAGGGTTGTGAGTTTAAGCCCCACCCTGGGTGCAGGAATTACTTAAAAAATACTGAATACCTTTGAACCACACACCACTCATTCAATCAAGTACTACCAGTAACTTTCATTTATTTAAGTTTCCCTATACCATGTCTCCTCCCTGGTACCCATTCTAAGATAATTCTATATCCTAAGTTTTGACTTTATACTTCTATTACCCTTTGTAAGTTTCATTGTAAATGTCATTGTAAACAGTATAGTTTAATTTTGTTTAGAGTAACTTATAGTTTTCTAATGCTTGTTCCTTCATGAATATCCCAGACTCATCCACACAATTGTATATAGCAATAATTCATACATTTTAATGGCATTATAATGACCGATTGCGTCAATATAACAAAACTTGTTTATTTACTTCTCTATGAAGACATCTGAGTCACTTCCAGTTTTCTTTTTCTGACGAATACTTGTTTCAAGGGGGCATGTCTGTATAAATTTTTTGAGTGGATCTGTTGGGTAGCAGGTAAGATATACAAGTGTTCAACTTTTCAAGATAGACAAATTATTTTCCAAAGCAGGTATACCAATCTACATCTCTATGGTCGATATATGAGAGTTACCACTATCCACATCCCCTCAAGCCTTTGGTATTGCCAGACTTAATTTTTATCAATCTACCTGGATATAGATACATATCCCAACTGTCTTTATTTGCATTTCCCTAATTACTAGCATCTTCTCATGTTGATTGGCTATACAGCTTTCTTTATCTGCAAAATTCCTGGTTATATCTTAAATTTTTTTTTTTTTGACTGGGTTTTTTCTAAAGCTTATTTATATTTTTTGAGACAGGGACAGCGTGAGTGGGGGAGGGGCAGAGACAGGATTCCAAGCAGGCTCCATGCTGTCCCCACAGAGCCCAAACTGGGGCTCAAACTCCTCCGAAATAATTACCTGAGCAGAAACTAAGAGTCGGGATGCTTAACCGACTGAGCCATTCAGGCACCCTGGGTTGTCTTTTCTTATTTACATATTAAGAAAACTTAATAGATTATGAGTAATAATCCTTTGTCAACCATTTGCTGAATGAGTTACAAGTATCTTGGATCTTCCTAATTTTTATATTGACAAATTTCTTTCTTTTTTTCTTTTATGGCCAAAGTTTAATCTCCCTTGAGAAATCGTTTCCCACCCCCATGGTAATGTATGAAATAATAAGGCCCACTGGAGGTACAGAAGCCTTCTTCCGAATAGGTTATCTCGGGACATGGACCTGTAGCGTGGCTGCGTTAACTATAAAAGTATATGATATAAATGCAGTCCTGAGTGAGTATATAATAGAAATACTTGCTCAGAATTATTTTTAAAGTTTATAAACATGAGAAAATGGGTCATTAACTGCAACTTGCTCGTTGATAAAACTTAGGGCACTAAAGAGAGACAAATCACTTCTGTATCAGTATGCTTAGGGAGAAATAAGTAACACTGCCAGTAAAGGGCTCAGGGAATTTAAGTACTGGTAACTACCTAAAAGGTAAACTACAGTTTACATGTTGTAGAGAGGTTTAGTGAAATTTATTACTGGTAGATTAAAACTTTAAAAATTGTAATTGGGGGATCCCTCCCATCACCAGAGCTCCTGACACTCTTCAACCTTGAATCCTGTGCTTCGATCCTTTGCTGTCAAATAAACCACATGTGACACATCATTGGAATCATGGTACTGTTCTGCAGCATAAGAATGGAAAAGAGAAGTCATCTATATTACCTCAAGTTTTAAAGACCTGTCTTTTGTAATTTAAGTCTTTAATCCATCTAGAACTGATTTTAGAATGTACTGGAAGGAAGGAATCTAAATTCGTTTTTCCCTCAGGTGTATAATTAATTGTTGGACAGTATCCTGTTAATTTTTAACTTTAAAAACATAATGTCTCTTTTATTTATCTGATGATGTAACTCCTTCTGAACATACTGTTGTTCATCCCATCAATTTTAGATGTCTCTTGTAAAACTTACTGATTTTAGTCTAATGAATCTTTCAATATAATTTAATCAAATTACGTGTAATATAAATGCCATTAAAGCTTTAGTTTATATTGGTGTTATGCCTCTCTGATTTTCACAGCTTTTTGCTGTTACGTTTTCCTTTCTGTTATTTGTGATCTCCATATTATGCTTCACTATGAAAATGTCCTTTTTATTTTTTGTTCTTTTTTTAAGGTCTACACATGCTTTCCAATTCCATGGATTTTAGTATATTTAAAAGTTTTCCAAAAGCATTTCAGCCAATGTTTCAGTAACCACTGAAGTACAAAATGAAACATTATTTGAATACACATTATTAAAACAAATATCCAAGGGGAGCCTGGCTGGCTCAGTTGGAAGAGCATGTGACTCTTGATCTCTGGGTTGAAGTTTGAGCCCAACTTTGGGTATAGAGAGTATTTAAAAAGTATTTAAATTTTACATCCCGGATTTTACCCTACTTTAATGTTATATATACTTTCAAGAATAATTTTGGATATTTACATTCTGGTTCAGAGCCAAACTTGGCTATTATGAATAAACTGCTATAAACACGCATGTGTCAGTTTTTGCGTGGACTTGTTTTCATTTCTCTTGGGTAGATACCCATCGGAATTGCTGCGATATACTCTAACTCCATATTTAACCTTCTGAGAAAGGCTGTTTTTCAAAGCATCTAGACAAATTTACATTTACACCAGGAGTGAATGACAGATCTCGTTTTAGGATCACTTCCTCAACACTCACTATGATCTCTTTCCTAGTATACTCATCTTGGTGAGGGTGATGTGATACCTCATTTTCATTTCCCTGATGGTTGCTAATGCTGCTTACTGGCCACGTTTATCTTGTTTATTCAGCTCATTTTCCACTTTAAAATTGGGTTATTTGCCTTATTATTAACTTATAAGAGCTCTTTGTATATTCTAGATTTCAGTATCTTTTCACATATGATTTGAAAACTTCTCACACTCTGTAGGTGTCTTTTCAATTTCTTGATATCCTTTAAAACCTCAAGTTTTTAATTTTGATAATGTCCACTTTAGTTTTTTATTTGTTGCTTGTGCTTTTGGTGTCATATCTAAGGAATCACTGCTTAATCCAGGGTCATGACTATTTACTGTTGTTTAAAAATTTTATAGCTTTATTTCTTGAAATCCATTTTAATTTATATATAGTATCAAGAGGGTCCATTTATTCTTTTGCATGTGGACATTTGTTCCAGCACCATTTGAAAAGGCCATTCTTTCCCCCACTGAATTGTTTTGGCGCTCTTGTCAAAAATCAATTCATTTCACTGTTAAGGCATATTTAAAGGTTCTCAATTTTATCCCATTGACATATAGGTCTGTCCTTATGCCAGTACCACAGAGTCTCAATTACTGTAGGTTTCTGCTAAGTTTTAAATTTAGGATGTGAGTCCTCAACTTTGTTTGTTTTGGCGCGGTGGGGACAGGGGGATTGTTTGGACTGAGTTCCTTGACTGTGTATATGAATTTCAGGACCAGATTAACAATTTCTGCAAAGAAGCCTACTGGATTTTGATAGGGGTTGTGTTCAACCTATAGATCAACTTAGGGAATATTACTACCTCAATTCTACCAAACATTCTGATCCATGAACATGGAAGTCTTTCCATTTTTAGATCTTTAATTTCTTTCAAAAGCATTTCATAGTTTTTAGAGCTTTGTACTTCTTTTTGATGCTATTTAATTGAAACTATTTTTCTTAATTTCATTTCTGTATTGTTTGTTGCAAGTACATGGAAATTCAACAGAATATTGTATATTGATCTTGCCTGCAACATTGTTGACCTTGTTTTTATCTCTAGTTTTTTGAGGCTTCTTTAGAATTTTCCACAAATCAGATTCTGTCATATGTCAGTAGTTTTATTTCTTCCTTCCTAGTCATGATGCCTTTTATTTCATTTTCTTGCCTATCCTAACTAGAAACTCCAGTATAATGTAGAACAGAAGTGGTGAGAACAGACATCCTCATTTTATTTGGACTCAGGGGATAACCTTTACTCTGTAACCATTTTTGTATGATGTTAGCTGTGTATTTTTCACAGATAACCTTTATCAGGATAAGGAATTTCCCAACTATCTTTACTTTGTTGAGTGTTTTTGTCATAGAGGAGCATCGGATTTTGTCAGAGAATGTTTCATCATCTATTAACATAATCATATGGCTTTGTTCTCTATTCCACTGATACATTATATTATTGTTATTTTTGGATGTGAAACCAACCTTGCATTCCTGGGACAAATCCCACTTGGTCATGGTGTATAATCTTTTCTGTGTTGCTGGATTGAATTTTTTTAGTGTTTTGTTGATGATTTTTGCATTTATATTCATAAGAGATATTGTTCTGTGGTTTTCTTGTGGTGTCTTTGTCTGATTTTGTTATCAGAGGTATACTGGCCTCCCAGAATTAGGGAAGTGTTCCTTCCTCTTGTATTTCTTAAAATAATTTATTAAAAATTGGTATTTTTAAATGTCTTGTAGAACTCAACAATAAACCCATTTGTGACTGGGCTCTTCTTTGCCTTCTAATTCAATCCCTTTACTTGTTATAGGTCTGTTCAGCTTTTCTATTTCTTCCTGAGTCAGGTTTGTTCATTTGTGTCTCTAGCAATTTGTCTGTTTCAACTACTTAATTGGCTGGTATACAAGTGAGTTGTTCTATCTCTTATTTATTTTTTTAACTTCTGGAAGGTCAGTAGTAAGCCTCCCTCCTTCATTCCTGATTTCAATTATTTGAGTCTCTTTCATGGTCAGTCTAGGTAAAAGTTTGTCAATCTTTTTGATCTTTTGGAAAAACAACTTTTGGTTTCCTTGATTTTCTCTATTTTTTATTTTATTAATTTCCACCACACTCATTATTTCCTCCATTCTGCTGACTTAGGTTTAGTTTGCTCTTCTTTTTGTATTAAAGTTAGGTTATTGACTTGAGGTATGTTTCAATACAGGCATACATCACTACAAAATTTTCTAATGATTGCTTTAATTTCGCTCCAAAGTTTTGGCATATCGTTTTCATTCATTTCAAAGTATTTTCTATTTTTCCTTGAGTTCATCTTTTACCCACTGGTTATTTAGTAGGAGGTGTTTAATTTCCACATAGTTGTGAATTGCTCAAGTTTCTTCTTGGCATTAAATACTAATTTTATTCCACTGTTATCAATCTGCTTCATTGACTTCAATCCTCTTAAATTTGCTGACGTTTGTTTTATGGCACAGTGTGTCTACACTGGAGAATGTTCTCCATACATGAGAAGAACATATTCTGCCGTTATCTTGTTGAGTGTTCGCAAGACATCTCTTTGGTCTAGTTGGTTCATAGCGTTGTTCAAATCTTACGGTCTCCTGCCTAGTTTTCTGTACATTAAGAAAGGGCAGTACTGGTCTCCAACCATTCTTTTTGAATTGTCTATTTCTCCGTTCAATTCTTGTCAATATCTGCTTCATAGATTTTGGTACTGTTATTAGGTGTATGTATATAATTGTTATAAATTCCTGACGGACTGATCCTTTTTTTATAAAACATCTCTCTGCTAGTAGCATCTTTTGTTCTAAAATCTGTTTGGTCTGAAATCAGTATAATCACTCTTTCTTAAGGTTGCTCTTTGCATGATAGATCTTTTTCTATCCTTTCATTTTCAACAGATTTGTAGCTTTCAATCTAAAGTGTCCCCTATAGACAGCATATAGTTGGATGCGGTTTTCCCGCCAGTCTGAAAATCTGTTTAATCCATTGTTTAATCCATTAATATCTGACATTAATATTGACAATTCGATTTATGTCTACATTTTACATTTTGTTTTACAGGTCTCACATCAAGAAAATTCAAAGTCTTTTCTATTTTCTGAAGAGTTTGTGTTTGCAAATGGTTATTACTTCTTCCTTAAATGTTAGAAATAATTCACCATAATGCCACCTGGGCTTGGAGTTAACTTAGTAATAAAGGTTTTCAATTATAATTGAATTTTTAAAGTGACACAGGACCATTCATATTTTCTACATCTTTTTGTTACTTTTAGTGGTTTTTCTCCTTTCAACAGAATTTCAAATTTATCAAGTTCTTCATAATTTTCTCTAATTATATTTGTAACATCAGTAAGATTTGTAGTATTTTTTTTTTCTTTTCCTTTCTTAAGATGAGTGGGTAGCGGCTCAGGCCATGTTCAGTCTCTAGCTGTCTTACCACCCATACTAGCTTCTTAGCTCATCTGGGCAGATGTCAGGGCAGTGAGTGAAGTCAGAGGATATTGGCACCCATTGGGCCCTAGAAGTTGGTTTTCCTGCAAGCCTGGCCCAGTGGTCCGGCAGGATGAAGTCATTCTGGTCCTTGGCTGTCTAGCACTGGGCCACTGTCTGCTGTTGTTGCTGCCACTGCTCCTTCCTTGCCCTTGTAGCCAGTCAGGCTTCAATGAAGCTCTTTTTATTCTTGATATTAGTGATGTGGGTTTTTTTCCCCCCTTCATCATTTTTACTGGAAATCTATCTATTGATCAATACTTACAAAGCACTGACTTTGGCTTTGTTGACCCTCTATTGTATGTAGTGTTCATTTCCTGTTGGCATAATTCCATTTTCTTCAGGCTTGATTTGTTGCTCTTTTTCCAGCTTGAGATAAAAACTCAGATCTTTCATTTTCAGCTGCTTTCCCCTCTTCACTTTTTGCATCTAAAGCTATAAAATTTTTCTCTAGTTCTGCTTCAGTTGAGTCCCATACATTTTGATAAACTCACTCTCAATTTTATCATTTGGTTCAAAATATTTCCAATTGTCATTAGAATTTCTTCTAGGATCTGTGGATGATTTCAAAACATTAATTTCCATGCAATTGCAGATTCCCTATTTATATTTTTGTTGAAAGTTAGCTTAATTGCACCAGAGTCAGAGAATATCTTCCAAAATGACTATCTTCCAAATGGTATTTGTTGAGGCTAGCTTCATCGTCAATTTTTCCAAAAGCTCCATATATACTTGAGCAGAACCTGTATTCTAACACTGTTGAGTATAATGTTGTTATATGTAAATGCCAACTAGTGCAGATGTTCTTAGTTGTACTGTTCACAACCTTCCAGCTATTAAAAACACTGGATTTGTGCACTTCTTTTGATTTAATCATTGTTTTCTTTATATAGTTTGAAGCTGTTAAGTACATACTGATTTATTTTCTCTATTCCTGGTGATGGATTGGTTTTCATTACAAAATCTCTTGCAATGCTTCTTGCTGCAAAAGTATCTTAATACATTATCAACAGTAAATAAATGTCAATTGTATTTTTTTTTAAATCCACTGAACCAAGTATTTACCTTCCCTTTACTAAAAGTAAAACTTAGAAACCAACCAACCTGAGCTAGGTTATGTAATTTGTTCAAGGAAACATAGTTCAGAGCCAGAATTTAATCTTAGGATCTTAAGATTGAAGGAAATCTTGTATCACAAGTACAAATCAGATTAGGAATTATGAAGGGACAGGGTTATCTTCAGGGCTATACAATGGTCAACAAATTGACAAAACTTGACCAATTTGTGACAGGTGATTATCTGATAATGAGCATGAACTAATTACTACTCTAAGTGTGGTCCATGGACCAGCTACACCAGCCACTTTCTAAGTGCTAGCAGAATTTTACTTTTATTTTAAAAACTTTCATCAATGTAATGCCCTAAAATCAAACAGTTATAAAGTGCTCATAATGAAATGTAGTTGCTTGTCAGCACTCCTTAATGCCCGGTGGCAATCAATTTTAATCAATTTAACAACCTGTTTTTATTTCAGTATTTTTAAGTATCTTTACAGTAGTTATCTCCTGAGTTACAAACTAGTAATTATCAATTCCTATATATTTACAAATGAGATTTAGCGGTTTTCTACACCCTACACATCTTTTTTTTTTTCTTAAAATCACATCTGTAGCTAACCCAATACATTGTTATAGACAAGTATTTTCTTTTTTTTTTTTTTTTTTTAACGTTTATTTATTTTTGGGACAGAGAGAGACAGAGCATGAACGGGGGAGGGGCAGAGAGAGAGACAGACACAGAATCGGAAACAGGCTCCAGGCTCTGAGCCATCAGCCCAGAGCCCGACGCGGGGCTCGAACTCACGGACCGTGAGATCGTGACCTGGCTGAAGTCGGACGCTTAACCGACTGCGCCACCCAGGCGCCCCTAGACAAGTATTTTCTATATAAACAGTAGATCATCGCTGTCAGCATGGAGCCTCATGTGGGGCTGGAACTCATGAGGCATGAGATCATGCTCTGAGCCCAAACCAAGAGTTAAATGCTTAGCCTACTGAGCCACTCAGACACCTGTAATGTCATGTTTAAAGATCACATCTTCAAAAATGCCTTCCCTTGGGGCACCTGGGTAGCTCAGTCGGTTAAGCATCAAACTCTAGGTTTCCTCTCAGGTCATGATCTCATGGTTCAGGAGTTCAAGCCCTGTGTTAGGCTGTGCACTGAGAGCACAGAGCCTGCTTGGGATTCTCTGTCTCCCTCTCTCTGCCCCTCCCCCACTTGGACTTGCTCTGTCAGAAAAAAAATTAAAAAAGCCTTCTCCCAAGATAACAACTTTCTTCTCTGAAGATGCCATTACATATATTTTTAGTTATGAGCTTTGAGGGCAGAGGTGCATCTTATTTACTTTTATATCCTCAGGAAGGTAGCTTTCATATAGCTTTAAAAAATGCTGCTTAAATGTATACTTCTAAAACTTAATCCAGAAAGTCAACCAGGGTTAGTCTTTCTTTCAGTACCCAAACAGGCCTCAGCAATTTTTGCCATTGGGAGCTCATAAGCTACTTCTTATCAGCAGCACTATATAGTCTCTACATTTACCAGATCAGTCTATGAACATCCCTGTATCCCAAGAAATTTTATCAGGAATTCAAAAATTCAAACTAATCTGATCATCTCCCCTACCCAGAGAGTCATAGTTAGTTCTCTCCAAATATCGCCGGACTACAATCTTTTCTTTCCCACTCAGACTGGTAAAGCTGAAGGGCAAGAAGCTACTGGAGTCTACGGTAATGCATTTTAAAGGTATGGGTTGGGGCACCTGGGTGGCTCAGTCGGTTGAGCATCTGACTTCGGCTCGGGTCATGATTTCACAGTTCATGGGTTCGAGCCCCGTGTCAGGCTCTGTGCTGACAGCTCTGAGCCTGGAGCTTGTTTCAGATTTTGTGTCTCTCTCTCTGCCCCTTCCCTGCTCATGCTGTGTCTCTGTCTCAAAATAAACATTAAAAAAAATAAAAATAAAAATAAAGGTATGGGTCAAGGTTTAATTAAAACTCAGAGAAAAGAATATTTAAATGATGTAAGAATAGACAGAAAAGAACAGAATGCAGTTTTTTAATATTTAATATCTCAATGAGAACACTTGTACATTTAAAGTTATAAAGTTTGTTTTTATTACTAACAACTATCCAATGTATTACTTAAAATCTGATTACATGAAATGAATGAAATAAAATGAAATGAAATGAAATAAATCTTCCCACACCCACGATGATAGAATTACATGATATCCACAAGAATTTTCACACCAGAATTCAAGATACTAACTAGTAAGGAGATAACAGTGGGCTGAAAGCTGAGGTATGTACAAGTCAATAAGGTAAACAGAGCAGAAAATTCAAGATGTACCTAGACACACCAGTTCTTAAAAGACAGAAATCGTTTCCAATAAGACACTCTTCCTGCATTTCTGTTGAGGCAGAAGTTAATCTTTGTGTGTGGTCTGTGCAAATCTGCAGATAAAGCTGAGATAGGCAGATTAGTTTGATTAGTGTCACACTCAGCATCTCTGAAAACCGAAGTGAAGGACACATGACCAAGGCAAACTTCACAAAAGATGAATTCAGGGTCATCAATCCTTGATTCAGAGGCTGCATTTCTACATTTTCAATAGCTCTCCTGTGACATAAATTATCTTGACCTTGACTGTTCTTCACCATTTGTTTTGCAAGTAAGTAGGCTGCTGGTCCGTTTGCTGGCTACAAATAAACGCGTGACAGGATTGTCACGAAAAGCGTTATTAAATCCCAACCTGGAGTTAACAGACTCTGTACGTGGACAGGACGCAAATTCTTCCAACGTTTTACTTCCACGGGGTTGGAGTTATTCGGTCCGCTTCTCTTTCTAGATCTTGGCCACACAGAAGTCTTCAGGGCAGCGCAGACTAGCTTGTCCCAGAGCCAACAACAGGTGCCGGCTCCTAACGTCAGAAGCGTCGTCTTCAACAGTCACGCGCACAAGTCGGCGAAGTCAAGTTTTCCAAGTACAGCCAGGCTGGGGTCCGAGAGGCAAGGCAAACTAACCGCCTCCTCTCCCTACCGTGCACATCCTTGGACTTGGCCAAAATGGGGGAGAGAGAGCAGGTCAGGCGGCGGCACGAAGAAGAAAACGGTCTCTGATACGAAAATATGTACATACACATTTGTAAGCGCTCCTAAAAGCCAGAGCGCCTGCGTGGGAGGGAGACCCATCTCCGCGAAGACTCGGCTGCAGGATCCCTAGCGCCGCCAAGCTCAACAGGTGTCCAAAACACGTGTGCGCGCCAGGCCCCGGGCTCGGAGGGGCTCCCTCAGTCCCCGGGCTCACTTCCCAACGCCACGTCTCGACGGCAGTCTCCCCGCCGCCTGGGGAGCCGCGCCGGCGCCCGGCCGAGCGCCGGGGACCACCTTCCCCCGCGGCCGCTAAAGTAGTCCGGCCGGGCCTCGACCCCGTACTTACTCGGAAGGATAAAACCCCGCGGCCGACGCGGTGCCCCTCCGCGGCCGCCACTCCCACCCACGCGGGGCGCCTCAGCCGCCGAGCGCACACCGCTGTCGCCTCCCGCGCCGCCCGCCGGGGAAGCGCCGCGGACGCGTGCTCTCGCCCGTTGCGGGCGTCCTCCCGACCCCGTCGGAGCCCCGGCCACTCCGCGGGGGCCTCTCGCTCGGCCCCGCCGCCGCTGCCGCCCTGCTCGCTAGGCGTCCCCGGGCTCCTGCGCCGACCCTCAGAGAGGCGCGCGGCGCCGCGCAACCGCCGACCCGGCCAACCGCCGCTCGCGCGGGGCTCCCGCCTGGTCCCCACGTACCTCCGGCGGCTCCCCACCGACCGCTTTCCTCAACGGGAGCTCAAGGAACAGTAACCGCCGCGAACAATAACTCTCCCGCGCGGACCTCGGGGGTAAGTCTGCCCGCGCCCGCCCCCGCCAGACTCCGGGCCAATGGCAGCGCGAGCGTGCCGTGGCCCGGCCAATCAGGGGCGCCCGGGTGGAGTGGGCGGGGCGAGAGGGGGCGGTGGCAGGGAAGTGGAAGTCGGCGGCGGGGTGCCTCTGGGCTGGAGCGCTGGTTCGCGTCGGGCCGTGGTGCTTACCGGTCCGGTGGCGGCGCCCTGCGTCTGGGCGGGCGGTCGTTCTGGGTGATTCGCGCGACGCGGTAGTTTTCCGAGCGACGTGACTCGTGAAACTCTTTATAAAAACCGATTGGAATCTTCAAAATGTTGCCTTTAAAGCTTCATTTCTTTGGATGAAGGAGTTTTTGGACGACTCCTTAAATTTTGCCACCCAGGCGAGAGGACATGGCCCACTTGTGTTTTCTTGAGTTTCCTGAATTATCCCGGCACCCTGTCACCCTGGGCTGCGTTAGATTTCTCCAGGCAGATGATGGCTCTGTTTGTGATCGCTGTGTGTTCGTCAGTTCTGAGTGTCCTCTCTATGCTCGGCGCAGGGAGTGTAACCGTCAGTTTTTCCATGACGCGTCTCTCATCGCCGAGGGGACAACTGCTTGCCGTGTAGTAGCTACTGGCTACGGGGAAAATGAGGCAAGGACGGAAGTTCTGGAAGCCTGGGTCATGAACGGAATGATACACTTTGACCCAGTGGGTTCCCAAAAATCTGGTCCAGGGGGTGGGTGTCTATTCTGTTATAAAAATAGTATTGACATTTCTGTTGGTCTCAGACGTTTCGGTTTTCCAGAAACTTCTAGGAAAGTGTCGTGTTATGTTGCAACAGGTTAAATGCAGAAACAGATACAAGAATCCGACTGTCTTAAGTCGGACATTAAGGAAATGGGCAAAAATGTAAAATAACACCGATCTTTGCACAAGTTTTTATGTTTTGTTTTGGAAAATAATTTTTTGAGAGAGATCGAGAATGGGGGTGGGGAGTGGCAGAGAGAGGGAGACAGAGAGGCTACCCTGACAGAGCCTGATATGGGGCTTAACTTACAAAAGGTGAGATCGTGACCTGAGCCAAAGTTGGACGCTCAACTGACTGAGGCACCCAAGCGCCCCATGTTTTGGAAAACAATTTTTCACATAATTGAAGGGTGTACATAGGGTTGCTGAGAGAAAGAGAGGGTGTAGGAGACAAGTGAATTGGAGCCAGATAAGGAAAATGGACCTAATTCAGTCAACAGCGAATAAGTAGCCTTTAGAAATATCATGTCCATGGGGCGACTGGGTGGCTCAATGGGTTGAGCGTCCGACTTCAACTCGGGTCATGATCTTGCATCTCTGGCTCTGGGCTGACAGCTCAGAGCCTGGAGCCTGCTTGGGACTCTGTTTCTCCCTCTCTCTCCCCTCCCCACTTATGCTCTGTATCTCTCTCCTTCAGATATAAATAAAACATTAAAAACATTTACCAAAAAAAAAAAAAAAGAAATATCATGTCCATTTAGGGAAATAGTATATCGTGTGCCATTTAAAAAAAAAATTTTTTTTTAACGTTAATTTATTTTTGAGACAGAGACAGAGCATGAACGGGGGAGGGTCAGAGAGAGAGACCACAGAATCTGAAACAGGCTCCAGGCTCTGAACTGTCAGCACAGAGCCTGATGCAGGGCTCAAACTCACGGACCGCGAGATCATGACCTGAGCCGAAGTCGGCCGCTTAACCGACTGAGCCACCCAGGCGCCCCCATTTTTTTTAAAGTAAGCTCTATGCCCAACATGGGGCTTGAATTCATGACCTCAAGATCAAGAGGTGCATGCTCTACTGGTGAGCCCACTGAACTTCTGACTTCTAAAACTATGACACAATAAGTGAGTGTTGTTTTAAGCCCCTAAGTTTGTAGTAATTGGTTATGGCAACAACAGAAAATAAATACTAGCATTCTCATACCCCTCTCAGCAATCTCAAAGGCAGGGCTGGAATCCTGGGAGCTACATTTCCTAGATAACCTATGGCCAGTGTTCTGGATTCATTTACATTTTGCCCAGTGAATGCACATCCTGAGATTTGGAAAGTAGAAGAAACACAAATTATCATTCTGTGTTTTTTCACTTTGGCTTTGGCTCTCTTCACAGCCAGTCCCTGCAGTGACATAAGGCAGCTGGGACAATCAACAGTGGTTTTTCTGAACTTTTCCAGCAGCAGCAACTTCCCTATGCTCTGGATCACAGAAGCAGTGACACAAATGAAAACTAATGTGACAGTAATTCCTCTAGCCCTTCCAAAGTCTTTTAAAGTACCTATTCTCTGTACCAAATACCATTATGCTTGAAACATCTGGAGTGCTTTCTACTTTCATGATTGTACGCTAATCGGTAGACTTCTCCATGACTCAGTTTCCTCATCTGTGAAATGAAATTACCTGTAATACAAGAAACATAGTACAAAATGATGTCTTAGGGTTGCCTGGGTGGCTCAGTTGGTTGAGCATCTGACTCCTGATTTTGGTTTAGGTCATGATCAGTGTCAGGGGATCCACCCCCATTTTGGGCTCCGTGCTGAGCATGGAATGGAACTTGCTTGGGAGTTTCTCTCTCTCCCTCTGTCCTTCTCCCCTACTTGCATTCTCTCTCTTTCTCTTTACAAAAAAAAAAAAGGAAACCTCTTTTTCTCTACCAAAAAAAAAAAGTAACCTCTAAGAAAAAGAAAGTAACCTTTTACAATTATTGCATGGATTAAATTACATGGATTAAAAATCCATTTAAAGTGCTTAATAGAGCATTTAACACACAGCGAGTGCTCAATAAATGTTTATTATTATTTTTTCCAAAGGGCTCTTTATGTGGTCACCAAATGGGCACTACCAAAAAGCCAGTTTATTCTGCCTTTTTCCTCTCATCCACATTCCTACCTTGAAAACATTGGGGGGCACCTGGGTGGTTCAGTTGGTTGAGTGCCTGACTCTTCACTTTGGCTCAGGTCATGATCTCATAGTTGTGAGATTGATCTCAGGGTTGGGCTCCATGCTGAGCGCAGAGCCTCCTAGGGATTCTCTGTCTCCTTCTCTCTCTGCCCCTCCCTGGCTTGCTCTGTCTCACAATAAATGAAAATAAACATTAAAAACAAAGAAACGTACACCCTGGGGTGTCTGGCTGGTTCCATCATAGAACAGGCTGCAACTGTTTTTTAAATTAATTTATTTAGAGAGGGGAGAGGGAGAGAGAGAGACCCCAAGTCTGCTCAGCCCTGTCAACATGGAGCCTGACTCCGGGCTTGAACTCGTAAACCATGAGATCATGACCTGAGCTGAAATCAAGAGTTGGATACTCAACTGACTGAGCCACGCAGCCACCCTGAGAAACTGCAACTCTTGATTTCAGGACTGTGGGTTCAAGTCCTATGTTGGGTGTAGAGATTACTTTTTTTTTTTTTAATTTTTTTTTTAACCTTTATTGATTTTTGAGACAGAGAAAGAGAGCATGAATGGGGGAGGTTCAGAGAGAGAGGGAGACACAGAATCTGAAACAGGCTCCAGGCTCTGAGCTGTCAGCACAGAGCCCGACGTGGGGCTCGAACTCACAGACTGTGAGATCATGACCTGAGCCGAAGTCTGCCACTCAACCGACTGAGCCACCCAGGCGCCCCTGTAGAGATTACTTTTAAAAAATCTTAAAAAAAAAACCCCATACACATTGTCACTACTTTATGTATTGGGGAGTTTTAGCAGCCACAAAGTACTTTACAACATAAGAAGTCAGGATTATATATAGCACTCAGCACTGTCAACTGTGAAAAATAACTCTGAAGTTAAGCAATTTATTATTATCTTGAATATATGTATTTTTACTATGATTATCATGGTGGTTATATTTTATATGTCAACTTGGCAAGACTCTGTGCCCAGTTGTTTGGTCAAATACTATTCTAGATGTTGCTGTGAATATATTTTGTAAATTTAATGACAGCTACAAATCAGTTGACTTTAAAGTCAATGTGTAAAAATGAAATTTGTGTATACATACAGGGGGAGGGAAGGGGCTGTATAAGAGCAAAGTTTCTGTATGCTATTGAAGTTAAGGTGGTATAAATACAAAATAGGTTGTAATAGGTTGATGAGTCTAATTGTAATCCCTTAGGGTAACCAGTAAGAAAAGAACTTTTAAAATTTTCACAGCAAAAGAAATGAGAATGGAATAAAAATGGTACACCATTAAAAAAAAAAAAGTCATGTAAACACCAAAGAAGGATGTAATGGAAAAATTGAATAATAACAAGAAAAAAAGGAGCAAATTGAGAGCATTAAGATTTTCCTTATCAGTAACTATTTTAAATGTAAATGGATTCAATTTTCTTCAAAAGTAGTGTCAGATTGACAAAATAGATTAAAAAACAACATCAAGAACCATGGTCCCACTATATGCCTTCTGTACACAACTCAGCTGAGATCTAAAGGCAAGTAGGTTGAAAATAGATAAACATAGATATTGCATCCAAACAGTAACCTAAAGAGAAGTGAGGTGGCTGTAATAATTTCAGACAAAATAGATTTATAGTCCAAAACTATTGCAAGAGACATAGGACATTATATATTGATAAAAGGTCAATGTATCAAGAAATACAATAGTCATAAACATATTCACACCTCACAACAGAGCTAAAAAATACATGAAGCAAAAATGACCAGTACTGAGGGAGAAATAGATAATTCTACACAATCATCGGAGTGTTTAATACCCCACTTTTAACAGTGAATAGAACAACGGAAAGAGTATCAGTAAGGAAATAGAGGACTTGAACAACAATATAAACCAACCAGACCTAACAGACCATTGAAGGATATCCCGTACTAAAACAGCAAAATAAACATTCCCAAGTGCACATGGAACAGTTCTCCATGATAGAGCAGATGTTAGGCCACAATGCAAAACTCACGAACGTTTAAAAAGATTGGAATCACACAAGGTATCTCCTCGGGACACAATAAAATAAAACTAGAAATCAGAAACGGAAGGAAAACCAGAAAACACGTGTGGAACTTAACCAACATGTTCTTAAACGACCAATAGGTTGAAGAAGAAATCACAGGAGAAATCAGAATATGCTTTGAGTAAAAATGAAAACACTATATACCAAAATATATGTTTAGGATGCACTGAGCCTGCCAATTCTGAAATTATTCCATTATTGTCAAAGGTCTTATTTTTGGGATTCAGGACACATGGGTATCACAGTTGAGGGTAGTCATGTGATTAAAAGATGTCCATAGATAGTGCTACAGAATGTAAGGTGTCTGATGACAAAGTTTATGGAAACATTTACAGGGTGATAACTATGCAAAGAGGCAAAGATAACCAAGTGTTGGTTCCCTGGGCTTCCTCAGTGGTAGTGTGGCTGTTGATGATCAGGCCCAACTAGAATGGGGATTCTTTAAGGCTTTTCTTTTCCCCTCTCCTTATGGCCCTCCCTAGAAGGAAGACATACTTATATATCTGCCTATTTACCAGTTGCTTCTCCTAAGTCTTTGATCTTCAAACAACTCAAAACACTTACGTTATTTTATGCTTGTCAGTTGGTCACTAGCACAAACCAACTCAGCACATTCCTGACCATTTACTTGAAGGGATCAAAGGTTAATCTCCGAGGTGCTTATATCAGAAATAGGCTATAGACCTGAGGTCCGTTTCTGCAAAGATTATTACAAGTGTTGTACTACAGTGAGACTTTGCTTTACTATTTGTTTCTATTGTATGAGTTCAAATTTGATTCATTCACTTTTTTTTTTTTTTTTTTTTTTTACTTTTAAAATCAACTTTATGAGGGTGCCTGAGTGGCACCGTTGGTTGAGCATGTGACTCTTGATTTCAGCTCAGGTCATGTTCTTGCAGGCTTGAGATCAAGCCCCACATTGGGCTCCATGCTGAGCCTAGAGCCAGCTTGGGATTTTCTCTCTCTCCTGCTCTCTCTGCCTCTCCCCCACCTCTCTCTCTCTCAAAATAAGTTAATCAACATTTAAAAAAAATTACATAAAATACACACATTTCAAGTTACAATGAGTTCTGAGAAATGTAACCACCACCTCAGCCAAGATCACTTCCTTCCCCCAAATTCCCTTGTACCCGTTGCAGTCATCCCCAAACTCTGAACCCCAGTTCCAAGAAACTCCTCCTTTGCTTTTGATCAAAATATATTAGTTGCACCTCTTCTATAATTTAATATAAATGAAATTGTACAGTATATCCTCTTGTATGTTTTTTGTTTAGCATAATGTTTTTGAGATTCATCCATGTTGCTGTGTGGTTTTTTTTCTGTTTTAATAGGGAATAACATTTTATTTTATGGATGAACTCCATTTTGTTTATCCATTTACCTGCTGATGGGCATTCGGGTTGTTTCTGGTTTTGTTTATTATAAATACAGTTGCTCTGAACATTTGTGTACAAGTCATTCAGGAAGTATGGCTTTTGGTTTTTTTTTTTTCCTACCTGGGAGTGGAACTGCTATAGGTCATATAAATATATGCTTGACTTCAGGCGTCTGCAGAAGTTTTTTCTAAGGGCCAGAAAGTAAATATTTTAGGCTTTGTGGGCCATATGGTCTCTGTTAGAACTGCTCAAGTCAGCTATTGTGGTGTGAAAGCAGCTATAGGCAGTACATAATTGAATGAGCATGGTTGTGTCCCAGTTAAACTTTATTTACTCTCCATCAAGTGATGAATGGATAAAGAAATTGTGGTTTATATACACAATGGAATACTACGTGGCAATGAGAAAGAATGAAATACAGCCTTTTGTAGCAATGTGGATGGAACTGGAGAGTGTTATGCTAAGTGAAATAAGTCATACAGAGAAAGACAGATACCATATGTTTTCACTCTTATGTGGATCCTGAGAAACTTAACAGAAGACCATGGGGGAGGGGAAGAAAAAAAAACACAACAGGTTAGAGAGGGAGGGAGCCAAAACATAAGAGACTCTTAAAAACAGAACAAACTGAGGGTTGATGGGGGGGTGGGAGGAATGGGAGGGTGGGTGATGGGTATTGAGGAGGGCACCTTTTGGGATGAGCACTGGGTGTTGTATGGAAACCAATTTGACAATAAATTTCATATTTAAAGAAAAACACTTTATCTACAAAAAATGGGTAGTGGGTCAGATTTGGGATGTCGTCTATAGTTTGCTGAACCTGGCAATCAAGGTTTCAAAGATTCAGTCCTGTGTTTTCTTTTAGATATTTTATAGCTATAGCTTTTATACTTAGATCTAGATCAGTTTTCAGTTAATTTTTGTAGATGGTGTGAAGTTAGGATCAAGGTTCATTTTTTTGTTCATACTATTTTTTCTTGTTTCAGTAACATTTACTGAAAAAACTTCTTTCCCTCTTTGAATTACTCTGGCAACTTTATCAGAAAACATTTAGGAGCGGCTGGGTGGCTCAGTCGGTTAAGCCTCTGACTTTGACTCCGGTCATGATCTTGTGGTTCAGTGAGTTCGAGCCCTGCATCGGGCTCTTTGCTGCCGCCATGGAGCCTGCTTCAGATCCTCTGTCCCCTTCTCTCTCTTTGCCCTTCCCCCGCTCACGCTCTCTCGTGCTCTCAAAAATAAACATAAAAAAAAAAAAGTCAGTTAAGCATCTCTTTTTTTTTTTTTTTTTTAATTTATTTTTGAGACAGAGAGAGACAGAGCATGAACAGGAGAGGGTCAGAGAGAGAGGGAGACACAGAATCTGAAACAGGCTCCGGGCTCTGAGCGGTCAGCACAGAGCCTGACGCGGGGCTTGAACTCACGGACCTCGAGATCATGACCTGAGCCAAAGTCGGACGCTTAACCGACTGAGCCACCCAGGTGCCCCAGCATCTGACTCTTGATCTCAGGTCAGGTCGTGATCTGGTGATTCATGAGATTGAGCCCTGCATTGGGTTCTGTGCTGACAGCGTGGAGCCTGCTTGGGGTTCTCTCTCTCTCTGCCCCTCCCCTGCTTGCATGTGGTCTTTCTCAAAATAAATAAATAAACTTAAAAAAAAAGCAATTGACCATATATATATGGATATAATTCTGGACTCCTTATGTGTTTCTGTGGATTTATATATTTATCCTCGTGCCAACATCCCATGGTTTTGATTACTATGGCTTTATAATAGGCCTTGAATTTGAGGGTATAAATCCTCCAGCTTTGTTTTTCTTTTTCAAAATTGTTTGCCTATTCTGGGTCCTTCTCATTTCCATGAAAATTATAGAATCCACTTATTACATTATGTAAAAAAAAAAAACTGTAGTGATTTTAATTTTGATTGAATACGTAGACAAATATGGGAGAATTGACATTTTAACAGGGTTGAGTCTTTTAATCTGTAAGTAGTTAATACTCTGACAAGTACTGCTTATCATGTATATGCGTAATTTTTATTAAAAATATTAATAGTAATTCTCTGAGTGCCAGGATTATAGAATATTTTTGTTCTTTTTACTTTTCTGTCTCAAAAATATTATTTTAAAAATATTTAGCTAGACCAAAAAAAGATACTAATTTTGGTTATGCAACAGCTCAATTTAATTTGAATGATTCAGAGACAAGTAACTATATTAGAAAAAGAGAGGATAATTGTTTCTGTCTTTCCAACTAAAATAGAAGATTCATTACCACAAGAAAAAATTATTTGATGGTGTGTCCTTAGCAACTAAACTTTAAAAATATCATTGAAAAAAGAATAAGGAACTGCCTGTTCGTCTACATCATGAAAGCACCTTCATGCAAATAACGGTTTTGTACACTGTGAATTTGTAATCTGTTTTCTTTTGCAAACAGAAGAAATAATGTATTTCTAACTTTCCTCACAGAAAAGCCAAGGAGCTGTGACCAATATAAGGGCAGTGTTCATTCTACATATTATTTCTCACTGCAAGAAACCAGAGCTTGGAGAAATAGCTGAGTCCAGGTATACATAGGAAAATACAAGTTAACCTGGAACGTCTGATATTCATGAGGAGGGAAATGACATTTTACCTCATCCATGGAAGAATGTTCTAGAAGTTGCAGGCATATGTTAAAACCCCCACAAGTCCATTAAATATTTTGATTTTTAAAAAGTACCCAGCCACTATCCATAGGCATCCTTTTTTTTTCTTTTTTTTCTTTTTAATGTTTTTGAGAGACACAGAGTGTGAGTGGGGGAGGGGCAGAGAGAGGGAGACAGAATTTGAAGCAGGCTCCAGACTCTGAGCTGTCAGAAGAGACCCATGCAGGGCTTAAACGCACACACCATGAGATCATGACCTGAGCTGAAGTCCGATGCTCAACCAACCGAGCCACCCAGGCGCCCCCATATGTCATCCTTATGAAATGCAAGCCATATAGCATTCTATACAATAAAAATTGAAATCCCCTGTTCACAACTGAATTTACCCACACCCCTACTCTAACCTTCAGAATGTGACTTTCCAGACATTTTCCCATTTACACACACACGCACATGCGCACAACTCTATACATAAACGTATACAAATTTAGAGTTTTGGTTATTGCATGAATGGGCTCATCTTACCATTCTGTTTATCAATCAAGATATATCTCTTGAAGCTCTTTCCATGTCAGTGTAGAGCTAGCTCATTCTTCTTAACAAGTGCACTGTATTCTATTATGTTCATGTAATTTAACCAATTACTAACTGGAGGACATAGGATAATGCCCTCTCCTTTTTTCTACTATAATAAATACCTTTTTAGTCTTGTCCTCTTAGTTCTAGCAATTGGAGACCTAGGAGTGAAAAAAAAAGTTCAGTTAAATGCTATCTATACATCAGATTTTGACAGTAAGTGCCAAATGATGGGAAGTTGTTCTAAAAAGGAAGTTGTTCCAGGAAGAAGGAACACACTTTTATCAGTTGGGATGTTTTGCAAGTAACAGAAAAAAAAACGAAAGTAGCCCAAACATCTAGAAAAAGCTAGCAATTGCAAAGTAGTGTTCCTATAACTGAACCAAATGAGAGTACCTTCCCACGTCACTCAGTAAACCAATAAAAATTGACGACTGAGCTTTTGCAGTGAAGAAAGGTAGGCTATATATTGGTACCGTGCCACCCAGGAGAGTGGCGGCTAATGCTCAAAAGTCCCAAACATCTCCGTGGTTGCAGGTGAGAGATTTTAAGGGCATAATTTGGGGTGGCGGTCTCCTGAGAAGGTGGACGCTCCCGGAGGCTCCGAAGTCCTGTTAGCAGATGTTAATAACTTCTGGTGCCACTTTGTCTGGTCACAAGGAGGTCTGTTCCATCACAAGAGACTTGGAATCTGAAAAATGTCTTTGTTCTTTAGGGGAGAAATTTCACCTGGTACATTTGGTGATTATATCTTCAGGGTAGTGCCGATTAACTACTTGTACCTGCCGCAGCTAGTAGGCTTGCATTCCTGCGTGTTGCTTTGAATGAGCGAGCCTTCCTATCTGGTGAACCTAGGCCTACGTGTTCCTTGGCAGGTCCAGCCCAGCCCTGGGACGGTGAGACCTCTAGTGTCCATTCCTTCATCTGCAGTGTCCACGTGGATGCCAGTTTCACTTCCTTTTCCTTTCCCAGTACACCGACTCAGATCCTGCGGATTCAGAGTAACTCCAAAATGTGGGGTGGAAACACAAGGTCGTCTGGTGGTACCAACTTCAGCAGATCGTGTTTGCTCTGCTGCAGTTAAGAAAGGAACGACCGAGGTGCCGATTTGGGGCGCACGCCGCGGTGGGACATGCAGCCTGCCCCTGGGGACCTGGGCCTTCCATGGCGGCCCACGGCCCACTTCCTGGCCCAGGCCTCAGGCGGCGGCCGACCCTCACCCCAGGGCCGGGGTCCCAGCTGGCCCAGCCCCACAGGCCGTGACGCTCCGGTTGGACCGTGGGGCCGCCGTTTGTTTGAGTGGAGCTCGTGGTGTCACAAGCGTAATGGCGACAGCAGAAGCGCAGGGCAGAGCCTCGAGAGCGCTGGTCTGGGCCTCGAGCTTGGCCGCCTGGATGAGGCCCACGAGCCTGGGCTGATGGCTTGGTCCCAGTCAGACGAAGCGGCCCTCCACCCCCTTCCCGACAGCGCACACAGAGGCCTTCGTAGGGAAGCGAACAGAGCGTGGGGTGATGAGGGTTGGAACTGTTGGTGGCCCTCAGGTGGCAGAATAAGGCGTGGCCCCAGGCGGGTAGGGAGGGCCACCACCCTTGTGTGGGTCTGCTGGCTCAAGCAAGAAATACAAAAAAGGTCCCCCCTCCATATCCACCCCCCCCCCCCAGCCTTTTGAAAGAAACTATCTGCTACATCTGGTCCCTGTTGGACCACCTCTAGAAGCAGCATCAGGTGTGACACAGGTGCACGTTGGCACCTGGCTTAGAGGTCATGGAGCGATAAGGTCACAAGGAGGAAGAGAAGAAGCTTCTATGTCAGAGCAGCTGTATTCAGGAAACATTGTCACATTAAAGCTATTGCTCTAGTACAGTGCATTTGATTGCTCACTGACCTAGGGTTGACACTGCTAAATACTTTGTTTGAAATCTTTTCTGTCTAGATTTTCAGAAGTGCGATATAAAAACAGTGGTAGTGTTGCAGGATTCTTTTACCTCAGTACCTGGGATTCGTGGTCTCCTGTGGCTTCAAAGAATGAAGAGGTAGACTCGGAGGGAAGTAAGCGGGCAGCAAGAATTTTATTAAAAAGCAAGATTAGCAGGGCGCCTGGGTGGCTTAGTGGGTTAAGCGTCCCGAGTCCTGGTTTCGGCTCAGGTCGTGATCTCGTGGTTCGGGAGTTGGAGCCCCACGTAGGGTTCTGCACTGACAGTGTGGAGCCTACTTGAGATTTCTCTCTCCCTCTCTCTCTACCCCTCCCCGGCTTGCTCTCTGTCTCTCAAAAATAAATATATATTAAAAAAATTTAAATAAAAGCAAGAATAGTACAAAAGGTTTCTTTGCAGAGAGAGGGCATTGCAAAGTGAATAGCCCCGACTGTAGGTGAGGAACTCATTCTATAGGACATCGCGTTCCCTCCCCTCTCTTTCCCCTTTGTTCCTTTCCAGGTTCTGTTTTTCGTTGGCCTGATAACTGTAGGTGCTGACTAGTTTATTCCTGATGGGCTTGATTCCGTGGTGTGAGGGCTCGGACTGTGAGGACCATGATCATACTGTCCCTCGAACAACATAAGTTTTATGGTTTACTTTAGTCTGTGTGTCAAATTCCTGAGGGGAACCTGGGGTGGGGGGGGGAGTAGGTGGTTTGTTACATTCTTAAGAGAAACACTTTACGCCTGAGGGAGTTTTTCTCCTGGTCACATGCTCTCAGCATTGTTTTAAAATAATGTGTTTTCCTTCTTCTGCATGGGGGGTGGGGGCCCTCAAGTCCTAACCTTTCCCTCGCTACCTCTTTAACCTTCTCTTTCCCTATCATAGTCACATAAAAATTCACTTTGTAAATTTTTTTGTTCAAATCTATAATATGAAAATAAAGTGAGGCCTCACTAAAAGGGTGTCAGGAGGCAAGAAAGGGAGCACATGCTGTAACTGAACAAAAGGAGGTTCCTCCACCGGCTGCACAGGAAGCCAAAACAAAAGCAAAAACAAAAACTTAACACTGAGCTTTGGCCATGAAGAAAGGCTACTTATTGATGTGGGGCACCCAGAAGGATGGGGATGTAGTGTTTGAAGTCCTGAACTCCCTGATGGTTAGTAAGTGAGGATTTTTTAATTTTCTATTTTTTAATGTTTATTTTCGAGTGACAGAGACAGAGTGCGAGGGAGGGAGGGGCAGAGGGGGAAACACAGAATCCGAAGCCGGCTCCAGGTTCCGAGGCTTCAGCAGAGAGCCTGATGCGGGGCTTGGACTCCCGAACCGTGAGATCATGACCTGAGCTGAAGTCAGACGCTTAACCGACTGAGCCACCCAGGTACCCCAGTAAGTGAGGATTTTTACAAGGCACAGTTTGGGGCAGAGATGTCTTGAGGCCCATGTTGATTGGTCTGTAAAGTCCTGTTAACAGATGTTATTTAGCAACTCCTGGTGCTGTTTCCTCTGGTCACGGGGAGCTTTGTTCCATCTCAGGAGGCTTGGAATCTGAAAAATACCTTTGTTTGTTAGGTCATTAGGTCCATGTGATGATCGTATTGTTAGGGTAGTGCTGATTAACCACTTGTATGTGCATAAGCTAGTGGGGTTGCATTCTCGCGTGTTCCTTTGCACCCTCAGCAAGCACTGCTGTTGCTAAGCCTCCAAGTTCCTTGGTTAGACAGTATCCCTGCTACTGTTCATTCCTTCACCTGAACTAACAAGATGGATGCCGGCTTCAGTGCCACTCCGGGTCAATTACAGGAAGAACTGTCAATCACAGACCCCGGCGGAAGAAGTGCGAACAGGAAAGAACCGTCAGTTAGAGGCCCCGGATGTAATTGCATATCCTGCAAGAAATATACCCCTGCCAGCCAGCCAGTGAGAACCCGTCATCACCTGGAACTCTGTTCTCTCTGATGGACAACTCCTCCCAATTCCCTTTTCTTCTCCATAGGATGATGTTCGTCTCCTTTTTTCTTCTCCTTTTTTTTTCTTTTTTGTTTTGTCAGTCTTGTCTATAGTTTTGCTGTAGCTTGCATGTCCTGGGTGGCAATTCTTTTTGTTGCATCCACACGACTCCTGAAACCGAATGCTATGGACACCAGTGACAGTCACAGTAAAGTTTACTGCAAGGAGAGGCAAGTCCTACCAATCGGGACCAACACTTTTGATCAGAGTGCGGCCCTGAACAGCCCAGGTACAGAGTTTTTATAGCCGACCACATCGTCTTATCATCACCTGGGAACAGAACAAAGAAATAGTTCCCAGATGAGGTGGAAACAGTTCCCGGATGGGGGTGATTATTTTAGACTTTCTGCTGTTAAGTTGCAACCAGTTGATCTCCTTGACCCTGCCTCTGATGCGACTTTTCTTTGAACTTTTGTTCCCTTAATTGGTGAAGCCTAATTTACAAGAGTATGAAGCGTAATTTACAAGAGTAAAGCAAGGTGTTATCTCTTTAACCTTCAGTGTCAAAACAAAGCTGTTATTTCTCAAGCTACAGTGTCAACACAAAGCTGGTATCTCTCAAGCTATAGGTTAGCCCTACACTACAATTTAACCCTTACACTTTTCTGTTCCTAAAAAACCCATTTTGCCGGTTAAAATAACTGCCTGGCTTTTTTTGTTAAGGTTAACAATAAGAAATACAGCTTGTTTCTTTTGGAACGGCCAAATCACTTCCCTGAGTACTCATTGTGTTTGTGCACTTGTTTGGTGGGGGAGAGAGGAGCAGCAAAGGCCTAAGTGTATTTACACAGAGACAAGATTAGCCACTATCCCTTTGGTTTATACGTTACCTTCTGCATTCTGCGTTGCTGTGTATGTAGTGCATAAAGCGGACAACCGAGTCCTAGCTCATAGCATCTCATCTTTGTGGATGTTAAAGAGGTTGGCAGTTTATGGTATAGGCGTTAGACTAATACATTTTGTATGCTTTGTGTTAAAATTCCTAGGAAAGAATGTCTCCTGAGAATTTGAGCAGTATAGCCTGTTAGGGTCAGGTGTAAGGCAGGGTAAAGATAGAGGCTAAAAAATTTTAGCAGTCAAAGGCTTTATTTGGGAACTAAGGTCTCGGGCGAGGTTCTGTGACTCAGGGAGAGAGAGAGAGGAGTCAGGGAAGTCGCCCCCAGGTGTAGTGGGGTGGGGTTTTTAAGCTGCAGCGGTTCCCGGTTTAGGTCCGGGTGGGCCTTTTTCACGTCAGGTCGTGCTGTCGCTCAGTGATTGGTTGACCTCCAATTCGTTCTGGCAACTTTTTGTTGGGTTGCGCTGGCAAGATGGCCGTCCCCTCTCTTGTAGTTCCAAGGACATCCTAACATAGCCCACTTGGAGCCACACTCCAGTGGACTCTAAGCCAAGGGTGGGTGATGGCTCAACTAGACCTCAGAAATGACCTGGTGATATTAATGGAGAAGCAGGTTTATTGGGGGAACTTATGTACAGGGAATCCAGGAGTGGCAGACTGGACAAAACAAAATCCCCCTTACTGGGATCTACACGCAGCAAGCTTTTACAGTCTAGCGACTGGCTGAAAGGGCGGGCCTGTGCCGGCGACTCCATCTTGTTCTGTGTCCTTCACCTTGACCACACCTCCTCCCCTTGAGTAACCTCCCACTCACCTGCCTAACTGGACTCGGACCCTTCCCCAGCCAATCGGCTGAGGCCACAGCCATTACCTCACCAACTGCCTCTAGGCCCCAATAAAACCTTTGTCCTTTTGAAACTCGCCCTCTCTCCCGGTATCTCACCGCTGCGTTGGTGCAGGTAGGGGACTGAACTCGAGCTAGCTCAAATAAAGGCTCTTTTGATTTTACATCGGACTCGGCTCCCTGGCGGTGTTTGGGGATCACAAATTCTGGGCATAACATGGCCAGCAAGTTATAAGTAGCTTTTTCCCTCCTTGCGTGGCCAGCGATCCAGGGAGATCAAGGCCTGCCATCCGGACATTCTTTCTTACAAAGGAAATGGTCTGGGTTGGCCACCCCCAGAGCCCCTGACCTTGAATGCTGAATGACACGTTCTTCTACATATTCTGTTTGATGGGAATATAGATGGAGCACAGGATGCATATGTTCTCAAGATAGCGATTAACAGGGGCATTCAGGGTGTGCTTGTGCAAACCATCCATCTAGCGCATTCCATATACTGGGTCGGTGGGGAGGGAGAGAAGAAGGAAGGGTTCTAGGCCAGAAGTTCATATGTAAAAGGTACTTTCAGAGTATAAAGGGTGTCCTATGTGTGCAGTTTACTCAGCACTGCTGTCCCGCTAGTGGGCATAGTCCTTATTTGGAACGGCTAGTCTATCCAGATGTTTTGAAACGTCCAATGAGATATGCTTAAAGTAGAAGTCGTGAAATACCACTCTGTACATATCTTTGTGCTAAAATTCTTAGGACATATCTTTTAGAAGGTGAATTGCTAAACCAGCTCTGTGAGTAGTATGCTACTGTCTGTACTTGTTTCATAGTTTGGAGAAGGGAGGGAAGGAAATTCAAAAGGTAATATGCTAATGTGTCCGCATTTGGATAGTTTCAGACAAAACCATTTTTGTGTGTTATAGGCATCTTGTTTGCTGTGTATATAGTGCATACAGTAGACAAGTGAGTCCTAATTTTGTGCCATCTAGTCTCTGGATGGTAAAGAGGTTACCAGTGTATGACAGAGTAGACTTAGTAAAATCAGCACATTCTGTACAGTTTGTGTTGAAAAGCATAGGAAGGCCTGTCTTCTATAAATGACTTTTGGATATGAATTTGTCCAACCACCTCTAAGCTTGTGCTTGCCCACTGGATTGTGGTAGAGAGAAGGAAGTCAGGAAGGAATGGTCAAGGCCCAAGTGGTCGTATTTAGAAGATAACCTCAATCATAATCCTTGCCATGTGTATACGTTTTATTTTACAGTACTTTGCAAATATAGTGAATAATTAAGTCTTTATTGAAATACCTAGTCTTTCTGGATGTTTAGAAGTGCTTGATCTACAATTAGAAGTAGTAGAATAACATTGTATAAGCAGATTTTAAAAATCGATGGGAATGTTATACAATCCCACTTATATGAGGTACTTGGTATAGTCACATTCATAGAGACAGAAGGTAGAATGGTAGTTATCGGGTGTGAGGGGTGTGCTATTGGACTTATCGTTTAATGGGTGTAGCTTTTCAGTTTGGGATGAAGAAAATTCTGGAGACAGATGATGGTGGTGGTTGTGCAAGAGGGTGAATTCACCTTATGCCACTGGACTGGAGAATTACAAATGTTTAAGTGATAAATTTTATGTTGTGTATATTTTACCACAATAAACAGTTTTTAAAAATTGATGGGAAATTTTATCTTTGCAAATGGGATTGTTAAACCACCTCTGTGGACACCATATTCTATGTACTTGTTCATTGGGTTGAGGGAAGTGGGAGAGAAGAAATTGCAAGAGGTGTTTTACTGGCATATTCTAGAAGATTTCACGTTATAACACATTGCCAATGTGTTATGTATATTCCACTTATTTATTTATTTACTTATTACTTTAATTTTTTTTTTTAATTTTTTTTTCAACGTTTATTTATTTTTGGGACAGAGAGAGACAGAGCATGAACGGGGGAGGGGCAGAGAGAGAGGGAGACACAGAATCGGAAACAGGCTCCAGGCTCTGAGCCATCAGCCCAGAGCCTGACGCGGGGCTCAAACCCACGGACCGCGAGATCGTGACCTGGCTGAAGTCGGACGCTTAACCGACTGCGCCACCCAGGCGCCCCTTTAATTTTTTTTTTTAATGTTTATTTTTGAGAGAGAGAGCAAGCAGGAGAGGAACAGAGAGAGGGAGACAGAATCCCAGGCAGGCTCTGCATTGTCAGCATAGAGCCCAATGTGGGGGTTCGAACTCATAAACCACGAGATCATGACCTGAGCCAAAACTAAGAGTCGGACTCTTAACTGACTGAGCCACCCAGGTGCCCCTTGTACATTCCATTTAACTTTTCTGTACCATGTGTACATCCAGGAATATCTTCCTTACGGGCTTGGCAACCATCTCCGGTATGTAATCATCAAGGGTAGTAGCCCCTATGTATCTGAAAACCTTCCAGTGTTCCTTCCTCCTGTGTCCTTCTCCTTTATTTTAGTGTAGAATGCTTCCCTTATAACATTCTGGTCACTAAATAGTGGGGTTTTGCCCCCCACACCAAAGAATTCTGCAACACCACATTCCTATAATTCAACTCAATTCTGACACTGTCTACCTAGAGTTAGAATCAGATCTCGCAGGTTAAGGATTCTCGAGAATCCTTAATGACACTACCCCCGACTTAAGATGCCATTTGCAAGTGGTAGGTTTCCCACATTGCCCACAACTTCCATGTGGTTTGGCTGCAAATTGGAGGTTCCCATGACCTCCTCTCCCATGGGATCTGACATTTGCCAGAACAGATCGCAGAATTCAGGGAAACACTTTCAGAGATTCCCTCAGCTAAGGTTTTGCTTTCTGCAGTTTCAGTGACCTGTGGTCAACCACAATAGGGAAGCAGATGATCCTTCTTCTGACAGGTCATCAGATAGATGGTCAGTAGTCGCCTAAGGCTGCATCACAGTGTCTACAGTCATTTACATCACTTAGGCATTTTATCATTTCACATCATCCCAAGAAGAAAGGCCACGATAGTACATTAAGATACTTTGAGAGAGAGACCATATGCACATAACTTTTATTACTGTTCTTGGTATAATTGTCCTATTTTATTATTAGTTATTGTTAATCTCTTACTGTGCCTGCTATATAAATTAAACTTTATCAGAAGTGTGTACATATAGGAAAAAGCATAGTATATTTAGGGTTTGGTACTGTCCCCAGGCATTCACTGGGGGTCTTGGAACATATATCCTCCAGATAAGGGGAAACTGCTGTACTTATGTTTACCAGTTTATTAAAGGACATGATGAAAAGACCAGCTTTAAATCCAAATGACAGCCCTGCCTTAGTTTAAAGCTACGTTCTCTCTTCTGCTTACTATGGATCTTTGATAAGAAATACAATTGCTGAGAAGTCTGTTTTGCTTGCTGTTTGCTACGAGCATTGTGAAACCTTTCCTGAATGTAACCCGCTATGTAATAGAGTAAGTTGTGAAACTTCCTAAATGTGGTCTGGTATGTAATAGAATAAGTGATTGTACATGAACTAACCGGCATTTCTCGCTTCTGTAAACCTGCTTGCTTAACATATTTTCCCCTTCCCCTTGGTTCCTCAGGTACTTGAGAAAGGGGAGAAACGAGAGACCTGGGCAAACTGTTTGCCTAGTCATCCTGGTCTGTGAAAAACAAACTTAGCTTCAGTCCGCTTGCTTAACCAGCTTGTTCCACTTCTGTACAACTGCTTGGCGTGACCGCGTATTCTTGACCAATCATTAAGACACCCACACCCCAGTTGTGGTTTGACCTAAAGGCGGGGACCAATTAAATTCTGCTAAGTGTTTAAATTAAGATATCAACCAATAACCGCTCTGTAACCGCGAAGAATCCCTAACTTCCCCATAACTTGCTTGTACCGGTCTATAAAAAGGCTGTAAAAACCTCACTCGGGGCCTCTTAGCATCACCGGCAACGAGTGAGCGGAGGTCCAGGTTCGAACCTGCAGTAAACGACCCTTGCCGCTTGGCTTTGACTTAGGGCTCTGGTGGTCTTTTGGGGGAGGTTTCGGAACTTCGGGCATTACAATGATAAATCCCACTGGGGCGCCTAGGTGGCTCAGTTAAGTGTCTGACTTCAGCTTAGGTCATGATCTCATGGCTAGTGGGTTCAAGCCCTGTCAGCTGTGCTGACAGCTCAGAGCCTGGAGCCCGCTTCAGATTCTGTGTCTCCCTTTCTCTCTGCCTCTCCCCCTCAAAAATAAATAAACATTAAAAAAATTGCTTTTAAATAAAGGTTATGATAAAGGGGTGCTTGCCTGGCTCAGTTGGAATGGCATGCAATTCTTGGAGTCCTGAGTTCAAGCCCCATATGAGGTGTAGAGATCATTTAAAAAAATTTTTTTTTAATTTAAAAAATACTTTAAAAAGGGTATGCGAAGGGATCCAGATGAATAGCTAGGTGAAGATATACATAGGGCGAGATCTGGGAAGGTCCCAAGTGGAGGAGCTGCTGCCCCCAGGAAGTTGGGTTGCACTACCCTCCCAGTATATGGATACATTAACCAACCTGGAAGTTCCCTAAACTCTACACTATTGGGATTTCAGGGAGGCTGCCTCCCTTAGGCATGATCAATGATTAATTCCATTTCCACCCCTCTTCCCTCTCTGGAAGACAGGGCATAGGGCTGAACCTTCGAAGCTTCTGATCTTGGCTTAGTCCCGTCCCCGCCCATCCGGGAGACCACCCAGAGTCGCCTCAGGACAACAAGAGGTGCGACTAGAGCTCTGCGTCAGGAACAGGGTTAAAGACAATTATCAGAACAAAAGATACTCATATCACTTAGGGAACTAAAAGGTTTTGGGAGCTCGGTACCAGAAACTGGGAGCAGAGACCAATATATATATTTTCTATGATGTCACACCACAGCTCCCAGTTTCTGTGGGAGGGTAGAAACCTAGCTTCAGCGGACGCCTACCAAGTTGCAAAACTCCCTTCTGTCATAAGCGCTCAAAATAAGTTTATTTTTCCTTTGGATAAAGCCAATTAGCACCCACAGATGGCCACCTCAATTACCAGGTGAATCTAGATGTGTGTGTGACAAAGGGTGGTATCAGGTCCTCTTACTTGAGAATAGTTCGCATTTATCTTGAGAACATCTAAGTCACGGGCTGTATCTCCTTGGCTATAGAACAGAGTGATTTCATTTGTTTGTTTGCAGTCTCTTAGCAGCTTGCCCGTGATGTGTATCACGTTCTGGATTAATCCTCATTCAGTCGTAAAGCTGTTTTCTTTCTCTAAGACTTTTGTAGAGAGGATTTTTGGGTTCGGAGAAGATTTTGTTCATAATTGTATTTCCCCAGCAGTGACAACAGTGGAGTGGAGTTAGTAATCTAACACGTTTTATTCACCTTGTGTTGTTAGGAGTCTGTAGAAAGATTGTCTTCTGAAAATGGCTTTGGGAGTGAAATTGTAAAACCACATCTCATTAAGTGGGTCGTTTCTGGAGAAAAGGAATCGAGCAAGTTGAAGGATTCCAGGCTATAACTAACGTCCCTAATCAGAAGTCACCTTCAGATACAACCATTGTCACAGGAGTGTAGTTTATTCAACACTACTGTGTGTATAGTGGACAAACTTAAGTCCTTATTTGAGACACGTAGCTTTTCTAGGTGGCTAGAAGGACACAAAGTATGTTAAAAACAGGAGTAGTGAAATGACACATCTTATAAATCGTCTATTGTTAAAATCCACACGAGAACCGTGTATTTTGGAAATGGAATGGTCAAACTACCTCTCTGAGCAGAACACGTTGTGTTCGTGCCGGTTCAGGGAAGAGGGAAGGGCAGAAGGTGCCAGGAGCTGGATGCCAGTCTGTTGATAGTTAGACAAGCATAACCACCACCCCTTGTGTTCTCTGTATACTGTTCTGACCTGCGATGTATACAGTACATGGAAAAGATCAACGTGTTCAAATTTTACAATGTCTCGCCTTTCTAGATGTTAAAGAAGTTGCCAGTGTGTGACAAAAATGGAGTTAGTAAACTGAATTTTTGGTTAATCCACCCCCTGGTGCTAGAGGGGTTTCTGTCCTTGAGTCACTGCCATGGCGGAATCGGTCAGAGAGGAAGGGTAAAGAAAGGGATGCTTTGCTACGGTCTCCGCATCTGGAGGATAGTTGTGGATTATGTCCGAAGTTCTGTATGTGTGCTTTTTATAAAGGGCCTGTGTCTACTGAGGACAAACCCCAGTCTTTATTTTGCAACTTTAAAGATTTGGGATGTCTTGAGGTGACAATGTATGATCAAAAGTAGAGCTAGTGAATTAATCAACTTGTAAATATCTTTAAAAAATAATTACTAGAGAGACACCAGGGTGGCTCGGTCAGTTGAGCATCAGACTCTTGATTTCAGCTCAGGTCATGATCTCACAGTTAGTGAGTTTGAGCCCTGGGTTGGGCTCTGCATTGACAGCACAGAGCCTGCTTAGGATTCGGTCTCCCGCTCTCTCTGCCCCTCCCCTGCTTGTGCTTTCTCTCTCTGTCAAAGATAAATACAAATAAACTTGAAAAAAAGCATTTTGAAAGTGGAATTGTGAGGCAACCACTAGGCAGTGAATGCCAGGATTTCGCTTTCATGATTCATCTATTTGTTTAAATTCCAGGTAGTCAACATACCCTGTAATGTTTCAGGTATACAATATAGTTTTTTTTGTTTAAATTTTTTTTTAGAAGCATTCCTTTTTTTTTTAACGTTTATTTATTTTTGAGACAGACAGAGCATGATTGGGGGAGGGGCAGAGAGAGAGGGAAACACAGAATCGGAAGCAGGCTCCAGACTCTGAGCTATCCGCCCAGAGCCCGATGCGGGGCTCGAACTCATGGACCGCGAGATCGTGACCTGAGCTGAAGTCGGACGCTTAACTGACTGAGCCACCCAGGTGCCCCTGTTTAATTTTTTTTTAATGTGATTTACTTTTGAGAGAGAGAGAGAGAGAGAGAGAGAGAGAGAGAGAGAGAACGAGCGGGGGAGGGGCAGAAAGAGACACACACACACACACACACACACACACACACACACACACACTTCAAAGCAGACTCTAGTCTCTGAGCTGTCAGTGCAGAGCCCGACGTGGGGCCTGAACTCACGAGCTGAGATCATGACCTGAGCCGAAGTCGGAAGCATAACCGACTGAGCCCCCCAGGCGCCCCACAGGTACACAATACGGTGATTCGGCACTTCCATACATCACCATGTGCTCATCACGACAGTTGCCCTCCTTAATTCCCATCATCTATTTCACTTATCCTTCCCCCCACCTCCCTTGTGGTAACCATGTTTGTTCTCTAGAGTTAAAGAGTCTGTCTCTTGATTTGTCTCTCTCTCTTTTTCCCCTTTGCTCATTTGTTTCTTAAATTCCATGCATGAGTAAAATCATATGGTATCTGTCTTTTTCTGACTGACTTATTTTGCTTAGCATTATACTGTCTAGCTCCATCCACGTTGTTGCAGATGGCAAGATTTCATTCTTTTTTACGGCCGAGTAATACTCATTCAATATATATACTATATCTTCTTTATCCATTTATCTATCAACAGACACAAGGACTGCTTCCATAGTTTGGCTATTATAAATGATGCTGCTAAAAACAGAGTTGCATGTATGCCTCTAAATGAGTGTTTTCATATTCTTTGGGTAAATACCCAGTAGTGCAGTTGCTGGATCATTGGGTAATTCCATTTTTAACTTTCTGAGGAACCCCCATACTGTTTTCTTCTGTGGTTGTACCAGTTTTCATTCCCACCAGTGGCGCCTGAGGGTTCCTTTGTGTCCACATCCTTGCCGACACCTGTTGTTTCTTGTGTCGTTGATGTTAGCCATTCCAATGGTGAGGTGATACCGCATTGTAGTTTTGATTTGCACTTCCCTGATGATAAGTGATGATGAACATCTTTTCATATTTCCGTTAGCCATTTGGATGCCTTTTTTTGGAGAATAGAGGCCTGTTGGCTTGTTTGTTTGTTTTGGTTTTTATGACTTTTTTGTTTACAAGTGTATCAGGAAATTAATTAATTTCTACTAGTAGTAGTTAATAGTAGTACTCCAGAAGAACAGAATGAGTAGGACTGATGGATTGATTGGATTTCATTTTGTAAACATCCAGAAATGTTTAATCTGGGCACCCTGTTGCCAGTCAGGTTAACACATAAAATTAGCTATCACACCAAGAAAAGCAGGATTTCTTTCTTTCTTTTTTTCTCTGATTGAGTTGGTATAGTATACGCTTGGCTATCAAAATATTCATGGCTTTTGGACTTTGAGTTGCTAAATATTTGAATTTGTAAATATTCATGATCATGGTGTGTGAAAATGCATGATATAATCTTTTTTAAGTTTATTTATTTAACTTATTAGTCTCTACATCCAGTGTGGGACTTGAACTCTTGACTCCAAGATCAAGAGTCAATGCTTTTCTGACTGAGTCAGCCAGGCACCGCCATACTGTATAATCTTAACCACACAAAAACATTTGCTTAGTTCTGTGTATACAGATATAGGACCTAGAAGGTTCCTTCATCTATGGAGACTCTTTTCAAAACAAGATCCCATTCACAGGTGCTGGGGACTAGGCCTTATCTTTTTGGGGGACACCGTTCAGTTCATAACAGTTGCAGGTCAGTGGTGGCTCTGCTCCTCCTAGACGTGTCTTTCCATCCTTGGACCCAAACTGAACAGGGCCCTCCTACTCAGCGTGTGCTGTTCTTGTGGCGGGAATAAATAATAGCTCTCAAAACATCCATTCAGATGAGGCATGTATCAAGTTCAGTTCCACAAGTTTGCCACATGCCAGTTTGCTGTGTGTCACAAGTTCCTGCCTCACGTTGTGTTCGTCCAAAATTGCATCATTTCACAGGCATGGAGTTCTTGTCAAGATCCAATCTGTTCCAATTCTTGTTTTGTTTTGGTTTTAGTTGCTTTACTGTCATTCCTCTTTTTGTAACTTAACTCTAACAGAAGTATCCTCTCTTCTGTTAATCTTGTCAAACCCACTTATTTGAAGAAGTTTGACATTTTTCTTAAGTATTCACAGGCATCTTGGGTTCCTGCGTGGCTCAGTTGGTTATGCGTCCAACTCTCGATTTCAGCTCAGGTCATGATCTCATGGTTGGTGACTTCAGGCCCCACATCGGGCTCCACACAGGTGGTGAGGAGCCTGCTTGGGATTCTCTCTCTCTCTCTCTCTCTCTCTCTCTCTCTCTCTGCCCCTCCCCTGCTCGCTGTCTCTCTCTCTCTCAAAATAAATAGATGAACTTAAAAAAAAAAAAAAGAATTCACAGGCATCTTCAGCTGATTAAATGCAAGACACACATGAAAAAAATCTTAGCACTTAAGATTCTTTCAAGAAAAGATAGCAGTTTCTGAAATATATTTGGAATATGACAATATGTAGATAACAGAATGATTTCACTTATACTCCATAAATATTTCCAAGTGAAATACTTGCACAATATCCACATCAATGAGATGAACACTAGATGTTGCTGCTGAGTCTTGGTCTATGTGGTAGTGAGAGCAGCCGGATAAGAACGATGGGTTGTTCGCTCTATGTCTGGTTCCATTTTGTTAGGCATCTTGGGGGCAGGACTGTCGCTGTACTGTATTATAGGAGTGGTAGAAATTGTGTAGTCATCTCTAAGAGTTGGGGAGCAGGAAGGGGTTCCACACACTTCTGAGGAGGCAGAGTTACCCATCTGAGGCATGTGGCCTTTTAACCCATTGGTTAGAGGTTTCACAGCACAAGTTGTGTTCTTTAGTGTGTGTGTGTGTGTGTGTGTGTGTGTGTGTGTGTGTGTGTGTGTTTTCCAAGTATTTACCTTATAAATCTAGCTTCCTTCTGTCGTCATACAAAGTCATAGATTATTAACTATATTTCTTATGTCATACATCATATTCACGTGTTTTACTTATTTTATATCTGGGCATTTGTACCTTTTAACTCCCTTCCCTTATTTTGCTCATCCCTGTACCCCTTTCCTCTCTGGCAATGACCAGATTATTCTTTATACTTCTGGATTGTTCTCTATATCTATGAGTCTGTTTCTTTCTTGTGTTCTTTGTTTTATTTTTTAGATGATTACTTGGATGATTACATATATAAGTGAAGTCATACAGGGTTTGTCTTTCTCTGTCTCACTTATTTCGCTTAACATCATACCTCCTAAGTCCATCCATGTTGTCACAAATGGCAAAATTTTGTGCTTTTTTATGGCTTAGTGATATTACATTTTATATATACACATATCACGTCTTCTTTATCCATTCATCTGGGTACACCTCAGGTGCTTCCATATCTTGGCTATTGTAAACGGTGCTGCAGTGAACCTAAATGTGCATCTACCTTTTCAAATTAGTGTTTTTGTTTTCTTCAGATAAATACTCAGAAGTGGAATTGCTGGGTCTTATGGGAGTTCTGTATTTAATTTTTTTGAGGAACTGCCATACTGTTTTCCACAGTGGCTGCACCATTTTGCATTCCCACCAAAAGTTCATGAGAGTTCCCTTTTTGTCCCCAAAGCTTGTTTTTTTGGTGTGTTTTGTTTCGTTTTTGCCTCTGGATTGAAGTTAGCTTTTTACTCTTCATCTAGGAGTGACCTATAAAAACATGTACAGGCACTCAACACAGTTGGAAATGCCACATAAAGGTATGATAAGATGCCATTGTACACCCTATAAAATGGCAAACATTTAAAAGACTCACCACACCAAGTGTTGGTGAGGATAGGCAGCAACTGGATTCTTTTTTTTTAATAATTTTTTTACGTTTATTTATTATTGAGAGGCAGAGAGACACCGAGCATGAGTGGGGGAGGGGCAGAGAGAGAGAGGGACACAGAATCCGAAGCAGGTTCCAGGCTGTGAGCTATCAGCACAGAGCCCAACGCTGGGCTCGAACTCACAAACTGTGAGATCATGACCTGAGTCAAAGTCAGTCGCCCAACCGACCGAGCCACCCAGGCACCCCAGTAGCAACTGGGTTCTTGTACACTGCTGGTGGGAGTGTAAAATGGCACAACCACTTTGCACAAGAGCTTGGTGGTATTACGATGTTGTAGATATCTGAACAAGGGGCCACAAAAAGGGTATCGGGAAACTAGAAACATATATATCTTACCAGCTATCAGGACATCCCTTAGCCCAGTCAAGCTGACACATAAAATTAAATATCATGTGCAGCCACTAGAGTAGGAGGCCAGGAGAACTGGAAAGATTCTTGTTAAGATGTAGTTCAAATGTCATCCAGTGACAGTGGCTTCACACACTGTACTGGTGATTTGAGATTATAGGGTTTTTATTCATTTATTCCTTCAGTCCCTCAACACATATTTAATGAGCATCTATGGTTTGTCACGATTACACTGAGCAAGAACCAGTCCATGTCCTCGAGGGATTTGCCATCGGAAGTTAAGGTGGACAAGTAAGTTCATAACATTAGTATAGTCTGATCAATGCTACAATCACATGATGTGTCATAGTTTAATTTCACTAATAGAGTGCCACCAGGGATCCTTAGCGCTAAGATACAGAGCTCACAGCCAAAACACACAGTAGGGAAATACTCTAGACAGAAAGCATGAAATCCAGATCTTTCTATGTTCCTGTTCAAATATAGAGTCTTTGATTTAATTTTGATATCTTGATACGCAAGGGAATGTCTTTGGGTCAAGAATTCAAGGACAGCCTCCCTGAGGAGGTGACATTCAAAGAGAAATCTGATTGGTAAGAAGGGGAAACAACTAATGCAAAGGCCCTGGGGTAGGACTGTGCTGCATTTAGAGGACCTGAAGGAAGGCCATGTGACCAAAGCATAATGAGTTGTATAGGGCAGATCACAGTGGTATAGTTTGGAGCAAGATTAAATTTCATTTTAAAGGTAATGGAAAACCATTGGATTACCTTCAACGGAGATCAGATCTGACTTGCACTATGCTCGTAGAGGTGGTGTGGTAGAGCCCCTCCCTAAGGAATGTGATGAAAACCTCAAGACAAGGGAAGACAACCTGGCTATGTGCACGTATGACCTTCCTCACGACTCTGTAACATAGACCTCCCTGTCAGACTGGATGTCTGTGTGTTACCATGTATGGGAGACCATGAAGTAGAAATTGTATAAAAGACTATACCCCGCTGCGCCCAGGGCTCAGTTTTTTGGGTACGAACGCATTGAGCCTGTGCCAGCACAAATAAACATGCTTCCTGGAAAGAAGAGCCCCAGTATCTCGTCTCTCTATGCGAGAGTCCTGCTACTGTGGGGCTCCTTTTGTCACTGGTCACTACTCAACTTCCTTATTGAGGCAAAGCATAGTAGTGCTTGGAACTACCAAACTTTTGTGGTTAGCCATAGCTGACAAATACATGCTTACATCTGCTTCCTTATCTCAGAAGAGTAGTTTCTAATCAGGTTTTCTTTGACACTCACTTCCCCTTTTCCTAGCCAGAAACAAACAAGCAAACAAAGAGAGCCTCAACAGAGCTCTTTAAGAAATCAATAAGACCCGAGAGGACTGTTTAAGGTAATGGAAATATTGTATATCTGGATCTTGGTAGTGATTATACAGGTGTATATAATTTGTCAAAAGCCATCAAACTGTAGGCTTGCCATAGGGGAATGTTATTGTATGTAAATTATACCTCATTAAAGCTGATGTCAAAAAGGAAATTCTCTGAACACCATAGGTAAATACTGAGGAGGTCTGTTGTGTACTGTTTGAAGAGTGCCAGCAACGTGACAATGTCAGAGCTGCTCTTTGAAGAATCAGTAGGGGTGGTGTGGCCATTTAAAGCGAGGTTTTGGGGCGCCTCGGTGGCTCAGTGAAGCCTCCGACTTCAGCTCAGGTCATGATCTTGTGGTTCATGGGTTCAAGCCCTACATCAGGTTCTGTGCTGACAGCTCAGAGCCTGGATCCTGCTTCAGATTCTTTGTCTCCCTCTGTCTGCCCCTCCCCCACTCACACTCTCTCTTTCTCAAAAATAAATAAATGTTAAAAAAAAAAAAGGGGGGAGCACCTGGGTGGCTCAGGGGGTAAGCATCCAACTTCGGCTCAGGTCATGATCTTGTGGTTCATGGGTCGAACCCCGTGTCGGACTCTGTGCTGACAGCTCAGAGCCTGGAGCCTGCTTCAGATTCTGTGTCTCCCTTTCTGTCTCTGCCCCTCCCCTGCTCACACTCTGTCTCTCTCTCACTCTCTCTCTCTCTCTCTCTCTCAAAAGTTAACATTAGAAAAAATTTTTAAAGCAAGGTTTCAAAATTCTGTGACACTCCTCCCCTTAAGATCTGTGTGACTAGTTACCCACGGCTACCGTGTGGCCCCATCCCTGTAGACTAAACCGAGGACGCGTGGGGACTCAGCAAGACCAAAGCCATAACCCAGAGTGGTGATCCAGATGTTGGTTTATTGGGGGAACTTACGTACAGGGGGTCGGAAGCAGCAGACTGACAAAACATTCTACCGGATCTGCACGCAGCCGACTTTTATAGTGTGACAACTAGCCCAGCAACTATCTGAAGCCTTTTCCCTCCTTGCATGAGCAGTGCTCCTCGGAGATCAAGGCCAGCGCTCCAAGGAGGTCAAGGCCTGCCATGCAGAACGTTCTTTGTTAGAAAGGAGATGCTCCGGGTTGGCCACCCCTGGTGTCCTGACCTTGAATATTGAACAACACGTTTTTCTTCCTATCCTGCTTGATGGGAATACAGAGGGAACACGGGATCAGTACATTCTCAGCATAATGGTTAACAGGGGCATTCAGGGTGTGCTCGTATGAACCAGCCAGCCAACACATACCATGTGATACTCGGTCACCAGAACAAGGTGGGAGTGTTGCTGTGCCAACAGAAACGGGTAACTTCTACTTCCTGTTCTTGGGACGCTCTCCTTGAAACCCAGATGCCATGCTTGAGGAAGTCTGTGCAGGTGGTGGAGAAGGCTTGGTGGAGAGGTTCCTGTGAAAAGGCACCTCGGCCCCTGCCCTCAGCCTCAGCTGAGGTCCCCGCCAGCAGTCAGCCCCACCTGCCAGCCGGGTGAACGAGCCAGGCGGTCCCTGTTCCCACCAGCCGAGTCCATGCGGTAGGGAGCAGAGGCAAGCTCCCCCTGCCGAAGCCTGAGCCCAGGACAGATGTGGGAGCCAAAGAAATGGCAGTTGTCTTGGCCCCAAACAATTCTAATATCTGGTACAGATTCATACCCACTTACTCAAAATCCGCAAGGTGAGCTGTATTTCACAATTCAGAATTTTTGATTTTAGAATTTGGAATTTTTGAAATGGTACTTACACCATATTTTCATAACATCCCCAGTGGGTCTTACCAAAATTTTCAAATGAAATTTTAAGGATCTAATTGGCTTTATGAATCGGTTCCTGAATTAGGCAGCATCCCATCTAACAAGTAGAAGAGAACTCCACAGGGCTACAGAAGGGGAAAGGTTTTAAAAGGCAAGACAAGGAAGTCATAAACAGGAAAAAAAAAAAAAGATTATTTTGGGGGAGGTCAACTTTCTTTCAGAGGCGAAAGCTTCTCGTGGTAGGTTGATGACCTCAGCGTTTTTGGGGGCATGGGGAGGCCCCATGTGACAGATCACCTTATTGTTTCTGACCAGAAAATTCCTTACTGACAGGTCACGACTACGTTTCTGGGGGAGGCTGAAAGCTTAATAAGATTAGTTAAACCCTGGTTTGGTGTCGTGGTCTAGCATACATTTTTGGCCCGAGGTTTTCTTTTTAACATGAGTAAATGCAAAATACGAGCTTAACCTCGCCAGGAGAAGGGCGAGCTAGTGCTCAAAAGTCCCAACTCCCTGATGGCTTGCAAGTGAGGATTTTAAAGGCCGACTTTGTGGGGGGGCGCTCCTGAGACACTGGGCGCAGCTGATGGGAGGCCCAGGAGGTCAGGCTAGCAGATGTTACTGGATAACTTAGTGCGGCTTCTCCTGTTACCAGGGAGCTCTGTTCCATTTCAAGAGACTTGGAATCTGAAAAGTATCTTCGTTCCATATGTTAGAGATTTCATTAGGTCGATGTGGTAATTCTATCTTTAGGGTAGTGCTGATTAACTACTTGTAAGCGAGCGAGGTGCGTTCCTCCTCCAGGTTCCTACGAACGATAAAGGAGGATGCCCATCACTTGAGCCTAGGCCAATGGGTTGTTCCTTGGCAGGCCCGGCCGGGCCTGGGGATGATGACCTCCAGTGTTCATTCTTCTACCCGAACTAACGAGAAGGCCCTGGGAAGCTGCCCCTCACCTCCAGCTGCCCCATCAGTGACCCTGATCCAGGCCAGGGTATACCAGTGTGTAGGGCCCGCTGGGCGGGAAGCTGTGGATGTAAGGGCTACCAAGGAGGAAGAAGCCGCTGGACTCGGTGGCCGATGTGGTTGGGTGACGTGGAACAGGATGGAAGGGTCACTCAGGCTTCTGCTTGGAGGACAGGGTAGATGGCAGCACCACTCTTGCTAAAACACAACAGGATCGCTCTCGGCCAGAGGGTTAGATTACTGGGGGTCATTAGCTTGGGGGTCATTATCATGAAGGTGGTAATTGAAGTCTCTGGAATGTGTGAGATGGGCCCTGAAGAAGGTTTCCAGAAAGAAGGGAGGGAAGGGGGATAGACAATAAAGAAGGGGAAGAGGTACTCTTTGTATCTTTTAATACATCACAATTCACCTGTACATCCCAGAATCCTAACCAGATCCCGCCTCCACCGCAGATTGTGATTTATTGATTAAGGTGTTGGGGTTTGTGTCTGGCAAGGTCTGACTTTCAGGTCAAGTTCCTTATAAATAAATAAAAACCTTCACACAAATACATAGCCTTCAGTACAGCCTTCCCCACCCCCCACAGGGCTTTGATTGGAGGGCAGAGACCATCTTTGAGGTGCAAAAGACCCAGGAAGCCAGAGGCTTCCACCCAAACTGTCAGACCACTTAGGCCTCTATTTCTTGATATGCATAAAAAAGGTCAGAGTCACCTCTGAAGGTGGAAGTAGAGGTGGGGGTGGGGGGCTGCGTGTGGAGAAGGGAGGAAAGGAAAGGACATTTTATCTTTTAATTCTACATATTTCTGTATTTTTAGGAAAACTTGACAACAATGTATTCGTGTATTCTGTAAATGTATATATATATAAACATATACCATATATAGTATATTCTGGCAACTTTCTTCTTATTTGTCTTACAACACAATTAATATTTGCTGTGACAATAATTGTTGCTGTGTTTTGACTCAAGGCGCACGGGTGAAATCTAGGATTCCCTCCTCAGTTCCACCTTCAGTAAATTTTCTGCGTAAATAGTTGACTTGGGTGAGTTTCTTGATTAGGACTTGGGAAACCAGAGGCCAGCCAAGGTGAGAACAGAGCAGGGAAGGCAGGGTGAGGCGATCCGACTTTCTCTGTTTAGTAAAGGCAAAGGAGGTGATTGCCTGTGACAGAGTTCAGGACGTGCTCCCCTAAAATACGGCCCCTTCTTGTATTGACTATCTTAAGCTGGAGGAGTTCGAGAAAATGGCAGAAACAGGAAAGATCACTCTGAGCTTCTCCCTCCTGCCTTTCTTCCCTGAAACAGCCCATAAAATTCTCCTGTGAGAGACCCCCTCCCTCTACCTGGAGGAAAGGAGCAAGTCAAGGGACACAGAAAAATCCTAACAAACAGGTCTTGCTAAGTTTCCCTCAGATTAGTGGACTCTCTCCTGCTGCTGAACCTGTCCCTGTCCTCCGTGATGCCCCTTCTTCTTCAAATGCAGCATAAAGATCCTCAAGTCTGTTTCCTTGGGTCCTCATTTCCTTATGAAGGCTGCTGTGTCATGTAAAACAGACTTTAAATAGATTTGTCTGCTCTTCTCCCGAGTAAATTTTTAGATCCAGCCAGAGACTTGCTCTAAGAGGGTCTAGGAACGCTCTTTGCTCTCTTAGACTTTCTCACCCCCCCACGTTGGGATGTATTTGATGGAGTTTTGGGGTGATAGTGGGGTTTGGAGCTGACCACCAAGAAGGAATTCCTGAAGGCTCTTCAGTGCAAAAAAATGATTTTATTAAAGCATGGGGACAGGACCCATGGGCAGAAGGAGCCGCACAGGGGTTGTGAAAAGTGACTGGTTATATACCTTCCGGTTGGGAGGCGGGTAGGGACAGTGCACGTCCCGATGGAATGTTGGAAGCAAGGTTTGCAAGACCTTGAGGGGCTAGCTGTTGTTAGGAGAATGTCATTTATTACTGTTTAATAAAACCTCAGTCATGATACCCTTCAGATGTATATCAGCGGCCATATGCTTGGAGTATAATTGCCAACATACACTTGGGGGTTAAAGATATAAGGTTTGCAAAAGAATTTTTATGTGTTTAAGGAGACTCACGGGATTCTGGGGGGTCAGGATAATGTTAAGCCAAGATTCCCTTTTGCCCCTAGCCAAGTGTCATCATCGAGGCAGCTGAGCTCCTAGAGGAAGGTCCCCCTGCCTGTTTCAAGGACTTGTCAGGCTATAGGCAGTAAGAGAATTTAATTTTTCATTTGCCTGTTTCCCACATCACCACAGCAAGCACTTAAACCCCTGTCCTTTGTTCTTGGGTCGCTCGGAGTATCCAAGGGATATCACACAGATCCCACCTGGGGGGCGGGTGTGGAGGGTGCTCACTCTGCCTACCTCATGCTCCCTCATCAATGATACCTGTCTTGACTCCTGGCAGTTTAACTGTTTGTTTTCTGTCCTCTCCTTTGTTCCTGGGCAGCCAGGAGTGCCTGAGGAACATCCCACATCTCTCACCTGGTGGGGGTGGGGGTGTGCTAGGTTGCCCTTTGCCCTCAGCTTGCCTTATGCTCCCTCAACTTACTGATGCAAACTGACTGGAAAGAACTCTAATATAAGAAGAAAATACAGAGTTTTATTTGAGCCTGAGATAGGACAGTTGCTGGGGAAACACGATCTTCACAGGGAAGACAGTGCTCCAGAGAAGGAACACTTTTTACCGGGTTATATGTTTTTTTTACATAAAGAGCCATAAATCAATATGTCAGAAGTACATTCTTGTTAAAGCTCAAAAAGATCATAGATTAACATGTAGGCAGGAATCATGAGTTTTAATGTCATGGAATGCAAGGAGTAGGGGCATTGATCGATATCTGAAGGGCAAGATGTTTTCTTTAGGCTACTCATTTACAAAGCAGATGTACGATGCATGCTTGACCGGTCATAAATCAGGCTTTCAGTTTAAACAAAGGTTACATACAGTCATGCTGACTTAGAAAGAAATCTAAAATGACTTCCCATATATATCATGCCTTTCGAAAATTTTTCTGTCATCATTTCCCCCTTTTGATTAATAATCTTTTGAAAGAGGCGTGCCTGTCTGGCTCAAGTCAGTGGAGGATGCGTTTCTTGATCTCGGGGTTGTAAGTTTGAGCCCCACATTGGGCGTAGAGATTACTTTAAAAAAAGTCTTTCGAGGGGTGCACGGGTGGCTCAGTCGGTTGAGTGGTCTGACTTCAGGTCAGGTCATGATCTCACAGTTCTTGAGTTTGAGCCCCACGTCGGGCTCTGTGCTGACGGCTCAGAGCCTGGATCCTGCTTCGGATTCTGTGTCTCCCTCTCTCTCTGTCCCTCCCCTGCTCGTGCTCTCTGTCTCTCAACAATAAATGAACATTAAAAAAATTATAGAAGATAAATTCTTTGGATAGAAAGAATTGATTGATCATATTATTTTGTCCCTTGATGTCAGGGTGATTGCTTATTTGCCCTGGTTTCATTTTGTTCCTTGATGCTAGGAGTCTTGAGCATGCTATGAAGACACACGTGAAATTGTATCTTTCCACACCATCAGCTTTATTCAGTCATACGGTCACCATAATCATAAAGCAGGTTCAGGATTCCAGATTCAGTGATGTTTCCTTGGGTATTTTTACTTGGCTTCTTACGGGTCATACACAGCAAAGCACAAGATCAGTCCCACAATGAACAAGATAAGATAGAGTGGGGGAGGGGGCTGAGGGCTGCGGGGAGGTGGTGGGCTTGGTGGGATGGGAAGGAACCAAACTCCAAGTCTATCTGTGAGCATGAAGTTGACATGAAGCCTTGGTCCGGTCTGGGTCAGCTCTCAGCTCTTGTTGCTGATTATGTTCAGGCACTAGAGGAGCTCTCTTATGTGCAGAGATTAGTTGGGTACACCCTTCAGCGGCAGTTGCCTTTTTGATGTGGTCATACATGAAAAGGGTCAGCGTCTAGAAGGTTTGACAGTTTGCTATAAAAATCCTCCTTTGTAAAGCGACTTGATCCGTCTTGGGCACTGCAGACCTCTGGTTCAGCTGCTCATAGTTCTGAGTGTGTTGTCAGCTGGTGCTGGTTTCAGCGATATCTGGTCTTCGCTGCAGTGCCCTTGGTTGCTTGCACCACTGCTGGACCTAAGTTACTGCTTGATGTGAGTGGCTCCATCTTGCTGTTTCTTCCACACCCAGATTTAGGTCACCGAGGAGTCTTCTTTGGGGGGATCAACCGTGTGGTCTTTCAGGGGAATATTATAGATATATATCTATATCTATATCCATATCTATATCTATATCTATAGATATATATAGAAAAAAAGTATACATATATATATATACTTTTTTTCTTTCTTTTTAATTTTTTTTAATGTTTATTTATTTTTGAAAGAGAGAGAGGCAGAGTGCAAGCAGGGGAGGAACAGAGAGAGAGGGAGACACAGAATCTGAAGCAGGCTCCAGGCTCCGACCTGTCAACATGGAGCCCGATGTGGGGTTCGAACTCATGAACTGTGAGCTCATGACCTGAGCCGAAGTCAGACGCTTAACCGACTGAGTCACCCAAGCGCCCCTATATATATTTTTTCAATGGAATTGGATTGTCGAGCAAACATCATAATGTGTGCTTTGTGACGAGCTTTTGCTTTGCATTAAAAAAAAATTCTTTTTTAATGTTTAGTTTTGAGAGAAAGAGGGACAGAGTACAAATGAGGGAAGGGCAGAGAGAGAGGAAGACACAGAATCTGAAGCAGGCTCCGGGTTCTGAGCCATCAGCACAGAGCCCGATGCGGGGCTTGAACTCAAGAACGGTGAGATCGTGATCTGAGCCGAAGTCAGATGCTTAACCGAATAAGCCACACAGGGGCCCCGCCTTTGCATTTTTGTAACCTTTGGTAGAGGCAGTTAGTTAGATTCTCACAGGGTGCCTAGAGGCCAAAGAGGAAGTCATGGCCTGTTGGGAAAGTCAGAGGCCTGTCCTGGCAGCACTCCAAAACAAAGCCACAAGAAGCCGGATCAAACCAGACAAGCCCAAGATGGCTGACAAAGCAGCCAGAAACTCGTGACCAAATACGGAAGAAAAAGCATTAAACTCTGCTTCAAGAAGTCCTCCCCTAAGTAATGAATATTCTACCTCCTATTTAGCAACTGTTCCTAAAAGATAGAAACCCAACCCCTGAGGGTTGCATGTAGCTCTTTCTTGTGAGTGCCTGCGTGCTCTCTTTCTCTCTCTCTTTCTCTCTCTCTTTCTCTCTCTCTCTCCCTTGCTAGGCCTGCACTCACATTTTCCTGCTTGTGTCATTCCTCTGCTGTGTTGTGTCTGTCCTTGAATTCTTGAACTCTTTCTTGTGAGGAGACCAAGAGCCTTTGGTCACAAGTTTAGGACGGGCTGGATCGAGGCCTCAGGGCCCCGGGGTTGCCCCAGTTCACCTAGCAACACATTTATAGCATAAATATGGAATAGCAATAAAAATCCAATTAATAACATTTGAGGCAACCAATGGGGAGTATTTACAGAATTAGAAAAACAAGGGGCTCCTGGGTGGCTCAGTCAGTAACCATGAAACTCTTGATTTTGGCTCAGGTCATGATCTCACACTGGCAGCATGGAGCCTGCTTGGATTCTCTCTCTCCTCCTTTCTCTCTGCCCCTCTCCCTCTCTCTCTTTCTCTTTCTTTCTCTCTCTCTCTCTCTCAATAAATAAATAAACTTAAAAAAAATTAGATAAGAGAAGAATCCAAAAAATCTGTTACAGGTATTTTAATGATCTTGAATTAGTTTGAGTATCAGTTTGCCTCCTGTATCTAGTTATTTGTGCTTTGTGATCTGTTTGAGCTGATTGGTTAAAATGGTAAATAAATTTTCTGTTACTATCTGTAATGATTTCTCTGGGCAGTTCATTTCCATAGATAGTATATCTTGTAGTGGTTGTTATTCTATCTTCCAAAATATTTGGCCCTTGAAGTCAATAATAGTATAAATTTAGTACAATTGGTACAATATTTGTATAATTTTTGTTAGCATCAGGCAATTTGAGTTGCCAAGCCTGAATAGTACCCATATAGCAGTAGCATTATGATGGAAAGTACTGTGGTTACAAAATAAATCAAGGAGTATTACAGAGGTATGTTTGTTATGATTTGAATATATATATTCAGACTTTAGGTAATAGTTTAGTGTTGTCATCAGTCACCTTAATAGGAGTTACTGATTTAATTTTTCAGTGTCAGAACGAGAAGAGGACCATAATTTGGGGCGGTGGTGTGGGGGGGAATTTGTAATAACAAATGGTTATCTTCCCGTTGGTCTACTTGTTTTTGGAACCATTAAGTTTTCAGAAACCAGATCTTCATCTGTCTTCATCAGTGTCTTTTGTTTTTTTTTTTTAGTTTATTTATTTTGAGAGAGAGAGAGAGTGTGTGTGTGTGTGTGAGCACACAAGTGGTGCATGGCAGAGAGAGAGGAGGAGAGATAATCTCAAGATGGCTATGCACTGTCAGCCCCAATGCAGGGCTCGAACTCATGAACCGTGAGATCATGACCTGAGCCAAGGTTGGACACATAACCAACTAAGCCACCCAGGCGCCCCTTCATCAGTGTCTTCCAGATGTAAAAACATTTTACCCTTTTCAGAAATGTTTGAACATTATATGTTTCTAAAAAAATCTTGCCATGTAAGATGATTTGGGGAATAATTGGCCAACAAAAAGACATGATTTCCAGTAATGTTTCCTAACTGGAAAGTTTGTGGTTCTGATTCAAATACTCAAATTGTCAGATTTGCTACCTCTGCCATTTGAACTGAATTTTTACTCCAAGGGAAAGGGCAATGGGGGAAGGGAGAGATGAGAACAGAATAAGGTAGCCCAGTGTATGTTTAGGGTCCTTGAAGTCCCCCCCCCCCCCAGTAGTGACCTTGATGTCTTCTAAAGTGTCAGTGAGGAAGAAGGGAAATGCCCTCTGGGTTCCCTTGGAGCATCCCTATTCTTTATTTTAAGGTTTATTATGCTCAGTGGCCCATTTGCATTTGTAACAGTCTCACTCAAAATGCCCAGGTTGTCTATGATTAGTACCCCAGATGGTCTTCACAAGCCTTTGATTGGGTGTTTGGAAAGGCATCCGAGTAGGACCATTATTAGGCTCTTATAATTGTAGATTTATAACGTTCACTTCTTTCCCCTCTTTATTGTGTAAAGTCTTAGAAAGTTGATCCACAAGGGAAACAAGTACGTTGGGAGGTAGTGTCCCCTATCTCAAGACCGATTGCTTTACTTATAAAGCCAGTTCTTCATCTAGACCTTCTACAAAGGCTGAATTTCAGAGATCACTCTGATGATTTTGAAAACTCTCAGGAGTCCTTCTAGAATATTGTTTAAGTGTTTTTTTGAGTCTTTCAAAATAGTGAAAAATGGTTTCTCCGTGCTTTTGTTTACATTGTTGAATTTTGGGGGGACATCTCAGGGATGGCATGGTGTAACGTATGGGCAATTCTGTAATTTTCAAGGCTTCACATCTAGGGAAATCCGGCGGTGTTTTCCATTTCGCCTTCCTTATTCATTCCTTTGCTTTACTCTCAGATGCAAGCATATGCTCAAGCCAGCATAGGTCAGGATATCCAGGTCATATGCCCTAACAGTTAAACTGAATTCTGAAGCAAAGCCTGTGGGAGCTTGGAAAGGGTCCAGGAACTCTTTAGTTAAATATTTAAACTCTGTTCTTGTCCAGGGGTATAAAGAAGTGCTGACTCACTTCTCCCTGACACAGGTTTTTCCTTAAAGAGGCCCAGAGTAATTGTTGGTCCTTCCATATTTATCCCCTGAGTTTTGTGGACTTCATCCTTTGAGTTCAGAAAGAAGGTGATATATAGGAGCTGAGGGGGGCAAAGGGCTACTGGCAGTTGTTTCTGAAGCTTTCTCCAATTCAGCAATGGATTCTAAAAGTTTTTTTATTAGTTTCCTGTCAAAAGATATCATTGCCACATTTTAAATACCTATTAAAATAAACTTCCTATTCTATTCGTTTAATTTTATAGATGGCTTTTTCCAGTTGTACATACAAGAAAACTTCTTGGTAAATCAAATTTTGGCCATTTTGGCCACCTAACACTTAGATTATCTTTTGTTGAATGTTCTCATTTAGTCAAACACTTGCAAGTAGAAATTCCATTTGTATTGTATGTAAAACCTGTTGGAGTTCCTTTGGGGGGGCTGTTGTGTGTTTGGAAGCTGTTCTGCTTTAGAAGCATGATTCCTTGTCTTCTTCTGATTTTATTTTTGGTATAAACTCTGGGCTATTCTCCTGGGAGAAGAGAAGAATGTCATGGATTAAAGTGTGTTGTTTATGAGCGTCACTTCTAGAAGGCTGTGGAACACTCTCTTAGGAGTTTTAGTTTCTTCCACCTGTAGTCTAAAACCACCTTGTGGGCAGTGAGTACCCAATGAAAAACCCTTATGTGTGCATCTCTGGATGAGCCAAACTTTATTTACTATGTGAAGAAGATGCAGTTCCCTATGGGCCTGTTTCTTGTCTTGAGGAATAACCCCAGACCCTTCCACTACGTTCTCAGTCGCCCGAGGATACCCTTGGGCTGAAAGGAGCAAGTGTCCCTTAGCTTTGAAACTAAATAATTCAATCTCTCATTTTCTGACCAGCCTTTGAAGTTTTATTGCCAAATGAAAGCCAGATATGAATTAGCCATCCCAAGTATTAGCCTCTTTCCCCTAGATTTCCTACCTAGAAAATTATACCAGTGCAAACAAAATCAGTCTAAAAACAGCTCAACAAAACTCAAGACCATCAAGTTAAAATAAGGATGTCTGAATATCAGGAGAACTCACTGATCCACCCGAAGGTTGCTGAGAAGCTGGAGGGGTACAGGGGTCCCATGCCAGTACCAGGTGCTGGGTTCCAGAGGACCTTAGATGGCCTCATGTGGGTTTCTGCGATACCCTGCTGATTATGCCAAGACATGTGTACATAAACCAACCAGAAAGAACTCTAATATAAGAAGAAAATACAGAGTTTTATTTGAGCCTAGCTGGGACAGCTCCCTGGGAAACATGATCTTCACAGGGAAGACTGTGCTCCAGAGAAGGAACAGTTTTTACAGGGATTATGTATGTATGTGTGTGTGTGTGTGTGTGTGTGTGTGTGTGTGTGTGTGTGTATAATTTTGGCATAAAGAATCATAGATCAATACGTCAGAAGTACATTACTGTAAAAGTTCAAAAAGATTATAGATTAACATGTAGGCAGGAGTCACAAGTTTTAACATCATGGAATGCAAGGAATAGGGACATTCATCGATATCTGAAGGACAAGATGTTTTCCTTAGTCTCCTCATTTACCAAGCAGATGTACAATGCATGTCCGACTGGCCATAAATCAGGCTTTTGGTTTAAACAAACTTTATGTACAGTCATGCTGACTTCGAAAGAAACCTAAAGCTTCCCTTATATATCAGGCCTTTAATGTGTTTTTTTCTCAGTGGATTCTACCCCAGTTTCCACTCAATGACCTATGTCCAACGGGCCTGAGTTTGAATGGGATACAGGAATCTGCTGTTCTCCTAGGCCTCGCTTCTGACATGATGCTTGTCACACAATGTACATCTTGTAGCCTAGAATGTGGCTCTAGTATGTGCAAAGCAGCCGTTTCTGTTTGGCATGCCTCCAAACACAAACTGAGTAATTTGTCTGGTGTACGTGAGAGTACAGCCTAATCTAAAGTCAGAGAAAGGACTTTCTGTGTTGATTATGTGAGAGAAGGTATGCTGGTCTCTAAGGTGGGACGTCAGTCTGGAACCAGATGTGGAGGGAGAAAGTTGGCCACTGTCCCAGGGTCTGCTTCCAGCTCTCCTGGTCGCTTGGCATACTTTATTGTGCTGTCCTGCCTGATGCCTGCCAATGAAAACACCAAGAATGCACCTAGGTCCCAGGGCCTAGTGGGTCCTTCAGAACACCTTGTCTTCTTTCCAGACCTGCATGCTCCCCACTCATAGCTACAGATTTATTCTTATTCAGCTACACTCAGAGCTTATACTCACCAATAGAAACACCTCTGACAGTGACTACAAATGGCGCTGACTTCCTGGAATGGAACATGTGTCCTTGGACTGTTCTAAGAATCTAGACAAATAATCATCTCCAGTCTGCCTTTAGTTCATCTGATCATCACTCTGGGGTGACCATTCCAAGTTTTTTAGGACTCCCTCCTGGGATCTGCAACGATGCATCCTCAGGCCTGGAATCAGTTTTTGTACATGATACATGATACTACAACTTCATGTGGGGCTTTATCTCTGGGTTGCGGAGGTTAATTATCGGGTGACATCCCTATGGGAACTCTTACCCTGCTAGAGCAAGTAGCCAGTGAAGTGGCTCAAGTCTTAGGGTCCAAGCAAGCCATTCTGGATGTCTTGGTTCAAAGTGGTCTTAGACAACAGAATTGTTCCTTACTATTCACTGTTGGCCAACCAAGGGGTGGACTGTACCCTGACCACACTGTATTATGTTTAGGTCAACACTGATAGCAAGGTAGAGCAATGAGACTCCTATATGTAGAAACAGGTAGAACAGCTGACTAAGGGGCCCTGATTGGCAGCCTGGAAACTCTTCTCTTGTCTGCTCTGAGATCCCTTGATCCCTAGTTTTGGGGAGGACTTCAGGTGTTATGATCTTCCTTTTCCTACTTGTCCTTCTAATTATCTTTCATTGTCTCCTACAGCAAAGCCAGACACTGGCTCCACAGTCCTTATGGGCTCAACAGGTACAGGAAGAAGTCAGCTGGTGGGATAGAATATGACACCCAGCAGCTCTCCTCTGAAATCATGTAGACTGAGAAGCAAGGATAAACTTGCCCGGAGACTGCTCCCCCACAGACTGGCCTCCTATGGAGGAAGTTGGCTTCCTTTGGAAAACGTCTCTTTGGGTTATGGAAACTGGTTAAAGCTGAGCATGGAAAGAATGAACATTCTGGAAGGATGCTGATGTGGTGGAATAGAGCTGAAGGGGTATGTCCTATCAAATGGCTGTATCTGTAAGACTCGAACCACAGCCCAAGAGCACACATCTAGGGGAGGATAATGCATCCTCAGCCACAGAGCTGGTAAGCCCAGAGGCTAGGGTTCATCTGGACCCCCATATGGCTCAGATAAGTTGGTGTTCTGCTCCACATGGCCATGAGCACTGGAGGGGAGAGGGGGCAGACACCTGCTACCATCCAGTCTCTATGATCTCCTCCAGGCTTGGTGCATGTGCCTTCAGCCACCAATTCCTGTTTTCTCAATAACACCCATAAAAATCATTTCTCTGCTTCATCCTGAATTCCTGGCATCCCAGGACCAGTCAAGGTACCATATCACCTTTTTAATGAATGAAAAGTGATCTGAGCTGTTCCCCAAAATAAGTTAAGAAGAAAAACAGCAAAAGGAGCCTGTCCACATGGCATCAAGACAGATTTAAGAGAGGAAAAGGGCACAGGATTAGCTGGGTCATTTGATGACTTAAGAGGCAAAAAAAAAAAAAATAGACTTGTGTTTTATTATTTGCATATTCTAAGGAGGAAATGAGAGGCAATAAATGGTAAAACAGGGACAGCATTTCTCCATCAGTCACATGTGATAGGAACAGGAGTAGTTTTACAAAGCTTTCTACCAACAGTTAAGCTTTTTTTGTCCCACTGTGTTTCAGAAGGCAGAGATACAGTCTAAAGAACTTCACAGTTGTAAAAGTGAAGCTGTTGTAACCGAACCTTGTTGCTTGCTGCCCGGCACCCATTCCTTCCATTGGCATTTGTCCACTGGATTTCCTGGAACAAAATTAGCTACAGATTCGGCAGGTGTACACGCTCAGTTTAATACAATCGTCAAGAACCATTTCATCCCCCAAAACTTGTGATTGTCTTAAGAATCTATATGTCCATGGGACCAGCTTTGGCCTACACGAGGCAATTAGCTGCTGGTGAATTCTGGGAAGAAGATTTCTTCCCTTTCCCAAGAAAATGCAGGGGAAGAGGCTTCTTCTAATCAGGATGAAATCTGTAGCCCTGGATCTCCTGGCAGCCATTTTTTGACCACACGGGGAGGCAGATGTAGGGGAGGAAAAACTCCCCTCCACCCTCTTAGGTTCTGTAGTCGGGTATAAGTATTAAATTTGCATAAGATGGATTAACAGGAGAAAAACCTATGTATTTTATGTAATATTTTAATGTGTGCATGGGAGTCTTCAAGAGGAAAATGAAGACCCCAAGAAACCATTGGAGCCAAAAGGGTGCAAGGAGCAGTAAGTCATGGGGATGTGACAAGAGACCAAGGGGCTTGGGCTGGGGGCAGTAAACTGTGGAACCATGACTAGGAAATATGTGGGGGGAGCTGATGGAAGACAAGGGTTATGTTAGTAGGTTGGTGTGTACAGATCCGTGTTGGAATTGACTCCTAGTCTTTGTGATAAGAATGTTCTTCTCTTCCTGGAAGAGCGAGCACCTCTCCCGTGTGAAGCTTTACGACCTGATTTTAGGTAGAAAGAGCCATCAGAAAGCTCTTTGGGCATCTGCTGGCTTCTCAGGTGCCTTCAGCTCAAGGTAATCAATATGCCAAAGTGGTGAAGGAGGGTAAAACATGCCACCTTCAAGTGTGCCACTTTAACATGTGGATGATTTTGAGCCGAGGGCCATCGAGACCCAGGAGACTCCAGAGAAACTTTTACCTCTTCCTTAACTGCCTACAGGAATTTAGATCAGGGGGGTCTGGCTCAGAAAGATAGCTACTACCAGCGATAAATTTGTATCCGATTAAACCTGATGATCAAACATCTGCTCTTTTGATCTTCCTGTGAATCCTCCTCTCTTGTGAAGCCCCAGGCCCCTGTTGCATCACTTAGATTAGGAAGGCATTTAAGCCTCAACTGCCTGACTGCCTTTGGGTCTCCTATTTTTAACGGGCCTCTGCCATCCAAAATTAAATCTGTTTTTCTCCTGTTAATCTGTCATTTTATTGTTAGACTTTCCAAAGAACCTAGAAGGGTAAAATGAAAAATTTTCTGCCCCTACAGCCGCACATTTTGGGGTCGCATGTTGTGAATGCCACTATAGCCTTACGTTGAAGACAGTCGTAGAGAAGACAAAAATACTTCAAAATAGGGTCTCCTGGCTGGCTCAGTTGGAAGAGCATGCAACTCTTGATCTCGGGATGTGAGTTTGAGCCCCATGTTGGGTGTAGAAATTACTAAAAAAAATTAATAAATAAACCTAAAAATAGAAAGTATGTGCAGCACAGGTCTCAAAAGAAAATGCACATGTATTTTGCAACATAATTCTCTTTGGTACAAACTCAATTTAATAAATAAATAATATCTAAAAAAAAAAAAAAAGATAGTTCAAGAGAAATCAGGTCATTAGTGCCATGGCTGAACTACCAGGTCTCAGCTAAAGTTTGTTCTGTTCACTGGGCTTACTGATTTTGGTGGGCAATACATTCTTTTTGCTTATTATTATTTTCATTACTATTATTTTTTAAGTAAACTCTATCCCCAACGTGGGGTTTGAGCTACGACCCTGAGATCGAGAATCACATGCTTTATTGACTGAGCCAGCCAGGTGCCCCCATTCTGCTTATTTTTTAAGACCGTAGATATGGATCTCTGTTGCTTGATACTCAGAGGATCCTAACAGGTACAGCCATCGCATTTGATGTATAGACAAGACAACCACTAAAAACAAACCAAGAAAAAAGCCAAAGAGGGAAGGGAATTATTATTCAAATTCACATGTACACAGATGTACTATTAAGAGTTGAAAGGGGCACTTTGGTGGCTCAGTTGGCTAAGCATCCAGCTTGGGTCATGATATCACAGTTAGTGAGTTCGAGCCCCACATTGGTCTCTTTGCTGTCAGCACAGAGCTCGCTTCAGACGCTCTGTCATCCTCTCTCTCTGCCCCTGCCCTGCTCATTCTCTCTTTCAAAATAAATAAGCTTTAAAAAAAAAAGAGTTGAAAAATGCTGCAAGTACAGTTGCTTAGGGGGAAATATTTTATGTGTTCTGTGTTCAACAGACTTTAATTTTCACACTGGTATATTTATCCAGGAAGCCAGGATATGGGAAGTGGCTGGGGATAGAAAGGGGAATGTGCTGAGAAAATTAAAATTGTCCCTTTTAGGGCACCTGGGTGGCTCAGTAAGTTGAGCCTCCTATTCTTGGTTTCAGCTCAGGTCATGGTCTGAGATGGAGCCACATACTGGGTTCCATGCTGGCAGCATGGGGCCCCCTTGAGATTCTCACTCACTCTCTCTCTCTCTGCCCCTCCTCAACTTGCTCTTTCTCTCTCTCAAAGATAAATAAATAAACTTGAAAAGAATTTAAAATATAAATAAAATTGTCCCTTTTGCTTTTTAAAAATTGCATGTAATTGACACATAACATTATCTTAGTTTTAGGTGTGCAACATAATGATTCGCTATTTGTATACCTTGTGAAATGACCACCACAATAAATCTGGATAACATATGGTCACCATACGTAGTTTTTTCTTACCAAGAGAACTTTTAAGGTCCAGTTTTTTAGTGATTTTAGAATATACGAAGCAGTACTATTCACTGTAGTCAACATGCTGCACCTCACCTCCCCAGGAGTTATTTATTTTATAACCGGAAGTTTGTATCTTTTGACCCCCTTCACCATTTCTCACCTCCCCCTCCCCCGCAGTCTGTCTCTGGCACCCGCCACTCCATTGTTCTCTGTATCTATGCCGTTGGTTTGGGGGGTTTGGTTTACGTTCCACGTATAAGCGAGATCTTACGGTATATTGGTCTTCTCTTTCTGACTTACCACGTCGCATAATACCCTTGAGGTTCACCTGTGTTATCACAAATGGCAGGATTTCCGTCTTTTTTTATGGCCAAATAACCCTTTTGCTTTTGTTGGTTCCTTTTGTTAAGAAGCCCACAGTACCGTACACATGCCTGTGATTTGTGGTAGTTTGCACGAATAGGTTGCAACAGTTCCTCCCCTGGCTGTGTATATCTACACACTTGCAATAGGACACTCTTTGAGTCTAAAGGCAGAGTCTATTTCCCTTGCCCGTGAGTTGGGACTGGCCCGTGACTTGCCTTGATCAGTAGAATGTGATGGAAGGGATGTTGTGTAACTTCTGAGCCCAGGCCTCAGGAGGGCTTGCAGCTTCTCCGTTTGCTGTCTTGGAGTGCGGCCCCGAGACTACCAGGTAAGGAAGCCCACGGAGCTTATGGTAGGGTCTGTTCCCCAAAAAACTGTGAGAAGTAAAGGAGACGATCCATTTTCAGAAGTACCAAATAGAAGCTGTGTTGTCTAACTAACAATAGGTCTACGAGCTATTGGAAATCTGTACAGCAGTGGAACCCCAAACCCTTAGACGCTTCACTTCCTGGTTCTTACCCTCTCCATTTCCCGGGCTTATTTTTGTGGGCTTTGCAATGAGCGTGTGCCCAAGAACAAAGGGAGGAGGGGCTGAAAGTCTCTGCCTCACCTCAGGAAGTGTACATTTGTTCCAAACAGACTACGTTTTGCCTTACATGGGCATAGGTGACATCCGGGTAAGGCTGTCACCTCTGTAGTGCTCAGCCAATGAGGAGCCAGGGGAGGGACTTCATGCTAGGAGATAAATTATCTGCTGTAACTGCCCTGAGTCTGTCTGTCAGACACCTGCTCTTGCAAGAACATTGACTAAAGCCTGGCTTCATTGTGCTTCCAGTCTCCCTATCCCTCCTTTGTTTGGGTCGGTGGGCTTATTTCTAACAAAACCAAACAGTATTTGGTGGCAATGGGGTAATTTATTCAGTGGGCAGAGAATGGAGAAGGGAGAGCTTATGCTTCAAAGGCACCTTCACTGCAATTAGGTCTCATGGTCAGGGTTTTATGGGGTGAGGGCAATTAAAGATCTGGTAAGCAAGCTGATGTTGGGGTTTTCTAGGGATAGGGGAGGAAGCTTCTCAGAATCAGAGCGCCCCCTCTTTTCCCTCAAATGGGTGCAGTCAGATCTGTCATGGCCCTGGTGGGTATGTTTTTTGTGATTACAGTTAGATGGCAGTGATCTCAAGGTCATGTGGAAGGTCAGCAGCTTCTGAACTGGATCATACTGGTTGAAAATTGGATCATGGGGGCATCTTTGGAGCTTCTGGCTTCTGGCATTTGGCCTTAGTTTCTGGTGACCTATAAACTGGGCTAGAAAAGTGGGTTATTGTGGCTGGTTTGGAGCTTGTTAGTGAGTTCCTGGTGATGGAGGCCACGGGGAGGAGGATGAAGGTGCCTTGGATAATGGTAGCATCAATTGCAGATAGGTGAGTGGGGCCGTGATGGGGTCATCATAGGCCAGTTGGCCCTCCCGCTGCATGTAGCCACCTGAGTGACCCTGGGTGAGGCCAGTTGAAAGAATGGCCTAGTCATCTCCCAGGATCATGATAGATCATAACTTACTGCTGTTTTAAGCCACTAAGTTTTGTGGAGTCTTGTTAGACAGGAGTAAATAACTGAGTCGGTTCTCCAGATCAATTCTGCTAAGGCAGTTTAAAATGCAAAGGCCTTGTAAAATTTGGGTACCACTTGGGATTAAAATCTGAAGAAATAACCCATTACCCAGTGTAACCTAATGTCTCAACCCTTTAGGCTCCAAACCTCAGAGTGGAGACATCAGGGAATGTAGCCATGCCATGAGAGTGCTTGTCTGTGGAGAGAAAACCAGGTTCCAAAAGTACTTGTTGCTTCATTGTGCAAGAAAGACTGGATGAATTTCCACCAAACATGGAGGGAGCGTTTAAGATGGTCTCACTTATACAGGGGAAGCAAAAAAAACCAAAAAACAAAAAACAAAAAAAACCCAACCATTTTCCTTTATCAATCTTTGATTCTCCAGCTGGGTCCTTGTGAATTAGACTGACAAAAGACAAATTAAGAGAAAATTAACCAACAAACAAGCAAAACGCAAACAACAGAAAAATCTAACAGAAATTTATTGGCACGGGCATCGCACATGCTCAAGGGAATACCCAGGGGTGAGTAGTTCAAAGGGGTGGTTGGGATTTGGGGGTCTTTGCTCCCAAATTAGTTCGGCAAAGGAAAGGGGGAGAAAGAGTTTTTATGGAAAAGCAAATGACTTTTTGGAAAGATAAAGGGTGACTGTTTGGGAAATAGGATAGTCTTGTGATGGTGTCAGTCTGGGTATGGTTGAGAGGGTTCTCAGCACAAGTAAGTTCTTTTGGGAGCCTCTGCTTTTAGGTTGATATGGGATTTCAGGAACATAAATGCCTTTGGCTCAATCCTCATGCCAAAGTGACATGTTTTGTGGCGGCGTATCCCAATCCCCGTCACTTGAATACACAGTTTTCACTTTGGGAGGCCTTGCGGGGGGTACTTCAAAAAGGTGGGCATCGTCTACACCACTGGAACTGAGGCACAAGGAGAGGATCATGGACTGCTGACGGGCAGAAACTGGCCGTGTGCCCAGCAGATCAACCCCCACTCCCCAACCCCTCTGTAAAATATGCTTCAGAGCACGGAATGCTGAGTCCACGGCCAGTGGGCCTGTCTGTGCCCCAGTGTTGCCATTTGTAGAAGGAACAGTAATGTCTGTCTCAGGGAGTTGTTTGAAGGGTTGATAGAGACGCTCTCCTTGACCAGACCTCAGTCAAGCTCCTCCAGACTCTTTGCAGCCAGGTGCCTCCACTTTGGACTTCCGTGTTCTTCTGCGCCTCACCCAATTTTAGCAAGAATCCTGTCAAGTACGTCAGTGGACCCAGAATCCCCAACCTCAGTATCTCGTCATCATCGGTACCCAACAACATTCGCCATCCCTGCTGGTCCGCAGCTGGTGTCTGACACCCTGACCTGCCTTCAGCGAGAGTCCTGTGAGGTCGCTGTAGCCAGAATGCCCCCTGACCCCTGACGGTTCCTCTTAGGAAATTTCCACCCCCTGCTCCTGGGCTACAAACTGCCGCTTACTCGTTCTTGTCGTATTTGGAATCAAGCCTGGTTTTACACTGAGCCCCTCCTTCCCCACCCGGTTGTAATAGTTACTGTGTAAAATCGGTTTTTGCCACCTCGCTGTCTAGCTCTGGGTTTTCTTCGATGGGTTCAATGGGTAAATGTATGAAAAGCACTTAAAATCCTACCCGGCACCCAGTAAGCCCTGTGTGGCTTAGTTTTGTTATTGTGAAACCCTTTTTATCAGTGTCTCAACTGATGGATAAAAAGACCCATCCCTGCTCCTGAGGTCCCAGAGCCAGCTGCAGACCTATCCCTTTCCCTTCTCTTCCCAAGTTGCTCTTCCCAGAGCACACCCACCCCCGGGGCACCTCTCCCTGCCCAAGAGGTGGGCTCCTGGTTTCCCTCCCAACCCAGGCTCTGAGTGTTCGCTTGTCTTGCTCTGTAATGTTGTCTCTTTTCCCAAAGACACGTGATACTTTTCAGCTCCTTTTTCCTTTTGCAGGGACTTTTACCTGCTCCACCCACTTGCACCCAAGGCCACCCGGCTTTGTTATCCTCACAGGCAGGGCTCGTTATCCATCTTCCCTGTGCCAAGCACCTGCCCCTGAGTAGAATAACTACACTCTCTTGCAGCTTTAAGGACAGAAGCTTGAGAGAAGTGGGGACTGAGAAGGCACCTAACTGGGGCCCCCCTTCGAATCGGTTTTTGAAGTCTGAGGTCACGGGGAAAGCCAAGGACTTTATAATGATTCTGTACTCCTTTTTGAGTTTTCACGGCTGACAGGGTCATAGATTTCTCTCCCTCCCCAGAGTGCATCCCTTCCCCCCACCTCCAGCTGTTTATGGCCACAGCTGTTTTTCTCTGGAGAAAATCAGCATTAATAAAAATCTGTAGTTATGACCTTTGTCAACAACCAGTTCTGGAGAGTGTCTGTGGACAGACCCAGTAACCAGACAAAAAACTTGCTTGCACATAGGGATTCAGTAGTGGCCATTTCAAAAGCAAAATCTATAGAAAGATACTAAAATTGAAGGATATTCACCACCACCACCACCACCACCACCAAAAATACATATTTAGAGTGATTTTTCAGTGGCAAAGGACAGAAATACAAGCCAGACTGGCTTAAGCAGTAAATATAGAATTTTTGACGCATGTAATTAAAAAGCCTAGAGGCACTGTGTCCGGGCACAGCTGGATATAGGTGCTCGAATCATGGGATCAGATAACTCTTTCTCTCTTCTCTTTCTCTCTCTTCTCCATTTCTTTCCTGGCTGGACCTTTATCATCTATTTTATTCACCAGATATCTGTTGGGTTTAGTTGCCGCGGGCCCTGGGGATACTTCAATGAAAAAGGCTGACAGGGTCCCCATTCTCGTGGGAGTCATGTTTTATTAGGAGAGAAGGACAATAAATTAGTGAATGGATGTATACATAATATATTTCCAATTTGGGGTAATGATGATGAAAACAAACGGAGGCAAGGGCTGGGGGAAGACTTCCAGTATCTAGGGTGACAGGGAAGGCCTTTCTGTAAAGGTGAGATTTCCTGCCACCCTCGGGCATAGTAGAAGTCAGCCATGCAGGGATCTGGGGGGAGTGCATTTCAAGCAGAAGGAATAGCTACGCTGGGATAGACAACATCTTCCAGTGATGGGAAAACTGGTTCTGGGGAGACTGGCACAAAGTAGAACTGCTGAGGACCAGCTTTTGGGGTTAGGCTAATCCAGGGAGGCAACACTAATGGGTTTTGTAAATAGGGGTGTGACTTCTGTAGATAATGATTTATCATGTCAAAGATGGTGTTCATTGCTGCTTCAAGAGCGGAATGGAGCTGGGTGGGAATAGTAGACCTTCCTGATTGTATCAGCAAAGGAGGCTGGTTTCTACCCACCTTAGCGTGTTTTGGTATTGGCTGAACTCACCAAATCATGGTGCAGGTGTCCATCCTGCAAAGGGAAGTGAGCCTCATAGCTACAAAGAAAATACAGTCTGTCATCCTACTCTGTCAACAGATGACAAAAAGTATGTCACATTACACAGTTTTCTGCTCATGGAGTGTGCCTTTTCATGTTTATTGACGTGGTATAATGTGGCCATTTTTCAAAATGTCAGAGGCCGTTATCTCAAACATTCAGGGTCCTAGCAAAGCTCCCTGCTCCTGTGAGCAGTACATGAAGTCATTTTCCAATTATAGCCTTTCTGAACGCCTTGTCTTTCCCTTGAAATAAAGTGTCTAGCCATATGTTCAGTGAGTAGTATTCTAAGTTTTATATCTTGCCTCATTTTCTTTGGAATCTGTCAATGTCAGAGCTTTTTACAGGGTTACTGTAAAAATGTACTTGAACCTTGGTTGAGAGAATTGGCTTTTCTGAAGATAAAGTGATTTTTAAAAGAGGTCGTGTGGGAGTCTATGTCCTGTTTGCAAAAATAGTGAAATCCGGCCTTTCAACTAATTCCCTACTTGGAACCAAGCTCGGTTTTTTCAGTACTTTGTTGACTGTGTTGCCCAAATTTAAACTCTGTGTGCGGTTCTAAATCATCTCATGCTTTTAAGAAGTAAGGTTATGGGATATTTTACCCAGAGACGGCCAGAGTTCAAGAAAAGCAGGGGCTCAGTAGCATACGTTGAAGGTAGAGAGAATGGAAAATGACATAATTTCCTGTCCTTGAATTAAACCATACCGGGAGCAGGAATACTCTGCTATGTTTATATTAAATAATACAGAGACCAGACATAAAACATTTAGTTGTTGATTCCAGGAAATAGCCGCTCTTGCGAGATAAAGACTATAAACCAGAGAAAATCGGTTCCTCATTAGGATTTGCCTTAAAACTTTCGAGTCACTGGGTCCGCCTACCCGGAGCGGTTCTGTCCTAAACTATGCCTATCCTTGATGGTTCCCTACCTTGCAAACCCCACCCTGAAATCACCCAGCCCGGGCTCTAAAATCCTACACATGCCCTTTGCTAACGAAGGAGATCAGAGTATGCCACCCTCAAATATATCACTTTGGTGTAAGGACTATGGAGATATGGACTATGGAGATGGAGGCGCCTGGCTGGCTCAGTTGGTGGAGTGCACGACTCTTGATATCGGGGTTGTGAGTTCGAGCCCCACGTTGGACACAGAGATTACTAAAAAATACAATAAAGAAAACACCAACAGATGTAGGAAAAGTTCCCTGCCCTCCCCTAAACTGACTGGGTGCAGGGTGTGAATGTTCCTTTGAGGAAGGTACCCTCCCTCTCCACCTTGCCCCAGTACCAGGGAGATAAAAGCAATTCTCATCATGATAGACGGGGAGTCTACAGCAAGATGAACTTGTAGAAACAGATCCTACTAAGATAACTGTTTTCCCATTGGTCTTCTCCATATATTTCATAGTTATTCCCCCATATTTTATTGTCCTTTGGAGCCCAAACCCATTTTCCTTTGTTAAAAGAGTATACAAGCCCCTGAGTCTAACTGCCTCTTGGAGTTTTCACTCCTTTCTGTGAACGCCCATGCATGCAAAGGTTAATCAGACGTGTGGCTTTTCCCCTGTTAATCTGTCTTGTGCTAGTTTAATTCACAGGCCCCAGATCAAAACTTAAGAAGGTAGAGGAAAAAAATTTTTCCTCCCCGACGCTAATGTCTCCACTTTGAGGTTCTACAAAGACCCTGTCAAGATGATGTCCTTCCTCATTCCAGTGGCTACAGTAAATTTAGCTTTGCTTAATCTGCGATCCTTGGAGAGGTGATGGCTGGCCTTATAGACCGTGTGTGCACAGTGTAAAAATGCAGTAAAACCGCCACCAAAATGCAGGGTTCCAAATGATAAGATTACATAAAATGTGTGTTTGTGTGTGTGTGGTGGGTGGTTGTCAGGATCGTGCACTTCCCCTTTGCACGATCAGTCTTTCGTCTCAGTTGTGATCCATCTACACTTATAAATATGGTGTAGCGTTATAAACATATGCAAAGTTTACTCTCTATAAAAAACGTTATGTGAAAAAAGTTATGTGAACTGATTGCACAAAAAGCTGTAATTCTTTCTCTCATTCTCTGACTCCCCTTCACAGTGTAACTTTGCAGCCCCTCCCATCAAGAGGCAGAGTACTTTCTCTGGCCCTTCCGTGTGGGCTGGTCTGATGTCTTGATTTGGCCAATGGCCTCCAGCAGAACTGAGGGCATGCCGGTTTTGGAGCGAGGTCTCAAGAGGGCCTTTTGGCTTTTACCGTTTCCTTTGGAACCCTGATCCCATCGTGCGAACGAGCCCAAGTTAGCCTGCTGGAGAATGAGACCATGTTGGGAAATGAGTCAGGGTACCTCAGTCTTGCCAGCCCACTTCCCATCATGTGAGCGCCCAGCCTAGATCAGCAGAGCCACCTAACTGATGTCTGTGTGAGCCCAGCTGAGATGAGCGGAACCGCTCAGCCGAGCTGTATAGACACGACTGCCTGTTGTTTTAAGTCACTGGGTTTTGGGGTAGTGTGTTGTGGGGCAGTTGCTAACCGATACGTAGAATGTGGTGGAGACTGTTGATTGCCTGGAAACATCTATTTCCTTCTCCTCTTCCCAACTGACAGAATATGAGTTTTGTTCAGATTCCTTGGCCTCAAAGAAGGTGGGCAGTAGCCAGTCACATTATCCCACGTTGCTGGCTACACGTGGGGACAGGCAGGCACATGAACCATCCTGGCTCCTCATGGGACCATCCCCCTGGTCAGTCACTACAATAAATCCAAATGAGCAAGTGAATAAAGATATGTGTCTTACTTCATCCAGGTTGCTATGATAGAATACCAAAGACTGGGAATTCCTAGGCGCCACAGACTGGAGGAGGCTGGGAAGTCCAAGACGAAGGTGCTGGCATATTAGGTGTCTGGTGAGGTCTTGCTTCCTTGTTCATAGATGGCTGTGTCCTCACATGGCAGAAGAGAGAAGGGAGCTCTCTGGGGCTCTTTTCATAAGGGCCCTCATTCATAAGGAACCCTCATTTATAAGGGTTCCACCCTCATGACCTAATGCCCTCCTTCCCAAATGCCCTATCTCCTGTACCATACTCTTGGGGGTTTGGATCTCAACCTGTGCATTTTTGGGGGACGTAAACATTCAGTCCATAACATATGCCGGTCAGAATTCTTCCCTAGGGTGTTATCTGTGAGGGTAGAAATGAGAAAAATGTGACTGAGCTGCGGGCTCCATCGGATTGATCTGTTTTAGCATAAAGCATGAGAGGTGAATGTTACATCTGAATATTTTAGAGAAAACGCGTATCTGTGTCATAAGTTTACCATAACAATGAACTTAAATTCACCTCCTTCAACATACAAAGTGCACAACAAGTTAATATTGAGCCTTTAGACTTCAAGGTAGAGAAATGCCATAGGAAAAGATGATACATAATTATTTTTATGACTCCCACTGCAATGTTCCCTTTTGCCTGGATAAAACAGTTGAAGCAATAGCTGTTTATAATGGGTAGGAGAATCGGGTCAAATGAACTCATCTCCAAGGAGATTTAAAACCCTTTTGAAACCTGCCTTGATATAGACTGCATTTTTATGCATTTTCTTTGAACTTTATCATTCTGGGCTCTGTTTGCCAACTTGTCTTGCAGCCATACTTTAGATTAAAGCTCCATCTTCTGGAGAAAAACCGACATACATGGGCTAACGGACTCCATTTAGAAGTTACTGAGGCAATGTCTTTCTTAGTCATCTGAATGATTTCTCATTGGCAGCTCATTTTTCCCCCTTTCGAAAGAGTGTCATCTCAGCAGGCCAGTGAAAGTAGATGTAAGCTATTGATCACCTCCTCTTTTTCAAAGAGAGATTCATAGCACAATTTCATCTTTATATTTATGGTTTCTGCAGGAGGAGACCAGTTAGAATAATTTCCCTTCCTTAACCATGTTCTTTTCTTTGATCCCTCGTATCGTAAAATAGGTCCTGGCTATTATTTTCTTACTCTCTAGAGAAATCAATTCCTCTGCAGCTTTTATTATATTTTATTCATGTGGTCTGTTCTGAAGCTCCTTCTTGAATACAAATATTTTAAGGAATATTTTAGATCGATATGGTATTTTTGAGAGATTTAAAAAATAGTCATTAAAAAATAAACTTAACATTTTAAGAATAGTTTTAGATTTAAAGAAAAATTGTGAGGCTAATACAGACGGTGCACATATACCTTGTGTGGTGTCTGTCTCTCTCTCGTTCCGATGGCTTCCGCCAAAAGCAGGGCGACGATTGGGAGGAGGCTGGTGGCGTGGGCCCCCGAAAGGATTCACCGGAGAATAGAAGTTTACTGAATACGCTGCAGGGGAGTGGGCGGGCGGGCAGGACAGCAGAGGAGAGGCTGTCTGCTATGAGGCAATGGTGGGAACTGTTTTTAAAGGGAGAAGGTGAGGATGTTCCAGCCAATACTCGACGTCCAGGAGGAGACAAGCGACGCGCACTCAGGGGATCAGAAAAGACTGTTTATTTCGCACCGGTGGGGGCCCAGTGGAGTCACCTCCACAGGCTGAGCCCCCAGCCCTGGTGCTGGCCTCCTTTTATGGGTGGGATTGCAGGGGCTCAAAGAAAAAAACGGTGGGGGGGAGGATTTACCGGTTGTGCTACACAGGCAGTTGGTGGATGCTGGGGTGGGGGTGGGGGGTGGCAAGCAAGATTACGGAAGCCAAACGCATGCAAGGGGAGTATCCGGTCTCAGATATCTGGCTGCCCCTCCCCCTCCCCTTTTTTTAATCTGCTCTTGACAGATTTCCTACCCATGAAGGTATGGCAACTATGGAATTTTCCCTTTCTCGTAACTGTGCCTGGTTGTAAGGAGCCCATTGGTCACCTAGGGCTCATGGATACTTTGAGGGGGTCCTCGGATGGGCCAGTTTGTATTCAACCAGGGGGTCGCCATGGGCCCTTTTGTCTTGATCAAGTTTCCATTGCTCAAGCCTGTTGTCTAAAAGCTGCCTCTACACCTCTGCTCGATTTTCCCAGTCAGTACCTTGTGTTAGTGTAACACATTTATTTTGATTAATGAACCAGTATTGATGCAGCATCATTCATTGGAGTCCATACTTTATGTAGATTTCCTTAGATTTTACCTAATGTCCCTTTTCTGTTCCAGGACCCATGCAAGATACCACATTATATCTGGTTGTCATGTCTCTTTAGGCTTCTCTGGGCTGTGACAGTTCCTTAGATTCTCTTTGTTTTTTTAATTTTATATTTGTTTTTATTTTTTAAGGTTTATTTATTTTTGAGAGGGAGAGAGAGAGAGAGAGAGAGACAGACAGACAGACAGACAGAGTATGAGCAGGGGAGGGGCAGAGAGAGAAGGAGACACAGAATCCAAAGCAGGCTCCAAGCTCCGAGCTGTCAGCACAGAGCCCGGTGCTGGGCCTGAATTCACGAATCGTGAGATCATGACTGAGCCACCCAGGTGCCCCCAAAAGATTTCATTTGGAAGTAATCGCCACACCCACTATGGGGCTCAGACTCACAACCCTGAGATAAAGAGCTGCACACGCTACCGACTGAGCCAGCCAGGCGCCCTACTGCCATTTTTCATCCCATCACGACTCATCACGGTTGATGCTGACCCTGGTGTAGTATTTGTCAGGTTTTTCACTGTAAAGTTACTCTTGCAACTTTAAAGTCACTGTAAAATCTCTCTGTGAACTTGTGTGACTTTTTTTTTAAACTTCATTCATTCATTCGTTCATTCATTCATTCATTCATTCATTCGTTTTTTGGAGGTAGGAGAAGCCTAGCCCTCTGACCACGGTCTGTCTTCAGCTGGTGCTGTACAGCTGGGCTGCTCCCGGCCCTAGTGGAGAGCAGCAGTGGGTATCATGGGGTCCATTTGATTCCATCTATTTTATGCAGCCGTGGGGAAAGGATGACCTGGGAAGATGGCATGAAAAAGGGAGTCAGGGAGCCAGAGTTTGGATCTGTCTCTAGGCTTGGAAATTCTTTTGTCTCAGTCACCAGTATGCTGAAAGGTTCTTTGGGTGTCATTGAGGATGAGATGAAATCAGTGTTCCAGAGTCAAGAAATCTGAGTTCTGTTCTAAAGAGTTAGGGTGCTTTGGCCAAGACAGACAGTGGGTAGCCAGCCTTCTCTGGACTTCCATGGAAAACGTATTGAGCAATACTCATTAAATCCTCTACTAAATAACTTCACAGAGCTCATGTCACTGAATGATGAGGTAGACATTATACTCCTAATAAAAGAACAACCATAATGGGACGATTAATAACACCAGCAATTGTGTATTGATTTCAACCGTGTGCCAAGTGGTGGGAATTCCAAGTGACTAGACTCATCGCTTGGGCATTCAAAAGCCAGGGGTAAGAGAAACAGAGAGCCATGTGGTGGAAGAATAAGAAATACACAGTATTTGGATTTTGTTCCTGGTTGCTGACACAGAATTCCTAAAACCCTTGGACTTTCCTGAGTGATCAGAATGTCCTGTTATTTATAAGGAGCTCTTTGCCATCATACCTGAGGTTATGCTAATAAGGTAATTTAGGATGCGGCCCCTAGATTGCCTCAGGATAGGGCCCCTAGATCCCCTCAGGATGGGGCTGGTCACCAGAGAGAGCAAGCAGTTTAGAAGATGGGGACTTTGAACCCCACCCACCAAACCCTGGGGAGGGGAGGCTGAGCTGAGACTGAGCTCTAGAAAAGCTCTTGAAAAATGAATTTCAGGAAGCTTCCGGGCTGGTGAACACTTCCAGATGCCAGGAAGGTGACACACCCAGAGAAGGCGTGGGAGCTCTATGCACACGTCTCCCATACCTTGCCCTGTGCGTCCCTTCCACTTGGCTGTGCGTGAGTTGTATCCTTTATCACAACTGGTAAACATAAATAAGGTGTTTTCCCGAGTTCTGAGAGCCATTCTACCAAATTATCAAACCTGAGGAGGGAGTCCTGGGAAGCTCTGATTTATAGCTGGTTGGTCCAAAGGACAGGCGGCCCAGGGCTTGTGACTCAACGTCTGAAACGGGGGCAGTCTTCTGGGATGGCGCCCTTTTAACTCGTGGGATCTGGAGTTAGTGTCAGAATTGGAATGAATTGCTCTGCACTAAGTTGGTATCAGAGTTGGTTGGTGTCGGAAAGAATCTCCTACAAGTGCAATGGGGAAGAAGAGTTGTGAGGTGGTCAGTCCAGGAGGCCAGGAGAGCTCAGGGGAGTTGAAACTGGAAGGGCAAGTAATGGGTTATTCCCCTCAAGAACGTGGAGGAGGAAGGATATTGCAGGGAGAGGAAGCAGTGTAGACAATACTTATAGACCACAATATTCCTATTGATAATATTTTCAGCATAACAACAGCGACTCTGTTTATCACTTACTGTGTGCCACGTGGCGAAATTAATGGTTTATAGACATTTTCTCCTTAGTCCCCAAAGGAACTCTTGGAGTTTGCCCTGTTTGTTACCTGGGTTTTTCAGATGCAAAAAGCCTCCGAGGGGGAGGCTGCAAGTGGGTTGCAAGTGAGCAGCACTGCTGCTGTTTGTGACCATAACAGAAAAGACAGTAGCTTTGGGGTCACATACACCTGGGTTTGTCTCCTGGTTCTTCAAGCCTCTTGGAAACTTCTGAGCCTCAGTTTCTTGATTTATAACATGGGAAGATAATAATACTCGTCTCTTGAAGTGAAGATTCAATAAGATGAAGTAGGGGCGCCTGGGCGGCTCAGTCTGTTAAGCGTCTGACTTGGGCTCAGGTCATGATCTCGTGGTTCGTGAGTTCGAGCCCCGCGTCGGGCTCTGTGCTGATGGCTTGGAACCTGGAGCCTGCTTCTGATTCTGTGTCTCCCTCTCTCTCTCTGCCCTGCCCCTGCTCACGCTCTCTCTGTCTCTCTGTCAAAAATAAATAAAAACGTTAAAAAAGTTAAAATAAGATAAAGCAATCTATGTGATGTCTAACAATAAAACGAATGCCTGGCAGAGATAATAGTTTACAAATGATGATGTTGCCTGTATCAGTCAGCATTTCCTGAGTAGTAATCAGCTTCAGAGTCTCAGTGGCACTTAGCAGTAAGTGTGTGTTTCTCAGGCATCTGCAGGTCTGGCTAGGGGTTGGTGAACTTGGTTGGGTGACTGGGCTTCAGGCTGGGGGGCTGGTCTAGCTGGGCCTGGCTTGTGGCTGACACTTGGGCTTAGTTAGGTCTGCTTCGTGTGTCATCACTCCGGGGCCCAGGCCAAGTGTCAGCAGCTACCCATGGGAAGCCCCCTCAGGTGACGGCAGAACCGTGCCAGTGCCGTTCGGACCCTTTCTGGGGTGTTTTGTCAGTCCCACCAAGCAGTTCTCCAGTTCCCAGCACACCTTACTGGAGGTCCAAAGATTTAACTCGATTCTCACACTATCGGCCTGGAGATAGCCTTAGATCCCGCAGCTTAAGGATGTGTGGGGAGCAAGAATTTCCTGTCCCCTTCTAGGTCCTTCTAGCTGGACTAAGAATCAAGTTGACGTGAGACAGAATAACAGGAGAAAATAAAGCTTAATAGCATACGTGTGGGGAGTCCACATAGACATGGAAATTCCGAAGACAGGCGGAATGAGGTGTATAGGTCATCTTGAACTAAAGAGAAAGGGTGGGGGTCTGCAATTTCAGCCGGAAGGAATGCAGTTACCAGGGCAATTCAAAGGGCAGATGTTTGGGAAATTAGATCTTTGCCCTGCCATACGGATGGGTCACTCGGATAAAATTTATCTCTGTTAATAACCGTTATTCTTGGAAAGACCCCTAGTTTAGATTTTTCTGTGTAGTTAAGGGAGGGACAGAAAATTTCTCCTGAGCCTGTAGGGTCTTGATTGCTTTCAGGTCAAAACAGTCTGCATGCCAAGGTGACTCATCTTGGAGTGGCCTGCCCTTGGCCTCTGCAGTTCCACCCACCATCCCACCGTGCCATTGGTTCACCCTCCCCCTCTTTGGAGGTTGTGGGGTTGGGGCTGAAAGTTCTAACTTTATAATCTGCTTGATCCCCCTGGCAACCGGCTCCCTTCCTTGGAGGCTTTCTGAAAGCCACCTCATTTCCATAAACTCCGGTGTGGTTGAAAGGGACTTGTTATGAATAACAAAAGAAGGCTTCGTTTCTCTAATCACTTAGGAAATTCCAAGGGTTTTAGGAACTCTGTGCCAGAAATGGGGATGAAGACCAAAATATGTATTTCTTATTATAAATCACAGTTCCCTATTTTTGTTTCCATCCATCATGTTTGCTGACATCTCATTGTCCAAAGGAAGCATCGAAGGAGCTGGGAAATATACTCCATCAATGGAAATTGCAGAGGGGGAGAGAATATATATATTTTTAATTACAGAGCTTTTTTTTTTTTTAATTTGAAACCAGCTGTACCCTTGGCTTTTATCATTCATCTATTTATTTTTTTATTTGTTTTAATTTCAGGTAGTTAACATACACAGTGATATTGGTTTCAGATATACAGTAAAGTGATTCAACACTTCCATACATCACCCTGTGCTCATCACAACAGGTGCACTCCTTAGTCCCCATCACCTACTTCCGCCATCCTTCCCCCCACATCCCCTCTGGTAACCGTATTTGTCGTCTCTAAGAATCTGTTTTTTGGTTTGTCTCTCTCTCTCTCTTTTCCCCCTTTTGCTTCTTTGTTTGGTTTCTTAAATTCCACATATGAGTGAAATCATATGGCACTTGTCTCTTCCTGACTGACTTATTTTGGTTAGCATTATACTCTCTGGCTCCATCCATGTTATTGCAGATGACAAGATTTCATTCTTTTTTGTGACTGGATAATATCCCATTACACACACACACACACACACACACACACACACACACACACACACATATGTATATACACCTACATCTTCTTTATCCATTCATCCGTCAGTGGGCACTTGGGCTGCCTCTATACCTTGGCTATTGTAAATAATGTGGCTATACATATAGGGGTGTATATATCCCTTTGACTTAGTGTTCTTGTGTCCTTTGGATTGCACCCAGTAGTGCGATTGCTGGATTGTAAGGTAGTTCTCTTTTGAACGTTTTGAGGAACCTCCGTACTGTTTTCCACAGTGGCTGCACCAGCTTGCATTCTCACCAGCAGTGCCCGAGGGTTCCTTTTTCTCTACATCCTCACCAGCACCTGTTTCTTGTGTTGTTGATTTCAACAACGCTACCTGTTTTTGTATGGCCTAGGAGCCAGGAATGTTTCTTACATTTTTTAAGGGTTGAAAAAATAAAAGAATACCATTTCAAGACATGTGAAAATTATGTGACATTCAGATTTCGGTGTCCACCAATCAAATTTTGTTGGGGAGGAAACCATTTTTTCTCTACCCTTCTTGATTCTTTGTTCAAATAATCAAATTAACATATGACAAATTAACAGGAGAAAAGCAAATTTAATTCTGGGGTTCCTTAAGACTAGACAGATGATCAGGCATTTGAGGCTTTTATGCCATCCAGAGTTGAGCAGAAGGGGTCAGGGTCTGGGACTTTAAAGGAGAGAGAGACAACTCACAGGAAGGTGAGGAAGAGTAAATGTTTGGTAAACAGATGTTTGCTGGGCCATATAGAAGCAGTGGGGCACAGAGAGGCCTTTGATCTCTGGGCCCTGCTGAGCACCCCCCCCCCCCCCCTTGCCATTTACCACACCTGGTCCATATTTTTGGTAGTTGTCTCTGGTGACAGTTCTCTTTCTGGACCAGGACCTCTATCTAAATTCTTGTAGGCAGGCCGAGGTAAAAGTTTTTCTAGAAACTGCTGGGTCTTGGTCGCCTTCATCTCAAAATAGTCCACATGCCACAGCGGCACATTTTGGGGAGACTTGTTCTGAACCCCTTCAGTTTTACAGGAACGTAACTGAACTCAGGAGGTTCGCCGCCTCACATATGTCAAATGGAACACAATCCAAGGAAGTGTTGAAAGCCAAGAGCTTTCATTACTTGACAAGTAAGCAGACAGAGCGATAGCTCTCAAAATACTGTCTCCCCGTAGGGTTACAGGAATCCCTTCTTCAGTGCGTTAGGGGTTGGGGGCAGGGAGCTTGGAGAGGCACCGATGGTTCAATGGCACACGCCTAGCATGTCAACATGCTAGTGCACGCATTGTGTGTTCAAAAAATGGCAGAAGACTGCCCATAGGAGATCTCAGTATTGCGATGAGCTAAAGGTCACTTCGGGTCAGCTCAGGGGGGCTTCTGCGTGGGTCCTTAGTTCCAGGCTGGCTCAAACTGGCTCACCTAAGAGGCTCTCAGGCGAGACACCTAGGTGGGCATCTTCTTGGCTGGAACTGTTGGTTTCTTGGGTCTGCAAAACACATCCCTTCTCTGCTTTTTCCCCCTCCCCTTCTCCCTTCTGCCATAACGCTCAGCTCTCTTATTTGAGAACTCCCTGATGCATCCTAGTTAAGGGGAGCACAGCCACACCCATGTGTTGGGTATTATCCAAGGTGGCTTTTGGACTACAGGAAGAGAGCTAAATAGTTGTGACAGAGACTGAGTGGCTCACAAAACCTAACAAATTTACCGTCTGGCCCTTTACAGAAAAAATCGGTGACCCTTAATCTGTGGCATTCTTGGTAATGATAAAGTCACACGCAAATATGAAATAAAAAATATTTTCAGGGCGCCTGGGTGCCTCAGTCGGTTGAGTGTCTGACCTCGGCTCGGGTCATAATCTCACGGTTCCTGAGTTTAAGCCCTGCATGGTTCTCTCTGCTGCCAGTACGGAGCCTGCCCTGGATCCTCTGTCTCCCTCGCTCTCTGCCCCTCCCCCACTCAGACTCGCTCTCTCAACAACAACAAAAAAACATTTTAAAAACCTTTTGGGGCGCCTGGGTGGCTGAGTCAGTCTGTTGAGCATCCAATTTCGGCTCAGGTCATGATCTTGAGGTTCGTGAGTTCGAGCCCCGCATTGGGCTCTGCTCTGGCAGCTTGGAGCCTGGAGCCTGCTTTGGATTCTGTGTCTCCCTCTCTCTCTCTCTCTACCGTTCCTCCACTCCAGCTCTGTCTCCGTCTCTCAAAAATGAATAAACTGAAAAAAAAATTTCTTAAAAAAGTCAAAGCTACCTACTTTCTCTCCTTTTATCTTCATGATAGCCAGTGTGGTAGGTTAGGGCATATGTTATTGTAAAAATGAGAGGGGACTTCCGCTGCCTCCACTCTGACCTCCGTCTGTACTTTCTAATTGATTAAGTTCTTCTTTACAGCTTATCTCTGAACTCAAGCAAAAGACTGGTGGGCAAACATTCAGGACAGGAGCTAAAACTACCTGGTCGCGGTGACACCTGCCCCCTGACACCAGCAAGATGCTGATGAATTGGCCCCAAGGCCACCTGCACTGCCCACCTGCATGTACGCACCGGCCTTTGTCCCACATTGTCCTCACATAAACCTAGACGTACTGTCCGCACTTGGGAGATGCTAGTCCATTGCCTTCCCAGTGGTGGCCTCCCTGCAGTAAACCCCTTGTTTTCACCTCCGCCCATCTCTCTGCCTTTGAATTTTGTCAGGAGTGGGTGGCCGAGCCTGGTGTGTTTGGGACTCCAGGTGCTCTTGTACCCTTGGGCCCTGGTTACAGTACAGAGTCCCAGCTGCGGTTCTTGGTGGTGTTCTTTTGACCTCGCCCTCCCTCTCTCCTTTGGCCCCATGCTGGTCCTGTTTTGGTGCTGGTAGGAAATTCCGACTTCACCAGTCTCTAGCCTGTGCGTAGGAACTTTCTGCCAGCCTCACCCCTTGCCTCCTCAAAGGCCACACCTGCTCTCTCTGCCTCCCTCTGGACAGTCCGGACCTGCCTGTGCCTACCCTGCTCTCCCCAGATGTCCTCGTGTGAGTAATCCACTTTTCCTCAAACTCTCTTGGTGTCTGGAGTGTCAGCAGCCTTGACGTTTTAGCTAACTTGATCATTACTGTCTCTAGGACCGCTACTTTATTGGCTAGATTGGGTGATCGAGGTACCTCCATACTTAACTTTTGTAACTATACTGTAAACCAAGGAGACAAGACAGAAAATGGGTGCTTAAGGGGTTGTTGTTCTCCCAGTAAATCTATACATTTGCCCATCCACCCATCTATCCAGCTACTGTTTTTGAACAGCTGCTATATGCCAGGTGCTGTAAATGGCGGCAACATCTTTATTCATCTTCAACTTTCAGAAGTGCTTTGGACCAGAGTTAATTCCCAAGACCTCAGGATGGTTTGTCACTCCTCCTCAGTATTGACTGTGGAAACATCCCTTTACAGGAAACCCAAAGGTCTTCATTGTTTTCTGGGTTGGTCAGGACGCTTTGGGAGGAAAGAAACTAAAACAAACAAGGATGTTCAGGGTAGAACTGGCCCCAGGAGATGGAAAATGTTTGTACCCTCTCTCACATACCAGTGTGATGCAAAGGATATTTTGAATACAGATGTTTTTATTAGAACGATATCCACACAGATGAATTGCCAGTGAGTGGGAAAGCATTATCCAAAGTGAATTCTATTAAACCAGTTTAAATCTGTGATCAGTGATCTACATGTGTCAATTAAGCTTGTCTTAATTTTTTTTAAATCTTTTAATTTGTTAATTTTGCTGAAATTAGTAGCATAGGAATCGATTCTTTTCCACTTAAGTTTTGTAATGCATTTTATTTAATCTATTTCCCCCCATGTTGCATATACTGCTTACAACTTACTATTGATTTCATTTTGAGACCACTATTTCTGCCAAGTCCTGTTTTCCTGGGATAAATTTAGCAAAGATACACATTTCATGGAAAAAATGTGATTCATTTGTCAGGTTTTTTTTTAATGTTTATTTATTTTAGAGAGAGAGAAAGAGAGAGAGAGTGAGCACAAGAAGGGGAGGGGCAGAGAGAGAGAGAGAGAGAGAGAGAGAGAGAGAGAGAGAGAGAGAGAGAGGAGACACAGAATCAGAAGCAGGCTCCAGGCTCTGAGCTGTTAGCACAGAGCCTGACATGGGGCTCAAACTCACGGACTGTGAGATCATGACCCAAGGGCTGAAGTCAGACGCCCAGCCGACTGAGCCACCCAGGTGCCCCTCATTTGTCAATTTTTAAGCAGAAGTAAGTTTGGCCCTCTGTGATGTTTAGTTGTTTTCAGTGTTGTTTGCCTTGATAATTTATAACTGTAATATTTATTATTAATTGAATAAAATGACAGTCTGCATTAATTTCTTTTTTAAATCTTTTTTAAATTAAACAATTTTTTTTAATTTGAGAGAGACAGAGTGTGAGCAGGGGAGAGGGGCAGAGGGGGAGAGAGAGAGTGAGAGAGAGGGAGGGAGAGAGAGAGAGAAAGAGAGAATCTTAAGCAGACTCCACACCCAGCGTGGAGCCCCATTCAAGGCTTGATCCTACAACCCTGGGATCATGCCCTGAGCCAAAATCAAGAATCAGGCACTCAACCGACTGAGCCACCCAGGCACCCCAGCATTTATTTCTTAGTTACTCTGTGAGGAAACTGTGAGCCGTTTTGTAGGCAGAGAGGCAGAGAGAGACAGAAATGGAGGGAGATGGGGAAGGAGTGGAGAGAGGAAGAGAGACATAGATGGGGAGGGAAGTAGATGATTCTAGAGCTCACCTGATCTCTGAATTAAGAGACACTGGATCCATTTTCAAGATGTCTCAGAATGGAATTTGGTTCTAATCCCTTAAGAGAATGAATGAGTAGGACTCCAGGCACATCGGCTTGGGCAGCGGTCCTGGCTCTGCCCCTTCCTTACCATGTTGCCTCTGGCACGTCACTTAACATGTTCGAACCCCGGTTTTCTCATCTGCAAAGCGGAGATACCGAGAGCGCTGATCTCGTAGGATTACTGTGAGGATTAGAAGACTCCCGTGTTGAGCAGTAAACACAACGTTGGCACTTGGCAAGGGCTTGGTAAATGTTTGGTGGTAGAATAATCATGATGCGTAATAATAACTTGTTTCTAGTACAGAGACCCTTATAATGATTTTCCTGTCTTGAGGATTTGCAGAAAACCTTGTTACTGTTTTATTCCCTGACCAGTGGTTTTCAAGTAAACGTTCAACAACTTGCTCTTTTGGGAAAAGAAAGCCTCGATGTGTGTTCTTTGCCAACTTTTGTGGCATAAATATTTCTACCACGGCCAGTTTCAAGCTACCAACATGGTGTCATGGAACTCGGAATTGGGAAGAAATTTGCAGTAGCTACCCGTGATACAGCATTCCCGCCACATAGATACTGTAGCTATTGCGGGCATAACTAATCTCGAGGGTGTACATAATAGTAAAATGTGCTGAAGTAACTAGAAGGTGATTATCTTTCTCTTTTAATATGACCTATAATTTTTGCCATTTTATAAGTTCTAATAGTGGCTGTTTAACGATCAGCTTGCAACATTTCCAGAAATGTAACCATTGGCTCACATGAGACAGTTTGAATCAGGCCGCAGCACATCATTGCGGATGCCCCCCTGCTTCTCCCCAACTTCTGCATCCAGTCATCACCCGGTCCCATTGATTTCCTCTCCTAAATATCTCCTTTAATCACTTGTCTTCTGTCCGTCTTCATTGCCACCTTTCTGGTCTAAGACCTGGCCGTCTCTTGCCTGGATTGTTATAAACACCCTTCTAACTTTGATTTTGCATACATTTCCCACTGGTCCCATTCTTGATTATGAAGCTAGAGATACATTTTTAAAAAATAGACCTTATTTTTTTAAGAGCAGTTTTAGGTTCACAGCAAAATTGAGCAGAAGATAGAGATATTTCCTGATCGCTTCCTGTCCCCATACATACACAGCCTCCTGAGTTATCAACGTCCCTATCAGAATGGCACATTTTTATAACTGATGAACCTATGATGGAGTTCAGGACAGCCCCCTGCCCCCAGCTACCACTTTGGCGTGCAGATTATTTTGATCTGGAGGCAATCAAGACCCTATACAGACTTGAGAAACTTTTGCCTCTCTCTTAACTACCTAGAAGAATCTAGATTGGGAGTCTTTCCCAGAATGAGGGTTATTACCAGAGATAAATTTTATCTGAGTGACCATCTGTATGGCAGGACAAACATCTCATTACTGAACATCCACTCTTCTTATCTCCCTGGGAAGTGCATTCCCTTCCTCTGAAATCCCAGAGCCCCTGCCCCTTTCTCCTCAGTTCAGGATGACGCCTATACCTCATGTTGCCTGCCTGTCTTTGGAATTTCCATGTCTGTGTGGATTCCCCGTATGTGTCCTATTGAATTTTATTTTCTCCTGTTAATCCATCTCATGTCAGTTTGATTCTTAGTCCAGCTAGAAGGACCTGTGAGAGGGCAAGAATTCTTGTCCTCTGACACCAGCATGGCCATGTCATTATCCCCCAAAGTCCATAGTTTGCATTAGGCTTCACTCTTGGTGTCGTATGTTCTCTGGGTTTGGACAAATGCATAGTGACATGTCTCTACCATTATGGGGTCACACAGAATAGTTTCACTGCCTGGAAAATCTTCTGTGCTCCATCTCCTCATCCCTCCCTTCCCCCTCAGTCTGGTCAAACTGGCTACTTTCCCTTGGTAATATGCATTTAAGGTTCTTCTGTGTCTTTTCAGGGCTTGGTAGCTCCTTTGAGAGTTCTTTTAACATGCAAATCAGCTGTCCTTGTCCTCCTTCCAGCTCTTTTTGCTCTGCCCACGCATGAGCTCCTTCTGTCCTGTGTACTTGCCCCTCTCCCTCTGGCCACGACTTTGGCACTGGCCTCTTGCTTCCTCTCTGCTTTCGGCTCTCACCCTTCTTAAGCATCATTTCGTCAGGAGAGACTCCTCTGCTCTCTCCTTGGGTTTAAACCACCTACTTGAGACCCTTTCATTCTGTATATGGGAGATGAAACATGTGTCTGGGTGTCTGATAAATGCCCGTCTCCCTTATCTGACAGTGAGCTCCTTGAAGACAGGGATCATGTGTGGCTTTGCTCCAGCACTAACCGTCATATCTTGCAGTGATCCCTGCTCAATAAATATTTGCTGACTGTATGAATGTTCACCAAAGCTAAGTAACTCTGAATCTTTTTTTTTAAATTTTAAACAATGTTTTATTTTTTGAGAAAGAGAGCACAAGTTGGGGGGACGGTGCAGAGAGAGGGGACAGAGGATCGGAAGCGGGCTCTGATCTGACAGGGTGACAGCAGCAAGCCCAACGTGGGGCTCAAACTCATGAACCGCAAGATCATGGCCTGAGCTGAAGTTGGGCGCTCAGCCAACTGAACCACTCAGGCACTCCTAATGAACTCTGAATCTTATAGACCTGCGGTTTCTTTGATATTATTCCAAATATCACTGTCCAGTGACATCTGAGGCCTGGTCTGGTCCCTGTTCCAGAGCACCTGGTTGGTTAAGATACATCTTACCTCATCCTTTGTATTGGATTTATTCATTTTGCCAAATTATGCTCTTTATTTGCGAAGACCATTAAACTGAGATAAGAGATAAATTAAAAAACTGTGTGTGTGTGTGTGTGTATGTGTGTGTGTTTGAATTTGTATTTCTCCTAGGTTGAATTTCCCAGAAACATGATGAATATTTATTACAGCATTAACCAGCCCACTCAACACCAAGTGCCGGCTTGGTAGGCATCGCCTGGATGATACCACCCATTCATTTTTTTTCTTTTTGAGTCATTTGGCTATTAATTACCATCTAGGGTTTTGGACAAGACAGGAAAACCGTCATCTTATTTGTCGTAAATCCCTTAGTTGCCCACAGTGCTCAAAAAGACGTTACCCAAAGGAGGGAGAGGATTCATTAGAGTTGGTGGGGCATGCCAACTTACACTTTTTGCACTGGTTGTCTGTAGCACTTTGGGGCAGACATTAATCAAATTCTTGGCAGAGGCTTGTGGGATATTAATGTCGGTTGAGGATTTAATCCACTGTCTCCTTAAAGTGGGAGGAAAAGATACCAGATGCACTACCCAGCTCAGGCTGAATGAATCTCATGGTAATTTAAGTGGAAAGGATTTACCACTTCCCCTTTATGGGGGATGAAATTGAAGACCTTTGAGAGGCAGTCCCTCTTCTCATCAGCAGCAGAGCTGAGACTACCGTTTGAGAGTCCTGGTTTCCAGTTCAGATTTAGGAAATCTCATGGGCACAGCTTGTCTGGTTTGCTAGAAAGATCCAACCTCTAGATGTCGAGTGGAGAATCCCATCCATTTCCACTGGTATTGATTATGTGCGATTTTTTTATTGAGGGATCGATGAGTTTCTCTTTTATTTAGATAGATGGTGAAGACGCTGGGCTTCCTTGCCTGAGTGGGTTGAAAATATGCAGTAAAACTTCTCTTTCCTTCCCTGCTAGCTGAGAGAAAAGTACCCACAGTGACAGGGAGACTGGACCATTACCTTCTCAGAAGTTCACATTTCAAAAGGGATGAATTCCAGACCTTTCCAAAAACTTTTCTGAGTTGTAAAATGGTCAAGAGACTTTTTTTTTTTTTTTTACCTTTAAAGAGATTTACAGGCATACTGAAAGATTAGAGAAAGGATTTACAACCTCTGGGTTTATGGTTGTGAATGGAAATGTTCTGGTACAGGGAAGGGGATAAGTGGTCACTTTCCATTTTAGCAGCCTGGAAAATTCTTTTTTTTTCCCCTTTGCAGGTGATACCCAATGCCCCCCAAACTTTAGGAGTGATTAGAACAGAAGAAATAAAATCTAAAGTTGTTTTACTTTTATTGGTCAATTTTTTCCAAAGTATTACTATAAAGGTAACACAGTTTCACTGTAAAGAGATTGCTGAAGTAAAAAAAAAAATATAAGGAAACTCAAAAGAATCCTTTGAGGTTCACTCTAAAAGGATGAACTAAATCTGGGACTGCTTGGAAATTATGTAAATATCCTGTTATAATTAACAGTGAACTCTTTTGTATTTTTCCATCATCAAAGCTAGCTCACTATAATTGAATAAAATGTATATACCCAATGAAATATCTTATCTAGACTAATTGCAAGAGAACCAAAGGAAGCGATTGTAATTATCATTAATTTTCTAATCACCATACCAGCATAACACTGTTATTTATGTAGCAAAATACCAGTGAGTGGAAGGCACAAGGAGGAAGGTGTCACAAAAGAAAGGGCAGCCTGAGAATTAGAGGTTAACCCTGTCTCTCTTCCAGTTCCTTTCCTCTGACGTCCAGTTGTGTGTTCCCTGCACCCCCCCCCCCACCCCCCCGCCTGCCACCAACTGACCATCCCTGCTGCCTTCCTTTATCCTATCCCTGGTTCTTCCTTCTACCGCTGGCAGAATGACCCTTCCATCTGGCAGATCACATAATTTGCCATCTCTTCCTCCTCTGCTACTCGTTTGTTCAACAAATATTTACTGAGCACCTATTATGTGCCAGCTTCTAGTCTAGGAACTGGGATACAACCATGAAAAGACAGGCATGATCCGCCCTGACGCTGCTCTTCTCTTGACTCTCCTCCTCCTGGCCCACCTCCTCTTCTATCCTTACCCTCGTTTGACTACTTGGGGCTCCAGAACTATCCTCCAGAAATCCTCTGGATTTATTTCCTCTTTGTATTCCTAGGGCCGAGCCCCGTGGGCCATAATTCATACTTTTTTTCTGTAACAAATGAATGAATTCTTTATTGAAATTATTTAATGAAAGCCTAAATGCTAGAGCTGTTGTGGAAGGAATTAAAAAAAGCCTCCTTGGAATCTTTCCATTTTTATCTCTGGTGGTTTTTTTTCATGCTTATTAAAATATGAGCCAATATAATAATAAAGTCATTACAAAAATAAATAAAAGAGGAAGTAAACTCCTCCACACGGTTAATCTCCAGAGATAAGCACAGTTCACGACTTGATATGTACTCCTCCAATTCGTTACTCTTTTTTTTTTTAATGTAGCGATGTCTATCTATATTCACATCTACATATGTATATTTATATCCTATATTTAATTTAAAAACCCGAACAGGATCATAGTAGTCAAACGAATCATCAACTGCTCCCCCCTCCCCCTCCATTTGATAGTATATCTTGAGTTGAGTTTCCTCTGAATCCCTTTTTTCCCAACTTTAAATTGTATGCTTTTGAATCAAAGCCAGAAGCTCACTTACTTTCATTAACTAGTTCTCATTATTATAAAGAAAGCCCATATACATGGTAAGTGTCTTTAACAGCATAGAAGGGAATAAAATGAAATGTAAAGCCTCCCTCCTCTTCACAGCCTGTTCTACTCTCCAAAGTTAACCATTTTTAACAGCCTCTGGAGTATCCTTTCAGAAATTTCCAGGGCAGATAAATATATATGTACACACACACACACACACACACACACACACACACACATCCATAAAAAGAACTCACTTTTTTCTTTTGTTATATAATTCACTGGAAAGAATTTCAAGTATTTAACAACTTTGTCTTGGATAAATTTCTCTTAAAGAAGCTCCTGGCAAAGCAATAAAATCATCAGTCATGTCTGGAAATTGTCAAATACTCAGCAACCCAGCCATGGCACAAACTGCTTGCCGTTCTCTAAAAGCCACCCCCCTCTTCTTTATTAAGAGGTCTGCGAGGTTGTTGCTGGTTAAGCTTCCCAGAATAAAAACTACATTTCCCAGGATCCTTTGTGATAAGATATGTCCACGTGACTACATTTTGTCCAGTAGGTTGTGAGAGGAAGTGCTATGGATAGCTTATAGGTTATGCTTTATAAAGTAAGCTGTGTATCTTCCTTTTGACATTTTTCTCCTTTCTGCCAATTGGAATGTGGGCTTTGGGCCTCAGGAACAAGGATAACACCTTAGAGATGAAAACGCAATAAAATTAAAGGCTCCCAGGCTCCTGACAGCTTTTCAAAGCAGAACCACCAAAGCTGCTTGCCTTTTGGGGGGAAAGAGAAATACACTTTCATGTTTGCTCTTATAAGCCATTGTAATGTAGAGTTTCTGTTATTCATGGGCGAGTGTCTGTTCTTACTGTGAACATTATTACAAGTTGTTACCATGTTACCATGTCCAAAGGTCCATCTTCTGAATCAGAGGAAATACCAGTGATGAGGGGTAGAAGCAGGAAATGTCCACCTTTAGTGTGGAAGGCTGACTGATAGCATGCATAGTTTCGATGAGGATCAAATAAGTAAGTGCTGGTTGCTATCCTCTTAAAGGGTCTCAGGACTGCCTGTGTATGTCACTGATAGTTAAAATCACACTGAATGATAAGCACCAGAGAAATCTTGCCAAGGTAGTTTTATGAGTAGAAATTTGAAGGAGACATTTATGATCTAATATTCCCTGCACGTTCCCTCCGTCTTGAGCACTAAGCATATAACCACCAGCTTCACACAGCAAAGGTGCGGCTCTGCCCATGGGTCCTGTCCCCGAGCTACTTAAGGAAACTTACTGAATTGCACCATACAGTGTCTCAAGAATTCTTTCTTGGCCATTGTGTTTGACGACCCCCACAACATCAGGATTAAGTTTTAGATTCAGGAATGTTTTAAATTCATATCACATGAGTGATGGTTAAAATTATTCTGGGAGGTTAATTCTAAGGGAAAAAATGTGAACTTCAACAAGGGGAGAAACAGAGCCATTTCTCCCCTAATTTCATCTTTAGTTTCCTCCCCAGAAAACAAGGGCAAGACCAGAGGGCCCCTTTTGAGCCGAAGACTTTATGCTCACGGTACATTTCCCAATTAGCCAGTAGCAGATTTTCTGCTCATTTGCCTCTGAACACGATGACTTTCCTTGGAGGCATTTGACTTTCCAACAGAAACTGAGGTTAATAGAGACAGGCAGCGAGAAGAAGTCATTTTAAATACAGGAGTGGCCAAAGCAGAAAGGGTGAAGATCCCAGTACGTAAGTTTGCCTGTTGTCTGATTGCATTATGAGTCACATCCTTGAAAGCTGGAAGGAAGTTCATGTCCCCGGCTCCTGACCAAGTGTCAGACTTGATTATTGCCTGGTGAGGTAGTTCCACATCTTGGTCCTGACCAGACTTGGGAACAGTAGAGAAATGGGACCACAGGAAATGCCCGGGATAGGGATAGTGGAGATTTATTGAGAGGACCAAGGAGCAGGGCCCCGTTACCATCCACAACAGCAGCAACAATAATATGGAGGTTAAGAGTTGCTAAGGTGATCCATCTAAAACTTGGAAATAAGGCAAAAAAAAAAAAAAAATGACCACAGCCTGCCAGAACATCTAAAGAGCCCTCCTAAAGCTTAGCTGACACCCTCAGGGAATGCCACTGTGCACAGTCGATTTGTGCCCAGACATCTTACTGTTCTGTAAAATTAGTAAGGGTTGGTGATGTTTCTTTTCTGTCTAACAGGGATCATTAACCCAAAAATTATAGTTTCATTGCCCTACAGGATATTAACCGATTTTGTGTCCTAATTTGGTAATAGCAATCCTACCTTAACTTTCTTTCTTTTTTTGTAAGTGTTTCCAACATTTCCACTTCCCACAGTGCAGTAGTCTTGTCATTAGTTTGCTTCCCTCATACATAAGTCAAATAAGACTTGGACACATGCATAATATCTGTTTGAATGAGAATTATTTAAAAACTTTTTTGTTTTCGAGACTTAACGCTTTGATGGAGTATAGGTTTGGCCTCAGGCATCCTGGTTTTGAGGACTGGGTCTGACACTGCAGCTCTGTGATCAGACACATGTCATTTAACCACTTTGGCCTCATTCATAAGAAAAAGAATAAGAACAGAGCCAGTTTCAAAGTGGAGCTGGGATGACAAGTCCCTGAAGGCTCTTAGCGCCATGACTGGCTCAAAGTACAAATCTGTTAAGGTGGCCTCTGTTGTCTGTGCCAGGAATTGTGTGACCCAGATTGAGGTGGAAAGCTCCATCCCTCCTTTTCCTCCCCAGCCCCCTCCCTTTTTCCCTGAGTCAGCCCCTCCCCAGCCCAGGTAGCAGGGGTCTTTCACAAGGCGACTCAGGAGGAGAAAAGAAAGATGGGACTAGTAGTATGATAAAGCCCAGGTGTTGGGAAGAGACCACTCCTGGCTTCCTGGGAGGTCTGACCCGTGTGTAGAAACTCCACCTTAAACTTGGAATGAGACTCTTATCCCCCAGTCTCTGCCCCCAGGGGTCCCAGGTTGCCTTCACGAAGGTCTATTCTACAAAGCCAGACACAATGTAAACACTGAGAACTTACCCAAGCGAAGACCAGGGGTTTGGGGAGTTGAGTGCTTGTTGGACTCTGCCAGGTAGGGTGGGGGCCTGGGGGATGACTTGAGGTAACTTTAAGGCAAGGACACTATACAGAGAATGAACATCTTGGTCCAGATTTCCAAGCAAGTGAGTGACAGAGGCAAGATTTGAAGCCCCTCGCTTACAGAGCTGAAAGAGGCAGAGGAGGGGCTCCGTTCACTTTCCCCTATTTGGAGAAAGTGTAGGGGAGGAAAAAAAATGTTCCTTTCTAGGTTCTTGTCTGAGACCCCCTCCCCCATAATTAAGACAGATTAACAGGAGAAAAAGAAGTTTAATTACATTATAATGAAACGGAAGCCCCACAAAGATGTAAGACTCAAAGAAATGACCAAAGCAGGAAGCTTTTATAGCTTTTAGGCAAAGACACAATTTGTGAAGAATTGACAAGACAAAGGGGTTCGGGCTAGGGGTGGTACAATGGTGAAGAAGTAACAAGTTTTGTTTCTCTTATACAGTTTTCTTGGCCCTAAATTCTCTGTCTCTGGTGATAATGATGAGGTTTTGGGGATAATGTTGGGGGTTCAAAGCCGACGGCCAAGAAAGAATTCTTGAAGATGTCTTTGGTGCAAAAAGGTGATTTTATTAAAGCATGAGGACAGGACCCGTGGGCAGGAAGAGCTGCCCTGGGATTGGGAAGAGTGACTGCTTACATACTATGGAGCTGGGGGAGGGAAAGTCAAGAGGAAGTTTCTTTTCTTCTCCTTTTTAAAAAATATTTATTTATTTTTGAGAGAGAGAGAGAGAGAGAGACAGACAAAGCATAAGTGGGGGAAGGGCAGGGAGAGAGGGAGACACAGAATCTGAAAAGGTCTCCAGGCTCTGAGCTGTCAGCACAGAGCCTGATGCTGGGCTTGAACTCCCAAGCTGTGAGATCGTGACCTAAGCCAAAGTCCAGTGCTTAACCAGATTGAGCCACTCAGGTGCCCCAAGAGGAAGTTTCTTTTTTTTTTTTTTTAATTTTTTTTTTAACATTTATTTATTTTTGAGAGACAGAGACAGAGTATAAGAAGGGGAGGGGCAGAGAGAAGGGTGAGACACAGAATCTGAGCTGTCAGCACAGAACCTGACGCGGGGCTCGAACTCACAAACCGCGAGATCATGACCTGTGCCAAAGTTGGACGCTTAACTGACTGAGCCACCCAGGTGCCCCAAGAGGAACTTAAAGGCATTTCCATATGCTAAAGAAGACTCTAGGTTACTGGAAGCCTAGCTTTTGTCAAGCTGAGGTTGTTTTCCCTCTAGCAAAGTATTAACATTAAGACCATAGGGAGTTCCTAGACTTTAGGCTATTCATCAGATTGTTCTTTTTTTGTAAAATTACTAAGATATTGGTAGACCCATGGAGACTGTATGAGTTTAATCATTTTCTGTCCTCTCCTTTGTTCCTGGGCAGCCAGGAGTACGTGAGGAACATCCCACATCTCCCACCTGGGGGGCAGGGTTTGCTAGCTTGCACTTTGCCCTCAGCTTGCCTTATGCTTCCTCATCAGTAAAGATGCCTTCTCCCCGCCTGGGACAGGGAGGGTACCTTTCACTTGGGTGGTTTATGTCCTGCTTTCAGGGGGACATAGGAGGCTCAGAGTGTTTTTCTGGCTATTTCTGAAGTACCTTTAATCAGAATAATCAGTATGGCAAAGTGGTGTATTTTGGGGGACATATTCTGAACCCCTACAAAAGCAACTAGACCTTCTAGAAAAGGTCTTTACATTCTTTTGGACTTGAAAACATTAAAACAAATTATTGTCGGGGTGCTTGGGTGGCTCAGTCGGTTAAGTGTCATGTGTGATCTCTAAGTCCGCTCAGGTGGTGATCTTGCGGTTCTTGAGTTCGAGCCCCGCATCGGGCTCTCTGCTGTCAGTGCAGAGCCTGCTCTGGATCCTCTGTGTCCCCTTCTCTCTGCCCCACCTCCGTCAAAAGTAAATAAATATTAAAAAAAATTATTATTGTTAAAATCCCACAGACACTTAATTTTTGAATCCGGTTGACTTTTACTTAGCAAATCGGGAAGCATCCATTCTGGAAAATAGAAAGGAGCTCTGAAGAGCAGCACAGAGCAACAGGCTTTCATAGCCAAGGTAAGCAGGAGGAAGGAAGTCATCCTAGGGAAACCCTGATTGGTTAACGCAGCGTGACCTTCCTTATTTGGAATAACAGGGGACCTTTAGGTCAGGTTAGGTATCCCGCTGAGCAGGTGGATTCTGACTGCCTGGCTTAGGTTTTGGGTTGCTTATGTAGGGTGCCAAGGTATTAGAACCAACTTAGTCCAGGCCTCTTTGTTCAATTAATTTAATGTTATTGTTATTGCAATGAGCTATGCCTGGTGTCAGCAGACTTTTTCTTCAAAGAGCCAGATGGTAAAGCTTTTAGTCTTTGTGGGCCATGCATTTTTGTGTTGCAACTACTCATTTCTTGCCATTGTGGCAGGAAAGTAGCCATAGACAATGTATAAACAAACAGATGTGGCCATGTTCTGATAAAAATGGGCTGCAGGCTGGATTTGGCCCGTGGGACAGAGTTTGCTATGCCATAATGCCCTTCCCTCACTAAGGACTTGATAACGCATAAATGATTTTTAACCTTCCTAGGAACCTGTATCATTCCCACTTAACAGATTATTCCCGAGTGTTATTCCCACTTAACAGATGAGGCAATTAAGGCTTAGAGCAGAGCAAGGTCACCTTTCTGAGGCTTCACAGCTAGGAGGTGGAAGAGTTGGGATTTGAACCCAGAGGTGACCGCTCCAAAGACTGCACTCTGTTGAGTAATGTGAAGTCACATCCTAGATGCAAATAACATCTGTAAATTCAGCTATACTCACTCAAGGAGGAGAGGGAGGGAGAAAAGGAAGGAGGGAATTTAAAATACTGTGGGGCATCCCACCTTCCAATCTGTGATCTGTGCTCTGGGGTCACTGTGCCATGGGGAGATGTGACCACGGGCCCCTTGGGCAGTCAGGGCCAGCACAGCTCTTGTAGAGTGAGAACTTGAATAGATAAGCCGATTGCTGCATACGAAGGGTTAGTTTAGTTTTAAGGTGCAACCTGGCCCCTAAATGTAGCTTATCCATACCGTCTAACACATAACAAAGGAGATGGTGATGTGTCTCTTTACTGGAAGTAGGCAACGCTGGCTGGAGTGGGCCTAATAGAGATAGTGCGGGATAGTGCTCTCCAAGTGGAGCCTTCAAGGGAATTCTGTTTACAGGTGGTGGTCACCTTAAGTGCTCCGCTGGGTTTAGGTGGCAGAACCCTTGCTCTGCTGGGTTTAGGTGGCAGGAAGGAGGCCCCAAGCTTGGTGGAGCCGTGGTATTCAGCTCCCTGGTGATAGTTTATGATCCTAATATTTCTGGGAAGATACAGATTCTTGCCTGTGTGCTAGTGAATCCTGAGTTTAATCAGCACAGGCTGCAGAAGTCACCGTGGGGCCGAGCAGGACCCAAAAGGGATGATGCATTGATCATCTGAGAGATGAAATGATGGTGTTGCATCCCATATAAACTGTTATTCTTGATTTGTAGATGTTGCTTCCTGCCACCAGTGATTTGTTCTCAGGGCTCTCTCTGACAGGTAGTGTAGCTCAGGCAGATAGTGTCGCATGTTAGAGCTCGAGGTTGGGAGGTGGGAGACCTGGTTTCCACCCCTCATTCTATCACCACCTTGCCCTATCACCTCAGGTCTGTCTGTTTCAGGGCAGCAACATTTTCATCTGTTAAGTGGAGCTGATGTTGCCAGGGAAAGAAATGGATATTAGGGTAATAAGCAACCATAATTAGTATGTAGTGATTGAGTGAAGTATCATCATCACTAATCTTCCTCCTTCCCTCCTTTAAGCATTTTTCTAACTCAGTGAGGCAGCCTCATTTATTTATGACACTAGGCAGTCATGCACCCCGGCTTGTGTGCCTGCCCCCGCAATCCTGACCCTAGTGCCCTGTTCCCACCTGAGTCTTTTCCTTGCTCCTGAGTCAATGAAGAGCCATCCTGGCTGCAGGGGTCCTAATAGTAGTGTGGCTCTGCTGGAACCTTGACCTGCATGGAGCCAGGTCCACAAGGAGGTGCTGCACACCCCTAGCTCACCACCTGGGCTGGCCCAGGGCTCAGCTGGCATGGGGCAAAGGCTTTCTCTGGACCAGTCTCATCTTTGCAGATGCAGTGCAAGATTGTATAGTGGGTGAAAAGCAAGTACAAGTATTCCTGGCTGTCTAACTTTATTTGGGTAATGGGTGTTCCGATGGATGAAGTCAGACCAACCAGGGTTCACATCCAGTCTCCCTACTGTTCACTGGGTGATCACAGACAATGTAGTCAGCTTAGTCGAGCATTTGCTTCTTCATCTGTAACGTGGGGATGCTATCTACCCGAAAGAGCTATTGCAGGGAAACAACACACCCATAAGACCCAGGAAATTTTCAGTAAGTGTTAACTATGTGTACCTGGCTATAAACTCTCCAATGTGCTCATGGGGCCAGCCTTGAAAGGCAGTTCAAACTATGGTAAAGTATCAGCTGCTGGCTATCGCAAGACAGTTCTCCATTTGCCTCTTGTTTACACCATATGAAGCAAGGAACTAACTGCCTTTTATTCTGGACTTTTCAGGGATGTTTGTGTAGTGAACAGCTCTGGGAGATAGAGGTGTTGACTTCAGGTCAAAAGGCAGGCGTGCTTACTGTCTAATGTAATTAAGATAATGGTGCTCTCTCTGGAACAAAAGGCCAGCTTGCTTACTGCTTATTATAAAAGATTTAGGTTCCCCAAGTTCAAGAGCCCTCCCTATATTATCTACTATGGGTACAGCTGTTATTTGACCCTCTTTGTGTTGCCCTGTGGGAATTTGGATTGGGCACACTGGTATCAAAAATGTTAATACTCTGGCTACTCCCGAGAGTAACAATTGTTCTTTTTCTCTCACCCAGGAGTATCGTGTCTTTTACCAACATCCATTAAATTGTGGTTGGCTAACTTGTTAGCATGTAAGAGGGCTAAAATCTCTGACCCTTCACACTTCCTTTTCTTTTTAAGTTTATTTTACTTATTTTGAGAGAGGGAGAGAACATGGGAGGGAGTTAGAGAGGGGGAGAGAGAGAGAATCCCAGGCAGGCTCTGCACAATAAGTGTGGAGCCTGATGTCGGGCTTATAGTCACGAACCTTGAGATCATGACCTGAGAAATCAAGACCCACCCAGGTGGCTTCACAGTTCTTTTTTTTTTTTTTTTTTTTACTTTCCATAATTTATTTAATTTTAATTTTTATTTTTTAATGGTTTTATTTATTTTTGAGACAGAGACAGAGCATGAGTGGGGGAGGGGCAGAGAGAGAAAGGGAGACCCAGAACCTGAAGCAGGCTCCAGGCTCTGAGCTGTCAGCACAGACAGCTTTTAATCAACTTGCTTTTGTATTTACTTAGACAATTCTTTCAACAAGAGACTTGACATCCCTATGATGAATGGGAAATCCCAGATTGCTTGCTGTCAGAAGACAGCTTTGCAAATAAATACAATGGATACAAAAATAAGGTTATCAAATAGTAGGATACACTTGGCCCTGAAGATATTGGTCCTGTTCTTACTGTCACAAAGGGATGTTAGCCAGGATTAGAGAGGGGTCTACAGACAGACTACCACCAAACAGGCTTTTTCTGTGCTGTCATGGGCCAGCACTGGGAGATGAACGAGAAGGGAGGGATTTCCTAACCATATGACCCGAGTCTGTCTGATGCCGCAGGAACTTGCTGCCCCTGAGTGTCCAAGTGCTGGCGGAGGTTTTGGTGGCCATGCTATGGGAAACGCTGGCCAGGAGTGATGTCCAACCGGAAGGGCCTCCTGCTCCTTGAGTGTCTTCCTTGCTGCTACCGCAGCGGTTGCCTTGCCTCCAGCCTCTACCTTCTTCTAGAACAGCCAGAGGGGGCTTTTCCAAACTCCATTCTGAGTGACACTCACCTCTCACTCACCTCTCACCTCACCAAGGTCTTTAACCAAAAGTCAAGATCGTCCACAGTTGCGGCTCGTGTCCATCTAATACTTGTCCCACATTCCAGTCAGGGGGACCACTGACAGTTCATTCATCCATTCAGCAATTTATTTAGTGCCAGCACGTGTGCTGTTATAGATGGGGTTGGGGGGCCATGGCCGTCTGTGGTTTTATGGGCTCTAGGCACTTTTGCTGTCACAGGCCCTTTCCTCCATAAAAAAATATAAAATTGGGGGCACCTGGGTGTCTCAGTTGGTTAAGCATTTGACTCTTGGTCTCAGTTCAGCTCATGATCTCCCAGTTCATGAGACTGAGCCCTGAGTAGGGCTCCACACTGATAGCATGGAGCTTGCTTGGGATTCTCTCTCTCCCCTGCTTGGGCTCTCCCTCTCTCTCTCTCCTTCAAAATAAAGAAATAAACATTAAAAATTAAAAAAAATATAAAATATTTTGCAGCTCTGGTGGCATAAAGGTGAATAAAATGCAAACTGGAATAATTATTGTCATATTCATTTCTTTCTTCTGATTTTAAAGTAAAATTATTAATTTTTTTTAATTTAAAAAAATATTTATTTTTGAGAGAGAGAGAGAGTGCACGTGCACCAGTGGGGGAGGGAGGGAAAGAGAGAGAGACAGACAATCCACTTCAGGTTCTGTGCTGACAGCAGAGAGCCTAAAGCAGGGCTTGAACTCATGAACCATGAGATCATGACCTGAGCCAAAGTCAGACGCTTAACCAGCTGAGTCACAGAGGTGACCATGGAGTAAAATTAAAACATGATACTTAAAAATATCATGGGCTGTAGGTATTGTGAGCACTGTGCCTAATGGGGAATTTTTTCTTTTTCTTTTTGTTTTTAAATTAAAAATTTTTTTTTATTTTAGAGAGAGAGAGAGAGTACAAGTGGAGGAGAGGGGCAGAGAGACAGAGAGAGAGAGAGAGAGGGAGAGAATCCCAAGCAGGCTCCATGCCGAGTGCAGAGACTGATATGGCGCTTGATCCCACAACTCTTGGGATCATGACCTGAGCCAAAATCAAGAGTCAGATGCTCAACTGACTGTGCTACCCAAGCGTCCCCTAATGGGGAATTCTGCCCTGACTAGGCCACGATGTGTGAACACACCCCCCCCACCCCCCACCATCCCCGCCCCTCCCCCCCACTTACACACCCTTAGTTTCTATCCAATTCCGTGAGTGTTTCCTCCTGTTCATCTCTTAAGCCTTTGCCGACCTGCCTACATCTCCATTTATTCCCTTTGCTTGGCAGTATTCACGTATGCTGTTTTTCATGTGTGGGATTTGTTCTTGGACGTGAAAACTGCTGTCAGTTGGATCCATACTGGGTCCTCCCGGCCCATGGAGGTGCCTTTTCATCATAACTCGTTAACTTTGATCAATATAATCAGGGGGTTGCTGGCCCATGTTTCCACCTTCTCCGCTTCCCTTGTAGTTGTTTTAGGGCAGCTGCAGCCAGGCCCAGGGCTCAGTCCTTCTCCCTTCAAGCCTTCAAAGTCATACGCCCGGTGCCTGAGTTTGGCTCTGACGCAATTCCCTGTTTGTTTGTCCTATGCAGAACTCTCTGACTAATTGCTGGTAGTCAAAAGCCTCCAGCCCTGACAATAGGACATTAATGACTGGGAGGGGGACGACAGCCAAGTAAACAGAGCTAGCCGATTGGCAGCCCCTCTGAGGCCGAGGAAGACACTGCCCAGCCCGACGGGGTGCCCTTCAGAGAGCTGGAGGGGCGGCAGCAAAGGAGGCCGACCAGCAGCCCCCGGACACCCAGGTCTCACATCAGCTTGTTTTGTTGCATAATTAGTATCTACGGAGCCAACACCCTGTGCGTGCCAGGGCTCGACATAATGTGCGGGGCTGGAGGAAGCCTCTCTGGGTGGCCATCGCCCTCTTCCAGAGGTGAGGCGTCCAGGGAATGTTTTCCCAGCATCGTGTTAACCCTTACCATTCCGCTGTGGAACAGTCTGCTTACTTAGCTGCTGCCCGAAGTTGTCTGCGAGTTCTCTGAGAGCAGACACCTGTATATTCTCGTATCACGCATGCGGTCTGGCACAGGGTAGGCGCTCAGTAAATCTTTAGATACCTTTGTGTCTTTGGGCCATGATAACAAAGATACCACAGACTGGGTGGTGTAAACAAGGAACATCTTTCTCGCAGCTCTAGAGGCTGGGAGATCAAGGTGCTGGCATATTCGGTGTCTGGCAGGAACCCCTTGCTGGCTCACAGATGGCGTCTCCTCGCTGTGTCCTCGCAGACAGGGAGGAACAAGGGAGCCCTCTGGGGTCCCTTTTATGAGGGCACTGACCCCACTCATGGGGTCTCCACCTTCGTGATCTGGTCACCTCCCAGAGGCCCCACCCCCTACTACCATCACATTGAGTGTTAGGATCTCAACATATGAAATCAGAGGGGGACGTAAACATTGAGTCCATTGCATTAGACCCTTACCTGAAATTTCGCCATTGTTAATTGATTCTATTAGGTTATACATTGCCCTTTTCTTTTTTTTATAATGTTGGGTTTTTTTCTTTTAAAAAATGTTTATTTATTTTGAGGGAGAGAGAGAGAGAGAACATGAGCAGGGGAGGAACAGAAGGAGAGAGAGACAGAGGATCTGAAGCAGGCTCCACGCTGTTAGCACAGAGCCAGATGCAGGGCTCAAACTCGTGAACTGTGTGACTATGACCTGAGCTGAAGTTGGATGCTTAACCGACTGAGCCACCCAGGCGCCTTTACAATGCCCTTTCTTAAAAGGTTCCCCCTACACTTTTTTAAGTAGGCTCCATACCCAGTGTGGGTCTTGAACTCACAACCCTGAGATCAAGAGTCACAGGTGCTAGAGACTGAGCCAGCCTCTAAAGCCGCCTCTTAAAATGCACACCATTGAAGTGACAAAAATACATTCAAGTCTTGGGTCGTTAGTTATTTAATTTTGTTAGTTTATTTAAAATCAGCGGTATATTCCCATGGTTCGGAGTTGTGAGTGGTTGATAACCCAGCATCAATAATATTGGATGCCTATAAAAAGGAGCCTGGAAATAGACAGGGATGGAATAGGAAAAGTGAGCTGGCTTTGTGTTTGCTATCTTGTGTTTTTCCTTCTATTCTGTGTCTGTTTTATATTATGTGATCAATTTAAAAAAAGAAAACAAAATGCCTTTACTATCATACTAAAATCATCGATATCACTACATGATTAGACATGGTAAAACACCTTTATATTAGCCTATACATACATATATATTTATATATGCATGTATGTGTGTGTGTGCTAATAAAATATGTATATATGTATTTGTATCCAGGTGATAGACTTAATATTAAAACACACACACACACACACACACAACATCAAATGACCTAATTGAAAGGTTCATGAAGCTTCAGGCATGGCTGGATCTAGGTGCTTAAATGATGAAATAAACACCCATTAGCCTGAGTCTAGAAAACCCAGAAAAAAAAATGCATTTCCCAATAATTTGCCAAATATTTTCAGTCCTGGGAGTAATGCTGGTTATTTCTGCCTGGTTCCTATACTCCCTCTTGAGTCAGGGGAAAATCAGGATGCTGTTATCAGAAGAAGGAGGGATAGATGCTGGGAAGGCAGAACTACATCCTTCTATGACATCTGCACATTCATGACTCATCCAAGGCCTGGGACACAGCCTAACAATCCATTTGGCTTTAGATTTACTTTCTGAGTGCTCACAGGTCAGAGAGGTTCAAAATTTCTGGCATATCGTTAGGATAATTGAATTACAAATTCAGGGTGGAGAGAAGCATCAATTAGATACATTGACTAATTACCAACGAGCCTTACTTTTGGTGAAATCAGAGGATCTCGAAAGGAGGATGGAGATAGCCTTATTGGATTTACTCCCAAACCATGGTTCTACACGTGCCATTTTTACTGTAAGTTTGTTGGTACTTTTGGCCTCCTTACTTGGTTTGTAGTCACTGCGTTCCACTTGCCTTTCAGAGATGTGCCTCCCCATAGAGCACGTAGACCCTATGCGAAGGCCCTCCCTTGGCCTCACGTGTACATAGCACCCACCCCAGAGGAATCTGCTCCATGGTGTCAAAAAAAGTTATTGTGACACTTGGTGAAGAACAATACCAAGGACTTGATTCAAGGGACTTGATTCAATGCCAAGGACTTGTGGCAGCGGGGGAGAGAGCCTGGCTCAGCTCCTAATGTAGCACAAAAAGTGGGGATTTAAAGCAAAAGGCATGGGTGGAAGAAGGTAGGGTCCTTCTTCCTATACTGGCCTAACGGGATTCTTGCCCAAGGCAGCCCCAGGTGAGCAGACAGCACTCCGGGATGGTGGCAGGCGAGGAATTTGATCACACGCGCAAGGTGCGGAATTTCGCTCAAATGAGGCCCTGTAGTGATGAGCAAGGAAACCCAAAGGTTCATGCTTACTTGAGGAGAGGGTTCAGAGGAACCTGACTCCAGTTTGCTTAAGGACTGTGTTAAAAGATAAACTAAAGCATGTTAAACGTTTTAAGAGTTTATTTGAGCAAAAATTGATTGGCATCAGGCAGCATCCCACCTAGCAGATAGAAAGGAGCTCTGAGGAGCCGCACAAAATGAGAGTGTCGCAGGCAGAAGGGAGCAGGAACAAGGAAATTGTACTAGGCAAGAACCAGGTTGGTTATTGCAAGGTCATTTTCCCTTGGCGGATGGCAGGGGTCTGTCAGGAGGGGGACCTCAATAGTGCCAAGTAGATGATTCCTGATTGGCTGGTTTAAAATTCCATTTCTGGGAGAGGCCAACAACGTGATTAAGTTCCGTCTCGATTTGGTTATCTGAGGCTTAGCATAAGCAACTCCACTTTGTCGTCCTGTTTTTCAACAAGACTAATACAGAGGTCTGGGGAAACAATGTAGAGTTGCACAGCGGCCCTGATTCTTAACGGTTTTGAGCCCAATTCTACAGCTTTGTTTTGATTCTTCAAGTTATCTGATACCTTCTCCATTCCTTTCTTTTCTTCGTGAGCTTGCCAGAGCAAATTTCCATTACTTGCACCCAAAGAACATTACTAATGTAACAGCAGCTTGCAGTGTTATCTGAGCGGGTTTGAGGACTCCGCCGTGTGTTGGTTTCTTCCTCTGTAAAATGAGGCTGTGAGTTCCTACTTGATGGGTTGGTGGAAAGATTCAAAATGAAACGGCTCGGTGCAGTGACAGTGTGTTTCATATAAATGAATGGTTTGTAAATTAGGGATCCATGGATGGGCTTCCAAGAGGCAGTGAATCTACCAGAATGCATAGGCTGAATTGTGTTTATGTGAGGGTATGTGCATGTACAATTATTTAATTAAATTAAATTACATTTTTTTTTTTTGAGAAGAGGGTTCGTTAGATTTTCCAAGTAGTCCCTGACCCCAAATTATGTTCAGAGGTCCTTTGTAGTGCTAGACTGTGAGCTTTGTGAGGTCAGGAACAAGCCTATCCAGTTTCCCTCACCGTCCCCTTCTAACACAATGCCTGACACTGAATATGTTAGTTACTCGCAAGTGTTTGAGTGATGAACCTCCATCACTCATCACTCATCAAAGATGAACTTTAAATGCCCTGAGCTTTGGTTTCCTCTTCTGTACAACTGGAGACTTGCAGAGTTGTCTCTGAAATTCATTTCATTTGAACCATTTCATTGGACTGTACGACCGCTAGCCCCTGGAACTGTGTATCCCAGAGAAGGGAAATGGCACGCCCAAGAGAGCGAAAACCGGGGCTCTCGTCCCTAGTTCAGTGCTCTGGCCTCTTACACATGGGACTCTCTCACTTGGCCCAAAGGCTCCCGCTCTTACTGAAAGTCTGCTTGTAGGTACAACTGAGACAGTGGTTGGCAGGTGCCTAGGGTTAGGTCTTTGGGAAGGCAGATATAGGGGCGTGGCTGATTGGCAGTCGATCTGCTCTTCTGGCCCCTCCAAAGAAGTAGCATCCTAGTTTGGGGAGACTTTGTTGACTTCTCTTCCCTAGACTATCCCATCATTCTTACTGCAGAAGTGAGATACCTTTGTTTACCGATCACAGTGGCAAAGTTTGTGCTGAGCCTGGAGCCAGTGTGTGGGGATGTGTGGAGGGGAGATGCTTATGTTCTGTTGGGTGTCACTGAAAATGGCTAAGACTCCCCGAAGGAAGGACAACTTGGCAATACGGATCAGAATTTTAAGGGTGCAAACTTGTCCTCCCACTTCCAAAATTTCAGTTTCTAAAAACTCAATTTCAATTTTTGAAAAGTTTCTTTCAGTTTCAAAATTTTATGTAATTTTCACTTGGAGAAAATTTCCTTAAGAAAATTGTGTCAGCGCAAGGAGTTGACGTGTCAAATCAGACTCATGTGAATTCATACAGCTAATCTAGCACTAATCCTACCTAGTGACTAAAAATTACAAGCAAGATATACATGCAGATGTTACATTCCTTTATGGAAGAGCCCAAATCTGTCAGTTGAAGCTTGCTAATTTCTCTGAGTTGGTTTTGGATTAATTAGGAATACCCAGTGATGACTATGGATCATCAACTCCAGAGGAAGCAATTTTGGCTTTGTGGTTTCTCAGTATGAAAACTCAGTGTGCTTAATTGTTTATCCTATCTAATTTGCTCAGCCACTTTTGGTGAGTCTGATTAATTAGTGTGGCTATCAAGAGGTGTTTTATACTCTTGGTGGCCTTGGATGACTTCTGGAACCTCCTGAAGTTGTTGCTTCAGTAAAAACAAGCCCAGGATTCCAGGATGCGTGCTCATAGGCAGGGGGGAATTAGTACTTACTGATTTTGACTATTCTCATATTTAAAGGGAAACTATGTCCCACTTGGCATTTCTGTTCTTGTAAATGTGTTATTTTAGTCCTGCTTGACTGTCCGGATCCCATCAAGATATGAGTTAAGGACACAGAGTTTAGGAAAGAATAAAGCTCCCTCTTGGTTAAATGTCAAGAGTATGTTGAAAGATCCAAAGCAAACCATTCAGGTCTCTCGGAGCCTTTTTCCACCGTCCAAACTTATGTTCCAATCCCAGCCTGCCTCTAGCGACCTTAGGAAGTTACATTTCCTCTGAGCGGTCAGTCGAGTGAAATCGGGTGGAAAATAGAAATGCCGATCATTTCAGTGATCAGAATGGCTAACACTTATGGGTATTTAGGCACTAATGGGTAAGACCAGCACCCGTATCATCTCAGTTCATTTAAAAACAATTTTTTTAATGTTTTATTTATTTTTTTAAGAGACAGAGAGGGACAGAGCACGAACAGGGGAGGGACAGAGAGAGAGGGAGACTAATAATCTGAAGCAGGCTCCAGGCTCTGAGCTGTCAGCACAGAGCCCGACACGGAGCTTGAACTTGTGATCATCTCAGTTCATTTTAATAATGATCCTGTGAATTAGGTTCTATGAGTTATTCCCATTCTACAGTCCAGGAAAGTAAGGCTCAGAGAAACTGTATCGTCCCCAAAGTCATGCTGCCCCCATGAGGCTGCCATTCTCATTTAAACATTGCACAAGAAAGTAAACTTCCTTGGGGCGCCTGGGTGGCTCAGTCCATTAGGCAACCAACTTCACTCAGGTCACAATCTCACAGATCACGAGTGCAAGACCTGCGTCAGGCTCTGTGCCGACAGCTCAGAGCCCGGAGCCTGCATTGGAGTCTGTGTCTCCCTGTCTCTCTGCCCTTCCCCTGCTCATGTTCTGTCTCTCAAATAAATAAACATTAAAAGAAAAGAAACTTCCTTTTGTTTTCAAATAGCAGTCAGTACCCTCCCTCTTACCTACCTCCTCTCCACCCCCAATTGAATCCAGGTGACTGAGAAAAGCTATTAAGATTTGTTTTCCAACCTGACACGAAGTGTAGAAACAACCTCAAAGTCCATCGATGGATGAATGAGTCAACACAATGGGGTCTCTCCGTACAATGAATCGTTAGCCTTAAAAAGGAAGGGAGTTCTGATATGTGCTACAACATGAATGAACTTTGAAGATACCAAGCTGGATCAAATAAGCCAGCACAAGAGGACAAGTATTGTGTGATTCCACTTACAGGGGTACTCAGAGTAGTCAAATTCATAAAGACGGAATGTAGGACAGTAATTACCAGGGGCTGGAGGGGAGGGAATAATAGGAGGTGGGTTTTTTTTTAAATTTTCAAACATGTTTGTTTATTTTTGAGAGAGAGATACACACACAAAGTATGATGGGGGAGGGCAGAGAGAGAGGGAGAGACAGAATCCGAAGCAGGTTCCAGGTTCTGAGCTGTCAGCACAGCGCCTGATGCGGGGCTCAAACTCATGAACCACGAGATCATGACCTGAGCCGAAGTCGGACACCTAACTGACTGAGCCACCCAGGTGCCCCTGGGAGAGTTGTTTTTAATGTGGACAGAGTTTCAGTTCAGGCTGACAAAAAGTTCTAGAGATGACAACGTGAATGTGTTTTAATGCCACTAAAAAACGGTTAAAATACCAAATTTTATGCTATGTGTATTTTACCATAATTAATAATGATAACAAAGACAACAGCATGAGCATTTGGCTTCAAAAGGACTATTTCATTCAACAAGTATTTACGGAGTGTTAGCGTGTGTGAGACGCGGTGCTGGGCTCTAGAGACAGATTTATTCATCGAGCTAAGGGTTGACTGGGGAGGGGGGCAGACATGAAACGGCCCCGAGGGTAAAAGCACGATTCAAGGGGCACCTGGGTGGCTTGTTCGGTTAAGCGTCCGACTTCGACTCAGGTCGTGATCTCATGGTTTGTGAGTTCGAGCCCCACGTCAGGCTCTGTGCTGACCGCTCAGAGCCTGGAGCCTGTTTCGGATTCTGTGTCTCCCTCTCTCTCTGCCCCTCCCCTGTTCATGCTCTGTCTCTCTCTGTCTCAAAAATAAATAAACGTTAAAAAAAAAAAAAAGCACGATTCAAAAGTCAGCCCCTCAACGGGACCACTTGTCACTTGCTGTGTTAGGTCAGAATGGCAGCTCTGGCTGTTTCTCCTATGATTATAACCTTGAGGAGCAGGAGGAATGCCTTAATTTTGCTGCTTCTTCGCAGCAACAGCTGGGGGGCGTTCAGAAACGTCAGATCACGTGACCCCTGCGTTCAAAGCCTGCCACTGAGGCCTCATCACCATGAACTAGGACCAAAGTCCTTCCCCAGGCCCTAGGGACCTCTCACTTTTCTTCTCCCCCTCGGAAGGCTGTGGTCCAATGCCTGCTTACTCAGGGAGCCTTACCCCTGGCCCGTGGTCCACCGTCCTTGACCTGAAGAAGCCAGGGGAGAGAAGATAATAAAAGAAACGGTCAGGTCAGACCTCCTAGCCAACAGGCTTCTTACTCCTCCTGGTGGGATTCACCACCTTGTCGGTCACACAGGACCCTGTTGTTAGAAACCCCTCTCCCGACCCCCCGGTTCAATGTTCTGCAGTCACCATCTTTGAAATTCTTCAATAAGTTTTGAACAGAGCGCCCCTCCTTTTCATTTTGCCCTGGGGCTGGCATTGTGTAGCCGGTCCTGGGCCTTATTCTTGGAATGGAATGCTTTCAGCAGGCTAGACTTGCTTGGTTGAGTGTACTCGGAATGAACGGACTTTCGGAAGACGTCCTTGTCGACCATGTAATTATTGGCGTATAACGTGGAGATGTTGTGTCACAGAATTGTCCTGCCTGCGTCGCTTAGAGGCCACCTATGTGAATTCTGGCCGGGGCGTTTGTGAATCCAGGGCCTGGGGGTCTCAGACTCCTGCTTGTGCACCTGCGTCTCAGAGTCACCTGAATCTTGTGCAGTCTTAGTACAGCCTGCTTTTGGGTGAGATCTGTTAGGGACTGTGTATATGTGGCCGCCCCCACCTCCTCCCCTCCAAATGTCGAAGGCCTGACCCCTAGTGTGGCTGTGTGTGGGGCAAGGAAGTAGTTAAGGTTACATACTTGCACAAAGAGGAGGTCAGTGAGCACACAGCAGATGTGTACTCCCCTCCTCCAAGTCCAGAGGAGAGGCCTCGTGCAACCTACCTCGCTGGCACCTTGATCTGGTACTTTTCTGGCTTCCAGAAGAGTGAGAAGCACATTTCTGCGTTCAAGCCATCGGGTCTATGGTATCTTTCAGGGCAGCTGGAGCTCAGATGACCTCTGCTTCGGGTGGCACTGATGTGACAGTTCCAACTTGGTGCCCTCCCCCCTCGCCCAAGTCCACTGTCAGAGTGGCCCCCTCCCCAGTCACTCTTCGGCTCCTGTCCTGCTCATTTTCGTCACACCGTTTGTCACTCTCTGATACCACGTTCGTTAGGTGTTGCATCCCTTTCCCGGGGTTGCTGTCACAAAGTACCACAGACACAGTGGCTTCAAACAACAGGAATTTATTCTCTCATAGTTCCGGAGGCCAGAGATCTGAAGGCCAGGTGTCCGCTGGGCCGTGCTCCCTCTGGAGGCTCCAGGGGACGATTCTTCTTGCTTCCCTCCTACGTGGCTTCTGGCGGCTGCCAGACATTCTTGGCCTTCCTTGGCTTGTAGTTCCATCCCTTGAATCTCTGCCCCTGTCTTCACACAGCCGTGTCCCCTGTGTGTCTGTACCCAGATTTCCCACCTCTTGCGTGGACACAAGTCATTGGCTTTATTGCCCGTCCTAAAGCCACAGGACCTCATCTTAACTTGATTACATAAACAAAGACCTATCGAAATAAGGTCATATTCATAGGTTCTCCGTGTTACGACTTGGACATATCTTTTGGGGGGGGACATAATTCTACCCATTACAGAGGTTAGCTTGTTTTATTTATTTACCCCACCCCTTCTCCCTAGGATGTAAGCTTCCGTGAGGCAGACCTGATCCTCTCCTTTCCCTGTGGCTAGCCCCACTGCCAGAACCGTGCTCTCTACCCAAAACGGTTGCTCAGAAACAGTTTGTTGAATTAATAAATATGTTTGAAATTCAGATTGAAATATTCAGATGGAAGGTCTGGCATTGACACATCCCCAGCCTCCCTCTTACTCCCACAGTTTGGGATGTGTGCCCTGGAAAACAGCGGCAACCTTGTAAAAGCCCTGGAAGAAATGGTCCACCTAGAGATTTTGGGAAAATTTCAACCAGAGCAGGAAATAGCTTTTATAGCAGTGGATCAGTGGATGCATCGTTATTAGCTGTTCGAGAGCAAGCATTAGTCTCAGAGATTTTATGTTTGAATATGACAAAATGTGTCTGTACCCAAAATAAATGAAACTCACAGAGAGATTTCACGTCTCCACTAGATCTGAATTAATGTGGGAAAGATGATACATTTTTTTTATATATATGTATCACATTCTCATTGACAGGAAGGATATCAGAAGTGTTACTATTAATGTAGTTTTATTTTTTTTTTGATGTTTATTTTATTTTAGAGAGAGAGAGAGACAGACAGACAGACAGACAGACAGACACAGAACCCGAGGCAGGCTCCAGGCTCTGAGCTGTCAGAGCAGAGCCTGACGCGGGGCTTGAACTCACAAGCCATGAGATCATGACCGGAGCCAAAGTTGGACACTTAACCGATTGAGCCACCCAGTGCCCCACTATTAATGTATTTTTAAAGGTATTGGGCCCCACCCATGTTAAGTTTGATTACCTGGCCTCTGTCTTCCCCCATAAGATTCCTGGCCTTACACCTCAGAGTTCCTAGTAAGTTCACTTTGCTGACCTGCCAGTCTCATCAGCAAGCCTGATGTAGCTCAGAACAGAGAAACAGCTATGTAATTGGTCACAGTTCTCAGCCAACAGAACCTCAAGTTCAATAACATTTACAGTACCTCGAGCCCTTGTGAGGACATTTGACTAAAACAAACAAACAAACAACCTTTTTTCCTGGGCTTTTTGGGTGAATTTACCTGAAACTACCTAAGTCAGCAGGACCTAGAGTTTTTGGAACAGAGACCTGGTATAGAACCTTTACTCTCCTTTACTAGCTGTTGTGACTTTGGGCAAGACATTCAACCACTCTGACCCTTGGTCTCTTCATCTATAGAATGGGGACTGTGCTCTGCTTTTTAGATTAAGCCAGGGTTTAAATGAGGTACAACAGGCAATGTTACTATGCCTCTGTTTACAAAGGGATCAAGTGATTTTGGGGTGGATTGGGGGAAGGGCAGTGTGTGAGGTGGGGATATTACTGTTTTGAATGTCTTTGGGCATTGATTCGTTAAAATTATGCAAGTTGGGCTGGCATCCCAGAAGTTTTCTGTTTGTTTTCAACGTATTTGGAACATACACGGAGCATGAAAGAAGGCAAGGGATGGATTTGGTAACTCCCTATTATCGCCAAACGGTAATTACACCTTGACTTGTATGTCGTCTGGGTCAAAGGGGAGTGAAGCCATCTAGTATATATTGGGGATAGACAGGGACTCTTTCTCCCCATACGTTTCATACTCCTAGCAGATAATTAACCCAGGCATCGTGGTACAAATGGGTCACTGAAGTGCGTGTTAAAACTTTTCTTAAAAATAAAAAATAGCATCCACGATTACTGCAAGTTCCTGAGGCTGCATAGTGTGGTGTTGACCATGGTGCAAATGCCAGCTCCTGCCTTATTGGCTATGTGTCCTGGGCTCAGTCACTTTACCCTCAGAGCCACAATGGGCTCCTCTGTCAAATGGAAATGATGCCAGCACCCAGCCCTTAGAGGGGTGCTGGGAGGGTCTGCTGAGCTTGCCTTTGAGAAGCTTCTGGAACAGAATCTGACATCCAGTGATGGATGTCTGCTGTGCACGCTTCCCGCAGTGGTTAGTTTTGCTTACTGTTTATCCCGGTGGACATTGTAGCTGCAAACAAGGTGGGCATTTGTCCAAACACATTTACCTGAAAACTCTGGACCTGGAACTGAGTTTGCAAGAGGCGGGTGTCTTGATCTTTGCCCTAAGTGCCGTTGGACAGCATTGCCAGTGAGTAGAAACAGGCCTTGGGAAAAACTTCGTTTCTTGGGGTATAGGGGCCAGGGCCTGTGCTGTGACAGATGCTTCTGTGGATGTGAGGAGTGAGGTTGATGTCCCCTCTGTGGATGACACCTGCTTTGCCATGTCACTGTACACAACACAGCACATGGAGTGCCACACTTCTCTTAGAACATGGAACCCTTTGGTCAAGAGTCCCGAAGAGTGTATTTTCTTTTCAATCACTGTGGGCTCTTTTTGGGGCTAAAAGAAAATGTTTTCAATTAATTTTGGGTGCAGATGAACTTCCTGTGAACCATAGAAGCCAGAAACGTGTACTGTGGGCACTTCTGCCTTCCTAGTCAGTCACCTTTGCTTTGTCATCCGGGGGGGGGGGGGTGCGGGGCCACATTTTCCAGCGTGTCTGGGTGGGGTGCGGGGGGCTCTAGTTGTAGGGAATGTCCATGGGAGGTGATCCAGAGAGTTTGGGAGCACTGCGTTAGATGCAGCCAAAATGGCTTGTTTAACGAACACGTGCCCTCATGTAAATATTCATGTATTCATTGATCATATGCTCATTGAGTGCCCCTTTTGTTCAGCATCGTTCAAGGAGCAGGAATACTGTGGTGAGCTAGGCTTGGCCCCTGCTTTTCCAGAGCTTAGAATCTAGGCCTCTGAGGGCTTCTGTTCACCCAACATGCCTCATTGGCTCAAAAAGGAAGGCGGGGGGTCTTATATTTTCTGGACTGGAAACTCTGTCTAGGAGAAATACCTCTCAAGTTGAGTGTTCCTTGGAATGTGCCTTTAGGAGATTCTTGGGTTGGGGGTATGGTGCCTCCATCGTGGGTACCACAACCACCCCCAAATTTTAGTGCGCTCAAGGATGACGAGACAGTGCCAGTAGGGTCAAGGTCATGTCTTAGAAAATAGGTGCCTCCCTTCTCATTCCAATCCACTGACCTTCTTTTGGCTAGTATGTGCAAGAGACCCATCCAGGTGCCAGGGGACGGGGGTGGGGGGGGTGGGGGGGTACAGCAGTTGTAAATAAGAAAATAATAATGGAAGTGACAGTAGCTAACATTTGTTAAGCATTTCACATATGTCCAGCCTTAGGCTAAGTGCTTGTTCCCTTAAAATATAAGGCCCAAGGTAGCTGCTCTTCACCACCTGTACATGTCACATGAATTGCTGTGTGTAATTCTTATAATGACTATAAAGACTTTATTGTCCCTACTTGATAGATGAGAACACAGAGCACAGAGAAGTGACTCTCAGCTTCCTCATCTGTAAAATGGGGATATCAGTCTGCTGAAGGCACCCAGCCGGGCACTGGCAGAGCCAGGATTGGGTAGAGCCCCACAGCCCTTTACTTGAACCCAAAGGTTCTCAACTGAGGGTGATTTTGTCCCCAGGGGGACAGGTGGCAATGTGTGGAGACATTTTTGCTTGTCACTCGTTGAGATAGGATTACTCTCGGTGCCCATTGAGTATGGCACAGATGCTGCTGAACATCCTACAATGCACAGGACGGTCCTCACAACAAAGAATTAGCAGCCTCAAATGTCATTAGTGAGGAGGCTGAGAAACCCTGCGTTAGCCAACACATTACACAGGTTTTAGTTCCACCTGAGTCTCTCAGTTTAGTGGGGAGATGTGATAGATGCACACACTAATTCTCTCTTTCTCTCTTTTTAAAATTTACTTCCAAGTTAGTTAACATAGTGTAACAATGATTTCAGGAACAGAATTTAGTGATTCATCACTTACATACAACACCCAGTGCTCATCCCAGAAGTGCCCTCCTTAATGCCCCTTGCCCATTTAGCCCATCGCCCCCCCAACCCCGCCCGCCCCGCAACCCTCAGTGTGTTCTCTGTATTTAAGAGTCTCTTGTGGTTTGTCTCCATCTCTGTTTTTATATTATTTTTGCTCTCCTTCTCTTATGTTCATCTGTTTTGTATCTTAAATTCCACATATTTGTCTTTCCCTAACTGACTTATTTTGCTAAACATAATACACTCTAGTTCCATCCACATTGTTGCAAATTTCAAGATTTCATTCTTTTTGATTGCCGAGTAATTAATTGTCCATTGTATACATATACCATATCTTCTTTATCCATTCATCCATCGATGGACGTTTGGGCTCTTTCCATAATTTGGCTATTGTTGATAGTGCTGCTATAAACATTGGGATGCATGTGTCCCTTTGAAACAGCACACTTGTATCCCTGGGATGAATTCCTAGTAGTGTAATTGCTGGGTCATAGGGTAGGTAGGTCTTTATTCCATTGGATATTCTTTCCTGCTTTGTCAAGGATTAGTTGGCCATACGTTTGTGGGTCCATTTCTGGGTTCTCTATTCTGTTCCATTGATCTGAGTGTTTGTTCTTGTGCCAGTACCATACTGTCTTGATGATGACAGCTTTGTAATACAGCCTGAAGTCCAGGATTGTGATGCCTCCTGGTTTGGTTTTCTTTTTCAAGATTGCTTTGGCTATTAGGGGTCTTTTCTGGTTCCAAACAAATTTTAGGATTGTTTGTTCTAGCTCTGTGAAGAATGCTGGTGTTATTTTGGTAGGGATTGCATTAAATATGTAGATTGCTTTGGGTAGTATTGACATTACAACAATATTTGTTCTTCCAATCTATGAGCATGGAATGCTTTTCCACTTTTTTGTGTTTTCTTCAATTTCTTTCATAAGCTTTCTATAGTTTCCAGTGTATAAAGTTTTCACCTCTTTGGTTAGGTTTATTCCTAGGTATTTTATGGTTTTTGGTACAATTGTAAATGGGATCGATTCCTTGATTTCTCTTTCTATTGCTTCATTATTGTTGTATAGAAATGCAACCAATTTCTGTACATTGATTTTATATGCTACGACTTTGCTGAATTTGTGGATCAGTTCTAGCAGTTTTTTGGTGGAGTCTTTTGGGTTTTCCACATAGTATCATGTCATTTGTGAAGAGTAAAAGTTTGACTTCCTCCTTGCCTATTTGGCTGCCTTTTATTTCCTTTTGTTGTTTCATTGCTGAGGCTAAAACTTCCAATACTGTGTTTAATAACAGTGGTGAGAGTGGACATCCTTGTTGTGTTCCTGACCTCAGTGGGAAAGCTTTCAGTTTCTCTCCATTGAGGATGGTGTTAGCAGTGGGTCTTTTGTATATGGCTTTTATGATCTTGAGGTATGATTCTTCTAACCCTACTTTCTTGAGGGGTTTTATTGATGCTGTAATTACCTTAATTCCCAAACCAGACAGAGACCCCACTAAAAAGAATTTCAGGCCAATATCCATGATGAACCTGGATGTAAAAATTCTCAACAAGATAACTAGCAAATCAAATTCAACAGTATATTAAAAGAATTCTTCACCGTGATCAAGTGGGATTCATTCCTGGGCTGCAGGGATGGTTCAATATTCAGAAATCAGTCAATGTGATACATCACATCAATACAAGAAAGGGGAAGAACCATATGATCCTGTCAATAGATGCAGAAAAAGCATTTGACAAAATACAGCATCGTTTCTTAATAAAAACCCTCAAGAAAGTGGGCATAGAAGGAACATAGCTTAACATCATAAAAGCCATACATGAAAGGCACACCGCTAATATCATCCTCAATGGGAAAAAACTGAGAGCTTTCTCCCTGAGATCAGGAACACGACAGGGGTGTCCACTCTCATCACTGTTGTTTAACATAGTATTGGAAGTCTTAGCACCAGCAATCAGACAACAAAAGGAAATGAAAGGCATCCAAATTGGCAAAAAAGAAGTCAAACTTTCACTTTTTGCAGATGACAAGATCCTCTACAAAAGACTCCACCAAAAAACTACCAGAACTGATCTATGAATTCAGCAAAGTTGCAGGATATAAAAATCAATGTACAGAAATCAGTTACATTTCTATACACCAATAATGAAGCAACAGAAAGAGAAATCAAGGAATCAGTCTTGTTTACAATTATACCAAGAACCATAAAATACCTAGGAATAAGCCTAACCAAAGAGGTAAAAGATCTGTATGCTGAACACTATAGAAAGCTTATGAAAGAAATTGAAGAAGACACAAAGAAATGGAAAAACATTCCATGCTCATAGATTGGAAGAACAAATATTGTTAAAAAGTCGATACTATCCAAAGCAATCTACACATTCAATGCAGTCCCAATAAAAATTGCACCGGCATTCTTCACAGAGCTAGAACAAACAATCCTAAAATTTGTATGGAGCCACAAAAGAGCCTAAATCGCCAAAGTAATGTTGAAAAAGGAAACCAAAGCAGGAGGCATCACAATCCCAGATTTTAGCCTCTACTACAAAGCTGCGATCATCAAGACAGTATGGTATTGGCACAAAAACAGACACATAGACCAATGGAATAGAATACAGAACCCAGAATTGGACCCACAAATGTATGGCCAACTCATCTTTGAAAAAGCAAGAAAGAGTATCCAATGGAAAAAAGACAATCTCTTTAGCAAATGGTGCTGGGAAAAGTGGACAGCAACATGTAAAAGAATGAACCTACACCACTTTTTTACACCTAACACAAAAATAAACTCAAAATGGATGAAAGACCTAAATGTGAGTCAGTAAACCATCAAAACTCTAGAGGAGAAAACAGGCAACAACCTCTTTGACCTCAGGTACAGCAACTTCTTATTTGATATGTGTCCGAAGGCAAGGGAAACAAAAGCAAAAATGAAGTATTGGGACCTCATCACAATCAAAAGCTTCTGCACAGTGAAGGAAGCAGTCATCAAAACTGAAAGGCACTGATGGAATGGTAGAAGATATTTGCAAATGACATATCAAATAAAGGTTAGTATTCAAATTCTATAAAGAATTTACCAAACTCAACATCCAAAAAACAATCCAGTGAAGAAATGGGCAGAAGACATGAATAGGCACTTTTCCAAAGAAGACATCCAGATGGCCAACAGACTCATGAAAAGATGCTCAACACCACTAATCATCAGAGAAATACAAATCAAAATCACAATGAGATACCACCTTACACTGGTCAGAGTGGCTAAAATTAACAACTCAGGCAACAACAGATGTTGATGATATACCGAAAGAGAAGCCCTCTTACGCTGCTGGTGGGAATGCAAACTGGTGCAGCCACTCTGGAAAACAGTGTGGAGGTTCCTCAAAACATTAAAAATAGAACTACCCTATGACCGAGCAATTGCAGTATTAGGAATTTATCCAAAGGATACAGCAGTGCTGATTGGTAGAGGCACATGTACTCCAATGTTTATAGCAGCACTATCAAAATATCCAAATTATGGAAAGAGCCCAAATGTCCATCAAGTGATGAATGGATAAAAAAGATGTGGTATATGTCTACAATGCAATACTACTTGGCAATGAGAAAGAATGAAATCTTGCCATTTGTCACAATGTGGATGGAACTGGAGGGTATTATGCTAAGTGAAATAAGTCAGAGAAAGATATTATATGTTTTCACTCATATATAGAGTTTGAGAAACTTAACAGAAGACCATGGGGGAAGGGGAGAGGGAAAAGTAGTTCCAAACAGAGAGGGAGGCAAAACGTAAGAAACTCTTAAATACAGAGAACAAAGTGAGGGTTCATGGGGGGAGGAGGGAGGGGAAATGGGTGATGGGCATTGAGGAGGGCACTTTTGAGATGAGCCCTGGGTGTTGTATGTAAGTGATGAATCATGGGAATCTACTCCTGAAGCCAAGAGCACACTGTATATGCTGTATGTTAGCTAACTTGACGATATATGAGATCAAAAAAAAAAAAAAAAAAGCACAGGAAAAAAAAAAAGAAATGATGCTATATTTTGCCAAAAATACTCTTGCTTTCTCTTGCATCTATTGAGAGGATCATGTGTTTCTTGTCCTGTCTTTTGTTGATGTGATGTATCACATTGATGAATTTGCAGATATTGAACCAGCGCTGCATCCCAGGAATAAATCCTGCTTGATCATGATGAATAATTCTTTTAATGCATTGTTGGATACAGTTGGCTCGTATCTTGTTGATAATTTTTACATCCATGTTCATCAGGCAAATCGGTCTGTTGTTCTCCTTTTTAGTGGGGTCTTTGTCAAGTTTTGGAATCAAGGTACATGCTGACCTCGTAAGAGGAGTTTGGAAGTTTTCCTTCCATTTCTATTTTTTGGACCAGCTTCAGAAAAATAGGTGTTAAGTCTTCCTTAAATGTTTGGTAGAGTTCCCCTGGAAAGCCCTCTGGCCCCCGGCCTCTTGTTTGTTGGGAGCACACTAATTGTAATGCAAGCCAGAAGACATTCTGTGGGAGCTGTAAATCGCCTTTACAGCCCACAGTCAGGCCTTTTTCTTTCTTTATAAATTCTCTCCTGCTACAGCCACCTCACTACCAGCCCCCCTCAGGGCCATTTCCCAGAGGAGGGAAGCTACTCCAACCAGTCCCCAGCTTGACCCATGGTGCCTCCGGGCGACCTCAGGAGAAATTCCAGCCTACTGAGACCCCACAGTTCTTCCCCGTCCGGCCCTCACTGCCCCAGCTCCAGCCTCAGCCCTCTCCCCTGCCACTGCATACCCCTGCACCCAACCCTTGCTCGGAAGCAGTCCCAGCTCCCTATTGCGATCCTGCACTGCCACAGCCCACGACCTTTGATGCAGGCTGCTCTGTCTGTCTGGGGCTCTCCTTCTTCCTCTTTTGCTTTGCAAACTCCTCCCCCTGTAAGATCTGGCTCGAAAGTCCCCTCCTCCTTGATGCCTTCTTGGGTTTTCTGAGAGAGAGGATCGCAAGGCTTTTGCGCTTTTAGCTGCTTGGACATAGTCCTGGGAATCATAATTACAACTTTCTGACTTGTAAGTCTCCCTGTCCATCTATCTGTCTGTTCCTTGACCTGTGGCTTGTAAGCCAGACTACAGAATGTCCTAGAGGGTTTGTTTAAAAAATAAAAGAAGAAGAAGGGGAAGAGGAAGAAGGAAAAATAAAGCTACCCGTCGTAGCCTTGCCTGTCTCCTTCCATTACTTTATGTTGTTTCTGTGCAGAGCACTTCTATCATTTGACATGTTCCTTGTTTGTTTGGATAATTACCAGGGAAACAGTATCGGGTGGTTAATAGCTTAGATTTTTTCGTCCTGGGTTAGGATCTCAGTCCACTTGGCCTTCACAAGTGACATGATTTGGTCAAGTTACTGAATTGCACCAAGTCTCAGTTTCCTCATCTGTGAAATGGAGATAACCACACTTATAGCATAAGGCGGTTGTAAGGATTAAGTCAGTGTGGGGTGTGGGGTGTTTAGAAGAGTTCCTCTGTACACGGGGGTTATTATTTATCGTCTGTTTCTCCCACCAAAATGTAAGCTCCTTGAGGGCAGACACTGTGACCGCTTTTGTCACTGCTGTTCACCCACCCCCTGGAGCAATGCCTGGCATACAGTAGGAGCTCAGTCAGTATTTGCTGAATGAATGCATAGGTGGGTAGTTGGATCAATGGATGGACAGATTTCTCGACTTGACTGTGAGGCCTTTGAATGCAGGGGACTGTGATATCCACCTCTTTCTGCCGAGCACCTGGCACGGGCCTGGCCCAGAGTAGGCGCTCAGGTGATGTTTGTTGAATGACTGTGTGACTCCAAGAGCAAGCATTGGAAAGAAGTCCCCTGGGGATTTGATGGAAGATACAGTGGCTGGGGACAGATCTGAAAGAATTCTTGATGGACGTGATGTTTCCAAGAGAGGCCATGCAGAGTCTGTATATGCAGGAACAGAGAGGACATTCTAAGCAAAGGCTTCGTTTGAGCAAAGGTTGGAAGGCATGGGGATGTGGGGTATAGTGTGAGATAGGGAATGTAGCCTGGTTCAGCTGTAGCCAGGGGGCGGGGACGCTGCGGCTGGGAGCATAGTGGTTCAGTGCCCAGCTCTCCGCTTGGTCAGTCCTGGATATCCGCCCCAGCTTGGTGCCTGGAGGGAAGCGATCATGTCTCTGAACCTCACTGTCCTCACCCTGTAGGCTTATCTTGCAGATTAAATACAGTGTAAATAACATGCCTGGCACATTGTAAAAATTTCCTCATGGAATCTATATCGAGTAGCTGTCATGTGGGGGGCAGGTGCCGTCCGTGTTTCAGGGAGGCGTGCAGCCCCCCAGTGTAGAGCTCTGTAAACCTTTTCTATTACTATCGATGTTACTCTAAAAGCCCAGAAGTGGTGGTTTGAGGATTTATCACTGGGGGCTTTGAGTGCCAGGCTAAGGCAGAGCATTGGAACGTGGCTTTGTGGACTTTCAGGGCTTTTGTGCATGGGCTTGAGCTGGCCTGAAGGCTGTGGGCACAGAATGTGGGGGAGAGGATGGTGTGGATGTGCTGGCTTGGACTCGTCTGGGCCACCTCTTGTCTGCAGCATGGCAGGGCTGAGCGACCTAACAGCGACACCCCGGCTTCCAGCGTTGGTCCTGCTGTCCCTGCCAGAGCTAGAGAAGTCAGGGTCCTCTCCCAAGGGCGGACGGTATCTGCTTCCTCGTGGTCAGAGAAGGGCCCCCAAGAAGGTGGCATTGAAGCTGAGATCTGAGGTGGTAAGGAGGGGTGGGGAAGGCAGAGCTCAGCATTCCCAGAAGAGGGAACAGCACTGCATTCATCACGATGAAGGCATGAGCTCATGTGGCTGGAGTTTTCTGAACCAAGATGAGAGGCCCACCATGAGGTTCGAAGATTGCCAGGGCTGGGGAAGCCACCAGCGAGGACTCTGGATTTTATGCTTACAGCAGCAGGAAGCCTTTGGAGGGGTTTTAGGTGAGCACTTGCTAAAACCTCATTTATGTTTCAGCATCATCCTGGCTGTTGTGTAGAAAATGGAGTAAGGTGGGGCGACGATGGAAACCCACCATGCTAAAGCCTTTATAGGCATGCATGCAACCCCCACAATTGATCCCATTTTACAGGGCGGGTAACTGAGCCCGAGGGAGGGTAGCAAGCACGCGGCCCAAAGACACACAGCTAGCAGGTTGGCAGAGCTGGGATTCGATCCCAGGTGGTGTCGATGCCGTCTCCTGCCCTGGAAGCATACTGTTCCGAGGGTCTGCCCTGTTCTTCACCTTGCCCTGGCAGCTCGGGGCGGAACCTCAGTAGAGGGAAGAGTGTGGGAGTGAGTGAATCTGGACAGGAAGGGACAGCACATTCGGCGCGTGCAGGGTCCGAGAAGTTGGGAGAGGAGGCGGTGAGAATAAGGTGGTGGTGAGGTGGTGGTCATCGGAATTAAGTGTTCCCAGGAGACACTCAGGACCCTGGAAAAGATGGTGGGTGTGGCGAGTGGGAGGCATTATGGCCCCGGCTCAGGCAGGTCCGGGGTGGCCCGGGCAGGAGGCCACATTGCAATGGATTAAGGAGTGGGGGGCAGTGAGGCTTGCTCTCCCGAGTCAGCCTTGGCAGTGGGGCTCTCCTCCCACGGGTGCGGGCCTGACGGGAACGCAGGTGCCCATGCGTGCCACACGCACGCAGGTGGGTGCAGGGGAGGCTGGGAGCCGGTGGGCTGGCATGAGTGCATGGCCAGACGTGGACAGCAGACTGGTGTGGGCTGTCGCAGGGCCACATGTGCCTTTGGGGGGAGTAGAAGAGCCCGGTGGGGTTTTCCACAAGCTTCTAGAAGTAGTACCGCATAAGAGCTAACACTTATTGAGGGCCTGCTATGCGCATGGTGCACAGTGTGCTTAATCTTCCTGATAATCCCAGCCTAAAGAACACATTCCCAGTATTATCCTCATGTTGCACATGGGGAGACCGAGGCCCAGGTTAAGTCCCTTGACTAAGTGAGTCTATTATAGCGCTAAGAGGGAACCTGGGACTGGCAGGCTCAAAGCTCACACCCCTAACCTCTTTGGTGCTGTTGCCTTCATCAAAACATTCTTGTTAAAGGGTAAACACCTTGCTGGGAGGGGCTGATGCGTGGGATTTGGAGTCAGGGAGACCTGGGTATCAGTCCCTGCCCGGTGACTTTGGGTCCTTCCCACCCCACAGGGCTCCATTTCTTCATCTGCGAAGTGGGAATATGGAGAAAAGTGACTTTGTGAAGGTTGATGTGAGAAGCAGCCCGTGAATGGCAATTCATTCATTTTTTCATTCATGCGATGGTAGGTGTTGATTGAGCACCTGCCATGTGCCAGGGGATATGTTAGTTGTTGGGAACATAGTCATGAACTACACTAAAGTCCATGATCTCACGGTGCTTAAATCCCCTGGAGGAAGATGGGTAGCAAATGAGTAAATAAACAAGGAGATGATTCCGGGTGGTAATAGGTATACAAAGAAAAATAACACAGAGTAATGAGAGAGAGAAAGCATGTTGGCCAAGGGCCTTGCAAGCTGTTATCTGTGGAGCGAATGGCATGGTTATCATGATGCTCTGGCTTCTGCCCCAAACATTAGGGCCCAGAAATTTCAGCCCAAAGATGTTGCACCGTGGGGAATCCAGTCAAAAGATGGGGATTTGGGAGAAGTCTCCCTGCCCTTCCATTGGTTATATTATCCTTAGCATGAAGAAACGGAGACTCAGAGGAGTTGAGTGATCTTCCTGAAGTCACGGAGTTACCCGCTAATGAGGCCAGGATTTGAACCTGGACCATTGGATTCTGGGACCTGTCACTTTCACCGATAGGCTACTGGAGCGAGCAGACACTTCTGGTTCAAGTGCACACATCAACCCTGGGAAGAACAATATACAGAGCTACTCATAACTGTTGCATGAATTTCAGAGTACGAAGGGCACTTTAGCGATCATTTAGGGGTGCGGAACGTGACTATCAGAGAGGAGGTGTCCCTGTCCAAGGTCATACAGCTAGGCAGCCAGGGAGCTAAGTTAGGAGCCCGAGGACAGATGTCTCCAAAGGGTATGACACTGTCTGTCTCCAGCACGAGGCTCATTTCAGGTGGGGCTTGTCAGCTGATCTTCCTGGTGGAGTCAGCCACGCCGGCTATCCACAGCAGCCGGTCTTTAGGGGCACGGACATTTTTATGCCCTTTATTCAGGCGAAACTCCTTCCAGCGTTTGAGAAACTTTGCATCTGGGGACACGCTTCACCGAGCCCCGGGCGGCTGAGTCGGCTCTCGCTGGGTGACGATGACTCACTTTTATTGCCCTGTTGCTTTCAAGCCTGTGCCGCAGATAACCTTGCAGGGGGCTGCAGCTGTCCTGGAAGGTAGCCACTCCTGCCGCTCTCCCTCGCCCCGTCTGTGGCGAAGGTGGCGTCCAGTCTTCCCATCCTGTGCCCTCCTCAACCCTCCTCTACCCACCCCTCTCCTCTGGCGTCTGCAATCTGTCCTCCTGGGAAGGAAACTTGCCGCCATTTGGGTTCGGGATGAGTAATTGGTACTTAGGAAGAAAATAAAGATGCCAAACATGTCCACACATGTCTCAGTTACGCTTATATTTTTTCAGACCCTGATTTCACGTGGCCCCAAGCGTTCCGACTTGGGTTCTCAAGTGCTGTTTTCCATGCTCCTCCCTAGGTTGGATTTGGCTGGGGACAGGAGTGACTCCAAGTGAGCCCCTTGGCTTTGAGGCACCAGATGATGAAGCTTAGCAGAGAGAAGAAAAGGTGACCCCCGTGGGTGGCGATGTGGTGACCCAGATACTGGCAGGCAGCCTTGATTACAGCCCTCCTCTGGGCATCTCCTTTGTCGGAGCTATGTTCATTGGGATCCGGTTCCCAGGATGCAGTCGTCATCACCTGTGGTCACGTATTCACTCAACAAACAGTTAATGAGCATGCTGCTCATTGCTGGGGATGCTGCAGTGAGCAGGACACAGAAGGTGCCAGTATCATGGAGCTTAAGGTGTGGCTGGAAATAATCCTTAAATGATAATACTGGATATTGCTGCATTACACCCCGGCAAGAGTGTAATGCACCCTAAGAAGAGTGGGGGCGCATTAAAAGGGGGACCTGACTCAAGCTGGGGGAGTCGTTAGGGAGTGTGTCTCCTTCCCAACTCACTGCCTAGCTGCGGACCGTTCTGGGTGGTTCTGTGACCCTGAGTCCTTTCCACATGCAACCAAGGCAGATGGAGGTGAGCCCACAGAGTGAGGGCGGCTGTGATGACGTAACCAGGCGCCCTTGCTCCCCAGCAGTTACTTGCTGTGAGTTAGCCTGGTAAGTGGGCACACCTTCCCTGGGCAAGGTCTTATAACCCTGCTTGGGATGTGCTTGTCCTCAAAGTAGAATGTGAGATGTTCTCTCTGTCCCAGTTACAAACTGTTGACTAATGGCACTGAAGTTATCTGTGTCTTTCTTTTTCTTTTTTTCTCTTTTTTTCTTTCTTTCTTTCTTTCTTTCTTTCTTTCTTTCTTTCTTTCTTTCTTTCTTTCTTTCTTTCTTTCTTTTCTCCACCCACCCACCCACCTATTTTATCTTTCTGCCTATACCCTACACCAACTTTTTTTTTTTTTTTTAACAAAACAAATCTGAATGCTGGTAGACTGAGGCCAGGGTTATCCAGGCTGGCAGTATTGACATCTTGGGCCAGATAATTCTTTGTCATCTAGAGGGGCTGTTCTGTGCATCCTAGGGTATTAACAGCACTTCTGGCCTCGACCCACTGGGTGCTGGTAACACCTCCTTCCCAAGCTGTGGCAACCAAAGGATGTTTCCATACATTCCCAAGTGCCCTCTGGGAGGCACAGTTGTCCCAGGTTGAGAACCCCTGCTGTGGGCCATTAACACTCCCATTGTCACCCCTGACTACCAGCCTCACACTTGACCTACTTTCCCTGTGAAGTTACCAGCATGGCCCCAGCTGTAGTTGCAAACCCTTGAAGACCCTGAGGGTCCCAACCGGTGTCATCTTCCGCTGGGCTGGGGACAGAGCCAGGCCTGTATCTGGGGGGCTGAGCTCCCTATTCCTGTGCACGTACTGCCATGTCCCCTGGGAGCATCCCCCAGGATTTATGCACCTCTGAGACTCTTCCAGCTGCCGTCTCCCCAACCCCAACCCCAGGGGGTTTGTCATTTCCCCTAACTTCCAGGTACAGTTCTTCACACACTGGTATGGCTTTGAGGATTTCTCCAGCCCTTCAGGGAGTTTATGGGACCACGTGGTGTTCCCAATAGGAAATTAATTGTTCTTTTAGAATTACAGAGTCACAGAGCTCAGTGGCACTTAGGGAAGAAACCAGTATTACATGCAGGTGGGGATATTTCTACTTGGGGTCTCAGCCAGGCCTTACCTGAATTCCTTCCAGTCCCTTGGAAACCGTCTAGACTCTGTCTCTCCCCCTTCTCCCTGACCTCCCTTCTTGCCTCTCTTTCAACACACAGTTATTTATCAAACAGGATCACCACCTGCCAGTGTTTGCTGTAAGTACTGGGGTGCAGAGGTACCCTCGCGTTCATGTTGCTTAAGGTCTACTGGGTATCCTCTTATTTTCTTGATTCTACAGTGCTCTTGATTATGAGATGCACCACGAGTTGAAGAGTGGCCCCTGGTGGTAAAAGGAAGGGAAAAAACAGAGAAAAGGAGACAATCTCTATTAAACATGAATACTTGGGGTAAGAAGTTTCAGAAGCACGAAACTATATAAGCCTCAGTTTTGGAGGGGCCTGAAAAATACATCCTGTAGCCGCAGCTATGCGATGTGCTTAGTAACAGCCTTCCTAGAACCCAGTAGATGGGGCTTCATGAAAGCAGGTGTTTTTAGTTCGCTAGGGCTACCCTTCCAAAGGATGACAACAGAGGTGTGTTCTCTCATGTGTGTTTCTGGAGGCTGGAAGTCTTGAGATGAAGGCGTCTGCAGAGCTCCCTCTGAAACCTGTAGCGATCCTTTCCCGACTTCCCAGCGTCTGGTGGTGGCTGGCGATCTTTCGCCTTCCTTGGTTTGCAGCTGTATCCCTTCAGTCTCTGCCTTTGTCGTCACATGGCCTTCTCCCACTGTGTGCCCGTGGCCCAATTTCCCTCTTCTTCTGGGGACACCAGTCCTATGGGTTTAGGGGCCCATCCTACTCCAGTCAGACTGAATAAGTAACTAATTGTGTTTTCAGTGACCCTATTTCCTAATAAGGTCACAGTCAGAAGGTACTGGGGGGGTTAAGGCTTCAATATATTTCTTCTGGGGAAACACAGTTCAGTCCCCGTAATGGTAGGTATCTATTGTACTCTGTTCTCGTTTCTGTTTGTGATGGTGTCTCTCTGTTTCTTTCTGAATCTCCTCCCACACTGCTGCTCCTTTCCATCTCTCCTTGCATGAATGTAATACAGACCCGAAATATCTTTGTATTTGCTATTTTGTGAAATGCAGTTTTATTTTAAACCAAGAAGCCCATTGTACTATTTTTCTATGGCCGCTGTGACAAAGTAGCACAGATTTAGCGGCTTAAAACAACACTAATTTATGACATGACAGTTCTGGTCAGAAGTCCAAAGTGAGGCTTATGGAGGCTAAAGTCAAGGGGTCAGCTGGGCTGTATTCTTTCTGGAGGCTCCAGGGAGAATCTGTCTCCTGGTCTTTCCTGGCTTCTGGAGCCTCCCTGCATGCGTTTCCCCAGCTCCTGGCCCCTCCTCAACCTTCACAGTCCATCACTCCAACCTCTGCTTCCTTCATCATCTCTATTTTCTTCCCACCTTCCTCTTATAAGGACCCTTGCTTTACACTGGGTCCACCTGTGTAATCCAGGATAATCTCACCATCTCATGATTGTTACTTAACTACTTTTGCTAAATCCCTTTGCCATTTAAGGTATCGTATTTACAGGTTCTGGGCACTAAGATGTGAACATCGTGGGCCAAGGACATTATTCTGTCATCATGGTGGGGCCACACCCATGGTGAATTGCTTTTACACGTGTTCAGAAGATCTCTCTCTAGAGAGGATGTCCCCTCATACAAAAGCTGGCAATAGAATAGGAATAAATACCAATCTAGGGGTTGGGATACCTACCAATAACTGTTTAAGGGGACTATAGATTTTGAACCAAAAATCAGGTCAATAAGGTCAAATAATAGAACATTGTATTCCAAGCAGGGAGTTCCTCAGATGTCTGGGCCATCTGGTCACCGTTGATTCCACATCTAACCAAATCTTGTCATTTCTTCCTCTAGACGTTTTCCAACTTTCCCACTTCCTTCCGTCCCCATGGCTGCCAACCTTTCTAAGCCAGTTTCGTGCCTCCCCTGGATGACTGCAGTGGCCCCCTAACTTGTCTGTGCAGCCACCCAGAAGCCCAGGGGATCTTTCTTGAATGCAAACTGGTCATGTTAGCCTCCAGCTGGCAGACTGCAGTAAGGCTTCAGTGCTTTCAGACTAATGTTCCAAGGCATAAGCATGGTCCCTACGGTCCTATGTGGTCCGGCTGCTAAACTAAGTCTTCTCTACTGCCCCTGGTCCTACCAGCGGATGCTTCAGCTGACCCCTGTCTCCAGCCCCTCTCTCCTTCCCCAACACTTGCCCTTCCAGAGACCATCTGGCTAAATCCTTCCCCATCAAGGATGCCCGCCCCCCGCCCGGGACGACCAGAGACGTTCTCCCTATTGCAGCACAGACCCACCTTTGCTGTTATTACTCGTTTCAATCTGTCCGCTCAGCACACTTTAAGCTCCATGGGAGCCGGGCTTGTCATTAGTGCCTGGCACGTTGAGGGTCTCAACACATAGTCATTGAATTCTAGACAGATGAGTTCTGATTTCAGCTGACTCTGTGACTTAGAGCAAGTTTTATTCAACCTCTAGGCACTTTAGCTGCCTCATCTAGAAAAGTGGGTGGTAGAGGTATCTTACATTCATCACAGGTATTTCCAGTTTTCTCTTTCCCTTATCACCCATCTGTCTATCTATCCATCTGTCTCATCTATCTATCTATGGATCCATCCATCTATAGCCTGCCTGTCTATCTACCTACCACTTACCTATCTCTATCTTATCAATCTCCATCCATCCATCCATCCACCCACCCACCCACCCACCCATCTATCGTTGAGAAACACAGGTGAATGGACTGTTTGAGAGGCAGCTTTAGAAGGAAGAGTTCAGAAGCCAAGGAGGCCTGGCTTTGAATCATGATTCCGTGATTTTATTTGGTGTGACCTTGGACCAGTAACTTAACCTGTCTGAACCTCACTTTACTCATCTCTAAAACTGGGGACACTAACACTGGCAGCAGAGTTAAGCGGAACTGTGTATGTAAAGCATGGAGCCGGGACAGAGCGGCTGCTTTAAAAATGGTAGCAGTTAGTATCACCTTATTAAAAACATTTGACATGAGAGCGTCCGCTGCAAATCCTTCTCCTCTGTCAGAGACCTGTAGTTGGGCAGAGCAATGTGGTTGACTTCCTATCGCCCCAAACCCCATCTCTCCATCAGGTCCCTATTCCTCAGCACTCGTTCTGCTCCGGAAACTTGGCAGGGAGCGCGTGCAGTTATTTTCAGAGGAATGAGTGGGTAAAATCGGCAGCATTTCCCCCGGAGTGTCTGTGCCTGGGGAGTATGAGTTTCTGGCGCATCTGCTTTGTGTACAAAAGCCTTGTCCTCCCCCAACACCACCCCCTGCCTTAGAGGCTGAGCAAGGGGGGCGCCCAGGCTACTTCCTGCGCTCCCATTCCCTGCTGGGGGCGGGTTTGCTGACCAGCCTGTAAGAGCTGACGGGGGTAGGGGGGTGGGGTGGGGGGAGAGACAGGCTTCTGGATGAGCAGAGGAAAGAGGTCAGCGCTAGAGGGTCAGAGGCTTTGGAGGGACTTGACAGCAGAGTTCAGGGGCTTCTTCCTCAACCTGCAGCCCAGCCTGAGAGGATGATGAAGGGTAGTGACAATGACAGCAGCTAATGGGTTGGTGGCATCCACTCCCCACTGTCTCAGCTCAGAATACCCAGTTGAGATCACTTTAACCCACCAGATGTGCGTGCGTGCGTGCGTGCGTGTGTGTATGTGTGTGTGTGTCTTTCTCACTGACCTTTTAGGTGTCCGGTTATCTGGACGTTACCTTGGTCTCTTGGCTGTCAAGGGGTGGGGAGGGGTGTGCTCTTGAGCTATCTACACGTGGCAGGAATGAAGACCTTGGTCCTGGGCGGATGCCTCCCTTGCCCTAGAGGATGACCTGAAGAGGGGCAGGCCGCAGGAGAGAGAGGGTCCCGCTCGGCTGGCATTTCCTGGGGATTGGCCCCACTCAGAACCACTCTTGGGTCAGGGCCCCTGGTGTTGGTTCCCTCCCCCACCCCTCTCCGGCCTCTCCTTCCTGCCCCTTTGCATGCTCCGAACCCCAGTCCTTCCTGCCTTCTTGTCTCTCACGGTAGCCTTTGTGGCCGAGTAAGATGATCCTCTTTGACCATTAACAGTGGAGCTCACATAATATTGGCCGTAAAAAGTTCATTCTTGTTTCTGTAAGGGTGGGGAGGGCTCAGTCTTCACAAAACTTAAGTTGTCTGATTTCCACTTCCTGTACTTGAGAGCTGCATTTTCAGGATGAAACAAACAGGTTGAATCACCGTGTTAGCCTTGATTCTATTACCTTATTTCACAGGAGAGACGCCCAAGGCTCAGAGAGGGAAATAACTTGCCTAAGTTTGGCGCTTGGTTAGTAAACAGGCAGATCAGGGTTTGAATATCGGCAGTGCGATAGCCACTGTGCTTTCCTGCCTCTTTCGTGGCCTTGGGAAAATCAGCCTCTCTGAGCCTCCCTTTGCCCCACTGTTCCGTGGAGATAACACGCATCCTGCAGGGAGGTAGTAGGGTCACAGTTGTAGTGAGAACGGTGATGCTGATGGCGGATCCTGATGTATTGCTTCCCATTGGCCCCCTCGCAAGCATCTTTCACGTGTTGACACAACAGTCCTCTGCTGGGTGCGCCGATTGCCGGGTTAAAGTTGGTGACTGTGCGCAAAGCGGTTGTAACAGTGCCCGAGACTCAGTGGGCTACAAATGGCGGGCCTCCTGCTTCTCACTGTTATGAACAGAAACGTGCCGTGAAGCTGGCCTTAGGTCTGCGAAGCCTCATGGAAGCACTGCCTTAATCAACCCCGGCTCCCATGTTTTGGAAGCTCTTCTAGCATATTCTCTCCAGTTTGGCTGTTGCATCCTCTTGGCACCTTCCAGAATATAGGCATTCCCAGACAGCAGAGAAATCATTTTTCTCTTCAAAGAATTCCGCTCTCCCCTTTGGCCACCATTTCCCTCCCCGCATCGGGGAACAGAGCCTCTGAGGGCAGCGTGGATCTGGGGCGGGCCGAAGGATCACCGCTTCCCATGTGGAAGGACCCCAGTGCTTCCCAGAAAGAACTGACCACCCCCTGGGAGAGAGGGGGCAGCCCGAGGGGTCCGGCCACCCGCCTGGGCTCCCACAGCCCCGGGCACGTGAGCAACATGCCTTTCTCCCTCCGCTGCTGCTGTCACCACTCCTGAAGCACAGGCCCCCTTCTCCAGGGGACAAATCTGGCACTGGGGAGGCAGCATCCCACTGGTCTCCCAGCACCAGCTGGCGCACTGGGACCAGCCTCAAAACCCAGTTCTTGTTTCCTCGGGATTGGGTGGGAGGGAGTCCAGGCCTCCAAGGCGATGGGCGTGGTAATAGTGATTTCGACAAGGACAACAACAGTGACAGAAGCAGCTGCCATTTAATGAGTGTCAGACTCTTCCTCAGGCACTTTACAGTCATGGTCAGATTTAACCCTTAAAGCACCCTGTGAGGTGGGCATCCTTCCCCCATTGTACAGATGGGAAAATAGCAGCTCAGACGGCTTAACAGATGGTGTGCCCAAGATCACATGGCCCGGGTGAGGACTCCAATCCAGGTTTAGGTGATGACAGCCCGGGGTTCTCACCGTTTAACGACAGGGGACTCAAGGGTGCCCCCCACTGTGTAGCAGATGCTAAGAGCACGGGCTGGGCTCCGTGTCAGGCCTCCTGGGTCTGAAGCAAGCCTCTCCCACTTTCCAGCTGTGTGACCGTGGGCGGATTGCATCACTGAGCCTCAGCTCCCTCACTGGAGGATGGGGACAGTGAAGACAACCATGCCTCACTCATACAGTGCCATCGTGAGGATCACGTGAGATGGTGCTTCCGATGCCCCATGTCTTGGGACCTAACTGGGTTTCTCAACCTTGTCGCCACTGACATTTGGGGCTGGACCTGTCTCTGCCGGGGGCGTGCTGTCCTGTGTGCCCCAGCCACTAGGTGCCAGGAACACTGTCACTCCCAGTCGTGACAGCCGACAATGTCTTCAGATGTTGACACATGTCCACTGTGGGGGGAGAAACTGCCCTCACTTGAGAAGCACTGGCACATAGTGAGTTTCTGTTACCTGGTAGGCATTTGATGACGATTATTCTGATTGGACGTGAAGCCATCTCAAAGTTGGTCTGCGGGAAGGTCCTTTGGGGAATTCCGTAATGTCTCTTGCAGCCAGGAGGGCAGCCTCTTGGGGAAATCTGCTCTCTGGCTAGGGTGGCTTGAAAACCATTCCAAAGAGCTGTGCTTTCTCCTTGGCAAGGAGCGATTGTTCCCAATTCCTTTTGGGGGGGTTTGTTTTTATTTTACTTATTTTATTTTTACTTTTAATTTTAATTCCAGTGTAGTTAACATAGAGTGTTACATTAGTTTCAGGTGTACAATATAGTAATTCAACACTTCCACGTTTCACCCTGTGCTCATGGTGGCCAGTGTCCTCCTTAATCCCGATCATCTATCCCCCCTGCTCTGCCCCTCTGGTAACCATCAGTGTGTTCTCTTTAGTTGAGAGTCTGTTACTTTGTGTGTGTTTCTCTCTCATTTCCACCTGTCCCTCCACTCTAGGCTTGTTTGATATGCTTCTTAAATTCCACATATGAGTGAATTCATAACGGTATTTTTCTTTCTCTGACTCATTTTACTTAGCATTATACCCTCTAGCTCCATCCAGGTCAGTTGCAAATGGCAAGATTTCATTCTTTTTTATGGCTGTGTAATATTCCATTGTATACACAGGCCACATCTTCTTTATCCATTCATCAGTCCCTGGACACTTGGGCTACGTCCATATCTTGGCTATTGTAAATAATGGAATACTTACCATATCTCATTGTACATGAGATATCAATGAGATAATACAATACCCATGAGTGCTATCTCGTTGTAGTTTTCATTTGCATTTCCCTGATAAGTGATGATGAGCATCCTTTTTTTTTTTAAAGTTTATTTTTATTTATTTTGAGAGAGAGATGGAGAGTGAATGGGGGAGGGGGAGAGAGAGAGGGAAACAGAATCCCTAGCAGGCTCCACGCTGTCAGCACAGAGCCTGATGTGGGGCTTGGACCCACCAACCATGAGATCATGACCTGAGCCGAAATCAAACGTTGGATGCTTAACCGACTGACCACTGAGGCGCCCCTGATGGACATCTGTTTATGTGTCTCTTGACCCTCTGTATGTCTTCTTTGGAGAAACATGTGTTAATGTCTTCTGCCCATTTTTTACTTGGATTATTTGTATTTTTGGATGTTGAATTTTTTTAGTTCTTTATATATTTTGAATACTGTTCCTTTATCAGATATGTCACTTGCAAATATATTTTCCCATTCAGTGGGCTGCCTTTTTGTTTTGTTGATTGTTTCCTTGGCTGTGCAGAAGCTTTTTATTTTCATGGAGTCCCAACAGTTTATTTTTGTTTTTGTTTTCTTTGCCTCAGGAGACATATCTAGAAAAAAGTTGCTATGGCTGATGTCAAAGAAGTTACTGCCTGTGTTCTCTTCCAGGATTTTTATGGTTTCAGGTCTCACATTTAGGTTTTTCATCCATTTTGAGTTTATTTTTGTGTCTGGTGTGAGAAAGTGGTCCAGGTTCATTCTTCTGCATGTAGCTGCTGTCCAGTTTTCCCAGCACCATTTGTTGAAGAGACTTTTTCCCATTGGCTGTCTTTTTCCTGCTTTGTCAAAGATTAATTGATCATATAGTTGTGAGTCCTTTTCTGGGTTTTCTATTCTGTTCCATTGATCTATATGTCTGTCTTTGTGCCAGTGCAATACTGTCTTGATGATTACAGCTTTGTAGTACAGCTCGAAGTCCAGAATCATGAGGCCTCTAGCTCTGCTTTTCTTTCTCAGAATTGCTTTTGGCTATTTGGGGTCTTTTGTGGTTCCATGAAAATTTTTTGGATTGTTTGTTCTAGCCCTGTGAAAAATACTGGTGATATTTTGATAGGGATTGAATTAAGTGTGCAGTTTGCTTTGAGCAGTGTAGACATTTTAACAATATTTGTTCTTCCAGTCTGTGAGCATGAAATGCCTTTCTGTTTTCTTGTGTCATCTTCAGTTTCTTTCATCAGTGCTCTATAGTTTTTAAAGGTCTTCCACCTCTTTGGTTGGGTTTATTCCTAGATATCTTACGGTTTTTGGTGCAATTACAAATAGGATTGTTTTCTTAGTTTTTCTTTCTGCTGCTTCACTGTTGGTATAGAGAGGATTTCTGTTCACCGATTTCGTACCCTGCGACTTTACTGAATTCATTTGTCAGTTCTAGCAGATTTTTGGTGGAGTCTTTAGGGTTTTCTATATATAGTACCATGTCATCTGCAGATAGTGAACGTTTTACTTCTTTCTTACTTATTTTGATTCCTTTTTATTTCTTTTTGTTGTCTGATGGCTGTGGCTAGGACTTCCAGTACTGTGTTGAATAAAAGTAGTGAGAGTGGACATCCCTGTCTTGTTCCTGACCTTAGGAGGAAAACTCTCAGCTTTTCTCGGGAGGGGATTATTTAGAGGTACCTGGTTCTTCTGTAGCACCATGATAACCCATAGGGACTATCCTTTAAAGTAATTTGGGTCTCTTCTGTCATTTTACTAATTCAGGTAGCAATAACCGAGCACCTCTTGTAAGCCAGACTCTTGCCATATAAAGAGAAATAACTAACAGACCCTTAAAGTGTGTGTGCAGCACTGTTCTCACTTTCCTCTTGGTGTCATCCCATGTCATCCTCAAAGCACCCCTATTATTATCACCATTTTTTCAGATGAAGAAAATGAGGCACAGAAAAGCTTAAGCAACTTGTTTATGATTACACAGCCGGCAAGTGGTAGAACAGCAGTTCATACCCGGATAGGTCAGGTTCCTGGCCATTTTAATAATACGAGTTGGACAGATAATAATAACCTGAACATCCTGTCTTGGGGGAGCTCACATCCTAGAAAGGAAGCCAGACAATAGAGCAAAGGACCAACGATAAAGGTAAACCCAAGATACTCTGGGTACCTGAGGGTGGAGAGAAGCATCTGAGCCAGTGTGGTCAGGAAAAGCATCCCCACAATGTAGGCTGGAACTCAGTCTTAAAAGACCAGGTGATGAGTGAGACAAATGCATTCTAGCTGAGGGACAGAATGTCTAGAGGCCCCCAAGTCCAGAGACACAGAGCAGTATAACATGTGTACTGAACTACAGAGTGCTGGAGCAAAAGAGTGTGAGGCAGGGAGTGTGGGGGTGGGAACCTTGAGATGGTCGAAGGCCAGGGGCTGCCTAGCAGAGGAACTAGAATGTCAGAGAAACCCGTTACTTCCTGAAACACATCCAGGATGAACTGGGTTGGCAGAAACTGGTTAAATTAAAAGGACAGCAGGTACACGTTGGTTGCATTGAAAGAACGGAAGAAGCCAATGCCTTTAGAAATGTTGATCAGAAACTTAGCACAGACTGAGTGCCAGGAGACCTAGGCACAAGTAAGCTGTCCCTGGACCAGGATTGCTGATCGCACAACTCCAGGGGGTGCCATCCGCGTCCTGGTCCATGTCTATGGTGCCATCTGGAGCGGTGCTGTCCATCAGCACTTTCTGCAAACATAGAGCCATTCTGCGTCCATACTATTAGGGCAGCCGCCTGCCATATGTGGCCACTGAGCATTTGAAATGTATCTCGTGCAACTGAGAAACTGCACTTTAAATTGTATTTAATTTTCATGAAATCTCATCTAGTTTTAGCTAACTAACATTGAAATCCCAGTAGCAGCCACCATTTGGATACACAGGCCTGGAGTCTTACAGCGCCCAGCCTGCGTGGCTGAAAGTTGTGGTTTTGACTTCTGTGTTTCTTGGGCACACCACACATCTCTCAGAACACTGCTCTTTTTCTTTGTGTCACCAGGAATGCTAGAGTGACACGTGCAGTGGAACAAATTAACAGGCATCTCAAAGGCAATTAATAACGTGAATGATGTAAAACAGCCCAAACCAACCAACAGACAAACTCAAACAACCAGGCATCGAGAAACTTGGCGTTGCTTGATATCCATGGAACACAGAAGGATCAGCTGGGTGGCGTTGGTGGAGGTGGCAGAATTGGGGCAATCGGTCTCTGGCCACACGGGATGGCCCTCCTAAGTCATGGTCTCTGACTCAACACCACATGGAAGCGTCTATCAAAGTAGAGTGGTGACCACGTGTGAATGGAATTGATAGCCCCAGGTTTTCATACTTTTTGCCATGTGCCTTTGCAGCTCTTCCCATTAAAGAGGCAGGATTGCCCCTTGAATTTGGGACTGGTCATGTGATTCACTTTAGCCAATGGAATGGCAACATGCGTGATATCACCGAAGAGTCAAAAATTACTTGCATGGGGTGCCTGGGTGGCACCCCATGGTGCCTTTGTTTACGAGTCCGACTTCGGCTCAGGTCACGATCTCAAGGTCTGTGAGTTCAAGCCCCGTGTCGGACTCTGTGCTGACAGCTCAGAGCCTGGAGCCTGCTTCAGATTCTGTGTCTCCCTCTCTCTCTGCCCCTTTCCCTGTTCATGCGCGCTCTCTCTCTCTCTCTCTCTCTCTCTCTCTCTCTCTCAAAAATAAATAAACCATTAAAAATTTCTTTAAAAAGGTACTTGCATGAAAGGACTTGCCATCTTGTATGCTCCCATCACCATAGGAAAAACTTGCAAGGCCCTTACCTGCTGGTCCCGGGGAGAGGATGAGAACCAAGTGGAACAGAACCATTGTAGCTACCCAGCCCAGCCAATGCAGCTCAGCCTCCATCATCCAGACCCTGCCAGCCCAGAGGTACATGAGTGAGCTCAGTGTCCATTAGCCAACCCTAGTCAACTCAGACACATGAATTTAATGAATGACTTTTGTCATAACTCATGAGATTTTGTGGTTATTATGTGGCAGAGCTAATTGATACATGCCTGTTAATTATTTGATTTGAAATGCCTTTATTCTCCCGAAATATTTGAAACTCTGGTTTTTAAGGGTCTATATTACCATCTCCTCTACCCTCTGACACTTTGGTTTCTCTTGATAGCATTTATAGGTTGCGTATTTCTTTTTAAGAACTATACGTACTCATTTCATATGTACTCATATGCTATGAGAAAGTAAAAATTTGAAGTTGTGTGTAATATCGACCCCCAGAGATAATCAGTTAACATTTTGTTGTATGTCCTTTTAGCTACATACAGAGATAGATCCATACCTATATATGCATATGCAGACACATACACACCCCTGTACGTGGGATCATATTACACAGACCTCTGTGTTCTGCATTATTTATTTAGCTCAATGCTATATACCATCTGCATTTCCCCACGTCCTTAAATATGCTCCAGGAACATGATTCTTAGCAGCTGCACATTAATATTCTATGGTATGGCTGTATCATATTTTATTTAGCCATTCCCTACTTTTGGACATTTCAATTTTTTGCAGTTTTTCACCATTATAAATGATACTGCAATGTTCATCTTTGTACATAAATCTCAGTGTGCTTCTATGACTGTATCCTCAGGCTATGTTCCTAGAAGTGGTGAAAAGGTCTGGACAGTTTTAATAAGGTATTGCCAAATTGCCCCCCAGAAAGGGCAATTTGTGCCCCCCCCAGCAGAGTAGGAGAGGGGTTGGTATTTGTAATTGATAATAAGGGCACACTGGGGAAATTGCAGAGCAGGCAAACAGGGATTGGGATCTCTTTGAGGTTGTGGCTCACACAGGACCATCAGCCTGGACTCATTTGGAGCTCCATTAAAAATGACATTGAGGGGGTCCCAATACTCTTGACCTGCCCGATCACTTCTGGCTGGGCTTCGGTAGTGTTGTTTAGAAAAGATGGGCACGTGATTTTTTTCCAATGCAGGGGGTGTCCTGGCTGGTGTCTTCTTTGATAGCACCTGCCTTTCTGGAACACCCTCATCACCCGAGGGCAGACTCCAGGGCCAGCACTTCAAGACTTTGCCAACCCGCTTATTCTCTCAAAGCCCAGGTTTTCTCATCAGTATAATGAGGATGAGACTGCGTCTTAAATGGGCAGATCGTCTAGCAAAGACCTTAACACTTAGAAGGTACTCTAGAAATATTAATTTTGTCCTTTGGTTTCTAAAGAGGAGCCTTGCTTGCAGGGGAAGGTGGGAAATGGTTACAAATTTCAGAGTCATTCCCAGACTTCTTCTCTGACTGTCGTGTATCCCAGCTGAAGTTTTCACAGGTTTGCAACAAAATGAAAAATAATGGTGGTTATTAATAGAGATGCATAAACCTCTCAAGGCATATCCTTTATGATGAGGATAATGTGCTTTTGACTTTTTTTTAGCTTAAAATCCTTTCTTTTTTTAATGTTTATTTTTGAGAGAGAGAGAGAGAGAGAGAGAGAGAGAGAGACAGAGAGAGAGAGAGAGTAGGGGAGGGGCAGACAGGGAGGGAGACACAGAATCTGAAGTAGGTTCCAGGCCCTGGGCTGTCAGCACAGAGCCCAACACGGGGTTTGAACTTACAAGCTGTGAGATCATGAGCCAATGTCAGACACCCAAATGACTGACTGACCACCCAGGGACCCCTTAAAATCCTTTCTTAAGCGAAATGTGGAATTTTGCTCTATTAATAATGGTTAAGTAAGTGCTGATTGAACTGATCTTCCCGTAGATAACAATTATCTACCCTGGGGAGTGGGGGGGGGGAAGCTTACACACACACACACACACACACACACACACACACACACACACACACACAAAATACCCAGCTGCCTTTAGGAAACTCTGATAGGAAGCCTGCATTCTTTCTGGCCTCAACAGGGAGAGGACAGAGTGTCCCAGACTACTGCTGCCACAGGAAAGGAGACAGAGTGGGGAGACTCAAATCTGTGGGTGAATCCTGCCCAAGTCTCTGGCTGACTTGTGAAGCATCCTTGCTTGTGGCAAACCCGAAGTGGCCCAGATAAAGCTAAAAGACTTGCATTGCTGCCCACCTGGTAGAATTTGCAGTTTGAATTCAATGAAGTTCACTGCCTCCTAATACTAATTAAAAAATCAACACTCTTTGGGGGAAGTGGAACAGAATCCAGTCTCTGCAGCCTAATGTTCAAAATATCTAGCATACAATCCAAAATTACTCGAAATGCAAAGAAATAAGAAAATGTGACTCATTCTCAAAAGAAAAGACAATCCATGGAGGCTGAGCCCAAGATGACCCAGATGTGGGAATTAGCAGACAAGGATTTTTAAAGTAGCTCCTGTAACTGTGCTCAGTGATGTAAAGGAAAATCTGCTCATGATAAATGAAAAGATAAGAAATCTCAGCCAAAAATAGAAATGATAGGAAAGAAGCAAATGGGAGATTCTAGAGCTAACACATATAATATCTGAAATAAAATATCCATAGCAAGGAGTTAACAGCAGAATAAAGATGACAGAGGAAGGAGTCCGTGAATTTGAAAATAGATCAATGGTATTTTTGAAGTATTAGTTGATGTACTTTGTCTCCATTTTCCTTTTTCTCTCTATGCTTCTTTCACCCCAAGCTAAACAGATGGCTGGGCTATTTCCTGGGGGGAGGAATAGCATGGTATAAAAAATATATGGGGCAGTATAAAGAAGAAAGTCTGCAAGAGCCTGACTTTAGTGCTCAAACATCTCAGCCATTGCGAGAGTGAAAAGGATTCGGAAGAATTCCCAGGTGGCTGGCGTAGTGTTTAAGGAGACCGGGGCTTCTCCCTAGATTGGGTGGCAGGGGCTGGGGAGAAGGGAGTTCAGCAGAAATAATGGTGCATCCTGTGGAAACACTAAGATTGGGTGAGCTGCGGAAGTGTTTGTGCCATCGATCGAATGCCCCAGTGCAGAAGTGACACCTGTCATTCGGTGCCTGACTCATTGTGTAGAACTAGTCATGTGGCCCCACTCCACGGCAAAGGCACAGGAAGTACTATCCTGCCATGAACTTGGAAGACGGAAACCAGAAAACACAGGTGAAACAGTGCTGACGACCACAACAGGCACCTTTGGGACCCGAACCTTCTCTGACTGGGATTATTCCAGATACTTCTCACGGGACCTTCTGTGCCCACATTCCCATCCAGTCATCTCCCCCAACATAGTCTGCCTACTTTTCAGAAAGCATCATCACCGGGGAAAGCGAGCAGATCCAAAGTGTCCCAGATGGACCCACATTTGCTTGGGTTTTGTTTGGATGTCTTCTTCCAAAGTGTGTGTGTCGCCTGGCGTCATTGGTCCAGACCCATGGTAACCTATAATTTACTAGAGTGGCCTACTGTTCGCTCTGTGTGCATCTTTGCCTTCTTCGCACATGGGATGTTTCTTCCCTTTGGTAGCTGCAGAATTCTTCTCTGGTCTCAGGAGAACTTGCACAAGCAAACCCACTCTCTCCTTTATCACTCAAAGTTGCAGATGCAGCCCATAATTGTAGGGATCTGTCTGGCCAGCAGGGAAAACAGAGGTGATGGAAAATTTCCACCCAGACCTCATATCTTCTTCTCTTACCCCACCTCGTGTCTTCTCTCCCTGTGCACGTTACTCTCTTGGCACACTCAGCAATGTGTGACTTCCCAAATGTACCAGAGCTTACTAGCTTTGCATATGCTCTTAACTCCACTGGGAATCTCCCTTTCCTCTGTCTTGCCTGTGGGCTCCCATTGATTTATTTGCTAACAAAGATTTATTGAACACCTGCTGTGCACCTGGGCGGCACCGTCAGAGTGGAGGATACCACAGTGAAGAAGACACAGTTCCTGTCCTCACAGAGCTTATAGTCTAGTGGGGAGAGCCAGGCATTTAACCGAGGATCCCCAGAGAGGAGGAGAATGATGCAGATAGGATGCCTGGAGAGAGAAGGGTAGGGAGACCTAATTTGGGTGGGGGTGGGGGTGGGGTCAAGGAATCAGTGTGTGGCTGAGCAAGTGGCATTCTAGCTGAAGCCTGGAGTGCGACCAGAAATCAGCCGGGTGAAGAATGGAGAAGAGCTTCCCAGAGAGAGGGAACAGCATCCGTGAAAGGCTCGAATCACAAGGAGCTTTCTGCTTTCGAGGAGCAATCTGAACGTTCTCAACAAGGTAAAGGCTGGCATGCCAAGGCTCATCTCAGATACCCTCTCCTCTGCGGAACCTCCTCTGGCCCTTCTGTTCCCTCACAGCACTTGGTACATCCTTCCTTTATGCACTCTAGGTCAGCATCACTTGTTTGCATCATCCAAATGCCATCTGTCCCCACCCCTCCCCCAACCCCTGTCCCTCAGAAGCCCGTTTTATCACTCAGCAAGTGTTTCTTGAGCATATCGTATGGGTCAGACCCTGTAGACCATTGGTAAGTAAGATAAGGTCACTGCCCTTCATGAAGCTTGTGTTCTGGGGACAGAGAGATAATAGACAACACGTGAACCAATAGTGCAAGCTCAGCTGACGGTGAGTGTTCTGATGAAATGGATATAGAATTACATGGTATAAATTGAGGAGGCAGGTGCCCAAGTGCAGAGTGGAGAGGAAGGACTTGAGTGAGGAGGTGTTAGTTGAGCTGAGAACTGAATGACAAAAAACACCCAGCCATGGGAAGGTATGAGAGTTGAGAGAGTGGTCCAGGCAGAACAAACAGCTGGTGCAAAGGCACTGGGGTGGTAGGTAGCAAGATGGGCCTTTTCAAGGAACAGAACGAAGGACCTTACAGGTTAGGAAGGCCAGGATGAGAACTCCAGGATTTTGTTGTGAATGCAACGGGAAGCCATTGGAGGGTTTGAAACAGACCTGGACTTCATAAATGTAGATATCAAGACCTTGTTGCATTTCAGAAGCCCCCTCTGGCTGCCGGTCGGGAACCGACAGCTGGGAGGTGGCAGGCGTAGAAGCAGGAGCCCACATAGGAGCCTACTACAGGCTTCCTCATGGGCATTGGTGTCCGTTTGTAAACTTGCCTCAAAGGTCCCTGACACCATGGCCTGGGAGGGTCCAAAGCCCTCTCCAAGATTTCTCGAGGGCCTGGCTCCTTGTGGTCTCTTCTGTCTCCAGCCCCTGCACCTGCGTGCTGGCTCCACAACTTGTGGAAGCTGAGAACATCGCACCATATCACACTGCCCCTGGCCTGCCCTCCACTCCTGGCTCTCTCCTTCCTTTTCTGCTCTGGGGAACGAGCAAATCCTTCCCGTGGCCTCTCACAGAGCAGTTCCGTCCTCTTCTCTTGAAGTCTTGGCAACAGCAGCAGTCATGCCCGTAGGGAATCCGTTTTGCCCCCGGTGACTTTATTAAGACATCCTTCTGAATACAGTAGTTCCCCCCAAAAGAATCCTGGTGAATAAAGCCTTTGCACTTTGTGGCCTGCCGGCCTCCCTGGTTAGCTGGAGAGCTGCTTGAGGGCACGGGCTGTGTGTGAATGTCTGTGTCCTTGTCACATGCTCCCAGAATCAGATCCTGGGATGAGGGTTCCAGAGCACGTGAACGTGATTCATTAGGAAAGTGTTCCCAGGAGAGATCGACAGCCAAGGTGTGGGGAAACAGGACCGGGGAGGGGACACAGCCAAAAAGGGTGAGATTTCAGACCAATTCAGTCTGATCCCATGGGGAGCTCTGGAACATAAATGACATTTTAGAGTGTGTCCCACCTGGAGCCAAGGAGCAGCTGGGTTTGTCCACACCTGCCCACGTGAGTCATTGGGGATGTCGGTTCACAGGCACTTGTATGGCTGAGCTGCGGGTGACAGTGATCCTGTAGCTCAAAGGCGACCCTCTGAAGACGGTAGCAGGAGTGAGCTGGGCACGTAGAAGCCGGGAGAGGAACAGAGAACTGAGAAAGGGGATGGGAGGAACACGGGCAGTGTCCAGCACACCATCTAGCCTCAGTCCCCAGAACAACAGATGCCACATGGGTGCTCAGTGGTGTTTGTTGAACGAACAAGAGGGTCAGTGTCCTAGATTCCAGACTGGTGTGGATTGCCGTGGATACAACAGGATGAGAAGGGCAGAAAACTCTCAGTGAAGAAGGGCCTTCCGTTCTTCATGGATGGGGTGTGTACAGGCAGGGCTTGGAATCCCAGTGACAAAGGCAGGTGGGGTCTCAGATGCATCATGACCGTTGGCCATATGCCCTGTTCTCTGAGAGTGTCTCCATAACAACTGTGTTTGTACAGTGTTTTGACACTTAGGAGTGGCTTTTCCATTCAGTTTTCTCATGTGGCCCTTAAAACATGCCCACGCAAGAGATTATTCCCATTTCGGAGATGAGAAAACAGAGGTCCAGAGGAGTTAACTCACCAAATTTCCTATAGTGGAGGAGTGACAGGGCTGGACTTGAACTTCTCAGTAAAAGTGGTTGATAGGGCTTAATCGGGTTCCTAAGGATGCTTAAGATGCTCATTTGGTGGGAGCATCTGGGTGGCTCAGTTAGTCAGGCGTCTGACTGTTTTGGCCGAGGTCATGATCTCAGTTTGTGAGTTCGAGCCCCGCATCGGGCTCTGTTCTGGCAGCGTGGGATTTTTTCTCTCTCTCCCCTCTCTCTGCCTCTCCCCTGCTCTCTCTCTGTCTCTCTCTCAAGATAAATATATAAATATTAAATTTTTTTTTTAAAAGGTGCTTATTTGATGAAGTTGTTTTTTGCTTCTGAGGCGGCATGGTGTAAGATAAAGTTTGCAAAATGGCGGCCCACCGGATGACTCAGATGTGGGAGTCTAGCCTAGGCTAGCCTAGTGCTGTGGTCAGAATGTTTGTGTCCTCCTCTGCTCCCTTTCAGTTCATCTGTTGAAATCCTAACCTCCAGAGGTGATGGTATTAGAAGAGGGGGTGCCCTTCGAGAAGCTTATAAGTCATGAAGGCCGAGCCCTCATGAATGGGATTAGTGCCTTATAAGGGCGTCTCCGGAAAGCTCCATTGCCCTTGCATTTCCCTTGGATTCCTGTGGACAGTGCTGGCCCACAGTCTCCCACCTCAGGCCAGCCTCTTGCATTTCTGCTGTCTGCCCGACTTTGTGGGCACATGAATTTGCAGTCCCTGCCAAATGCGAAGGAAGCGAGGTGACTAGGGTTCAAGGCCTGGCTCTCCCCGACACTGGCCGTGTGACCTTGGGAAATCACCTCTCCTCTCTGTGCCTGCTTTCTTCGTATCATGATGGGGACTTTGGACTCAATTTCCAACTTTCTACATCTGAAACTTCCTCTCCCACACACCTCTGAATTTACCCTCGGTGGGATGCTGCCTGCCAGCACTGCTCTGAGCTTTCCCCGCTGGCGGCCCCTCCTCCTGCCCTGATTTGCAGTTCTCTGGCTGCTTCTACAGCTTTGGGGAGCCCTGTCTCCATCAGGGGCCCCCCTCCTCGTTCCACAGAGGGGCTGCGTTCTGGATCGTTCTGCTTGGCTTGTTGTTTATAAAATGAGAGGTTGACCATGTTTCTCTTTCCTTTTTGGTTGATACCTGCAATTTGTCCTCATTTAATTCATATATATTAGCTATTAGTTTGCTCACCTTCCACAATTATTTTCATGCACCCTTGGGCTCATAAACCATTGTTCCAAGTGGTGTGTTGCCTATTTTAAGAACTTAATTTGTTTGTAATGTGCACATCAGCTGCATGATTTGTTTCTTGCTTGTAATTAACTTTTAAGCTGATGCCATTCCCCCGCCAAAAACGAAACTCAAGGTAAAGTCGGTGAGATTAATCATGCTGGCTGCGTCCAAATCTTCCGACATCTTCCTCGGACTCAGCAAGTTTGGGGGAAATGATATTTTTTTCCTTCCACTTCCATCTGTTACCCTGCCGATCTTGGAGCCAGGCCATCCATTAGTGGGCTTGAGTGTTGGAGCTGGAATCTGACACTTTGGAGTTTCTGTACCAAGATAAGCAAGCTCTTCCTCCAGACCCTCTTACCCAGCAACTCGAACTCATCTCTTCCTTCCTGAGACGGTTCCTGGACCCATGAATCATGAAATGGTTTTATAATACCTCCCAGCTTCCCAAATCACTGTTGCCAGTTTCCATGGTCTTCTGCAATGATATAAATCGGCAGTGTCTGCATCGGTGGGGGCAGTGATTGGGCTGGACATAGCTAACTTTGTGTCAACATTCCCACTTCATGATACCCTATCAGTGGGCCATGGGTGAAATCTAGACCCCGGGCAGCTTTCCTTTGTGGCTCAGCAGACTTGGAAACTGGGTTGTACTAGATCAGTGCTTCTCGAGCCTTAATGTGCATCCAAGTCTCCGAGAGATGCTGCCAGGGTAAAGTACAGATTCCCATTTAGTAGATCTACCAGGGGCCCTGAGAATCTGCATTTCCACAAGCTCCCAGAAGAGGCTGACGCGGCTGGGTCTAGGACCACACTTGGAGTGGTGGGTGCTAGGTCGCGGGCTTCACGAAGGCCCGAATGACACCGGTCTTGTTCCTCACCGGCACACGGAAGCTGTCAACTCCGCGTCCTGAATGAGTGAATGAATGAGCTCCCCTCGGGAATATAGATTATTCTCTATCGGATCGATCTTGCTGAAGTGAGAGGCCTTCCTTCTTATCCCCGCCCTTCAGAAAAAAAAAAAAAAGTAGTAATTTTATATATTTCCCAATTTAGGAAGGGCTAAATGTCATACGCTGATTTATCTCCTCCATATATATGGTATTTATGTGTGTGCACACACATATGTTTGGCTTTTGGAAATGAATTTATAGTAACAGAACTGCTCTTCACCATGCCTAAGTATAGCCTGCCTGCCTTCATCCGAAAGGGCCCGCTTCCAGAGAGCCCTGCAAACTGAGAAATCCTTGTTCCTGTTTTAAAAATTTCTTCGGAGAGCTGCCTGGTTCCCCCTCTTGAAGCGCTGGCTTTTCCAACATTCTTCCAGGTCTCTGATGACATCAATGGAGGAGCTTCAATTAAGTGCTTTCCGTAATCCTTCCCTTGAACATCCTGAAGCTTCTGGTATTTTTCAGCTACTATGGTTGGGTTGTTAATTTTTCCAGAGGCTAAGATTGTAAATCCACTTATACGCAAAGGCTGGGGTGTTTTTTTTTTGAAACCGGAAGTCAGGGCCTGGGATCCGGTGGGGTGCTCATTTAAAGAGCCCGAGAGGCAGAGCACTTAAAATTGGACCCATTGACTGATGCATCCGATTTTATACTTGGAATTCTATATTCATTTTCTTCAGGAGGCCCTCCAAATTGTTTCTGCTTCCGGGTCCACCTGAACCTCTTCTTCCAAGATCGGCTGTGGGTTCTCCTGAGTCTCTGGGATTTCCCCACTAAGCTTTCTGAAGTATTAGGGACCCCGAGGTTTCCTGGCTCAGCCCCACCATGGGATGTGGGAACAAGCCAACGGTAGCAACAGAGATGTTCAGAGTCATGTGTCCAAGGCCTTTGGCTAAGAAGTGATGGAGACCCTCCCCAGACTCAGGCAGTCTGACCCAGAGCCTGAACTATTATGCCCCACTGTCATGCTTCTCAAACTTAGTGTACCAAGGACTCACGGGGACCTTGTTAGAATGCAGAGCCTGCTCCGACGGGTCTAAGCTTGTTAGAACGGAGATGCTTGTGTTGTTGATCTGTGGCCCACTCTCCAAGAACCATTGATCTAGTGGGTCTTACCCCTGACTGCACACCGAAAGCTTTAAAACACCCGCCACATTGGCCCTGCCCCCGAAATTCTAATTTAACTGGTTTAGGGTGCCACAGTCTGGGCATCATCCGTGTAAAAGCTCCCTGAGTGAATCTAGTGTGTAGCAGGGCCGGGAACCACTTTTCTAGTGCTTTTTGTTGAGACTTTGTCTGTTCCAGGATCCTCTTGGGACCCCCGTCCGTCTGCTTTTCTACAGAACGGTTCAGCACCCACCTCTGGGATAGAGACCAGACTGGGGCGGACTCGGTCTCCTCCTAACCCTGCCCTGGGCTGCTTGGCTGGACCAGAGATGCTGTGGGTAGCACGGCAGTGGGGAGCAGGCAGGTGTTAGGCTAAATCTGGCACGCATACCACAAGGAGAGGAACAGAGGTCCCCCGGGGGGCCAAGAGACACTTCCAAGCTGCTCTTTGCTGAGATGCTCAACTACTGAGCTGAAAATAGCTTCCATTGTGCTGAGGGAGGCTATTGGGGATTCCCCTCCTGCCAGAGAAGGGGGCAGTGGGGTCCTGGAATCCCAGGGAAGTTGATACCACTAGACTAGGATGTGCCAGCAAACCCTGGAAAACTGACTGCCTCGGAGGAGGCCGCATAGGGCAGGTTTGCGCATCTCAGCCCCACCGCGGATCCATGGGGGTGAAGGTCATCTGGTCCAGCCGTTTTCAGTGAGTTAGGACGTCACAGGAGATGCTGTTGGGGTGTATTAGTTTCCAGTTGCTGCTGTAATAAAGTGACACAAGGTCTGACGGGCTTAACAAAAAAGCACATATTGATCTTATGGTTCTGGGAGTCAGAGGTCTGGTGTGGGTCTCACTTGGCTAAAATCAAGGTGCTCTTTTCTGGGAGCTTCAGGAGGAGAGACTGTCTCCTCGTGCTGTCTTCCAGGGGCTACTTGTACTCCTTGGCTCATGGCCCCTTCCATCTTCAAAGCCCCCAAAGGTGGGGTGAGTTCTCACATACCATCTCTCTGACCTCTTCCAGTTTTAAGGACCTCCTTTGACTAATTGGGTCTACCCAAATCATCCAGAATAATCTTATTTTAGAGTTGGCTGATTAACAACCTTTAATTTCATCTGAAGTCTCATTTCCCTCTTTGCCACATACCAATATATTCATGGGTTCTGAGGATTAGGACATCTTTGGGGGACCGTGATTCTGCCTCATACAGGGAGTTGAGGTGAGATTGGGTTTGGGACCCCCGTGTCCAATCCCTTGCTTCAACTAGATGCGTTCTGTTAAATACGTTTCCATGTAAAATGTCCTCTGAAGAGAGTATTCCAAGGCCAACAGTTTTTTGGCCAGCGGTCTAGTCCCTTACGGCTCCAAAGCAGCACGAATATCCCCGGCAGTCTGCTAAAAATTCGGAATCTCAGCTCTAGCCCAGAACCTGCTGAACCAGAATCTACATTTTAGCATGGGCCTAGGACAATCTACACACACACTGAAGTTTGAGAAGGCCCTGGGGTGGTTCCCAGCAACCACGGCGGCTCATGGACATCACCTAGAGTGTTGGAAAAACATACTGATGCTGGGGCACCCGGATGGCTCAGTCGGTTAGGCATCTGGCTCTTGGTTTTGGCTCAGGTCATGATCTCACAGTTTGTGGGTTCGAGCCCCACATCAACCTCTGTGCTGGCAGTGCAGAACATGCTTGGGATTCTGTCTCTCCCTCTGTCGCTGTCCTTCCCCCACTCATGCTCTCTGTCTCTCTCAAAATAAATAAATAAGAAACCACACTGATGCCTAGGCCCCACCTGACTCACTAGCCTGGGGTGCGGCCTCTGGGCTTTGGGATTGTTGCGCTCTCCCAGGTGATTTTAACGTGCATCACGGTTTGGGACTGCCGGGTCTAGTCCAGCTTCCTCCTGGTGCAGTATAGGACATTTCCTACAGAGCAAAACTGACTTGCGTAGGGTCGCCCAGAGGGTTGCTGGCCATCCCAGGAGAGGAGTGAGACACTTGACTTTCTGGATTGAGGACTCCTGCCCCTACCCAGGGAAGCAGAAAGAGTCGTAACAGTATCAGTGACAGTTTGCGGGGGAGGGGGGGAGGCGGAGCCCTTTTCTCCCCCTGCCTCTATCCTTCTTTAGTCTGAATTGTTTTTAATGTCAAGCGTGCTGTAGTTTTTATATACAGAAAATACTAGAGACTGGTCAAGAAACAAATAATAAAGGAAATAATGGTGGCCATTTTTGGAAAACCCACCATGCGCCAGTAACTTCGTACGCGTTTTTTTCGGTCGGTCCACATTGGCTCTTGGCAAGGTGGGAGATGATAATTGCCGCATTCTGCACGTTTTGGGAAGGATCTCCGGAGTTCTGTGCTTGAGGCACTGGAGCCTGGGCGACAGCTGAAAACTTGAATGGCCTGGGCCCAGCTCTCGGCTCGGCCCCTGTTACAAGGTGGGAGGTGTGGGTGTGCGGCAGCCCCCAGAGATCTTGTCCCGATTCCCGTTTTCTACCAGCCCACCTGTCACATGCTGTGGCCATCAGCGTAGAACCAGAAACCAGTCGCTGTGTATCCCCTGACCATGTCCTTTCTTCCTTTTCTTTTTCCTCCGGCCTGGGCGGAGGCATGGAGAAACCACCTGCCTTTGCCTTGATTAATCTGGCTCCCAAATATCCTCGTGGCGCAACCGTACGTCACAGAGGAAAGCATTGGGGAGCTTCATTATGATTATGAAGTTCTTGAAGTTCAAACCCCCCGCAACGCACTTACCTGCATGATCGGGTCAGTTGTAAGGATGATCACAGTGATGGTAAGAAATAGCCACCGTGTCCTGAGGTTCACTCCTTGCCCGGCTTTCTTCTTCACCTGTTTGAACTCATTAAATCTCACAAGTCGGGGGGCGGGGTGGTTAGCAGTGCAACTCTAGCTCCATTTCACAGATGAGAAAATTAAGGCTGAGAGATTAAGTGGGCTGATGCTTCGGAATGGCCCAGCGTGTGGCCACAGGCAAGTGTGCAGTCACAGGTTTCCTCTCGAGCTCTCTCCCCTGTGGCTGTCCAGTCAAATCCCAGAGCTGCACTGGACGACACCTGTAAAGTCCCCTCCACCCAGGGTCCTTACTTGGGGACGCCTTACCCCCTCTGCTTCACCTCAGTTTCCCCTCCTAGGCTCTGCCTTTCTCTCCGAGGTGCTGGGAGGATTCTGTAAATAGTTCCCTCGAGGTGCTGGAGGCACTGGGTGGAGAAACTCACTATAAATATCCGGCATTTATAATTAGTCTTCCTGGCGGCACAGTTCTGCGCGTGGGGGAGGCAAACACCTGCAGGGGCAGAAAGTCAAGATGTGGGGCCCTGGGTGATCTGGAGAGCTGGCTTCTCGGTGCCACCTGGGCTGCAGAGAGCCAGTGGGGAGGGAAGCCCCTCAGAGGAGGACACAGTGGCAGAGGCCCCCTGGTCTTGCTGGAGGCTCAGATGAGAGCAGTGGGGGCTGGGATGGGAGCTCCTTGCTCCTTTGCTCTTTGTCTGTGAGCCCTCCTGCAAATGAGTTCCTGCCTCTGAGCCTCAGTTTCCACATCTGTAAGATGGGGATAATATTCCTGCTGTGAAGAATTAAAGGTAACGTACGTGAAGGCCCCAGTACTGGTGCCTAGAGGACATGCTTAATACGTTTGAGATTCTTCCTGATTCCTTTGTGTGCTTAGCTGGGCACATGACCCCTGCCTTGCAGATCACATGGGCCTCTTCTGCTTAAAGACATATCTGAGACTCCCCATTGACAGCAGAGGTCCCCTGTGCCTGCTTCTTATCCCAGTGGTCCTCCTCTTAGCTGAGACTCTCTTGCTCACAGCTGTTCACCTCGAAAGTGTGTCCAGCGTCTTCTGTTTTCTGCCCCGGGGCCTTCTCAGATACTGCCAGTACCAGCTCAAGTTGTGCAAAAGTGCCGAGTAAATAGCCCAGGAGGCACCCATGAACCAGCAGGGAAAGGGAGCCAGTGGACAAACGCACTACCTTCCCTCCTTTAGGAGGAGATTTCTAGAAGGCTCCTTGCTCACTTCTCGGAGGTCCCAACAGCATTTTGAGCTTCTCTTATCCTCACTGATGAATGTGGATGGCTTTCCCTCCCAAATCTTTCCACAGCTTCATTCTTCTTGAAATCACCTCCCAAATAAACCACCTGCACCAAACCCTTGTCTCAGGCTCTGCTTTTGGGCAACCCAATTCACGATATCATCAGGCCTGAAATAAGATCCAAACTCCTGACTGTGGCTGCAGGGCCAGGCATGATGGGATTTTGTCATTCCAATTTGACCCCTACCACCCTCCCCAGCACCTGCTGCCTTTCAGCCACACTGCCCACGCCCCCCTCCCCCTTGTTAAGTTAATCTTCTTTTAACTTAACAAGTGTTCCCTCCACAGGGCCTTTGCACATGATGTCCCCTCCCACTGGAATGACCTTCCCTCATTCCTGTCTGTGTCAATCCCTTAAAGAGTATCACTTCCCTTGGCCTCTAATCTCCTGCAGGCTTCAGCCCCCTTTATTCTCTTATGACAACCTGTTTCCTTTCCCTTGTATGGATTTGAACTTGTATATTTGAATGTTTGTTAAATATCCGTCTCCCCTATTAGGCTGCAAACCCCATGTAAATAGGGATGGCCTCTGCCTGGTTCCGTACTCTACAGGATCTGGCACAGTTCTTGACGCACGGGAATAGTTAATAGTTATTGAGTGGAGACGGAATTCGAGTTGGTTGGCTCCCACTCCATGCCAAGCTTTTTCTATTCTGCCAGAGGGCTTTTATGGGAGGGGGGAGGGAGAGGATGCAGGAGTGAGGAGGCAGGAAATTAGGCTTTATCCCCATCTCCACTGCTGTCACCTTGCCAGATTCAGAGGATCAGCGGTGACTGAAAGAGACACTCCAGTCTGGACTCAGGCTCCAGGGGGACATATCTGAATGCTTTCCCCATGACCACATTTCTTGCATACTTGGCGCTGTTCTTATCTGAAGCGCGGCTGGGTGTAACTTCCAGGGGCCCAGGAAGACCAATCTTCAGTGTTGGCCTCTGTAAGAACAGGGCCAACTTGCAGCTGGTCTGTGTAACTCTGTGCTTGTCTCCAGAGCCACTGGAGCCATAGACGTGGCCAAGAAGGGATGGGATGTATTAATCAGTGATTTATAGCGTGCTGTCTGAAGTCCAAAACTGCCTGGAGGTGCCCCGTACTAACTTGCTACATAGTTTATTGTAAAAACATAGATGGTCTGCACCTGATTTCAGTTATGCGGGGTAACTCAGCCAGTTTGGGGAGATAAAATGAACAAATGTCTCATTGAAAGTTATGCCTTGGCATCCCTGAGGCAGAGGCCCTCCATACCTGTTTAGGTGATAATGTTCCAGAGATCGAGCTAGGTCTGTGTGAACGAGAGGGGGAACTGCTCATGGATGTTGTGTATCTTCCTCAAATTGCTCCAAGTTGCCTTACTCTGTCGCTCAGTGCACTTTGCCTACAACGAAACCTTCCATGACTCGTACTGGGTTTTGTGAATCGTTTGTAATTGCTGCAGCCTCTCTTATATGCTGGGTGTTGGCTCCTGGAAATTTCCTCTCTTTACACCGAAATTATAGAATCCTGACATATCTAACCAAGGAGGGCCCTCAGGACTCTTGGCTCTGGCACCTGTTTCTTATGGAGGAGGAGAAAGAGTCGTGGGGACCCAGCCTGCATCTCAGGGACGAGATGATGGAGCTGTGGGGACCCAGCCTGCATCTCAGGGAGAAGAAAGAGCTGTGAGGACCCAGCCTGCATCTCAGGGAGGAGGAGAAGGAGCCGTGGGGACCCAGCCTGCATCTCAGGGAGGAGATGATGGAGCCGTGGGGACCCAGCCTGCATCTCAGGGAGGAGGAGAAGGAGCCTTGGGGACGTAGCCTGCATGTCAGGGAGAAGATGCCCTGGGGACCCCCCCCACCCCTGCCACGTGTTAATTGTATATGATCTCAATCACCAAGCTAGTATACTCTGAGGAAAGAAATGTTGTCTATAACCCCATTATCCAGAGACAATGGCTGACATTACCGTTTAGTCTTTTTTCCCCTCCACATATATATATTTAAACAGTTAACATATTGAATAAGCCATTTTATATCCTACTCTTTACCTCAGTATTACACTATGAGCATGAGTTGATCTTATAAAAGACTCAGTTTCTTCATTTGTAACATGGAAGTAACAGCAATGATAATAATGATAGTAATACCAGAACTTATACGATAGGGTTATTGTGGGGGTTAAATGAGATAACGTGTGTAAAAGCCTTCAGCCCAGTGTGTGGTAGATATTAAGGGCTCAGCAAAAATTATAATAAAACACTTTAAAATCATAAGTGGCTGCAGAGTAGTCTATTGAGTGAATATGTCATTTTTCATGTAACTACTCCTTTATTAAACCCACAGGTAATAGTTAAGAATCAGGTAATCAAGGTAACCGTCAACCCTGTTTTTCCCACATAGCACCTCGTTACCATCTAGGAAAGCAAAATGTCAGTGTGGAGGCCACCAGAGCCCCTGTGTTTCTTGATAACAATGATCACAACTGCAATATGATAAGGGGTGTCTTGAGCCCCTTGACCTTATGGCGATGAGACTGTCCTGTCTGCCAGCATCTCGGAGCCCCACGGGGAGCGAGCTCACAAATGCACCGTGACTGTCGGATGTGATGGGGTGGGTCATGCGGCTGTCTGCACAGATGTCTGACAGAGCAGGAGACACAGGATCAAGTCGGCCTGGGGGAGAGGTCAGCAGGGGTGTCCTGGAGCAGGTACAGAGGTGAGGTCACTCTAGGTTTACTCCTAGTTCAAGCTTCTCTGAAAGCAGAACCCAAGACAAGGATGTGGGTGCAGCTATTGCATTTGGGAGAGGACCCCAGGAGGCAGGAATGAGGGAGAAGGCAGGGCATGTCTTGGAAGGGAGGAAGCCAGTAAAAAGTGTATCATTGACCTGTGGGCGACGGGGCCTCGGTTGTCTGGGACCCAGAATATACTTGAGGATTGTCCCTCCAGAGCATGGGAGCCTGGGCACTGACAGATGATGGGGGCCGGTTGCACCAGGATGTAACTCCTCTGAGAGTCCAGCCTGCCCTGTGTGCGGGCGGAGACGCAACGGAGTGAGCTTCTGTAGTTGTGGAAAAGTGGAGGGACATGGAGTCCTGAGGAGGGATGGCGTCAGGTGCGGCTGCAGCCAGAGGTGGTGGTGGAGGGAGGCTGGAGTGGAGGAAGGATCCAGGTCAGAGGGAGGAAGAGCCCCTGTGCTGGAGTCCCAAACCTTTCCACTGCAGCCAGGAAGTTCTCCCTTTTGTCTCCCGTGACTCTGCATTTTCTTCTCGTTCCCCTTCGTGTCAGCCTAAAAGGAGATGCAGGGCAGCTGGGCACGGTCAGACGAAAATGCTAGAAAAGCTGCAGATTCTTGGCCGCCTGACCCCTCCAGGGTCATTTCAGGCTAGACCGGCACTCAGAAGACCCCTCTCTTTTCTCCTGCTTCTTCTGAATCCAGTTACCCATGCCGTGAGCCAAGAACGTGGCCAGATTATTTGCTCCATCGGGTGGCCTGGGGGCTAATGTCTCCCCTGTAATGGTGGCTACAGCTGACATTAATTGAGTCTGTAAATCAGGCTCTGGGCCAGGTGCTCACCTTGACTTAAGTCTAACGACCAGCCCCCTGCTAGATTCTGTTAGCGTTCTGTTTACAGGCGAGGCAGCCGAGACTCAGAGAGGTAGCCATAGTCGGGCACAAGGTGCAACTGGGCTTCAAGCCACAACCACGTCACCTGCCCCCTCCCCTCGAACAGGTACACATTCATTTGCCTCTTTGGATTGTGTTGTGTGCTCAGTTGCTCAAGGGGGCAGCCCGGGGCCTCACTAGATGTTTGTTCCTTGTGGGCCCTTTGCTAACCTGCCTGATCTTGTGTAGGAAAACCTCTTAGCAAAAGAGTTAGCAAAAATGATAATTAGCAAAAACGGTTGAGGAAACATGATAGTCACAGTAACGTCTGCCTGTCATCCTTGCACCCGTCCAGTCCCCCTTGGACAGAAGAGGAAACTGAGGCTCTGGGAGGTGGAGATACTCCCTGAGCCACGCAGGTGGCAAGCGTGGGAATTGGTTTGGAGCTCAGCCTGTGTGAACGCAAAGCCCATGAGGTTCCCATTGTACATACAGCGTGCCTTCCGGAGCGTGGCCATGAAGTCCAGAAGCACAGGTGAGAATGCCTAACAGATGATTTATTGATGCTAAAATGCATGCCTGAATAACGTGTGCCGCCAGACCTTCTGGCCTCCCTGTGTGTGCCTGGCGGGGGACGGACTGGCAACGACCAAGGTCGCAGGCAACTCTGGGTGGTGAAAATGCTGAGGGCGGTACAGGGGCAGGTCTGCGCACCAAGGTGCTGGGCTTGATCCAAGCGGAGAGCGCGCGTGCGGGCGTGCGGGCAAAGCACACGTGTTTCCTGTGCAACCACAAACCGCCAGGTAGTGAACATTTGGCTCAGAGGACCTCTGAGATGATCCTGCTCCTCTGTCATTTTCACCACGGGGCAGTGGAGGCCGAGGTGGCGGAAATGAACGGCCTAAGACCCCGTGCTTTTCTGGGGCGCCACAGCCCCCCCCCAAGTCCTGGCTCTCTGCGCATGCTTGCCATGATGCCTGTGCCCCGTACTGTATCCGTAGAGGTTGCTGGGGGACTCGTGGTGACCTGTGGCTCCTTCTCCGTGGCATCCCTCCCCCACCCCAGGCTGTGGCTCTCTCTGGCTGGTTCCTCCCCCTCTCTGACTAAGAGAACCCCGGAGGCCCCCCTTCTGCCAACCCTCAGCCGCCCCCTCTCCTCTGGAGCCCCCCAGGCCGTGAGCGGTGGCTCCATGGAGAAGCAGGGCCGTGGGCGGGGCGAGCCAGATAATTATAATCTTGGAAGGTTTGAATCTCAGGCTGAGAAGCAGGGAGGCAGTTCTTCCTGCCGGGTTTGGGAGCTGGGTCTGAGTCAGAAACCATCTCCCACAGCCCAGCCTCCTAGAGAGGCTGATCCCAGCCTGCCCTTCCCGCTTCGAGCCCGAGTTGGATCCAATCCGTTTATTTATGTGTGCATGCATTCATTTATGAAACGCTGATTTTGCATTTACTGCATGAGGCCCGCTGTATGGAGCCCGGGGACTGTGGCGATGATGCATGGTGGTGAAGAGGGTCTCCTGTTAATCAGACTCCATGGGTTGGGGTCCAGCAGGACAATTTTTCATGCGTCATTTAAGCTCTCGGTGCCTTTCTTTGCCCATCTGAGAAATGGGCATTGTAAGTATCTCCCTGGTAAGGATTAAGGGAAAGGATACATATAAACCACTAAACACAGTGTCTGAAGCATATTACAAGCATCCAAAATGTTGTTGCTGGTAGTATTTTTAAGAAATTGTATTAAAGAGTTGAATAATGTCCAGTTCCCCGCCCTGGAAGCACTCACAGCCGAGAATAGAGATGGCCAAGAGGCTTCATCTCATCTGTCCTCTCTGACTGATAGAGGGTGCTTGGGGTACCGTATTAAAAGAGATGCTGAGAATCAGTTCGGACTCAATAGGAAAAAGAACATGATTGATTAGCATTGTCCATGGTGGGTTTTAGATAAGGGAGGGTTGGCATGTAAGGCTGGGGTCCGCTCTCTCTGTTACCGAGTTAGTCCTGGAGAGGAAAAGAGAAGGGAATGGCAGGGCTAGGAAGAAATTTAGAAGAGCGTATGTGCAGACCTTATCAGGTATTTGAATATTGGAGGGGTCAGGGCTGCCAAAGAGCTGTTCCTAGGCTGATGTTTTTAAACATCCACGAGAGACGGGGGTCCTCCCTGCTGCAGTGTGCCAAGAGCTTTTTGTCGGAGTATACAGGTTTGAATCCTGGCTCTGGTACTCACAGTCTGTGTGTGTGACCTTGGGCAAGCATCAGACGTACCCTAGGTCTCAGCTTCCCCATCTGGAAAATGGGGAGAATGAATGACCCACCTCTTCCAACCCATGCTGGGTTCTGGTGAGGATTTAATGAGATAATACACGTTAAGAATTTAGAACAGCACCTGATACATAGTAAACACTCAAAACCTGCTGGTCAGCCATTAATATTTTGTCTGCCTTAAAGAACTAGGGGGTGGGGAGGGGCTTTTCTTCTTTTGTAAACCATTATCAATCAAATAGTTCCCCTCAGTGTGAGCGCTGGAAATAGTCAAGGATTAGGTGGCATAATCAAATTGTTCAAAAATAGAGGATTAGTAGGAAAAAGCTTAATACTTCAAACAATTGATTAATTGCTCAAATAAATTGTGCTAGGTTACACAACATTATATAAAAATGCAATTCCGCTTTTATGAGAAAGCATTAATTCATATATGACCAGAAAAAGATTTGGAAGTCTGGACCCCATGGAGTTAAACGGCAATCATCCCCAAGTAGGTGGGATTGTGGGCGTACCCATTAGAGTTCTTAATAGAAGCCAGCTTGGGCTGATTAAGCAGAAAAGAAGCCTGCAAAAAGTATGTTGGGGAGCCCCAGTCCTGCGGTGAATGTCTCAGCTCTTAGGAGCGTGATCTCAACTTGTCTGGTGGCTGGCCCAGAGCCCGGTGCGTGCTGGGAACTCAACCCTGCAACCACCACGATTCCTGAATATAATTGACTCCGCTCTGCACCTGAGGGAGGGCCACGCTTAACAGTCTCTATGACTAAGTGTTCAGTAGAATGCACAACGAAGTCCTTCCGTTCAGGTCTGAGTCTGGTGTTCCAGCTCACGGAGTCCTCAGCTGGGCAGCTCTGCAACCCCGTGCCCTGGGCCCCTGCTCCCGGGCGGGCAGGCTCTTTGGGCCGAGTTCCTGCGGCTTCCCAGTTGGGTGCAGCCTCTCCATAGTCATTAGGGCGCAATGTCACCCAGCCGTCACTGACCCTTTGGGCCCTTTCTCTCTTCTTGTTGGTTTAGGCTGGCTGTCTTTCGGATCCAATGAGTATCGACCGTCAGACCCCTGTCCTGTCACACAGCACCTTTTCATAGGAAAGTGTTTCGGGGAAAGGGTTTTATGGGGGGTGGTGTCCTATTTGGCACCAGGATCGATCTAGAAATCCTCATGGAGAAGGAGGCTTCCGGCAAGAACCTCAAAGGATAGTTGGGGTTTTCACAGACAGGCATGGTGTAGAGAAGAGGGAGGGCAGTGCAGGCCAGAAGAGGGAAGCATGTGATCTGGGGAAAAGGGGTTTTGTTGAAAACAGCTTGGCTGACACAATCACTGGTCTTGTTTTCTGTTCTATCAGCAATGCGCAGGCAAAGTGCCTGACACTCAGTAGGCCTTTAATAAATATTAGATAAAGTAATGAGCACATGAATTAAGGAATCCATGATTATTCAGTCTGCAGGGCTGGGGCAGGGGAGATCTAAAGCCCAGCTGGGTGGTCCGTACTTACATTTCTAAGGTGGGTAGCCATTGACTTTGGACAACAACAGGCTCCCTGACTGAGTCCTAAATAATGCCAGCTCCTAGCAGTGGTGGGAGGGAAGGAAAGAGAGATCCCTTCTCTTCCTCGGTGAGCTCCCACCGGCCAGCCCTTGGCTCTTTAACAACCCCCAAGCCGCCAGGTCTTGATGGGGAAGCCCCTAGGTAGCTGGCTGTTGCGTTCCTTTCTCAGTTTACCTTGTTGTGTTCCTCACTTTGAACCTTCCCAAGAGAGAGAAAAGTGGCCTCTGATGGCTGGGAGCAGGCCAGGTGCTCATAGCTGGGCCTTGGTGGGTGTTGAGCAGAAACGGTTTGACAAATGACCAACATCAGATGAGGCTGCTCTGTGACCGCGATGGGTCAACACAGAGAAGCAATCACATCTGAACACAGCCAAAACAGGAACGTTGTCCAAACCGTGGAAGTGGCCGAGCAGCCCCCATCCTGCCTAATATGTGTGACCGCCAGATCTTCCTCAAGGACAGCTGTAGCCTTACTTCCCTACTTCATAGATGACAGTAAGGTACCCAGTTATAGACACTGTATTCTAATGGTTAGAAGCAAGTCACAGACCCTGGTCACACTCAGGTGAGGGACTGTATGGGGCGTGACACGGTGGGGTAGAGGTGCTGGGGGGCATCTGAAAATTCCACCTATCACAGCAGATCTGGGGTGGGCTTGTGAATCTGCATTTTAGTAATGCCCCCACCCACCATGCTCCCAGTGGTCCAGATACAGGCAGAAGGTGAGGACATGCACAAGAGAGCGTACAACGTGGTGGAAAGTAGGCACGCTCTGCCCGAGTCCAGATCTCTCCTATGGAACCTGAGACAAGCTACCTACACTTTTAAAGTTTCATTACCCCCACTAAAAAAAAAAAAAAAAAAGAAAAAAAAAAAAAAGAAAAAAAAAAAAGAACGGGGCACCTGGGTGGCTCAGTCGGTTAAGCATCCGACCTCAGCTCAGGTCATGATCTCACAGTCTGGGAGTTTGAGCCCCACGTCGGGCTCTGTGCTGACAGCTCGGAGCCTGGAGCCTGCTTCGGATTCTGTGTCTCCCCCTCTCTCTGCCCCTCCCCTACTTGCGCCTCTGTGTCTCCTCTCTCAAAAGTAAATAAACATTAAGAAGTTGTTTAAAAAAGGATGCATCATAATAACAATAACTACTTCATAGGGCTGAAGATTAAATGAGAGAACAGGTAAAGACTACCCTGGAGCGGAGAAAGCAATGGATAAAAGCACATAGTCCTGTGATGTAATTTTTATTCCCAGCTCAAATTGGCAGGGTGGTTTCCGGGACCCTTCCCCCCCCCGTCCTTCCTGGCTGGGGCTGGTGTTATTCCTTGGGACTTCCAGCAGCCCCTTTGCTCTCCACTGTCACGGCCCTCTCTGTTAATGATGTTTTCCCCCTCTGGACTGAGAGCACCTGAGGGCAAGGTACTGTGTCAGTTACCATAGGCGAGGTTTTACTGCAGTAATGAATGACCCCCAAAGCTTTGTGGCCTCCAACCGCAAAGGCTCATTTCTTCCCTACACTGCATATCCACTATTGGTTGGCAGTGGCCTCTCTCCGTGTCCTCGTGACTCTGGGACCTGGCAGATGGAAGAACCTGTCTGTGGAACATTGCCAGTTTTGTGGCAGAGGGGAAAAAAAAGACATGGTAAATAGCGTATTGGCTGTTAAATCTGCTGGGAAGTGACACATGTCAGTTTCACCTGCCTATGAGTGGCCAAAACAAGTCACGTGGCCACTGCTGAGTTCTCTAGGTTGGAGATCTAAAACTCTTGTAAGAGGTAGTCCAGGATCTCTGGCAAACATCATTAAAATCAACCATGGAAACTTTATAAAATTCATTTTGTGAACAACAACAATATTAACAGTAGCACAGTACATGCGTGGTTTCATAAGTTAACCCATTTAACCTTCGTAACGACGTTGTGAGGGAGGTGCTGTTATCATTCCCATTTTACAGATGGGGCAGTTGAGGCCCTGAGCAGTTAAAGTCCCGTGCCCAACACTGCAGAACGAGGGGGGAGCCTCCAGGGCTCGGTGGGGAGGGGCAGCGTAGCTGTGATGGGGATGAGGTGGAGGACCGAGATGGAGCCATGGGACAGAATTCCTGCATAACCAGTTCTGGAGCCATGAGGCTCCTTGGCCCTCAGGCTGCTCCTTAGTGACCTTCCTTTGCACCAGGCTCCGCAGGGCCCCGTCCCTTCCCATAGTTCATAATCAGCTCCCCACTGAAAATCCTGTGTTTAGGGCCTGCTGAACACCATAAAAATGTCAATTAAGTTGATTTAAAAATGCTTCAGTGTCATTAACAACAAACTGTTGGTGCCGGTGCAGGCAGGCAGGACGGAGAATAAATAAGAATATTAAAAGGCTTCGGGTGTCATTAATTATCAATAATAAATTATTCCCCACCCCTACCCTCTATCTGGCTGTCAGGGGTCCCTTCTTCCCTGGGCAGGAAGAGTCATTACTACACGTGTGGGATTTGGCTCCTTCACCTTTGGGGAAGGAATGCAAGCTTTGGAGACTCAGGAATCACGGCTCTTGAGACTGCTGTTCCCACGAATCTCAGTTGTTAGCGTTCCTGCCCCAGACTGTCACAGTGCGGGCCACCACCCCGCTGAGTACCTGCCCCTATTCTGTTTGGTGAATAAATAAATGAGTGGAATTAAAGGTGTGAGCTTCTATTTGTACCTCTGAACAGGAGTCTGGCTCTGCTAATTGCTAGTTGTGCGACCCTGAATAAGTCACTGAACTTCTCTGAGTGTTTTTTCCTCCTTGAAATGGTAATGATCCCAGCTGTAGCCACTTCACAGCTTACAAAGATGAAAAGAGGTGTTGTATGTTAGAGGACTCGGAGAATATGAGTCGTTATCAGTTTCATCACGGCCATTTTCATTATCATAATTTACATCTCACCTTCCTTATGACAATTGCAACTTGGTATGCAGAGGAATGGAAAGGTTTTTCTGGTTCATCCCCTCAAAGGAATATTTCAGAGTCGTCAAAAAGGATATTTGCAAAGATATTTTTATAACAGGGGAAAGTGCTTATGTTCTGATAAGTTGAGAAAGAAAGCAGACTGGAGGGTGTCTTGTGCTTTGTGACTGCATTGATGTTAAAACAGAAGCAGGATGGAGATACAGCAAAACATTTTTGGTGATTTTTTTTCTTCTAGATTGTAGAGCCATTATTTTCTTCAGTGTAGTTTCTGTAGCTTTTTTTTTTTTTTTACATAAGTATGTTTTGTTTATTATGAAAATTTCTCAGCCTACTCCTAAATAGATAAGTATTAGGAACATATGAACATAAACCCATCACTTAGATTTAGTGATTGTTAATGTTTTGCCATATTTGCTTCATCTTTTTTTTTCTTTGTGGGTGAAATATGTATTTTTTAATTTTTATTTTAATTTTTTATTTTGAGAGAGAGCATGTGCACATAAATAGGGGAGAGAGGCATGGGGCAGGGAGAGAGAGAGAGAGAGAGAGAAAGAGAGAGAGAGAGAGAGAGAGAGAGAATGAATCTTAAGCAGGCTCTAAGCATGCTCAGCCTGACATGGAACTCGGTCTCACGACTGTGAGATCATGATCTGACCCCAAATCAGAGGTCAGATGCTTAACCAGCTGAACCACCCAGGTGCCCCTGGTTGAAATATTTTAAAGTTACTGTCATTACAATACTTTCTTCCTAAATATTTTAGTATGTATCTCTAAAAAAATAAGAATATTTTCCTACCTAACCGTGATAACATGATCACATGTGACAAATCTGATATATAGTCTGTATTCAAATTTCCCCAATTGTACTTCACATTTTTTTTAAAAGTAGGTTCGTTTGAGCCAGGATCCATTAAGCACTATGGTTTCATTTGGTTGTCCTGTCCCTTAACTCTGTTCAAATCAAGCATAGCACAGTTGCTGCCTTTTTTTCCATCCCACTGACTGTTGAACAGACCTAGCCGTTTGTTCCCCTGAATGTCTCAACTTCTGCATTAGCTTTTCCATAGTGGTTGCATTGCTTTTCTAATATGAAAATGATGTAATACAAAAAATTCCCCCTCTGTCCTTCTCAGGCACTCTCCCAACTGTGTAAGCAACTACACAGCAATGACATGCGTCCTGTGCACAGAACATGATAAGCCCAAGGCATAAATACTTTTCTCGTGTTAAATCAATCGTTATATAAATGATGAAGATGAGCCCACAAGTGAAATAACTTGCCAGGGCCGGCTAGCTGGGCAGACCGGCCCTCCAGCCAGCATGCTTAACCGCCATGCTGCATTAAAAGAACTGAAAGAAGCACTTTAAGCTGAGGAGGAAGGTAGGGAAGCCAACGCTGCCTTCCCTTGGGGATGCTCGGTGACATCTCCCAGGGGTGGACCGTGCCGTGATGCCCATGGACGGGATGGCGTGCTGCCTGCAGTGATTACATCTCTCCTTCAGCCGGAGCTTGGAGCTGTCCTGGACGTTCCCAGGGTTTCCTTCTGCTTCCTTTCCTTTCTTCCATTCTTAGCAGATTGGAAGGGCTCTAAGAAGCTTGCGCTTTTCCTTGTCTGAGCTTGAGAGTTCCCGAGTCTGCTATTTATAGGCGAAGAGACATCAGACCCAGAAAGCAGCCCTCAAGAGAGTCTCCGTAGCTGCCAGAGTAAGGGACACATGGGATTCACCAACTCTTCCATTCCTGGGTCTGCCTTCATGCTCATTCTGGAAAAATCAGGCACAGTGCACAGTTCCTTTCGGGAAAGAACAACCGTTCGGGCACCTGGGTTCTGGACGAGTCTTGCCTTTGCCTTGGACAGGCCGTGTGTCTTTGGCCGTGGCATCCAGCTTCCGCACGTCCCGCTGTCCTCCCACATTAGGTCAGATTTAAAGCTGTCAGTTCTATTTCCTCCGTGAGGTGGTTATAAGGATTATATGGGAATACAAGTAGGAGTGCTTTGAAAAGTAATGGTGGAGACATAAGAGGTCCCCTCTAGGGTGCACTCTAGGAGCTGCAAATTCAGAGGCACTACCCTGGCTTAGGGGGGTGGCAGCGTGTGGTTTCCTGGAGAGCTGTCACCTTCTGACATGACCCTACCCCAGTGCCATGGTTGACTAGTCAAGGTGTTGATGACTTGAGCCAGGCTGGGCCAATGAATCATTGCCTTGGCCTGTTGGCGCTTGGGGAGGGAGCGTGGTCAGTCATTCTTCCCTCTGGGTTTGGGTTTAAACTGAGGACAGGGACACTGATTCGCTCTCTGACTATAGAGGAAGGCAGGTTGGTGAGGGAGGGTGAATGCAGGGAGCAAGCAAGAGGGAGAGAGGCAGACATGTGAGAGCCAGGTTCTGGCTGTTCTTGGGATCAAGCTGCATTCCTGGGGTTTGATTGTTCAACCCAGTTTTGGCTTCTCTGAGCCAACCATTTCTCTCTCTTTCTCGGCTTAAGTGGTTTTGAAGTTGTCTAAAACCGTGTGTGAGATACTAGGCAATAGGATCCTCTCAGCAGGCCAAAGAAGGAGAAAGCTAGAGTGTACCCAGAGCTCAGAGATCACCTCCCGGTCCCTCCACCTCAATTTTACACCCACCGTGTCCAGCATTGTTAACCACCTTGGCTCGGGTACTCCAGCGAAGCAGCGAAACCAACACAAGAATCCGGATCTCCTGACTTTGATCCCAGGGTCTCCTCTGCCTACTTTTTATTTGGACAGCATCTAATCATAAAATATGTGAAAAAATGGCCACTCTTACTGTCTACTGAGTATGTACTAAGTTCCTCCCTGTGTTCGGTGGTTCTCACACATTATCTTAATAGCAACCCAGTGAAGAAAATGCCGTCTTTCCCATTTTGCACAGTGGACAACTGATGTCTGCAAAAGTTCAGCAGCTTGCCTGAAGTCACACAGCTAATGAGTCCCAGAGTCAGAACACACACCCGAGTCCTCGTGGTTGATCATGGCCCTCTGCCTTGTCTTTGGCTTCCTCCTCTACTGAGAGTGGCAGTGGCCACACGCTCCTTGGCACCTGTGCCTTGCTGAGTCTGTGAGTGAGCTTGAGCAGTCCCAAGAGGTCTGTAATTTCCAGTGTCTCGTGGCTACTGGCATGGGAGTATTGTTCTTGGACTTGTGTTATTTACCCAAGAATCTTCAAGGCTGCTTCTTGCTTAGGTAACAAATGCTTCTGTAAATATGGATGGAAAATTGGCTTTGCTTATTCACAAGTGGGCGAGAGCTGCAGACATTCTTGGGAAAGCCATTGGTGCAAACACATACGGGTGCAAAAGCGGCCCAGGTTTTGCCCATCAAAACCGAGGTAGAAAAAACAAGAACAAAAACCAACCGATATAGAGAAAGGGATTCTTGAAGTTTCTCTGTGAAGGTGGGCTTGGTGTTTATAAACCCTATGGTGGGTTCACTAAGGTGCCTCCCGGGTTCACAGAGGTTGGCCCAGGGCAGTCTGTCCCAAAATAGTAACTTGTGATCACCTGTGGCAGAACCATCTGGGAGACTAGTTAAAAATGCAGTGTGAGGGGCGCCTGGGTAGGTCAGTCGGTTAGGCAGCCGACTTCGGCTCAGGTCATGATCTTGCGGTCCGTGAGTTCTAGCCCCGCGTTGGGCTCTGTGCTGACAGCTCAGAGCCTGGAGCCTGCTTCATATTCTGTGTCTCCCTCTCTCTGACCCTCCCCTGTTCATGCTCTGTCTCTCCCTGTCTCAAAAATAAATAAATGTTAAAAAAAAAATTAAAAAAAAATGCAGTGTGATACACTGCCCCAAATCTGAGCGGCCTAAAACAACGTTTTGCCGATGAATCTGCAATTCAAGCGAGGGTCACCACAGTAACCCCTTATCTTTGCTGGGGCAGCTCAGCTGGGACCTGGAGGGTCCACTTTGGATGTGAATCACTCACACGGCTGGCAGGTTTGTGTGCTGTATCCTTCCCGGGCTGTGGGCTGTGGGCTGTGGGCTGTGGTCCGTGGTTCCTCCACGTGGGTCTCTCCATTGGATGCTAGGCTTCCTCATAGCATGGTAGCCGTGCTTTATAATAGCGAATGTCCCAAGAGAACTTTGGTTGTGGGACTCCAGTCTTTCCTCCTCTCCCCATGGCCTGGATCCCTGGGCAGCTTTGCCTAATGGACAGAAATGTTCTTTATGCAACTTGGACCCGACCGCTGGACTTGGCGACAATTTATTTTGTGACTTCCCAGTAAAAATGGAGTTCTTTTTTAGGAACAGTGACTCTCGGAAGGCAGAGCTGGGAACTTCATCTGGGGGAGAGGCAGTAGCAAGTAGCAGAGTGAGCACCGAACGGGGAGGCCGAAGACTCCGATTCCAGTCCTAACTGGCTGTGTGACATTGGGCAATAATATTAAGCTCACCCATAATAGTGATAGCCTCTACTTATCGGTCTCTTATTATGTAGCAGGTGCTGTGCTAAAGATATTATGTGTATCACCTGACTTCATCTCAGAAATCCTGCCAGGGCAAGAGGTAAAAATATCCTTCCCATTTTGAGGATGGGGAAACTGAGGCCTCAGGTATGGAGCCGCTTGCCCACAGCCACACAAGTAGAAGGAGATACATCCAAGATTTGGGCCCGGGCAGAGGGGTTCCAGGTCCGTGCTGTTATCACTGTGCTACAGTATCGACACAAATATGAATGTCATACAGACACAGACAGTGGCTACCATTTATTGGACATTTTCTATGTGGCATATACTGTTTCAGCCACTGTATCCAATATGGCACTTAATCCCTCAGTGACTATGTAGTAGCTATCATATGTCCATTTTCAGTTGAAGAAATCGACCTCTCATATATGTTTTTTTAAGTCTACTCATTTTGAGGTGGGGGGAGAGAGAGAGAACAAGTGGGGGAGGGGCAGAGAGAGACGGGGAGAGAGAGGATCCCAAGCAGGCTCTGCACTGCCAGCACAGAGCCCAGCATGGGGCTCGAACTCACAAACTGTGAGATCATGACCTGAGCTGAAGTCAGATACTTAACCCCCTGAACCACCCAGGCGCCCCAACCTCTCATTCTTTAAATGAGTTATTGTTATCTCTTTCCTCTGCACGGCTGTTTTCTAAGAGCTACCTCTTTGAGAAAAAGAGTAAAGGTAGATAGCGGCCCATGGACTCCAGTCATGTGGAGCAGGGGCTGGCCTCCGTCTGTGTCCCTCCCTGTCCCGCCCAGAGAGAAGCTGGGGAGGAGTTTCGGGAGGTGGCCGCACTAGTGTCCCACCTGTACCTTCCCCAGAGGCTGCAGGCACAGGCTGATTCCTGGGGCTCACCACGCCTGTCTTCCATCGGGCCGGGCCGGGCAGCCTGCCTCCTTGGCACAGTGGGCTCCAGCCTGAGGCTCCTGGGCCCCGTGTGGCTCGGTGAACTGTGTAAGGAAGGGAGACTCTGCCAGCGTGTCCCTGGCCAGCTCCCCTGCGGGCGCCATCTGGGATGCACTGAGCCTGGGAGCCAGGGCCGGCCAATGGCTGCCTCCCCTGCCCTGCGGGCCTCACCTCCCTGAGCACCCACCAGGAGTGTTGAGCTGGGGGAGGGATCTGTCAGAGGACAGATCATCCCAGGGGAACCTCTTCTTTAGGCCTCACAGGGCCCTATCAGGCAATAATAAGCAAGCTAATAACTGACGTTTGTTAAACCCTATGCTAAGTGCAGTGTGTGTGTTGTCTCACTTAATTTACTCCTTACACACACCTACATTTAAGTACTATTATGATCCCCATTTTATACATGAGGAAACTGAGGCACAGAGAGGCTAAGGGACCTACCCATGCTCATGCAGCTTCTAAGTTGCAAGAGCCAGACTTCAGATTCTGTTTTTAATGCCTGGCTCACTCATGAGTCCCAGATTCTGATCTTTGCTCAGTCTGTCACTGACGAGTAACATCTTTGCGGTCCCTTACAGTTCTTCTTCTGTGCAATGTGGGGGTAGGACCACGTTTTCAAAATGCATTCATCAGGGGGCGCCTGGGAGGTTCAGTTGGTTAAATGTCTGACTTTGGCTCAGGTCACGATCTCACGGTTCATGAGTTCGAGCCCCGCATCAGGCTCTGTGCCGACAGCTCAGAGCCTGGAGCCTGCCTTTGACTCTGTGTCTCCCTCTCTCTCTGCCCCTTTCCCTACTTGCACCCTCTCTCACTCTCTCAAAAATAAATGAAACATTAAAAAAATAATAAAGTTTTGAATTGCATTCATCAGAATGCTGGCATTCTATCAGTAGCTATTTTGATTGGGGTGGAGTTGGGGCAGGGGCGAGGGAAAGCTGAGGATGAGGACCCGACCCCCAGCCTCCTACCCCTTTGCATCTTGGGATTGAAGTGCCTCTTTTCCCTGCTTCCTGTAGGAGGGTTATGCATGAGGGATGGCGTGCAGAAGGGGTTCTGCTGCTTAGGATAAGTTTGAGCATTAGCGTTTGCCGATCCAACATTCTTGTCCCCAAAGAGAGGAGGAAAGTAAGCCTCAGAGAGGGGAAGAGACCCATCCGAAGAGGTCCAGCAAATTGGTGATTCAGGCAGAAAATGGAGTGCTTCAAAGTGCAGGTTCTGGGACCTGATGCAGGTGGGTGCAAGCCCTACCTCTGCCTGGCCCTAGAGGTGTCCCTGGCCCTAGGGCAGCTCTCGACTACTACATAACCCCTGTTTTACTACCACTCAGTGCTCCAAGTGGGGTAGTGAGGCCCCAGGTCACTTCTCTGATGAAAGAACTCGGTAACTGGGTCGTCTTTGCTTCCCTTGCTCACCCCCAACCCCAGGCCTTTGGATTTGCCCAGTTAGGTGCAGATGCCAGGGGTACCCAAAGACCGTCCCCACCTCCAGGAGTAATTTGTAGTGACTTTCCGTGTGGCAGCCTCTCCTGGAACTCATGCCCCACAGGGACTGTGTTCTTGGGTAGGGAAAGGGCCGTCCCTGTGACAAGAAGACACAGATAAGAGACTGTGTGTGACCCGTCATAACTGACCTTCAGCACCGTGCTTCGTGTCTCCAGGCTTAGCGGCCTCACCTTTAAAGAGCGGTGTAGGAGGTTTGATGATCCCCATGGCCCCTGAAGCTTCAAGATGGCATGCTTCAGTGATCCTAGGCACCAGGAAATATGACCTCTCTCCCTGGCATCCAGACATTTCTCTGAGAAGTCTCCTCCCTACGTGCAGACTCATGAATCAGGCAGAGTCATAATAGACTGAGTCTCCCTCTGTATCTGTGGGGTGAGTGATGAGACTTTTTGAGTATTCCTGGCCTTGGGAAATTGGCCTCAAATGGTCTGGCTGCAGGGTTTTCAAAGCGCTATCCTGAGTGACTGCTCTGGACAACCCAGCCACAGCCAGGTTGAGAGACCTTTAGGTCAGGCCAGAGTCTCCACACAAGGAGGTGGGAGACTGTAAGGGAAGAGATTTTCTAAAGGAGAGGCCTGCCTTCCTCTGGGCACAGAAACTGCCCTGTGTGGGTGAGTGGGGAAGGTGTACCCAGGGCAGTTCCTCAGGGGTACGACAATATGGCCTGCATGGGCACTGCAGGGGTTTGTTCTCATTCCTTCCCTCGGACAGGATGCTGCTGATCTGGCTGGTCAGATTCCGGAACACTCTGGAGCCATATCTTCTAGTGAGCAGCATGTCTGGTTGTTGAGAGATGATGCGCGTGTTGGGCTCCTTCTCTCTGAAGCCAAGTAGTTAAAAGGCTTAGATCATTTCACGATGGAGGACGCCTGACCCTCTCTCTCCCTGTGTCCCGCTCACTTAGGTGCCTTCACCTGCTCGAGGTGAAGGCAGTGTGCTCCTCGCTGCCCTTGGACCTCCCTGGCCCACCCTATCTATGAGGTCACTCGTAGCAAGTCTGTGTGCAGCCCCAGCTAACAGCTCCAACCAATGAAGGAGGAGGAGGTGGATTAATCCCACCCACCCTTCCTGATTCTTTGCCGCCAAGTGGGATAACCCTGAGGTGTATTCTGCACTGTCTCCTAGCTGGTCTTCAGCTGGATTGCGACTGAAGTGCCGTATTGGCCACACGCCTTTTATTGGCTTCCTCTTTGCCCACTTCCTCTTTCTGGATCACCTCCCAAATAGACTAAGGTTCTCAAATCCTGGTCTCAGGGTCTGCTTGTGGTATTGTGATTTATAATAAGAAATCTATATTTGGTCTTTGTTCCTGTTTCTGGCACAGAACTCCTAAAACCCTTGGAATTTCCTAAGAGATGAGAGCACCAAGGTGTCTTTTGTTATGCTAATGAGGTGAATTTTGGCTTGCACCTAAGGATGGGGGCTGGTCGTCCAGCCAGTGGAGCCAACCTTGTGATTAGAAGGTTGGAATTTTCAGCCCCATCCCTGGATCTCCGGGGAGGGGAGAGGGAGTGGAAATGTGAACTCAATCACCAATGGTCAGTGATTTAATCAATCATCCTGTGTAATGAAGAACCCAAAGGACATGTTTGGAGAGTTTCCAGGTGAACCTGTGGAGATGCTGGGAGAGACGGGCATCTAGGGAGGGTGTGGAGGTTTTAGCACCCTTTCCCCATACCTTGCTCTATATATAATAATCTATATTCCATGTATCTGTATTATGTATGTAATACTATATATAATCTCTTCATCTGATTTGTATCCTTTAATATCCATTGTAGAGGCACCTGGGTAGCTCGGTTGGTTAAGCATCTGGCTTTGACTCAAGTCATGATCTCGTGGTTCATGAGTTCAAGCCCTGCATCTGGCTCCGTGCTGACAATTCTCTCTCCCTGTCTGCCACTCCCCCACCTGCACGCTCACGCTCTGCGTGCACTCTTACGCTCTCTCTCTCAAAATAAATACACTTAAAAAAAATAGTATCCATTGTGATAAGCCAGCAATCTAGTCATTAAACTGGTTTCCTAACTTCTGTAAGCTCCTCTAGCAAATTAATCAACCCCAAGGAAGGCATTGTGGGAACTTCTGATTTATAACCAGTCGGAAGCACAGGAAACAACCTGGACTTCAAATGGGCATCTGAAGTGGAAGGTGGTCTTGTGGGATGAGCCCTTAACCTGTGGAGTCTGACGGTATCTCCACATAGGGTCAGATTTGAGTTGAATTTTGGGACACCCACTGGTGTCTAAGAATTGCTTGCTGATGTGGGCAAAGCCACCCCTTCTCCAACTTTGGAACTGGGTGCATAACCCCTACTGTTCGTGGAAGGATTCACACTAAGACGTCTAACTTATGCGACTTTCACTACAGTGCTGGGAGAGGCAGGGTGATTTTACTCCCATTTTCCTGATGAACTGAGGCCTTTTCAAAATGTCAAAAATGACTTCTCCCAAAGTGCTAGAATATACCATTATTCTTTCCCCAATGGTATGTGTAGGCTCCTGCCTGATACAAGGGCGGACAGTGGGTTGCATTGGGTGAAAACCAGTAAGGTACTCAATCTTTTGCTGCTGTCTTAATTTTAGTTCTCAAGACTAACTGTGGATTTGTTTAGAAAAAGCCTTCCTCCCTGATTAGAACTACTGATATCTGAATGGCTAATGGGAGCAGGAAGGGGTTTTTAACCTTTTGGATAAGATATAGGAGAGTTAACTAGCACCTTGGTTGATCCCAAGGTCAAGACCTTCAAAAAAAGTTACAGAATCATTCAACATCAGATATGGAAGGCAGCTCATCATGGCTAGTGTCAGCCTTTATTTAGCAAATGGATACACTGAGGTCTAAAGAGGAGGCAGTTTTAAATGGAAGTTGGGATCCAAGGGAAAGTAAAGGAGATACATGTCATCAGAGTCAGGTTATGCTAAACTCAGGAATCTATGAGAACTTATTTAGGAATATCACATTGGAACCAACCATAATCAATGGATGGGGCTACCCAGAACCTAGAACTGAGCAAGCTTAGAATGTTCCACGTAAACTTTGAGAGAAATAGTTCATGAATTGATTAATGACGTCTGCCTTGGCACAGGACAGATGAGTACTATTTATCTGCTACTATGTAAAATAGAACATCAATAAGTCTGGGACTGTGGATAGCCAAAGAGGTAGAACCCACAGGCTGGGATTTGGAGGGACAGTGAAGCTAGATCACCAGTGACAATCCAAGGACTACCAGTGGTGGCTAGGCTGGTGTTTAGGCTTCTTGGCCACCCTAAATTACTTTTTTACTCTTTCTCAGGATTGTATCATACTGCTTTGGAATCCCCGTAACCTTGTAGAATGAGAATGCACATGTACTTTGTTTTATACAGTAGACATGTAAAACAAAAATTTTGGATACTACAAATTTTGCCTTCGATTTAGCCTCATATAGTACTAAAGTTAGTCTCACTTTCTCCATATGCAAAATAAAGGTTTTGGTCAAGGTCTGAAATTCTCATAGGATTTTAACAGCTATTATGTGGAATAACATAAGTTTCCATGATCAATTTCTTTTGGAATATTGCTGGATTAATTAAAAAAAAAACATTGTTTTAACCCATGGGACTTCTCAGATCCTTTAATGTCAGAATTCACGCTAAAGTGACTCGGTACTGGGCGCCTGGGTGGCTCAGTCGGTTAAGCGTCTGACTTTGGCTCAGGTCATGATCTCACAGTTCGTGGGTTCGAGCCCCACATTGGGCTCAAAGTGACAGTGCAGAGAATGCTTGAGATTCACTCCCTCCTCTGTCTCTGCCCTCCCCCTCTCATGCTTTCTCTCTCTCTCTCAAGTAATAAATAAACTTAAAAAAGATAGCTCCCCAAACTTATTTGAAAACAGAATGCACAATACAGTAGAGTCTCTAAAGGTCTTTCAGCTTCAAAATGCTCCCATTCTTTGCTCCTTTCCCTTGAGAATAGAGGTAGCACTAGAAGCACCATCAGTGATCGGCTTATTTTGCTTCTCTGCTATAGACATGATTTGGTGGTTGGTTTTTAACCACAGAGTTCAAGTGGCTCAAAGCAAGTGGCAACCAGGGGGGCTCATTTCTTTAGTAAAGCTTTTGAAGATAAATCGATGAGATTGAAAACAGCGGAAACAATTTGTTCCTTAAGACTAGACTAGGTAATTTCTGTTACTTTGATGTGACTGGCAATAAAACCAATTGGCAAAATTGACTGCAGAACAGTGTGACTAGGGGGCTTCCCCCCCCCCCCACCACATAGTCTTTGTCAGCATAGCTGCTATGAAGATTTTTCATCTGAAAGTCGAGTAGCAAAATCCTGCACAGTGTCCTAACCTCTGTGGAGGGTTTAGTTTTTGCAGTACAGCATCGGGCAAATTGTCATGATCACATGCACACTATTACAGTTTCCACCTGTATGGTGGGGTTCCAGATGTCTGACCCTAAGTAGTTCTCAACACTGGGGAGATGTCCACCCTGGGGCAGCTGTAGCTGCCTGTGTCTGCAGAGACAGACTATTCCTTCAAATGGGGGACTGCGTTCTTTCTCTATTCAAAAGAGACCATATCAGTTTGATCTACCTTTCTGCAAGTCTGGTCACAAATGACTTCAAAGTCTCCCATACCAATAGTTTTTATCAAAGACTGTTTCACAGTCGGCATTGATAGGCAAATATGGAAAGTATGGTGGATTATTAACCAAGGCACCATCAGAATCACCTATGGAATTAAAACAAATAAACATGTCACCCCTGAAGATTTTGATGGAGAAGTTATAAAGTGGGCACAACCGCTTGTATTTTAAAAGGCTCCACAGAGGGGCACCTAGGTGGCTCAGTCAGTTAAGGGTGTGACTTCAGCTCAGGTCATGATCTCATGATTCGTGGGTTTGAGCCCCACATTGGGCTCTGTGCTGACAGCTCAGAGCCTGGAGCCTGCTTTGGATTCTTTGTCTCCTCTCTCTCCACCTCCCCAACTCATGCTCCGTCTCTGCAAAATAAATAAACATTAAAAATTTTTTAAATTAAAAATTAAAAAGCTCCACAGATATAATCCACATGTCCAGCCATCAAAGATGGATACACAAAGTGTGGTTTATTCATACAATGGAAAGCTGCTCACCAACAGCAAAGAAAAAGCTGTTGTTACATGCAGCAGCATCAGTGAATCTCCCAGACATTAGGTTAAGTGAAAAAAGCCAGTCACCAAAAAATGTACAATGTAGAATCTATTTGTACGAAGTTTGAAAATAAGCAAAGCTGATAAATGGTGTTAGAAAGAAAAATTGTGGTTTCTAAAAGGGGGATGTGGGATTAACAACAGAGGGCCACAAGGACACTTTCTGAAGGTGATGAAAATATTTTATACCTTGTTTTGGGTGATGGTGTACCCAGATGCGTGTAATTTCAAAACTTGAACTGAATTTTTTAGAGGTTTTTTTTTCAATTTTTAATTTTTTACTTAATTTTTATTTTTTAATGTTTATTTTTGAGAGAGAGGGAGAGAGAGAGAGAGAACGAGCAGGGGAAGGGCAGAGAGGGAGACATGACCTGAGCTGAAGTCAGATGCTTAACCGACTGAGCCACCCAGGTGCCCTAAGAGATGTGTGTTTTATTGTATATAATTTCCACATCGTTTAAATCAAAGAGGCTAATTTCCCTGTAAGTCTCCAAACCGGGGTTCTGCACCTGTGCCAAAATCCAAGGAATGATCATCTTCACTCAATCTAGCTCAGCCCAGTTACTGCCTCAAGAAATGAAACACTTTTCTATTCTTTGCTGTATGTCATACAACCCACCATTTTCATTTACCTTTCAGAATTTCTTCCGTTCTGTCTTTTGAATAATAAAACTCTAGAGAACTTAATGTACACAGTCCGCTTACTAATGCACCCATAGGTCTCCAGGAACTGTGTACCTTTACTGTTTCCATTTCAGTATTCAGCCTTCTTGGAAAGAGGCCCTTCTTCCTAGACCACCTTGTAGGGACCTCATGTTTAATGAGCACCTACTGTGTGCTGGACTTTGTTGGCTACTTTACCAAAGCTATCTCGTTTTCTTTTCCAAATAACCCTAAGAAATAGATACTTTTACTGTTCTTCTCTGCTTTTCAGATTAGCGGTTGATAAGGAAAGATAAATCTATAGGAAGCCCAAAGGTGATATCAGGCTGATAAGTGGAGGATACAGGGTTAGAAAAAACTGTGATTGCAAAACCTCTTATAATTTAAGGCCTCTTTGATTCCAGGGCCTGAGGTAAGGAAAGCAGGGACCTGGGAGTTGGAAGGAGAGATACAGCTGAGTGTAAAAGGGGCAAAGGTGCTCATTTGACAATGTTTTTCATGCTCAGTTGCCAGAATTCAAGCCGGCCAGGCCCCACACACCCAGGCAGTCCCGTGCTCTCTGGCTCACCCCTGCTGGTAGCTTAGAAGTGGCAGCCTCAGGGCGACTTTTGTTATAACTTAGAAAACAAGAAGGAAGCAAGTGGGGGATGTAGATATGTCTTTACTTTTAGGATTCTGGCTCCCTGAGATCAGAGGAGTGGGTTCCCTTACGGGGGTGGTGAGACACAGGGAGAAGCATTGGAGCAGATTCTGTGGTGTGTGTGTGTGTGTGTGTGTGTGTGTGTGTGTGTGTGTGTGTGTCGGCGCGCCTGTGCGTGGAGGGGGGATTGCTGTACCCAGCGCAAGGCACTGGGGGAGGAGGAAGCGGTAGCAGAGATCTGAATAATTGATTCTTCAGCCGCACCAGACGCTCAGGAGCGGGCGGAGAGCGCGTTTTCAGCACCAGGGACAGTGGCACATCGCTGCAGGCACCCACTTCGCCAGGCAGTCGCCTATCCTGGCCTTGTCGCCGCCGTGCGCCCCGGGAAAGGGTGGCAGTGCTCCGCGCCGCCGCCGCCGAGGGACTGCGGGGTCTGCCTCGGCCCGCCTCCAGGGAGGGCGGCTGCGGGCGGGAGATGCTTTCGCCCACCGGAGCTCCAAGCCTCCCTGGCTGTCGCGGGGGCTGCTGCGTCTAGCCGACTGAGAACAAGTCCCCTAAGTTGACGTGGGGGCGCCCCTGCCTTCCTCCTCCTCTTCCTCCGAGGCGACCGCAGCAGAAGCAAGCCTCAGGAGCCCGGTTTTGCCAGTGCTGTGAACCAGGGTGGCTGGCCGCTCTCCGGACTCCCGTCGGGAAATGGGGAGCTGAACGCCTGGTGGCGAGCTGGCCCCGCAGCGAAGGGCCCAGAGGGAGCTGCCATCCCCCGCCCGCGCCTCTCTCCAGCGGGGACCGCGGGGATCCCCGGCCACACGCGCGCGCGCTCCCACACTCACTCACACACACACTCGCCCTCACGCACACCACCAGCCGGAGCCTGGGCTGCGGAGAGGGCTCCCGGGCGCGCTTAGAGGACCGGGCAGCTGCTGTCCGGAGTGGGGCAGGAAGCCGAGCTCCGGCTTTTGGAGGGAGGCGCCGCGGGGCTAGCCGGAGCATGGGGCTGGGTGAGCGCTGAGAGTCGCGGCCGCAGCCATCAGCCCTGGAGATGACCAGGAGCGGCCACTGCTGAGAACTATGTGGAGAGAGGCTGCGGTGAGTGCTGGCGCGGGACGCGGGGCCTGGGAGGCCCCTTTGGGGGAAAAGGTGGTGGGAGGCCTGGATAGGAGGGGGCGGCAGGACCGCAAGAGGGTCGTTGCGTGGGAATGATCGCACCTCCTTCGGGGATCCGGGATCGCGGGAGCCCGAGTCCTTCCCTCCCCCTCTCCTGCCGGCTCATCGCAAACTCAGCCAGCCACCCCCCTCCATTCCCTCCTCTTTCTCTCCCTACCCCCCCTCGCTCAGCAGCTCCTGGCCGAACAACTGCCAGCAGCCGGCGCCGGGGAGGTGGTAGGGGGTGAGGGTGGAGATGCCCAGTTAGCTTCTCGTGCGTGGCGAACCTGGGGCTCGGGTTCTCCTGTGCGCCCAGGAGCGGAGCTCTCCATATCGACCACGGGGTCTGGGGATCCGCACAGGGGGTCTTGGGCATGGAGCTTCAGCTCCCCCTCTTCGGTCGAGCCCCCTGTGCGCACAGGGGGCTGTGAGCATTGCAGACTGCAGCCTGCCCCCCAGTCCCCTTTCTCCTGCCCGCGGGCTGACCCAGCGTCTCCGTCTCTTCTCCACCCCGGTAGAGCCCTGCTGCAGAGCCTCCGGCTGGGATAGCCGCCCCCCGTGGGGGCGATGCAGACAGCGCGGGACAGCCAGGGGAGCGCGCGGGGGCCGCAGCATGCGGAAACCCGCTAAACCCGGTGGCTGCTGAGGCGGCCGAGATGCTCGTGCGCGCAGCGCGCCCCACTGCATCCTCGACCTTCTCCGGCTACAGGTACGTCCCAGCGGGAGACCTGGGCTCGGCCGGCCTGGGAAGAGGAAGACTCAACCGGAGAGAGACCGAGAGCGGGAGAAGGAACAGGAGAGAGAGGGGAGAGAGGAAGCGGGAGAGGGATTATCTGTAGCGAGGCGCGGGAGGAGCACCAGGGGGCGCTGCGGCTCCGCGCTCTGCTGTGCTCACCCTAAGAGTGCCTCGGCCAGAACGAGTTCTCCCTAACTTCCCCTGGCTCCAGCAGCGCCGGGCCCGAGGGGCGCGCGCCTGTGCACGCGTGCACGACTGTGCTGGTATTTGCAGGCACGCGCAGTTGTGCACCTGGCGCGATACATGTGTGTGCACCGACTGAGGACGTGTGTGGACTCCGGATGGCCGTGGGCCGTGGGCACCGCCACAGCGGCCTGCGGCTGTGCGCAGAACGGCGCGCGTGCCTGTCAGGTTGTGCAGCCCACTACCCACATGCATCTAAGACTTGGTAACAGGACCTGTAGTGGAAAGCCTCGGGAGGGTCTGTACAGTTCGTGTCCGTCGGAGAGCCGCTTAGGAGCCTACCTTTCCCCCCACGCAGTTCCCTGCCAGCTCCCACGCGCCGGCCCACGGGTGGAAGCGCCTGCTCTCCGCTCTGGGATTCTGCATTGCACGCGGCGCGCATGAGAGAGGGCGTGTGTGTGTGTGTGTGTGTGTGTGTGTGTGTGTGTGTGTAGGGGGCGGGTCCTGGGGCTCGCTTGCAGTTGAGTGGAAATCGCTTCACTGTACCCCCGCGCAGGTGGGGGAGCCCAATTTCCCCCACGCGCCTGGGGCGCACGGGTGAATGTCTGCACTCCCGTGAACTTGGTGGGGGCCACCCTGCAGGAGAGGAGTGGGGTCTGCAGCGCGTGCCGCGTGGAGCCAGGTCTGTGCTGTACCGGGAGGATTCAGAGGGGGCGGGGTCAGTCATCTAGCACAGCGCGGGAGCAGGGCTGCGGAGTCTCAGCACCGCCTCCGCACGCGGGGGCTGCTTTGTAGTTGGCTCCCTTGAGCAGGGGGCGGGGTCGGTAACTTGGTCTGAACTAGTCGGGTGGGAGAGGGGTGGGTGGAGGGTTTGCTCTGTGCGCCTACGCTCAGGGGCTGTGGTCCACGGCTAACTTGGGGGTGTGGTGGGAAACGTGGGCAGAGTTGGGTATGGAGAGGAGGCTGGAGACAGGGGATGAGACGGAGGCTGGATGCAAAAATGGGTTTAGGGATAGTGATGGAGACTTAGCTCCGATTGGAGTTGTGGATAGAGCTGGGTGGAGGGATGTGGATGGCGGCAGGAATGGGGAATGGAGTCAGTGACTCTGTCAGCTCGCGCTGGGGATGGGCTGTATACCCGGCTCCTAGAGCAAGGGGCTGGGTCTCTAATCCCTTTCCTCTGGAACCTTTGCTCCCCGCGGCCCTGACTCTCCCTCTCCGCCTTGCAGGGACCGTAAGTGGCGACTATGGGCAGACTGGGTTATTGGACCCTGCTGGTGCTGCCGGCCCTTCTGGTCTGGCGCGGTCCGGCGCAGGGTGCGGCGGCGGAGAAGGGTCCCCCGGCGCTGAACATTGCGGTGCTGCTGGGTCACAGCCACGACGTGACGGAGCGCGAACTGCGAAACCTGTGGGGCCCCGAGCAGGCAGCAGGGTTGCCCCTGGACGTGAACGTGGTGGCCCTGCTGATGAACCGCACGGACCCCAAGAGCCTCATCACACATGTGTGCGACCTCATGTCTGGGGCGCGCATCCATGGCCTTGTGTTTGGGGACGACACCGACCAGGAGGCCGTGGCTCAGATGCTGGATTTTATCTCTTCGCAGACTTTCATCCCCATCCTGGGCATCCACGGGGGCGCATCTATGATCATGGCTGACAAGGTAAGTGGGAGAGGTGATAGGCTGCCAGGCCCCGGGAGTATGCTGATCATACCACAGCCACCACAGGTCTTGGGGAGCCTCTGGCATCTGTTTTGATCTGAGAGAGGGTCGTGGCCACTGGCTCTGGTGAAAGCCAGGTTTTGCCTTTCCAGCCCAGAAATGAATGGAAACGCTTTCTGCCTTGGTTCTGAGGGTCTCAGGCACTTTGGGTATGCCAGGGAGAACTCAGTGAATGCAGATCTGTGAGGAAGTGGTGGAATGCTTGGAGGTTTCCAGATAGTGCACAGAGGTGAGCTTGGGGACACTTGAAACCCTCCAGCTCATATTTCTAGAATGTCACTTTTACCTGACTTGTGGAAAAGTGTCCATTTTCCCCCTTTGCGGTAAGCAACTAAAACTATTTTCAAAAAGCTGAAACGTGGCTATGTTATGGAATAAAACGCATAGTCTTTAGGTAAAACGCAAAAGGGCAGAGAAATATGCTTCCACAGACTCCGCATTTGGGGGAAGAGGGGCGGAGAGTTTGAGAAGTCCCGTGCAGGCGCACAGCAGAGCATTCCTCTAAGGAGTGGGTGCGAGTGGAGACAACTAACTCTAGACCCTGAGTATGGAGGGCCTGGCATTTTCCTACATGTTTCCTGGGTGGGGCTGTCAGGGGCGCCCAGAATGTCAGATGGAGGGGTTGCTTCCCAAGGATGGGTTTTGGTATGAACTTGGATAGTGTCTGAACGAAAGAAGGTGTGCCCACATCTCTTGGTTTAGGATGGGAGAGAAGGTTATTCTGCGAACCATCCGAGAGTGTTGGTTTGGGGAAGAGGAGAGACTTTAAGGTTGGGTGAGATGTTATGAGGGCCTGGTTTGAGGATCAGAAGGGAGAAGCACAGTGAGGAAGGAGAAAAAACTGGAGTCGTGGGTGCACTGTATCTCTAAGCCCCAGGAAGGGCCTCAGATGGGGTCGGAAGCAGGGGGGTGGGAGGGAGAGGGAGCGTGCCCTTGTGTGCTGTGGTCCCCAGTCCCGAGACCTCCTTGGAATGTGTTCCTTAAATAGCGGGAGACATGCTAATGGAACAAACAGACATTTGTCAGAGCACTTTCCTTCTGACGCTCTCAAAGCACTTTTATATTCATCAAATCAGATTCTGCCTCTGCCTCAGCAATTCCCACCAGCTCCTTTGGGAACTGTATTAATTCTTTCAGGTCTCCTGGGCTGCAGCACATTCAGCCGAAGTATACAACCAATGCAGTATCTTATTAAACATTCATTTGAAATGCCTTGCAGTCTAGCAGAATTCCTCCGTGCGGTCGAGCATTTTCCCAGCCACCTCTCTGTTTTGGGGAGCTCCTTTCTGGGATTAAAAAAAGACGAAGTAGGGAACAGCTGTGCCCTGCCACCAGTGTATGAACTGGAGAAGGTCTTGGAGTCTCCTAGAGCATCCTGCAACTTTCAGATGAAGTACCTGAGGCATAGCGGTGGGGGGGGGGGGGGGTTGGTGGCACGGGCAGTTAAAGACTTGGCTGAGGCCACACAGTGGGTGATGGGACTAGATCTTGGTCTTCTGGTCTCAAGCTGTGATCTCACTTTCCAGCAAATTAAGCCTGTCCTTTAATTTTGTCATCTTAACTTCAGGAGGGTCAAGGAATTAATCTCATTTTATAGGAGATAGTGAGCCATGGAGAGGTGCAGTGAATCAGAGCCCAGGGCTCGTGCATAAGGACTGACCAGTCCTCTGATGAAGGCATGAATGAGAACTGTAGTTTCTGGCAGGGGGTTGGTGATTTGGGGATCTAAATATCACCCCTGATCCCACCTCCCTTCTGAAGTTTTGACCAAAAAAGCAGCACACGAAAGATAGTACTGCCATGTGGAAAGTGAAATTTATGGATTGACTAGGGCCCAGCCCCATCAATGGAGAAATCTGTTGTAATCTGACTTAGAGACGGTGTCTTGAGTCTGGGAGGTCTGATCTGGCAGGTCTGTGGCTCAGGCTCTTACCTGATTTTATCCATCTGACTGTGGGCAAATAAGTAGGAACAGGGAGTGAGCTCAGAGTTGAGCACCCATTTGGTAGATGGCGACCCTGTCCACTGTGAACGCCAGGCTCTGACCAACTGGACCCGCGGCTGCTCCTCCCTTAAAGGGCCGAGAGAAAGGGAGTTGGGAGGGTGAGGGTGGACGTATCCTCGTCTCCTATCAAAGGAAACCACCTTCTGGGGATTGGGCAAGAGTGTGGCCCCACTTCGGAGTAAAGGAGAAAAAGGGAATCCGGAAATGCAAGAGGAAGATAAGAAAGGACGTTTTCAGAGAAGTCCCGTTAAGAGAGAGATTTACGAGGTGGTGTTGGGAGAGGAATGAAAAAGTCCATTGGTTCAAAAATTGTGAAGGGAATTGTCAGGGCTGGCCAAGTTGGTCTTGATGGCAGGGAATCCAAGAAGGGAGTGGAGATAATGTTGGGGTACATGTTGGGCCCCACACGTGGGATGTGCAGGTGATGTTGGGTGGGGGTGGGTAAAGAGTGGCATTTTGAGAAACCTGAATGTCTTAAAACAAAGAAAGAGATAATCTGAGATGGGAACAGCCCTTTCTTCCAGATTAGTAGCACATCTCTCTGGCTTGTGCCTTTGCTGCCTGTTTCCTTTGGAGCTGAACGCCGAGTGCAGTTTGGCTCTGAAGAGGCAGCCATGAGATGTTGCCTAAAACTCCACCTTGCTTGGTTGAGTGTGCCAACAGCGTTACGGCCTCAAAGTCTGAATCTCCCCAGACTGAACAGGCCTTTCTGTCTCCCTGCTAAGATGATGTTCATTTGGTAAAGCCCAGAACGTACCTGTGTTGTTTTCACTTCCAAATTGGCAGCACGATAGTTGATAGTGCCCCTGTGGGTAAGAATGGTATTTAACTTGATTATCAGTTAAATTCAACATGCCCCCGCCCTCCCATTTTTACCTTTCCCTCAGTCTACCTGACCCGTGTGAGAAAGAACAAAGCCTTCTAATAACTGAAATGTGTTAAGTGGCAGATTTGTGTGATGTTTATTTACAGTAGAGATGTTAATTTTTGCTTTTATCAATGGGTGGTCCTGAAATATAATTCAAGTAGAGGTGAAAATAATGTTTGATGTAGATAAAGTTCTAATTGTATCTTGGTTTGGCCACTTTGATCCCCTCCAAATGGAACGCAACTCTGGTTGCAGCAATAGCCCCTAATAAATCAGGCTTGTGCGTTAGACCTTCATGTTTCTGCTCAGTGCCCTCACCTCCTCCTCCCTTTCTATTTCTAGCAAGTCCATGGGGGAAAAGACAAGGTTTAGATTTTAGCTACATCTAGCCATGTCGCTTACTGCGTGGACTTTCTATGTTGTGTCGATCCATACCTCATCTCTTCTACTCGAGTGGAAGTTCCTTGAGGACAGTCTTTTTAAAAAGTGTGTTTATGTGTATTTGAAACAATGACTACTACTCTTCCACAGTTTATAAAAATAATGTCATTTCACCGGAGAGCGTTTAGAAAATACATTAACCTTTAAAGAGGAAAATAAAGTTCTTCCCTCTAAGTCCTGTCACCAGGAGCAGCCAGCCACTGTTGGACATGAGGGTCTCTTTCTTCTAAGCTGTATTCAGTTAGTTATCAGTTGAGGATTATGCTGTATATATGTTTTGTTTTTGTTTTGTTTTTGTACTTGGCACTCTGTGGGCTTTTTTTAGTCATAAGATTCAGGTTTTTCTTTAATTGTGGAAAAATCTCAGCCATTATCTGTTGGCTGTTTCCTGTCTAGTATTTTCTCTGTTCTCTCCGTATGTAGTTTCTCCATGTATCTTAAACATTTTTTTTCAGTTCTCTATCTCTCTGTGTTATGTTCGAGGAGGTCTCTCCAGTTCTGTACTCCAGTTAACCAACTCTTACTTGTTTTTTTGTTTTTTGTTTTTTTTTAAATTTTTTTTTCAACATTTATTTATTTTTGGGACAGAGAGAGACAGAGCATGAACAGGGGAGGGGCAGAGAGAGAGGGAGACACAGAATCGGAAACAAGCTCCAGGCTCGGAGCCATCAGCCCAGAGCTTGACGCGGGGCTCGAACTCACGGACCGCGAGATCGTGACCTGGCTGAAGTTGGACGCTTAACCGACTGCGCCACCCAGGCGCCCTGACCAACTCTTACTTGTATCTGGTTTATTATTTTGCCTTAACCAGCTCTTTTTATTTGTATCTTGTCTATTATTTTACCTGTCTGTTGAGCTTTTAATTTCAAATGTTCACCGTATTTCCAAGATAAATAATTGGCCCCTTTTTATACCTTCCTGCTTCTCTATTTTATTTTAAAAACCCTCTTTTTACTTTGTGAATGTAAATTCTTCCTCTATCCCTTTGAGGATTAAAAAAAAAATACCGCGAAGTCCTTCTCTGATTGCTCTAGCATCTTTGTTTCTTCAGATATGAATTCTTTCATTTTGCAGATTGATCATTGGATGTCCTCATGTGTTCACTAATGTCTCCTATGTCCTCATGTGTTTTGTTTGTGAACTTATTTTCAAGGTGATTTTATGATATCTTCTGCCCTATGTCTGCAAGGGTATATGTGCTTTTCAACTAGAGCTCATGTCAACAGCTCAACTCAGAGCTCTTTCTCTGCTCTGTATATCCTATGGTGCCCGCTTGGGTCCCAGGCTCATGTAAGTTGCTTCATTTTTGCTCCTTGGCACAGACGGAGGCATCCTTTTTGACTGTGACTCCTGGAAGGATGATTCTGAGTCCAGTTTTGCCTCTAATTCCCTGGGTAGATGTTGGGACCTCTGCTTCCTTGGCTCATATTGGACCCATCCCCCATGAACCATGTGACTTTGAGTCCTGCTTGAGATTGTAGAGTCCTATCTTCTGATTCATTTATTTTTAGAGAGTCCTCTTTATTTTTAATTCGTGATTCCCTTGTCTTATTTCCAAGCAGTATTATGTAAAATTTAAAACATCTAAAGGTTTATCTATAAATTCTGCATCTTAGGAGCAGGGGAGGAATTACTGAGTGTGTTCACTCTGATTTTGACCCAGTTATATTTCACAACCTGCTTTCATTTTTTTTTTTCAAGCTTGATTATGTATTTGTGGAATTTTCCCTTTAAATCCTATTTAATAAAATAGACTTCTCAAACATGATTTTAAAAGGCTGCGGAGTATTCTGTTTATACCACAGTCATTGTGACTAATATTTCTATTTTCCACCTTTATTAAGGTTTATTTCTGGTTCGCGTGTGTGTTCTTTTCAGCACCTTGTGCTGATCTCGCCCTTTGCGTTTGTTTCTTGGCAAATGTTTGTTGATTGAATGAATCAAGTCCCTGGTTCCAATGCCAGCTTGCTGCAGTCTCCAGATGAACTTACCACGCTGTGGTTTCCCATGCAATGTTTGTTCCCTACTTGCCGACTGATCTCATAGGTGTGTGTCAGTCTCCTCTTCTTTCTAGTGGGCAGATAATTACTAGCCATCCTTGGGATTAACAGAAATTGGGGGTGTTCCGTACAAAAGGCCCAGGTAGTGCGGCTGAGTAATAGGTCATTAGCCGGAAGTGGGACTTTCTCTTGTAACCGGGCACCTCCAGAGTTAGGCTATGAGTGAGACCCTCAAAGCTCATGGGAAGGGTAGACGTGCACATCAGAATGTTGGTGGAACCCACTCAGCTCCTGCTATGGAGGCTTTGGGTAGTTCCTGAGAGAGTGAGGAGGCCTATCTTGAGCCTTTGCGATGAGGCATATCAGATGCAATCATCTACCCCTCCTTCCATAAGTCATTGGAGAGGAAAAGGCATCACCCCGAGAGGCATGACTCACCTTCCAAGTGGCCCTTGGGGGTCATTGGTAATCGCTTGGACTCTTGGCTGCTGTGTTCTGGTGGGTTTGGAAGGTACAGTGTTGATGTTCTTTTTGGTAGCCCCAGGTGGGAAAGGCTTCTCTAGCTGGAGCGATGGAAGGGATCAAGGGGCTGGGAGGGAAGGAGGGAGGCAGAAAGAAAGAGAGGGAGAAAGACATAGAAATAGCATCTTGGGTTTGCAGTGCAGAATGATGGCTTCTGGTAAGCCCATAGTGAAAACGAGCAGTTATAATGTTGTTAGCTCGTGGGTTTTCTTTGTTCTTCACTCCCTGTTTTTTTTTTCAGATTTGGATTCGTTGCCAGCCTTAAAGTTAGGAGACATCACAGTTAAAATTTTTTTTAATGTTTGTTTTTGAGAGAGAGAGAGAGAGGGGGCGAACCTAAGCGGGGGGAGGGCAGAGAGAGAGGGAGACAGAGTCCGAAGCAGGCTCCAGGCTCACAGCTATCAGCACAGAGCCCGACGCGGGGCTCGAACCCGCTGACAATGAGATCATGACCTGAACCAAAGTTGGACGCTTAACCGACTGAGCCACCCAGGCGCCCCGGAGACCTCACATTTTTAAAAATCCAAATTTCATGCTTCACTGCAAGAATTCAGAAGGCCTGGCAACATGGGCCCCGCCCTTCCCCTCAGCAGGCAACAGGCGGCTGGAGGTGAATAGCACCTTTACCCTCTTAGGGCTGGCGCTCTTCCCATGTTCAGTCCTCTGCTTGCCCACTTCCCTCATTCATGCTAGAACCTCATCCCTGAAGGCGCTGGGGTTTGAGACCCTGGTGTAGGTGAAGAATATAGCTGGTCTTTATTAAGAAAGCCTTTCCTGGGCACTCCGCTTCTCTCCCTAGGGCTGTTCCTTGGCAAGTGGCAAACTCATGATGTGCATATATCTGTGCTGCTGTGTTTACTGCTGCCATCGCTGATCTCCTGAGCCTTAAATCTTTAAGGACCTTAAATCCTTCTCAACACGGTACTCGAGGAAGCCACTACCAACCAACTTGAGTCAAAGGCCCCTGAAAACCTTGGACAGAGGGTCCGAGGACCTGAATTCCATTTCGAAATAGCAGTGTGACCCGGAGAAAGGCCCTTCACCTTGCTGGTCCTTAGGCTTTCCTGTGAAATGACGTTTAGGGTGATACTATCTCTGAGGCCTCTTCCAGCTCTGAAAATTTTACCACCTTCAAGGAAAGACTGGCAAGAGACCTGTCAAAATGTGAGCCGTGGTTATCTTTGAGTGGTGGACTCCTGCTATTTCAGTCTTTTTAAAAAATGTCATTATACTGGGGCGCCTGGGTGGCTCAATCGGTTAAGCGGCTGACTTCAGCTCAGGTCGTGATCTCACAGTCTGTGGGTTCGAGCCCCGCATGGGGCTCTGTGCTGACGGCTCAGAGCCCGGAGCCTGCTTCGGATTCTGTGTCTCCCTCTCTCTCTGCCCCTCCCCTGCTCACACTCTGTCTCTCTCTGTCTCTCAAAAAATGAATAAACATTAAAAAAATTTTGTTAATGTCATTATAGCGTGGTTGATAAATTGAACCTTGAGTTTGGTTGTCTGTGTTTAAATTCAGGCTTTCACTTACCAGCTGGCTGATCATGAGAAAGCTTCTTAATGGCTCTGAGTCTCAGTGTCCTCACTGTTTGTTTCTGACCCCAGCCTGGCTTCGATGTCTTTGTTTTTAAAAAGGGGACAGAAAGAGTATGTACTTCATGGAGCTGTAAGATTTAAATGAGATAACAGGTAGCTCAGTGCTTGGCTCGTAATAAATAATTATTACAGGAACACTTTTGTTATTGTGTCTATATCATGTCATTTTTTATTTGTGTCCAATGCACTTGCATTTTTTTCACCACCAGAAAAAGTGATGAAGGGTCGTGTGGCGATGTGACGGTAACCCCTGCAAGAAACGGGGGACGAATCCCACAGAAGTGTTAGAAGTGGAGAGTCCAACCTGAGACGGTTCATATTGCCTTAATATGAACATGAATGGGAATATGAGTTTCCTGGGACAACCAGGGGCTTTTAGTTCTTCGAATTTGCCGTGGGCTTTATCCTGGCAAACTGAAGATCAGATGTGGCCAGGGTGAAAATGACCACCACAGGAGACTGTCTCCGTGAGCCTTGCAGTAAATAACTCCACCGACGAGACTATGTATTTGCGCTGGGCTTAGGGCTTTAGGTTGTGGACAGATACAGTCTCTCATTTGGTCTCTGCCAAGGATTAAGTAACTCGGTGACAGCCTGGGGAACCTGGCAGCCCCAAAGGTATTTGATTAGAGAATCCTTATCCACTGTTCTTTTGCTCTTACTGCCTTCTCAAGTTAATGACTGGGACTCCATTAGGGTTAGGGAAGGGGCTTACATTCAAGAGGGACAGTGGACTTCGATGTTAATATTTTGGTTAACTAAATTGATTAAGATGTTGGGTGATGGACTTAAAACTCAGAACTGTCTTTCCGGATTGAAGAGATAGAGTCAGATACTACCGACTACATTGGAGGATTTAAGAAGAAATGGCACTTTCTCATAGGAAGGGGGGAGATGTAGCTCTCCAATTTGAGGATGGTTTTCGCAAGAGTCATGCACTGGTGGACTGCCTACTGGATCAGCCTCATAAATGCATTAGTATTTTATTTTACTAATAAGGTCTTTAAAATGCCTGCATTTTAATGTCCTTGCTCCCTGTTATCTGACATCCATCCAGATTCACACATTTATGTTAATTGTGTGGTGTCTGAAGCGTTTGAGATTACGGTCTCCAGTCACAGGGGTTGTGTTTATTTGCTTGTTTGTTTTGCACTCGATGCTCAGCAGATTATAAGTAGTGATATGGCTCTTAGAAAAAGTGAAGTCCATATTTCTAGAAATATAATGTCCAAATCAAGGGAGGTGATAGCTGCATTATACCTTTTCTGTTGTTACTGGTGCTTTCAGCTGCAAATAACAGAATGTTTGACCGATGATGGCTTAAACAATTAAGACAGGTAGTTTTTTGTTGTTGTTTTTTTTTTTTTTTTTTTATTTAACAAGGAGTCCCAGATATGATTTAGTGATTCGGTAACCCACCAAGGATTCAGGTCCTTTCCATTTTTCTATTTTGCCTCTATTTGCTGTTTCCTCTTGGTCACAGGATGGCTGCTTCTGTTCCAGCCATCACATCTTCACATGCCAGCATTTAAAATGGGAAGAAAAAGGAGGGAGAAAAGAAGCTTTCTTCTAGGCCCTCTCCTCTTCTGTTAGAATTGACTTCCCCTTACATTTCATTGGCCAGAACTGGGTCACATGCCTCCCCTTGAACATCACTGATAGAGATTAACAATCAAGATTCTTCGCCAAGAATGGATAATTGCCAATGAAGCAAAATTTGCTTCTGTTAGCAGAAGCATAGGACCAATGGCTGAGTGGTATAACTGATGATCTCTCCAGCCACACAAACACCATGATCCATAGACTTATTTTGGCAGGGATCGGGTGGTGGGGGGATAATATTTAAAGACAGATATTGAACAACGACAGTGTGTCCAGAGGAAGGGCCTTCAGGGTTGTGTAGGATCTAAATGACATATGGTAAGATAAGCTTTGGCAATTAGGTCTGTGACCGAAGACCGCAATGGTTGGAGAATAATTGGATGGGGTCACCTCTGAGGTTCTTTCTAACTCAGAAGCTCTGCACCTCTCAAATCCTTGTGGGTTTTTTTTTTTTGTTGTTTTTGTTTTTTTGTTTTTTAAATCCCCAAGTCCTGGTACTTTAGGCCCTTGGATTTGGCTGAAAACCAACATCCTCACTTTCTGCAAGCGTGTGAGTAATTCAGTATAAACTTGCCCGGCTTGGGGGAGGAATTTATGATCCTGGCATCATCACCTCAAATCTCCAAAGGACTTTACATCATCCTGAAGGGTAGACAGTATTTGAAAAGCAGAAAACCTATGTATATATCAACTCACACACACATATATAAATATAAACATAAGTAGGTCAGCCGGCGTCATATTTACTAGTGGGAATGTTTTTGGCTAAGAAGCACAGCTACCAGAGATGATGTTTAGAATAATTGCCAGTGATCTCCAAATTGGGGGGGGGGGGGCGGTTTAGAACCACACCCAGTTAATCATGATTACTTATGAAAGTATATTCACGTTTTTGCACACGTTATTGTAAGAATATGTTCATATTCTAAAGAGAGAGCCAGAACCCTCTCTGAATTTCCAGTTGCCAAATCTTTCTCTCTTGTCTGCTGTACCCCCTGCATTTTGAGCATTTCCTTAGGGCAGCAGTGGCTCTGGGTGCTCATCCACTGTTGGGCACGTCCTTTGTTCTTCCTTCACATGTCCCAGGAAGAAACAAAATCCAGAATTGGTTTGCAAAAGCGTTGTCTTTGCGTTCAAATGTTACAGCATTCCATACGATGGAAATGGGTATATTCAAATTATTTATTTATTAGAACTAGAGTAAAAAAAAAATCCAAGGAATACAATATAGAATTCAGAGAAAGAATGCTCAATGCATGCATGGAAGGTCCTCACACACGTGCCCCTCTCCGAAGGGGTGACCAGGTCACCGGTTCAAAGAGGAAGAATATGAAATGGGAGTTGTAGTTTGTTTCCATTTGTAACTTTTGCAGGCTATTGGTATGTTAACAAGGATCTTTTCTTCTTAAGTCTCACTGACTTAACAAAAAAGAGGTTTAATCATTTTCCATTGGTCCCCAACTGTGCTTGTTTCTCCAAAACAAAATAAAAATTCATTCTAGAATTTAAGGTGACTTGTGCAAATCACTGACACCTTAAAGCCAGGCCCACATACTCACCCAAGAAATTTAAGACAATCTGGGGTGAGCCCGCTGGGGAGTCACGATCATTTCATACACTAATAGGAGGTATGGACCCCCCCCCCCCCAGAGGGATGCCCATTCCTAAACATGCATTCAATATTATGTGCAATTGTTAGGGGTTCACAGGTCCCCTGAAACTCATTCGTAGACCTCCTTGGAATTTATTTATTTATTGGTTTATTGGTTTATAAATATGTTCATTCTTCAAACGTTTATGGAGCCTGTATCCTGTCCCAAAATGTTCTGTAGATATATCAGTGATCAGATTTGCTCTGATGTGCATCTAGCTGGAGGAGACTGGCAATTAAAGCCCAGAGTGGTGTGTCTGTGATTGGGGTAGCTCCAGGGGGGCTGGGGAACACAGCAGAGGGGCACCTCATCCAGAGGCGTGAGGGTGGGAGCTTGTCAGAGAAGGTGCTAGAAGGTCAAATCTGGGCTCGATTTGCATTCGAGAACTCCTGGCCAGAAGAGGCTGGCATCCCATGTGTCTGCCCCTGCAGGTCACATCCGTGGCTGCAGTGGACAAGCCGCAGAGAGGAGAGGAGGCTGGCTCACGGAGGCCCAGGTGCCGGCCTACAGTCTAGGCCTTTCCTTCCCCTTAACGTGTTCCACCGAGCTGCCAGGCTTGAGTGTGGTTTTGGTAGCTCCTGAATTTTCCTCTGGATGGCAGTTCTCACAATCAAAACATTGAGCTTTTTGCCGATCTCTGTTTTGTTGTCACAAATGGCTGAATGTCTCCTGCTGTATCTTGCCTCTTCCAAATTAGGAAACTGTAGCCAGAAAGAGTGAGTGGCATTTGAAATCCCTGTCATCTTGCATGTCTGTAGTCCTCGGGCTGAAAAACAACAATGTATTTTCTAGGCAAATTGTTTTAAAGCTAAGATATTTGTAGGGCTGAGGAACGTGGTTTTGGTTGACTCGGGTGAATAGAGCCACAGCACGGGGAGAGAGGACAGGATGTGGAGCTCTAGAAACCGACCCGCTGGCCACGGCTCTGGTGCTCGGTGATAGGCATGGTTTCTGCCAGCGGGATTCTGAAAAAGGCAGCCCCTGGGTGAAGGCCGAGCTTCACGGTCCAGGTGCACTTTGGTTGATGGCTGTTGATTTTGCCTTGGCTCATTGGTGCTTTTTGTTTCTGTTGGTGTTTCCTTATTTTCTTCGTTCCTTTGTGACACCCTTTGGTAGCCTTCAAAGAAATACTTTTACCGTGAAGAATTTCAAACACGTCCCCAAGTAGAGACAATAGCGTGAGCCCTCACGTCCCCGTCACCTGGCTTTGACGCATGACCGTTCTGGTTTCACGTCCAGCCCCACAGCTGGATCGTTTTAAAGCGAATCCCAGATATTGTTCTATTTCATCTACAAATACGTCAGCGTGTATCTCCAAAGGATGAGGATTTTACAGACTGTTAAAAGACAGAACCTCAGCTGGGGCGCCCGCGTAGTGCTGTCGTTTGGGCTCAGGTCCTGATGTCACGGTTCGTGGGTCCAGCCTCATATCGGGCTCCGTGCTGACAATGCGGAGCCTGCTTGGGATTCTCTCTCTCCTTGCCCTGCTTGCTTCCTCTCTCTGAAAATAAATAAACGTTAAAAAACCCCACAACTCATAAAAAAAAAAAAACCTCAGCTAACATGAAAGTAATCTAACAAGTGTACAATTTAGAAGACGTGAGAGATTGAAAGACGTATAAAGAAAATGAAAATCACCTTGGACGTCACAGCTACCGTTGCCGTTTTCGTGGATTTCCTTCTAGTCGTTTTTTTTTTCTTCTAGTCTTCTTTGCCTGCTGTACAAACACAGATACATATCGGTTACATAATTTCATGTATAGCTTCTAATTTACTTTACATTCTATCACTAGCATTACAGATTATTTGTAAGCGTTCTTACCTGCCACCTTTTCCATTCTGTGGACACATCATGATTTCCTTGATGATTTAGCTTTCTTCACATTCGTTGCTGTTAAACACAACGCCTCAGCTCAAGAGCTTTATAATAAAACGTCTGAGTTGCAGATTACTGGTTTTGAATTGATTCCTACGTCTGAAATCGCCGGGCCACTGTGCGCGAAGAATTTTAAGGTTCCTGATACATGCTGCTAATTGGTTTCCAGAAGGATTGGACCACTGGACACTTCGGATAGCTATGTGAAAGTAGCTCCCTCACCTAACTCTGGCCCACACTTGAAACAAAAGTCATTCTAATTGGTTCCGTGAAAACGTCATCTCATTATTTTAATTTGCATCTCTTTTACGGCACCTGCTGCAGAATGCATCTTAATTTAGTCAGACTTTTATCCCTAGGTGTTGCACATCTTAACCTGTTTGATATTTCTCATTGTGTGAATGGAAAGCATCAGAAAATGATGGATTCCAATAGAAAGTACGGTAAAATAATTTGAATTTCTAAAAAATAATAAATATTTTGAAGCCTGGCAGGGAGTTCTGCGATTATTCATTCTTAGTCACTAGGCATTGCTCAACCATTGTGTCTGTATCAGCGTTGCTTCAAGAATTGCTTTAAAATGTGAGATTTCCCAGCAGAGAATTATTTTGTGGGATTTGACTATTGTGGTATGCCAGGAGAAAAGAGAGAGAACCTTGTCGTGGTGGGCCTGGGATGTGCTCATGTCACGGGCTTTGTGGTGAACAGTAGGGATGCGGTGCTATGGTTTGCTCCTTTCTCTAGTAGAGCAAAGGCAGGGTGACAATGTGACGGTAACTG